>NC_143166.1:3435714-4120357 GCF_047325235.1 Durio zibethinus
AGCCACCTTACAACCACCACTAGCCGTCCACGCTTCTACCCTACAGCCACCCTACAGCCACCCTACAGCCTACTCTAGCCATCCCTACAGCCACCCTACTCCACCTAATCCTTAAAAACCCCTCAGCTTCTTCCCCTTGGGACCTCTTCTCGGACACACCAAGAGCTTACCTTTATCACAACCCAACCCACATTTCAACAAGCTCAATACCCACACTAACACCTCAGTCCGAGCCTTAACCCTCACCAAACTCATACCCAAACAGCAACAAAAAAACAAAGACAAACAGTCATCCCCGTAGGGAAGAACCCAGAGTCAAAGCTACCTGCAAAAAAAAAAAATCACATAAGTCTTATTTCAAAAAAAAAAAAAACAAAAACAAAAAAGGGGGAAACAGAAACTTTGAGCCACGATCTATGTTGATCGGGACTATTTTCGATAAAAAGAAGGTTAGATCTAGGAAGAGCATGTTGAACAACGCTTCTGGGAGTATTTTTGGTATTTTTCGACCATCGACGACCATTGGCAGTAACCGTCGGTTGTGACCCAGGCGACAGCCGGCGTGACGATTCGACGTCGGATTCTGACCGAAGCCAGAGAGGATTTTTTGGGCGAGAGAGTATTTTTTTTGGAAAAGGGGTGAAATGAATAAAAAAAAACTTTTGCTTTTATATAGAAAACAAAGGAGCAAAACGACATCGTTTTAGGTCAAGGAAGATCAGCGCGTGGACCCTGATCTGACCTGGAATCCGCGCAACCTGACCCGTCGATCGATTCTTCAACAACTTCTGACTGATCCAGTTGAACCGGTCCGAATCATTTACCAATCACTGAACCGTTCTGTCATTGATCGGACCGTTGACCGGTCCAGTTCAGGTAAAAAAAAGTTTTTTAAAATTTTTAAAATTTTTTAAATATTATTATTTTTGTCATTCTTTTTATATTTATGCATAATAAATTTTTTAAATTTGTTAGAATAAATATTTTTAATGATAATAAAATAAAAACAAAGTAAGATAGTAATTAAAAAAATATTAAAAATGCCAAAATAATAATAGTAATATATTTTCTAAGAAAATTATTATAATAAGAATAATACTTTTATTTCTTCTGCCTAGATGTTGGAGGGAATAAAAATATATTCTAAAATATAATTTTACCTAGATGTTAGGGAATTATATAAAAATTTTTAATAATAATAAATTTTCATAAAAATATATATATATGAAAAATTTTTAATTAATGTTTAAAAATTATGAAAGTCGAACTTGCTCCGAAAATCAGCCTAAATATTAGAGATTTTTAGAGATGTTCGTGTTTTCTTTAAACCTTAAAATCAAACTCTAAAATTTTTAAACCCGAAAACCTCCAAACCCTAAGATTAAATCTCAAACCTTCAAACCCTAAAATTAAACCCTAAACCCTAAACCCTATGAACCTTAAAATTAAACCCTAAACCCTTCGAACCCTAAAAACGAAACCTTAAACCCTCCAAACCCTAAAATCAAATCCTTAAAACATCCAATTCCTAAAATCAAAACCCTAAACCCTTCAAACCCTAAAAATAAAACCCTAAACCTTTCAAACCCTAAAATCCAAAACCTTAAAATTTAAAATTCTAAAAACCCCAAATTCGATGTGCATTCCCGAATCATTACCAAAAAAATCATTCAAATCTTAAAACCTCGACCTAAACCTATACTCAAAACCTTTTTGAAAGTTTACGGATACGTGCAAAAATCTTAAGTGGAGTAATTTAATTTCGAATACCGCCTAGATGATGAGGTATTTAAAGAAATCTTATGCCATTCAGTTTTTTCTCATGAGTCCTTAATACGCCTTAACAATAGGGTTAATAATTGTTTGATAATAAAAAGGAAATAATAATAAAATGGGATCTTAAATATAAATAGGTGAACCTAAGCTCTGCCTAGACGTTGGAGAGTCAAGGTGGTCTCATTATATTTAAGAATCAAATTTCAAGTTTGCATTTCATCATTATGCATAGCAACTATTAGTTTACATGCATTTATTTGTTTGCATTTCTCTGCCTTTAATTTCTACTTGTTACCTGATAACACCATTATTTACTTTTTCGTATAAAATATTTTTTTTAATTTAATTTACTTACTTTAAAAAATGTGTAATTTTAAAACCAAATAAAAATAACATTTCAAAAAAAATAATTCTTGGTACTCTGCCTAGATGTTGGAGAGTCACCAATAATTTTTTATAAAGAATGTTATTTCATTTTAAGGATTGTTGTGTTAAATCTTAAGCGAAAAGAGTTATTTTAAATTCTGCCTAGATGTTGGAGAATTTTAAGATAATTCTTTAACTTAAAGATTTCCTCAATATTCCTAAAAAGAAAATTTAATCAAAATTTATTTATTTATTTATTTATTTTAAATAAAGGGAATTTATATTAAATTTCAAATTAAAACCATTTTTTCAACACCAAAAATAGTGCGTAATTAAATGGTACCAATTTATGGACGTTTTGGGGGTACTAATCCTTTCCCACACGTAATCGACTCCTGGACCCAACCTGATTTTTCGTAAATCAAAATTTATCTTTTTGATTAACTTTAAACTCGCTTTTATAGTTTTATTAAAAGGATAAACTTTTGGGTGGCCAATCACACCCTAATAAAGATTGGTGGTGACTCCCTTTTTATTTTTCTCGATTATAAAACACTTTATGTCTGACGGTCCCAAAATCGTTACGACAGCTTGACAACTCCACTGGGGATTTTTGAGAGTCAGGCCAAATTTTAATTATACGCTATTGACAATGGTTGGATTTAATCGATTTTATTTGATATTTAATTTAATTTTTATTTTATTTTTTTAAAATATAGAAGTTAATAAACAAAATAAATTATATGCTATTTGATATTACTTTATTTTGATTCTTTGTTTATGATTTATTTATGTTATTTTGATTAATACATTATTTTACACATACTTCACATATTCACTCGCATGCATGAGCTCTAGACCCGGGCTCTATTCCTTTTAGGAGGAAGTGAAATAGCTACGCTCTCATGAGGTGATAACCTCCGTATTTGCTAATGAAACACTTTCACTCAGATTGAACCATTTTCGTTAGTAGCCTGTAATGGTTGAGGATCGAGGAGCCTTATTATTCTATAACAGACGATAATGTGAGAAATAGTTTAGAAACCTTTAGATGTATAAATCTTAGCCCATCATATCATGAGCCATAAAGAAGCTTGCCTAGGGTAGAGCCCTGCCGACCTTTTTATAGAAATAACCAAAAAATGTATTAAAATTTGAAAAAAATGAAAAATGAAAGAAAAGCATTTTCTTTAAAAAAAAAATTCTCTTAACATGTAGTCCATTCATTTTGTAATTGTCCAAATTTTAAATTTTCATAAAATATTTTAGAATAAAATGATTTTTTTTAACATTATCCAATAAAAAAAATTTTCAGAAAAAATTAAAGATTTTCTTAAATTCTTTGTCTATTGGCTAAATTAATTTTCAAAGTCCTAGTTCTTTTGTTTTCCTTCTCAAAACAATTTTTTTTTTCATATTTTGTTTCATTTTTCATATTTCATAATAAATAACACATGTATCATATCCGATGCGCATCATAATAGGATAATATGAGCATTCCATCCCATCCATATCAATGGATAGTACATACATCTCATGTTACGCACATATTGATAAATGATACATACTTTTCACACACAATAGGTAGTGCACACACACTCTATTTCATTATATATTTGAAGGTAATGGTACACTAGGTTGGCATAATACAAGCATTGCATTTCATGTAAAAATATAATGTGCATTTGATAGGTTCATGCATTCCATACAAGTATGTTGCATTAGTCATTGATATACATCTCATCATTCATGTAAATATGTCATTGCATTTCATGTATATAGATTCATGAACAATAGGGTCGTATGGAACATACATTGCATTTCATATCTCACTATCCCTGTAATATAACATAACATTCCTTGCATACACATTCATGGTTGACAAAAATTTTCATTTGAGTCTTTGTACATATAAAAATCCATTGTCATAGGTATATATGCATTTCATGACATTCTTTAGCCATCATATTCATACTTTGTGTGTCATTATTTCTGTGACATTCATTCAATAAGGGTAGTAATCTAAAATTTTTTATTTAAACCCCGACATTAAATGTCTATCTTATTGGAAATTAGAGTGACAAAAATAAGAGATTGATTGGAAGCAAAGATTAGTACTTTGGAGTTAAATCAAGAAAAATTATGGCTCAAACTTCGAGAGATGAAACAACAGATAGCTCAATTGATAAAAATGATTAAAGGTAGTGGTGGAGTTGAGTTTGTTCCTCTTCAAAGATCGTTGTCACTTTTGATTCCATCAAATCAAGATTGACTGGCTTTTATTAGTTTCAACATTTTTTCAGGGCATATTAAGGCATTGGGTGATTTGAACAGTGACCAAGGTTTAGGCGAACTTAGAAGAGGAATGGGTGAACTAGCCACGTAAATTACTGAGCTCAAAAGTTTAATTTTCAAGAATAAGTCATCTGATTTCAAACAACCTTTACCAGTCATCCTAAACTTTTCAAACCCGTACCCAAACTCTTCTTATGACCACTTTCAACCTCTTCTCCAAGTACCTAGGATTAGGCCTCCAAATTTCATGCAACCTCCGAGAATTTTACACCTGAATCCACGTCCAGCATTTCATATTTCACAATTGCTTATTCAGCATGCTATCCTGTCATCACCTTTTGAATCTAATTTTCAATCCAAAGTTTCCAATTCACTTTAAAATCGACTAAGCCATCACCTTTTCAGCAAAGTAAACCAACCATAGGACAGAAAAACTTCAACAACACCAAAAGAAAAACCCCTATTGATCCAATACCCAAGTCCTACACAGAGTTATATCCATTGCTCCTAGAAAACTATCTTATTGCCCTTATCCCTACTGAACCTCGTAAACTACCTTTTCTCAAATGGTATAATCCTAATGCCCGATGTGAATACCATTTTGGTGTCATAGGCCATTCTCTGAAAGATTGCATGGCTTTGAAGCATAGGGTGTAGAGACTGATAAAAATTAGATATATGAGTTTTGACGTCAAAATGAAGTCAGTTATTCATAAGAACCCTTCATTGATCCATATTGAGATAGCAGGTAATACTGTAGGTAATAGTAAGGTTGGCCAGGATGATGAATAAAAAGCTTTTAAAGTAAAAGGTTGTCCTCCCTAGCAATCATAATAAACTTTTTTTAGATTTCTTAGGCGAAACAAGGAGAAGTGAGAACAGGTCTAGCCCTTACTAGCCATAACCTTAGAATGGTTCATAATGTATAAACTTGATACTTTTGAGAATGAATGAAAACTTCTTTTGATCTGAATTTTCTATGAATTGATACCTCTATCCACTTTTAATAATTGATGTCTAATAGAGCCTGTGAAAAAACAATGGTTGTGAATATGCCTTCACTAAAATTTTAAGGAGGAATGAATGTCTTTAGATAACCCAGCCAGAATATAGGATGGAACTTCAATTTCTCCTTTTTAATAATAAAATTTAACTTGCACATCATGCATCATCTGTTTGAATTCATTATTTTCATGCTAGCTAAAGATAAAAGATGATGATTGTGAATATGTTTTTGTTTAACCTTCAAAGTCAAAAGATTTTTTATAATAAAATTCATGTCATGCATTTTTGACTTCTGGTAATTAATTAAAGGTTCAAGGATAACTATCGTAAGAAACGAGATCAGTTAAGTCTACACATTTATAGCACTCGAGTCAGTACCAGAACTATGGAAAATGAAGATGCAAGTCGAATGAACAGAATAAAAAAGACCCAAAGAGAGATAAGAAAAACAGTTACAAAAATGCAACAAAACGTGAATAGATAACTGGTAGAATTAAAATAGATGATAGTAGAATTGACAAAAGGAAAAAAAATTGTTGAAATGCATAGGATAAGGGAAGAAACAACTGTTGAGACACCATTGTATCAATCTGGGTTCACATATGTTCAAGATCCCCATGTGTCACAAACACCTCCAATAACTCATCAACCTTATGTTGGCCTTTCTGCCAAGTTGTCATCAGTTCAGACAAATGTCAATCTTGAGTGCACTCTTAATGACTCCACTATTGTGCCTAATGTGGATGATCTTAAAGAATAAAAAAAAATTAAAAAAGGTGCTAGATCCATCAAGAGATACGGTGATAAAAGATAAATTTAATCTATTAAAAAAAAGATTGAAAGCAATTGAAAGCCATGATGTGTACGAGAATATTGATGCCAACGAGCTTAGTCTAGTGCCTGATCTTATTATTCAATCAAAATTCAAAGCCCCAAATTTTGAAAAGTATGATGGAACGAAATGTCTTTTTACACACATCACTATGTATTATCGAAAGATGACAAGTCATACTCATGATTATAAGTTATTAATCTATTACTTTCAAGATAGTCTCACTGGGTCTGTAATAAAATGGTATGCTCAGTTGGATCGAAATAAGATCTGTTCTTGGAATGACTTGGCTAGGGCCTTTCTAGCCCAACATAAGCATGTTGAAGATATGGTGCCATATAGGTTGTCCTTGCAAAACATGAAAAAAAAGTCAATTGAAACTTTTAAAAAATATGCACACAGATGGAAAGATATGGCAGCCCAAGTACAACCACCATTGTCAGAGAAAGAGATTATTGTTCTGTTTGTCAATTTTTTGAACACTCCCTATTATGAAAGAATGATTGAGAATGTCTCTAAAAATTTTTCAGACATGGTGATTTCTAGTGAAATTATAGAAAATACAATCAAGAGTGATAAGATTAAGTTAAAAGATACGATAGATGTTGAAGAGAAAAGTACATCAAAAAAGAATAAAAAAAAGTAAAAGTAGTCACAATGGAGGGGCATCTACTTAATGGCTTTATTTGGTACAATCCATATCCTTTTCATCAACCTCATCACATTGTCACAGGTAATATATCTCATAACCCATATTTTTGCAAACCGAGCCAACATTTGGGCTTTCCAGTAAATTTTCATCCTTAAATGGCCACTCATGATCTTGTCCCTATACCTGAACCTACCACTCAACCAACAAAGAATCGAAAGAGACCAATGAATGATCAAGAGAAATTACCATTCCCTATTTCTCACCTTTTACCTTTATTAATAGAAGATCGGTATATCACTCATGTGCCTCTAAAAATAATACCAAATCCATCAGCAATGAGCTATGATTTAATGGCAAGTGTGATTACCATATGGGGGTAATTGGTCACTCGACTAAAAAATACAGATAGTTGAAAGAAAAGGTTGAAGATCTTATCAAGAATAGTGCTCTACTCCAAAGGTGATAGAACAATGAAAGTTGTTGACTCCACCCAATTGTCAAATGTGATGAGTTAAGATGAAGAGGGAGGTTTTGAGTTTTGAAAATCAGGATAGGATGATTTCTTTTTGAATCTTTTTACTACGTATGTATGACCTGTGCATTATGTCTCTAGAAGTTATCTAACTTATTTTGAAAGAATTGAATGTTTTGGATCTTTTTTTTTCTCTCTTTTTATGCATTTGTTTGAATAAAAAGTTTCACATAAGTAACTTTCAAGATTTAAAAAAATAAAAAAAAAAAGAGAAAAAGAAAATTTTTTTTTGCAATAAAGATGGAAGGATTCTTAAGGAAAATGGTGATTACTATTAGGAAAAAGCTCACCATACCTCCACACCTTTTTAAATACTTCCATGCTCCTAACCACTCAAATGATTGGATTCATCAACCATAACCTTTCAGGGAATGTGAGTTTGAGTTCATACCTTAAAAGATCGATAATCTCTTCTTGGACAAAGAACAAAAGAGATTAATTTTGAAAGTTTATTTTGAATTTCAAAAATCAAATACTCTTTTAAATTTTTAATTGGTAATTCAATGTGTGTCAAAATTTTACCATGACCATAGACACAAAAATACCTGACTTTTTTTTCTCTCTTAAATAACTTTTGTTCCATGTCTTAAGGTATATTGAGAAAAAGAAAAAAATAACCCCTTTCTGCCTAAGAAAATTTGTTTCATACCTTTATACATTTTCTCTTCTTTTTACCAAAAAAAAATGCCAAAAAAATTTTGAAGCCCAAAGAGCCTTTTTGAAATATACGATTGATCTTATACGACTTGCTTGTTATTAGAACCTTAAGTAAAAAAAATGAGGCATCATAAAAAAAAAAAAAACAAAAAAGATATCTTCAATGATTTGCTCTTCTAATCAAGTGATCATATTTGAAATGATGAATGACCATCTTTTTTTATCTTTTTCATATATAAAAATTATCCATTTGTTACCCATTTGAGCCTATTAAAATTTTTCATTCCAAAATAAACTCTGGCTAAGGATCATTTTCTATTGAGAGCAAAATAAGGATACCTTCAAGAAACCAACTTCAATGTAAGTGTTTGTTATTAAGAGCATCTAACATGCCATTAGGAGAAGAGAGTTTAGGATAAAAAAAAAAGGTGAATAAGACTTCAATTGGAGTCTCAAAAATTTTAAAAAGTGAATAGCTAAAGATAAAGTTAGGCATTTTCAAGGAAGAGCAAAGAAACCTTGGAGATAAGAATCTGAAGCTTCAATTAGAAAAAAATCCATAAAAAAAAAAAACAAAATAAAAAAAGAGAGAAAATTTGTACCTTGAAAATGAGAATTCAGGGCAAAAAAAAAGTATGAATAAAGTTGTTGAAATTAAAGCTAGATGTTTCAAAAAATTAAAAAAAAAAAAGCCAGATAATGCTCAGCAAGATCCTTGGCCTAATTACCCTAAATAATATATATTTTTGAGCATGTTTATCCATTCTTTTAAAACCCCTAACCTCAGCCTACATTACATACCTTGAAAAGTCTATTTTGATCAAATAAAGACACTTGAATTGAAGAGCAATGTCCTTAAAGATTTGTATATATGTGTTATTTTGGCAAAATTTCACCAAGTTTTTCATTGATAGAAGATATAGCTCTAAGGTGAAAACCTCAAAAGGGCAGTTTAGAGCTAAAGTCATTTTTAAGGCCCAAAATGAACTTTAGAGTTCTAAGGTTCTATTCAAAATAAAAAACCTTGATGCAAAGCCTTTTGAAAGACCAACCGTTAAAGACCTTTTATTTCAAAAAAAAAAAAAAAACTAGCCTTGTCCTTTTCTCAAATATTGTTTGAAAAGTAATGACTAGTTTTGATACACACTGAAGTATCACATTTTTAATAAAAGAAAAATATTTTAGAAAATCATCTCTTTCATGAACCCAAGAAAAATTCTTGCAACTCTTGTTGAGCTTTCCATAAGATATGCCCACCAGTGAAAAGAGTTGAATTGTCAATTATCCTTCATCCATAAGTACTCCAAATAGTAGTCATCGATTTTCAAGAGAAATGGAAATCTTAAGTTTTAAATTTTCTCATTGATTGTAAAGATACTTTATGTGGGGCAATCTTGTGATCTTTTTTTAAAAAAAGAGAGTTTAAAGATTAATTGAGTATTTTGTACATAAAACTGAAATAATTTTTGGCAAAAATGAAATATTGAAAATTTGAACAGAGATTTTTTAAAAAAAAAAAAGAGGGTAAGAAGAGTTTTTGCATTTGCATTGCTTGCATTTGCATTGCTTGCATTTGCATTGCTTGCATCTACATCATAAGAAAGACATTTGCATTTGCATCATGGCATCTATATCCTAAGAAAAAGTATTTGTAGGGGTATCTACATGAAAAAAAAAACATTATCATTTGCATTGTGAAAAAGTCAAATGTATTTGCATCAAGCATTTGCATTCTTGCATTGGCATTGATATTTGCATTAACATTTCCATTAGCATCATTTGATGAGAATAGACAGTTGTATCATGATTGCATTTATCAACTTTGTAAGAATTAAAAACAAAAAAAGGGAAAAAAATGGGCATGTTTTTAAAGTTTTAAAGTCTCTGTTTAAGAGGAACCATTTTCAATCAAGATTTCAAAGCCTATGTTTAAGAGAAACAATTTCAATCAAGATTTCAAAGCCTCTGTTTAGAAGGAACCTTCTTCAGATAAGACTTTTAGAGTCTCAAAAATATCTGATCTGACGAAAGCCATGTTTAAAAAGATTTTCAAATTTTTAGAGTTTTATTACCTCTGATTATGAGGAGCATTCGAAGATTTTGAGATTTATAAGACCTTCGGACATAATCTCTAAAGCCTTTGGGCACAACTTTCAAGACCTTCGGGCAAAAGATTTTTAAATTTTTAAAGTTTCATTACCTCTAATTAAGAGGAGCATTCAAAGATTTTGATATTTGTAAGACCTCCGAGCGTAATCCCAATTGATTTTTAAGACCTCTGGGCATAATTTGATTCACGGTGTTATCCCAATCGATTTCTTATTTTTCAACTTGAGGTGTTATTCCAGTCAATTCTGTAAGACCTCCGAGCATGATTTTTAAAACCTCTGAGCATAATTTTGATTTGCGGTGTTATCTGAATCGATTTTTTATTTTTTTGACTTAAGATGTTATCCCAGTCGATTCTATAAGACCTTCGAACATGATTTCTAAGACTTACGGGCATCATTTCTAAGATTTCAAAGCATAATTTTGATTTACGGTGTTATCCCGATCGATTTCTTATTTTTTGACCTGCAATGTTATCCCAATCAATTCTGTAAAACCTCCGTGCATAATTTTTAATACCTCTGGGCATCATTTCTAAGACCTACGAGCATAATTTTGATTCACGGTGTTAGCCCGATCGATTTCTTATTTTTTGACTTGCAGTGTTATCCCAGTCGATTTTTTAAGTCCTCCAAGCATAATTTCGATTCGCAGTGTTATCCTGATCAATTTTTTTTCAACTCGCGGTGTCATCCAAATCATTTTCTTTATCACTTACTTGTGGTTAAAAAAAAAAAGAAAAAGAAAAACCTTTAAAAAATCAACAATTTGCTTCCGAACAAAATCATTGTCTTTGTCTTTGCCCTATTCTTGATTTTCAATAATGTGCAAAGAGGGGTAACTGTAGACACTGATTCTGTCCGAGTCTAGTATTTTCAATTATTGATAATAATAATATTTTTTTAATAATAATAATATTGGTTTAATTAAAACTAAAAATTAATTATAAAAAAACCAAAAAAAAAAAAAAAAAACAAAACATGGCAGAAAGCAGAGCGGCTGATGCCTGGCACCAGCCACCCTGCAACCACCACTAGTCACCCACGCTCCTACTCTACAGCCACCCTACAGCCTACCCTAGCCATCCCTACAGCCACCATACTCCACCCAATCCTTAAAAACCCTCAGCTTCTTTTCATTAGGACCTCCTATCGGACACACCAAGAGCTTACCTTCATCACTACCTAACCCCCATTTCAACAAGCGCAGTACCCACACTAACACCTCAGTCCAAGCCTTAACCCTCACCAAACCCATACCTAAACAGCAACAAAAAAACAAAGACAAACAGTTTCCCCGTAGGGAGGAACCCAGAGCCAAAGCTACTTGCAAAAAAAAAAATCACATCAATCTTGTTTCAAAAAAAAATAATAAATAAATAAAAGGAAACAGAAACTTTAAGCCTCGATCTATGCTGATCGGGGTTATTTCGACAAAAAGAAAGTCAGATCCAAGAAGAGCGCGTTGAACAGCGCTTTTGGGAGTATTTTTGGTATTTTTCAACCATCGACGACCACCGGCAGCGATTGCCGGTGATGACCTAGGCGATAGGCAACGTGACGGCACTGACGTCGAATTCTGGCCTAAGCCAGAAAGGATTTTTTGGGCGGGAGAGTTTTTTTTTTTCTGAAGAAGGGGTGAAATAAATAAAAAAAAAAAAACTTTGGCTTTTATATAGAAAACTAAGGAGTAAAACGACGTCGTTTTAGGCCAAGACGAATCCAAGCAACCCGACCCGTCGAACTGTTCTTCAACAGCTTCTGATCGATCCAGTTAAACCAATCCGAACCGTTTACCAATCACCGAACCAATCGTTGGTCGATCCGCCCGATCGTTGACCAGACTGTTAACCAATCAGGTTCAGGTAAAAATTTTTTTTTTTAATTTTAAATTTTTTTTACATATTATTATTTTTGTCATTCTTTTTATATTTATGCATAATAAATTTTTTAAATTTGTTAGAATAAATCTTTTTAATGATAATAAAATAAAAACAAAGTAAGATAATAATTCAAAATTATTAAAAATGCTAAAATAATAATAGTAATATTTTTGTTAAGAAAATTATTTTAATAAGAATAATACTTTTATTTTTCCTGCCTAGATGTTGAAGGGAATAAAAACATATTCTAAAATATATTTCGCCTAGATGTTGGAAAATTATAGAAAAAATTTTAATAATAATAATAATAATAAATTTTCATAAAAAAAAAAAGAAATATATGAAAAAATTTTAATTAATGTTTAAAAATTATAAAAGTCGAATTTGCTCCGAAAACCTACCTAAATGTTGGAGATTTTTAGAGATGTTCGCATTTTCTTTAAACTCTAAAATCAAACTCAAAAATTTTTAAACCCTAAAACCTCCAAACCCTAATATTAAATCTCAAACTTTCAAACCCTAAAATTAAACCCTAAACCCTCTAAACCTTAAAATTAAACTTTAAACCCTTCGAACCCTAAAAACGAAACTTTAAACCTTTCAAACCCTAAAATCAAATCCATAAAACATCCAAATCCTAAAATCAAAACCCTAAACCCTCCAAACCCTAAAAATGAAACCCTAAACCTCAAAATCTAAAATCAAAACCTCAATTCTCAAACCCTAAAAATCAAAACTCCAAACATCAAAACCCTAAAACTGAAACCCTAAAATCCAAAACCTTAAAATTTAAAATTTTAAAAACCCCAAATTCGATATGCATTCTCGAATCATTACAAAAAAATCATTCAAATCTTAAAACTTCAACCTAAACCTATACTCAAAACCTTTTTGAAAGTTTAAGTATACGTGCGAAAATCTTAAGTTGAGTAATTTGTTCTTGAACGCCACCTAAATGATGGGGTATTTAAAGAAATCTTGTTCTATTAAGTTTTTTCTCATGAGTCCTTAAATGCCATCTAGATGATGGGGTATTTAAAGAAATCTTATTCCATTAAGTTTTTTTCTCATGAGTCCTTAATACGTCTTAACAATGGGGTTAATAATTGTTTAATAATAAAAAATGAATAATAATAAAATGAGATCTTAAATATAAATAGACACACCTAAGCTCTGCCTAGACGTTAGAGAATCAAGGTGGTCTCATTATATTTAAGAATCTAATTTCAAGTTTGCATTTCATCATTATACATAGCACCTATTAGTTTACATGCATTTATTTGTTTGCATTTCTCTGTCTTTAATTTCTACTTGTTACCTGATAACACCACTATTTATTTTTTCGTATAAAATATTTTTTTAATTTAATTTACTTACTTTAAAAAATGTGCAATTTTAAAACCAAATAAAAATAACATTTCGAAGGAAATAATTCTTGGTACTCTGCCTAGATGTTAGAGAGTCACCAACAATTTTCTATAAAGAACGTTATTTCATTTTAAGGATTGTTGTGTTAAATCTTAAGCGAAAAGTGTTATTTTAAATTCTGTCTAGATGTTGAAGAATTTTAAGATAGTTCTTTAACTTAAAGATTTCCTCAATATTCTTAAAATGAATTTTAACCAAAAATTTATTTATTTATTTTTAAATAAAGGGAATTTATATTAAATTTCAAATTGAAAACCATTTTTTTTAACATTAAAAATAGCGCATAATTAAATGGTACAAATTTATGGGCGTTATGGGATTGCTAATCCTTCCCCACACGTAACTGACTCTCGGACCCAACTTAATTTTTTGTAAATCGAAATTTATCTTTTTGATAAACTTTAAACTCGTTTTTATAGTTTTATTAAAAGGATAAACTTTTGAGTGATGATCAATCACATCCTAACAAAAATTAATGATGACTCTTTTTTTATTTTTCTCAATTATAAAATAATTTACGTCTGACGATCCTAAAACCGTTACGACACTGAGAGTCCTGAGTCAATCATGGAAGAAATCTACCGTTGAAGCATTAATTCGGAGAAAGAGTTGGGTAAGCAATCCAGATTCTACGCAAGTTCGCTGCCACTGACATTAACTTTTGACATCTATTCTTCAAGCTCATCAACAAATTAATGCAATAATATTCAAAGTTATATTACAATATGCTATAAAAATACGAATAGCATGAGTTGCATCACACAGATATTAAATTAGTTGGTTCAATTAATTAAGACTTATTTTTATTAAAGAAGAGATTTTGAATTCGAATTTTATTAATAATTATTTATTGAGATTATCTTAAATACACGACTTATAATTATTTGTCTTAAGTACGATACATTTTGTCATAATTTGAAAAATTAAACAATTTATCTACTTCGAATTTTTTTTTATCAAAAAAAAATTTTAAGATTTTGTTGCAACATACAGAGATGGTCCATTAAAATTTTAAAATTTTTTATCTTATAAATTCCATTCAATTATAAAACGTAATTTTTGATATAAAACGAAAAAACCCATTACGGCTCTCGAACATAACCTTAATCAAAATAGTACAAAATACGTGTCAAGAGGGTGGATAATGAAAGTTAGAAGCATTCAAAGATTCATATACCTAATATACATATTATCTGAGGCTGACACTGTAAGCCTCAAATCCAGGTGGCATTGGGAGAAGTTTTGACAATGAAAAAGTCTCCCTACAAACACTTCAAAACCATGTCTATTTCACCTAAAACCAAGAGAGAAGGAAGTCTCAAATTTCACGAGCTATTTCGTATGAGCTTGGAAATCTATGTATGGTGGTTTTGAACCAAAATTTCAATATCAAAACTTCTTTATCTAATGCCAATTAATGACGATTGTGATCAGTGATTTTAGGCCTAAATATTAAGAGCTTGGGAACTTTTCAAATTTCAATTGGTTTAGGTTTAATTAATTTGATATTATTTTGTAATTGAAAAAATTCTGATCGATATAGATCTTTTCGAGTGTTTTTATGATCGTTAAGGAAAAATTTATGGCCTAACAGTGCTTTTATAGCCAAAAAATAAAATGATGTTTGGCATTATGTTGGCTACCAAATTAATGTTAGTTATTAAACTTACGTATAATATAGATAATAAAGTCAAAAGAAGAAAAGTTTGTTTTTGACTCATTATTAGTTTAATTTTTTTAATTTTATAAGTGAAATTAAAAGATTTTTATATGTTTTTTTAAGTATTTTTTATTTTTTATTATACCCTAAAGTACATATCATTTTATTAATTTTGTCAATAAAATTTAAAATTTTCACTATCCGTAAATATGATAATTTCTCAATATATATATATATATATTTATTTATTTATATATAAACTCATCCTCTTTGGAAAAAAAAATCATCTACCTTTTTAGTGCTTTACGAGGTCAATGGAGATGATAAGTGAAAACGTGTCCCTATTTGTTGACCAAAGCATTCAAATATTGAATTTTCTTGGGGAAGATTTCTCCCCTCGAGAAAAAAGAAATTGACAAAGGCACATTAATTAGTTTATGACAATAAGGATTTAGAGATATGCATACGTGGAGACTTACAAAAATAAAAATGATTAAAACCAAGATAATAAATTAAAACAATTAATCTAACTCTTGTAAGAAAACCATGAAAGAAGGTTTTACATGTTAAAAGGAAAAACGAATGGAACACACATAATGTAACAAGAAAAGGTTAGGGTCCAATTAAATTGCTTGGAAAATTTGTCACTTGTCCCTTATAGTAAAGTTAATTGGGGTGCAAAGACTCAAGAGTCAATGTTTTCACCATTTTATTATTTACTATCTCCATTAATCTACTAATAAAACAAAATAAAGAAAATGAATTATGGGGGAAAAAAACAAATGGATGAAAATGGCAAAATCCAATGACGTGATTTGGCCGCATTGAAATGAAAACCCTTAGGTGGCATTGAAAAGCAACCATAAATCCCTGAACCACACAAATCAAGCCATAAAGATTCTGTTTTTACGTAAACATCATGCATGGCCCAATTAGCATTTTGATTTTGAATAAAACCCTAAACCCCGTTCATAATTTCATGCTTTGTCCCACCAAATTTAAGCATTTGCTAGCCCTATATAAACAATCTTTCCCTCCCTCTCTTTTGATCAATTAAAACTTGGAAATCTTTAGACATTTCTATATCGCTCCTCTCTTGCAAAAACTTGAGTTGTCTTCATGGATAAGCTCATAGTCCTTGCTTTTCTCATTGCCCATTTATTCATTTTCCCACTAGGCAACTTTGTGCATGGTGCTATTGCTGCTACAATAACATCATGTAGCCAAACCCCGTACCCTGAAGTGTGCAACTATTTCATGGGAAATAGCATTGTTGCAGTAAGCCTTGACGAAACCGAATTGTCGTTCCGTCACCTTGCCATTCAGGTGACCCTGGACCAAGCAGTCCGAGCTCACCAGCTCGTCTCAGATATGGACATGAGTTCATTTGATGAGCGAGCTAAGTTGGCTTGGAATGATTGCTTGGAGCTCTATGAGAACACCGCTAGCCTTCTTAACCAATCGAAGAGCACTAACAATCCTATAGATGCTCAAACCTGGTTAAGTGCTGCAATTGCCAACCAACAAACCTGCCAAAATGGCTTCATTGACTTCAACTTGGCCTCTCATTTACAAACCTTACCATCAATGTTAGGCAACTTTTCAAAGTTGCTTAGCAATTCTCTGGCTGTAAATAAGGCCACTGTTACATCCTCTTCTGCCCACAGTAACTTTGCTAAACAAGTTGGCAATCGACGCCTGTTTGCCTATGGATTTCCATCTTGGCTTTCGGCTACTGATCGAAAGCTCTTGCAAAAAACCGATGCACCACCAAAAGCTGATATTGTGGTGGCTCAAGACGGCTCCGGCAATTTTAAGACCATAACCGAGGCAGTGGCAGCAGCAGGTGGGGGCAAAAGAACTGTTATATACATAAAAGCTGGAGTTTACAAGGAAAATGTGGATATCAAGAGATCAACTAAAAATATAATGCTAATTGGGGACGGAATTGATGCCACGGTTGTTACTGGTAGCAAGAATGCTCAAACTACAACAACTTTTCGTTCCGCAACTGTCGGTAAGCTCTTTAATGAAATATGCATAAGTTTTTTGGCCGTTGCTATTACCTTCCACACTCAATCAAGTTGAAAAAGCTCTTCGAACTGGTCCATTTTGGTTCATCTTTGAGCTCAAGAAACTTAAATTAAAGTATATTTTTTCTTTATCCCCAACTGCCCATGCACAAACACTTAATTGAATAAATTTATTTTACAAGTTTTATTTACATATTAATCTATGAATTTAGAAAACCGTACTGTTTTTTATGGGCTACATCTTACTTGGCAAAATGACAAAGACCCATGTTTGTCAAAACAAGTAAATATGTTCACTAAAAACAGAAGAAAAGTTATGAGACAATAATTATCATTATCCTGATGAGGATTAAAGAAAATGGTTAAAAAAAACAAATTAATTTAAACTCGTGCATACTATCTCAAGTCAAAATTTTTGCAATAGTAAAATGACAAGTCAAAATTTTTTATTAATTCAATATTTTTTGTCTGTCTCCTTTTTCACCAACAGTGCTATATATTCAACATGATAAGAAAATAATAGTAAAAAAGATAAATAAACATATTTTTCTTTCTTTTTGCCAAACATCTTTTCCTTTCCTTCTTTTCCACGTAATTAATCAATAATCCCATATATACTTTTATTCATTTGATTACTCACTGAATTTGTTTCTTCTTTCAGGTGTCGCGGGTGACGGCTTCATAGCTCGTGACATAACCTTTGAGAACACCGCCGGGCCTCAGAAACACCAGGCGGTTGCCCTCCGATCCGGCTCTGATTTCTCAGTCTTCTATCGTTGCAGCTTCAAGGGTTACCAAGATACCTTGTATGTTTACTCTCAACGCCAATTCTATCGTGACTGTGACATTTATGGAACCGTTGACTTCATATTTGGTGACGCTGTTACTGTTCTTCAAAACTGCAATATCTATATCCGTAGACCAATGAGCGGCCAAAAGAACACCGTGACAGCACAAGCAAGAACCGACCCCAATGAGAACACGGGCATAATTATCCACAATTCACGTGTTACAGCGTCGTCGGATATGAGGGCCGTTCAAGGTTCGTTCAAGAATTATTTGGGGAGGCCATGGCAGAAATATTCAAGAACTGTGTTCATGAAGAGTGGTTTGGATGGACTGATAGATGCAGAAGGGTGGCTACCATGGAGTGGAGGCTTTGCTTTAGATACTCTTTACTATGCTGAGCATATGAACACTGGTGCCGGTGCAAGTACTGGTGGAAGGGTGAAGTGGGGTGGATATCATGTCATAACCGCCACTGAAGCCGCAAAATTCACTGTTGGTAATTTTCTGGCCGGAGATGCTTGGATTCCGGGAACCGGAGTACCATTTGATGCTGGGCTGTGAATTTTTGACAGGGTTGGCGTGATTTCGCCGTTTGGAAAATGTAAATAGAAAGTGACCCAGATGTTTATCAATTGTCACATAGTTTGTGTTGGTTAATTTCTTAACTTTATATGCGATAAAAATAGGAGATTCTAAATATATATTTATATTATATATAGTTGAATTTGTCAAATAGGAGAAAAATAAAAGTTGTATGATAGGAATTAACGCTGAATTTCATGAAATTGTTGTATTTATGAAGAAACAAAATAATAAATACGATGGTTTGTCTTGCTACTTCAGTCTTTTTCCTTTTTTTTTTGTAATATTATAACGTAATTTGGCTATTTCTATTCACATGTATTGATTTGTTTTCTGATGTCCTTTTTATCACTCCTGACCACAGATTAGTGATGGATTATCCATACTCATCCGGTCCCTTACTTTTTAGATTTTTCCGAAGAAAAATGCATATATAAGAAATAAAGTTCTTAATATGATAGATATATGGCATTATCAGCTAATCACAGAGAAGAAGGCCCCTAGAAATGTAAGTCATATATATATATATATATATATATATTGATTTAAAAAAAGTTATTATATGATGTGTCTATATAGACAGGGTTTGTTTTTGTTTTCCAAGGGATTCTAGAGAGGAATTCCACAGCTGGTTCGAGCTACGAATTTAGTTAATTAAGATTTTGTTTGGTTGATTTTTTTCTTTGTTTTAGTTTATTTTTAATATTTTGTTTTTTACTTTCTATTAACAAACAAAAAAAATATGTTATCAATCAATTGAAGTCTAAGTATATCTGTTGTCTTTTTTTTATTACTAATTAGTGATTACGACTTAATTTGATTTAAATTTCTTTTTAATTTGATGTACATTTCTTTTTTTGTTCCATGAATGCATGGTTTAAGTTTAACCCCAAAATAAAAAGTAATTAGGAGTATGAATTTTGAGTTTTGACAAATATAATGGATTTATTTTAGTAAGGTTGTCGCTAATTAATAGTCTAGAACCTTAAGATTTTGTATTCAAATTTTGTTACGTTTGAATTTGATTCAATTTTGTATTAAATTTATCTAATTATTTTTTAATATATTAATTGATTTATTTGATTATTTAATAATTTTATATATATAAATATAATACTTAATTATGATTATAATTTATAATTATAATTTTATAAAAATAATTGAAATAATGATAGTTCGAATATACATAATACATATTTTAAAAAATAAAGATTTATAATGTGCTATATTTGGATAATACAAATTGATTATATTTTTGAAATTCTTTATATTTTCAAAGTGATAAGTGAAGCTTCTTAATCCATAGGTTATATCAATCATGTCATGTCCCCAAAGTCGTGCGTACAGCCCATACGGTGCTCATGGGAATCAGTCCCATAAATTGCAACTTCAACATATAGCTTTAATGAATATGCTTTAATTTTAGTCTTGAGCACTTTTGCTCTTTTTGATAAAAAAGTTTCAATTTTTGTCGAAGAGTTTCTATTTGGCAGATGGTTAGTCCCATCGTAAAGAATTGAAGGTTGGATTGGTCGTTTTAAGAATAAAAAACCACGATGGATTAATTAGTTTTAGCACTTGGAAGACAGAGTTGCCCACTCATCAAATACTTGGCTGCCTAAAGTTTTGTTATCCCTATCTCTCATTCTTAGCCCTCTAAGATTCATTAATTATTATAATTCACAACTTTAGTCCATTATGAGAAATTTTTATTATTATTGTTAATTAAAGAGGCTATAGTTTGAGATAACAATAAAGATTGCATGAATGAATAGAGATTTAAGTCATCACGCTTTGGGTTTAGTGGCAAAAAACGTTTGATAGGATATTAAAGGTCTAATTTCAAATCAAGCTTTCCCTCTCTCGCTTACTTGTACTAAGATTTCATCCTCTTGATGTAATAAAACAAAAAAAATAGAGATTTAAATTTAAGATTTGTTGAATGATATTTTTTAAAATTAAAGAGAAATGCTTAAGTATTGGTAATATAATTTTTTACTATGCATAATAAATAAATATTTATAAACTTATCAACAATCAAGGAATCTATTAGTAGAATATTAAACATCGGTTTTAATAATGAGATCCAATTATTTATAATCTTTAATATAAAAATATATTTATATATTTATGATTTATTACTTGGGCTAAAATATTAAAGAAAAAACAAAAACTTGAACTATTTCACCTTTTCAAATGACCCCTTATGCTTTTAATGTACCTAAATAAACTCTTATCATTTTATTTGTATCTATATAAGCATTTATTTCCAAAAAAAAAATTAATTTATATTAAAGACTTATTAAGTATAAATTAAGGATTTAGAGCTCATTTTAGATACAAAATTAAAGATTAAAGTTGCATTCATAATTAATGGTTAAGAATTTATTTAAATACAACTTAGAAGTTAATGATTTATTTGGGTATAGTAAAAATATAAAAAATTATTTAAATAAAATGACAATTAATTTTTTTTTTTTATCATTTTAGCATATCACTTGTGTAGGATGGGACAAACTGGAAGCCTGTATTAAACTTGCATATAGGCAGCAACTGCTATAAGATAGGAACTAGTATATATAATATATCTCATAAATATTTATAATTACGTCTAAAATTTCTGTTGGGTTATTGTTAGATAATACATCTATCCTAGCTACCATTAGATATGAAAATAATCGAAGAAAATTATTTCATTTGTAGGAAAAGGGTAATGACACGTGTATTTAGATCTATCTAAACGTGTATTATTCCTCCAGCAGACATGAATATTCAAAAACCAATGACATAGCATGTTCACAAATATTATAATCAGTTTGATAACATTAAAAAAAACAAAATCAATAGGATGCTCCCCTAAGTACTGAATTTTCTGTGGATTCAAGAGCCTCCAAGTCAAATATAGTAGATTATTTTTTATATTAAATAAATTAAAAAAAAAAAAAAGCGTCCCAAATTTTCTAGAGAGAGGAATAAAGCTAGAGCCTTCCATGAGACATGGAAAGGAAATGAACCAAACACTATCTTTATTTCATTATAATAAATGAAAAAAAAAAAAATATATATATATATATATATATATATATATATATAAGACAGCCAAACATACGGAAAAGAAATTTTGGAAACAATTTAACAAAAAAAGAAATCAGCGACAAGATAGTAGTATAAGTAGGGCATCAATGCCAAGTAGTTGAAGAACATTCAAATTATTTTATGAATCCTGTCAAAATTTTGACAAGCAAGCATTATTTGTCATTTATGATAGTCTCATATGGTAAGATGCAGAATGACAAATATATATGTAGGTTATCTGACCAGGGTCTTGAACATTGTATTTATGTTTCCTTTCCTCCAAATAGTTCTTCGCCTGACCAGACAAACCTGAAATTGTAGCTCTGTATGAATCTATGTGATAACAGTAGGTGCAGATCGACCAGTGAACTCCTGCATCTTAGAAAGTTTTAGCGCAACCTCCACCTGATATCAAACGTAAGAGTCAGCATAAATATATATATATATATATATATATATAAGTAATCCAAAGTGGAACTGTGAAAATTTAGACAGAAATTTAAGGAAATCTCACAAGAGGAGCAAGAGCTTCTTGGGAATCTCTTCCAGTTTTTGATGGATCCTTTTCAAACTGCTCAATGTAGAGACGGATAGTTGCTCCTTCTGAACCAGTTCCTGAGAGACGGAAAACCTATAGACAAGGAGTGAAATCAAATAAGTAAAGTTTCTATTACTGCTACTTCCGATAAACTCTAGAAATATTTTTGACTGCACTTGAAAATGACAAGATAACTTCTAATTAGTAAAAAACACAAGGAAGTTGACTTACCAATCGTGATCCATCCTCGAACAAAAACCGAATACCCTGATGCTTTGAAACAGAACCATCAACAGGATCCTTGTATTCAAATTCGTCTGCATTAATAACATTTGACACATCTGATCGAACCCCCTTCACGATACTGCATTATAAAAAGCATAAGATCATAAAAAGAAACTAAAACATTTAACCGAGGAAAATCTTTAGGCATAATGACTGCAATCAAATAT
Organism: Durio zibethinus; assembly: GCF_047325235.1. Taxonomy (NCBI): domain Eukaryota; kingdom Viridiplantae; phylum Streptophyta; class Magnoliopsida; order Malvales; family Malvaceae; genus Durio; species Durio zibethinus. The sequence goes on from NC_143166.1 coordinate 3,458,378, forward strand.
AAACATAACAATTTTAATAAATGCAACCAAGTAACAGCTTCACTAATGTCATTCCTGAAAATTGGCATTGATTCCAAAAAAGATCTTCAAAATTAGGTCCAAAAGAAAGCAAGTCTCCGAGACTTGACTCCAATTATGAGCATCACCACAGGCTGCTAAGCTTCTAGACTACACCCAAATGACCAAGTAATATGGTAATGCTTATAAATCATAGAAGCATGCAGAAAGGAATCATTGGTTGGCCCTTTGACCCCTTATGTTTGACAAACATAACTGTGACACAAGCGTTTCATTCATTTGCTCAAAAAAAAAAAAAAAAAAACTACAATTGGAACAAACAAGAAATTATCATCACAAATATGGGCAAGGTAAACTAAACTTGGAATATAAACCTAAGATTGAAAGGAAATTTAGAAATAAACAAAATATTTATTCATAATTCAAGCAAAACCAACTTAGGTAAGCAACTAGTAATATGGGAAGGACCAATTAAATAGCAATTAAAAACCTTTAAACGTCCAAGCTAACAGTATGGTTTTAAAAATAGTAATCTACAAATAATTTGAGGAAAAACGATACACTGAAATGAAAGCCTTAAGCCAGTTCAAGAACACATCAAGCTAGCTGGAATGATTATATATAGCACTGACACCTAACCAATAAACACGGAAGAAGGTTCTTTCAGTATCTAGCACTTAGCAACTCATTGGAAGATAATGCCACTTACAGCAATTACTTTCACTTAAATATTCAAGTAATCAAAAAAATACAAAGAGCATGGCATTTCTCCAAAAGAAACTATCATACAATGGAATAATTCCAGAAAATGGTTGAGCGGTTCTAAAATTAGTATATACACATACGTATTAATTTCATTAAGGGATGACTGCAATTTGATCAGATATGCCATTAAATCCTTTGCTGCACCAGCGTCCACATTCTTCATGAAAGAAAATGAATTAGTTAGATACTCCCTCAATACCTTTATAGCCAAATAATTAAACAAAATACAACAATTTTATACCTCATAGTCATATCGAGTATAATAGTGTCGGCCATAGGTAGCCCAATGCTTACGAACTATATCCTCAACAGTCACAAGCTTATCCCCATTGAGATTTTCCTTATTTTTATATGCAAGTATTGAAAGCCAGGCCAAAACAGCCCAGATTCCATCTTTCTCACGTATATGGTCAGAGCCTGTCCACAAATAGCAGGTTTGTAAGTTTCTCATAGTGCCAAATAAAACTGTTGTACTTCATATGTACGAACATCAAACATTTACCAGTTCCAAAACTTTCTTCTCCACAAATAGAACATAGTCCATCATCCATTAAATTGCAAAAAAATTTCCAGCCGGTGGGTACCTAGTAGAGAATAGGTAAGTAGCTGCCTTGTCATGATAAAAGCAGTGGCCAGCAGGAAATATTATCAAAAATCTTTTCCATGGAATACCTCAAAAAATTTCAGTTTCAAGTGCTTAGCAACAACATCAAGGGCAGCTGAGGTGGGCATACTCCTACAAGCGGCAAACCCAGAATATAATTACAATGGTGACAGAGATAATTATGAATTAATGCAATAAGAAGGAAACACCATATTAGAGTTTCAATTGTGTAATACATGTGTATACATTGGTGATTTTTTATCTTAATTAGATCCAAAACATCATATTGAAATTGTATTTGAGATTAAGTGGGTTCTAGAACCTAGAAAAAGCACATTATGCAGGCCTAAACACAAACACTTTTTCTGACATTTGGAATTTCACATTTCAAACTTTAGCAACAATTATTAACCATTTTTATCATAGGACATGAGATCTCATAAAGAGAGATATAGTCGGACACAACAGGTATTATTTTGTCCTCAGAGTTATATAGACCTACTTGAGCATGTCAAAGAGAAGGGATACAGACACATTTCACCTACTCTTTTCACCTTGTAAACGTTTCAAATGTAGAATCAACTTTTTTAAGCTTTCGAGACAATGAGCATGATAGTTGTTTTGAATTGATAATCTTAGTTCAACTTATTGATATTTTGCAAGGACCAGCTAGCATTTGCACCAGTTGAAATCCAATAGGGAGTGGTTAAAAACACGTGACGCACAAAAAAGAAGTTAAGCAGTGCAATAAAAACCTGGCAACTCCCTTTAAACCAGAAGAAAAGTAAGGAATTGCATCAACAGCATTAGCAGCAATGATGGCAACTGAATCTGATGGAGTGACAAAGAACCTGACAAAGCAAATAATTATAAGAGAAAATTCTAGGAGGTTTAGCTATTATTAAGATTGTTAACTAGATTTCATCAACAGCAACACTACCTTTTGCCCAGGATCATGTTACGATCAGCATCACCATCAGCAGCAGCACCAAACTCTGGCGGTTCAACTTCAGAGTTTGATTTTCCCAATCCCATGCGGGCAACCAACTCCTTTGCATATGTCAGATTGGGATCAGGATGACCTCCTCCAAAGTCCTCCTGGTTTGCATTAAGTCAAGCACTAACAAAAAAAAGTGTAATCCATTTGGATAAACATAGAAGCAACATATCATCAGTCCCTAAAATTCTTCACAAACTTAAAAAGACCTTGGGTACGCAGTTCAACAGTGAGCTTTCTTGTGCCCCAAGCTCTTCCACAAAGATGCGATTTGCATAAGCTCCAGCAACTCCATGCAGTGCATCATAGCTTCAATAAGAAGGGAAAGAGTTACACCTATCAGCCAAACACTGACGTATATATGCTAGAATGTTCCTCTGCATAAAGGCCAAAGGCTTATCTGCATACCAGAATGTAAACTTTGGAGATGAAAGCAGTTTGCGGATAAGCTCGAAGTCAAAAATTGACCTGGGCAATAGAAGCAAAAGGATTAGTATTTAGACTGCATGCATATGCTGCCAATATTAAGAATCCTGACATTCTCAGAATGAACCAACAGGTAAACCAATAATAGGAAGAAAAATTATGTAACAGAATTTTGGCCCATGCAAATGATTTTCTTGGGAGCTTTTAAGATTTGAACTTAAATTGAAATAATAATAATAATAACAATTCCAATCAAGAGAGGTAGAGAAAGATGGAAGAAAAGAAGAACAAAGACAAAGATCACTATCCAAAAGATGTTGCCAGTCCATATGCAATAGGCAAAAACATACACTTGAAGAAATAACTTACTTCATCAATTTCACATAGTCACTTGCTGAATCAAAAACCTCCACATCAAACTGTCCCTCAGGCCCCCCAAAGCTGGTAACACCAATTGCACTAATGTCTACCTGGATTATACAATAGATTGACAATATTGACATATAAGGAACAAAGAAAAAGAAAAATATTGTTGTCAGGATGCAAGACAAACATTTGGTAGATCTTCAGCAATCAAGTATTCTGTTATTGTTTTTGTATTCTCAAAGATCATATCAGTGATAGCCTCTGGAGCAGATCCACCATTTTCCATGTTGTATTTAATTCCAAAATCCTGCAGTAAATAAACAAAAGCAAAAGCAATCATACATCTTTAAATGTTGCATATAAAAACAATTTTTAAAAAATAAACGAACTCAGTTAGGCCCTACCTCATGAGGGCCACCAGGATTGTGACTAGCTGTCAAAATAAAGGCACCAGTTGCTTTGGATCCCTGGAATTGAAGTTTACAGGAAGAACCTTAATATTGCCAAACTTAAACATATCGACCAACTTCTTATTACAACACAATACTTGAAAGAAAACAATCACAATAACAGATAGATTTGTGCAATTGGAGCAATATGACTCACATCCGCACCAACCCTTTCACGAATTACAGCTGATACAGCTGGAGTTGAAAGCAATCCATTCTGACCAACCCATACACGCCTTACTCCATTTGCCGCTGCCATCTTAATTATTATCTGTCAATTTAACAAAAGAGATTACCACACTGAGCAATTTTACACAATGGTTAACGACTGATTACCAAATGATAAGATCATTTTCAAAAATGATGACATCATTATACAAGCAAACACTCTAGAAGCCCTCAATTGCATCCTTTAGAACATATAATTTAGAGTTTTGGAACCAAAATTACATCATAATAACTGGACCACCAGAACATCTACTACATACATCGCATTCAGTACAGAGCACATGTAACAATTTATATAGCTATCTAAATAAAAAAAAATGTCAGAGTGACTAGATCCTCAGACCAGGTTTACACAAGTTAAACTAGCCAAGCCTAAAACCACTAAAACATACCCATGACAAATACATTGTTGAGCTTGAAGCCTGATCTCTCAACACTGACCAAAGTTCAGTAGTATAGTCCAGACAAAGAACCATTACTTGCCATTGATAGACGAATAATTTTGAAGAGCAATCCTTTAATAAAATAACAAAAAAGATATTGTTTTTTCTCATTCTCAAGATGGTATATATATATGTTTGTATGTTGTTAGATTTTGTTAATCGTATATGTGGAGCAACTTACTCATGATACATGTTGACTTCATCATAAAATGCAGTATTTCAAAAAGGGGGAGGGAAGAGAATATTATCACGAAAATCAAAAATTAATTATTCAACAAAAATTGTCAGGGGCTTCAAAGATGAAAATATGAATTGACCAGAGATTACTTTCACACATTTTTATGCAGGTTAGAACCAATATCAACTAATATTAATACATCATGCAAGTAGAAAAAGCAACAAAGAATTAGTAGAAATATCATATGATAGTTTAAGAAAGTTTATTTTAAAATATCTAACTCATAATTTAGATTCAAAGAGTTGCAGTACCTGAATAGCATCCTTTGAGAAATAACGACCATCACCAGAAACAACAAGTGTGGCACCTACAACCATGAACAGGAATTAGAGAAAGCTATCGTAATCACCTGAATGAATGTAACCAAGCAAATAAGAAATCTCTAAGACAGTGAAATGAAACAAAACAAATACTAATTCTTATATCAATTTTTTTAGATATTTCAGAATTGCTCTTTCAAGATTAAGAAATGGATTTCTACCAAAAGAACTAGTGAGACACTAGAGAAGTTGAGTTGAATATTTAACACAGTCATTATCCAACAAATTAGAATTGCATATTGGCAAAGCATTAGATGAAGCAGGTGATGTTAGAAATTGAATTAGTAGGCAATACAGAAAAGCAAAATGACTGTGCATGTACACACTTGGTGCTCTTCTGTGGGGTTAGGATAAAGATCTTAAATCTGAGCCATAGTGCTCTCCTATTGTACATAAACAGAAAAAGGGCTAAAAAATTCAAAGATTTCCCGAGTCCCAAGGACTCATATTTAATATAAGGTTCTATAGATATGAGCAACACTTGTTATAATTGAAGTAAAAATCATGATAAATTCAATGAATGTACTTTAATCAATAAAGCTCCCAATACTGGCTCTTCAGAACAAAGATTCTCATAGGACAAAGAACTAGTACATAACAGAGAACTAGTACATGACAGAGCTGCAAAATCCAATTCTACTTTGGAGATACAAAGATGGGGGGAAAAAACTCAAGCAAATGATATGACCAGAAGAACAGTTGTCTCTGGATGAGATGAGCTAAAGATCTTTCAAGATAAAACTAGTACATTTTGATGAACTACCCAAACAATTGTCAGCATCTCCCACGTACATTAACTGCACATACAATCCATCATAAGAGTCATCCCTAATATTGCAAAGCATGCTCTATGCAAGACTCGCATAAGAGGATGTACCTCAAATCAACACTCAATTTCAAGCTTCTAAGTGCATACTTAACGTGTCAGATTATACCTCTAAAGATAAAAATAATAATAATAATAATAATAAGAACAAGTAGATTAAGCATACAAAAAGCCACAGCATAAATGAAAAATCCCCTACCTCTAACTTTCTCCGGTGCAAGGGCATTGAATGTCGACTGAACAAAATTTTGCAAATAATGAGGTTGAATATAAACTTTCACCTGGAAAGATCAAAGCACCGAATTATTCAATTGAACAAACAAGTAAAACAATACGAAAGGAATATTGTAAGAAAAATATAGAAGATATAGAAACTATTAAGTAATATTATTTTGAATCATCAGTATCAGATGATTAAAACAGAAAATTATACTGATCAACAGGCATCCGTTACAAAAACAATTGTAGAATCATTCAAACATAGAAATATAATACTACTATAAAATAAACCACCGGAAACTATATAATATAGTTATTAAAATCAAAAACAGAAACTATCATCTGAATGAGATAGAACTAAAAAGAATCAAGAATTAAAATTTAACGCATTATTAGACTTCAAAATATAAAACAAGAGAATATCTGACTTGAAATTCAAGCTCCCAATGACCAAAGATGAAAATTTGGTCAAAAAAATTCAATTAAATAATAGAGAAACTTGATTCAGATCCGAAATAGAAAAGAAATGAAAAATGTCATGATTAAGTTAAAACTTTAAAAATAGCAAATAAATCAGCACCGAAAATGATAAGATTCAAGTTTGAATTACAACTTATCTATGAAAGTGAAGTTTATTTTATTTTATGAGATCTGATTCAGTGAGCAGCACTTGCATGCATCAATCAAACGGATCAAATTGATCAAAACTTTTAGATCAGAGTGATCTAACACGAGGGATCAAGGAACAAATTGAATAAAGATTAAGAAGCAAAAACCTTCTTACGGAGGCCAGAAGTTCCAGGCTTCTGGCCATCGAACGGCGTCGTTGGCACTTTCGACACCTTGAACACCATTTTTGTTTCCTTCTCTGCCAAACAGACAACTCGGATCTATCAATCTATCACTCTACTCACGAATCTCTTAACTCTTAATAAATAAAAGTAAAAAAGAAAAAAAAAAGTGAAAATTGAGAGATGGAGATGGAGCTCACTCGTTGGAGAAAATCAAAGCAAAATGCGTTACTATTGAGAATACGAAATTAGGAAAAGTAGGAAGTGACTGTTGTTTCTTTTTTTATAGTGTTGGTCGTTTCTTTTTGTTCTTTTGTTTTGTTTTTTTCTAGAAATTGTAAAGCGAAAGTAAACGGAAAGGAGATGAAGTTAATGGCAATGGGGGGAGTTGGACGGATGCTATTGGATAGGGGAGAATGTAAAACCTCTAGTATTTTCTTTGTTTGTTTGGGTTGAACGAGTCCTTCGCTCTCTCCAAACGATGGATCCAGGAGAAATTTTTTGCTGCACAAATGGCATGTCTCTTTGTATATTCCTTCTTTCTATATCTAATTCCAACATTTGTTATTACAACTTGAATTTGCCGCATTCATTATGTAAAAAAAAAAAATTTTAAAGTGATATTTTGCAAGCAAAAAAAGTTAAAATATTAAAAAAAAATATGTAAACTATTTTACTTTCTTAAATAAATTTTTATATTTTTATTGTATTAAAAAAGTTTTATTTTATTATTTATTTAAGTACAATAAAATATAATAATTTATTTAATTAAAATTATACATTTTTATTTTTTTATTATTTTAGCCTAAAAAATAATATTCTTTATAAGTAGCTAGTTATTAAAAATATAAGTCTCTTTAATTTATAACTGTTATGATAATTTTATTTCATCTTTTCTATTTTATCAAACCAATTCTTCATACATCTTTCTATTATATATCCTTCTTATAATTTCAATAACACAATAGTTCAACAAATAATATGCAAAAAAAAAAAAAGGTAAAACTCTTTGTTACCACTTTTCTCTATCAACAACACAATAGATTCGCGCGGTGCTTCGATCAATTTTTTAAAATAAATACAAATAAATTTTTAAATTTTTATATTAATTTTAATACACATTAATTTTAATATTTGTTCCAACAACATTTTTTTAAAAAAATATTAACATAAATATAATATTAATTCAGTAATAAATAACTTGCTTACTGAATAATATTTCAATTAATTGTTAACAAATAATAAAATTTTATAATATAATAACACTTAGTAACAAATAATAAAAAAATTATAAAACATAAGAAAATATGATAACATATAAGAAAAATTTGTAATACATAATAGAAAGTGAAAAAATATAAAAAAATAATTGCCACACATAATAAAAAGTGGTAAAATATAATACAAAGTGATAAAACATAAGAAAATTTTGATAGAAAGTGGTAACAAGTGACAACAAAATAAAATTGAAACACATAAGATAAAACATAAAAATTTGTTATACATAATAAAAAAAAGATAAACTATAAAAAAATTAGTAACACATAAAAAATAGTAACATTAAACAAATTTGTAACACAATTAAAAAAAAAAAAGTAGTGAAAAAACATAAGAAAATTTACAATACATGATAAAAATTGAAAACACATATGAAAAAGTTGTAATATATATAATAAAAAATAGTAAAGCATACAAAAAAATTATAGCACATAGTATAACATGGTAAAATGTAATAAAAAATTATAAAACATAAAAAAATTATTATAACATGTAAGAAAAATAGTAATGTTATACTTTGGTCGTTTAATTAACATTTTAATCATTAAATTAACATCTTGATAATAAATTCAATGAGTTCAATATTCAAATCAATATCAAGTAAATCAATTAATCGTATCAATATAAGTTGTCTAACCATATTAACATTAACTTCTTATAAAAGATGAAGCGAAAGCACAACTATCTTAATTTGAATCTTGTATTCACTCTCACTTACTCTTATTTGCTTTTTTACTTTATTTATTTTTTGTTACTTTTTATATTTTACTTTTTTTTAGCTTAAAATTATACCATTGAAGTGCTTCGATCGTTTTTCTTTAAAATATCACTTCATCTTCTCCAAATCAACCAACTCGTCAATTTTTTGACAACCATCAATTACCAAACCTTAAGAAAAAAAAAAAGTGATATCCTCCAAATTATTCACCATCATTAAAATAAAAATAAATTGATTAGTACTTGACAGTTTTTAAACTCTCACAAGATGAAGAGTAAAAAAATATTTAGATTGGGTATTAAATTCTTTTTAGAAAAGAAACACAAAGCAGAAAAGCAAAGAATGGGAAAAGTGATAATGAAAAGACTACATAATTGAACAAATTTACATGCAGATGTACTTGTTAATTTAAAATATAACATAATAACACGATATAAAAATAATATAATTTAAAATTTTATAAAATTTATAAATATATTTAATAAAATTAAAATTTTATATTTTATATTTTTATATCGATATAAATTATAATAAATAATTTATACATAAAATAATATAACATAATAATAAATACGAATTATCGTATCTACGTGCAGATTACATGCAGATTACAAAGGGCCACACTAAAATCTAAACCCTTCACCAATAACATTACAACACTTTCCCCCCGTATCTATTTTTTAACCCCCAAAATAATTAAAATAAAAAAAAAAGCTAAAATATCAATTAGTAGAGAACTAAACAACACCTAGAAATTAAAATTAAAATTAAAATTAAAAAAAAAAGAGGAAAAGAAAAACCTAGCTAACTCTCTCTCCTCTTTCTTTCCCTTTGTTTCCTTAAGCCTCGCTGCTTTACTTGAAAAGACACCAACGATTACACTTTCAGCGGCCTCGTTTAACAGCGGGAGTTGGAGTAGTGACAGTTCCAGTCTTAGCTTTCTTAGGGGGGTCCACGTGGCCTTCCGGTACCGGCGCTAGTTTTGGGTTTAGGGGGAGCAAATGGATCTTTGGGCTTAGAGGGACGACCATAAGGCCTAGGCGTAGAAACAACGGTGCCAGGTAGAAGAGGAACCTTGGGCTTAGGTGGACGACCACGTCCATGCTTGGGTGGAGCATTGCTGTTGGGTCTCATGTAATTGTTCTTCAACATAACAATTTGATCGCTTCGTTTCATCTTGTTGAAGTGGTGGGAAAGGAGAGTGGAGTGAGCCGTTGGAAGGTCTGATCTGAGTGAGTTGACTCAATGTGCTTCGAGATTGCTGACTAATTTAACCCGGCTTTCTCGTTCAATGCCTCTATCGCTTCCAAAATCATCTACACATGCAAATCAAAAGAAAATCAAGCTCACATGAAATGACTCAAAAAAAAAAAAAAAACCCATGAAAAACATTGGGAAAAAATTCAAGTACCTGAGGATAGTCGGGAAGAGAAGATTGTTGAGAAAGGGAAGGGCCTTATATGTTTTTAGTTTTTTCGGTCGCCATTAAAATTTGAAAATCTTTTTTCTTTTCTTTTGTCAGAGGGAAAGTGAAAGAAAATTCGAAGTTCGACGCTTAAATGTTATGATTGTACGAAATCATTAAATGAAACTTTCGGTTCTTTTTTTTATTTCATTTTCTCTATAAGTATTTGCAATTCTCAACTATTCATAAATAGAGATGGCAATGAGTCGAGGCATACCAGAATTTTGCTCTCCTTGCCTTCGGTTTGAAATTTCAGATTTCTTATCCGATTCTCGACCCACCCAGCTTAGAGGTTTTATTTGTAAAATCCGATCTGAGCAGCTAAGAAAGATGTTTCCCAACCTTACCCGAATTTAAGCTATTACAAATTCAAATTTATTGCATGAAAATTTAATAAATCATAATTTAAACATATTATAAGTACTAACAAATTTAATTAAATTACTCACAAATTCAAATTTAATGCATAAAATTATTTTTTTATTAAAATCTTATTTTATTACTAATTGCTAAAACATCATCAATTCAAACAAATATTTTTTAAGATAAGTAAAAATAAAATATACACGAATATCTCCTTATATTTATCTTACCACAACATCTTTTTACACTAACAGAATAGCAGGCAGCCCATTCTTGTTTAAGATTTTCACTATAAAAAATGAAATTCTAAAATATATAAAACTTAGTAAATTAAAATTCAAATATCAATTAAGTATAAATTAATAACTAAAATTTAAATATAATACATGGTATAAGATAAACTTTAAAAGTCTAAACTATCGCAATAAAAAGTTAAATTATTCATACATCTTTTCATCCAACATGATAAAAATCTCTAAAGATTACAAAAAATCATTTCATCATCACTAGGCTTCATATCCCTAACCACACCACTTCTATAAAATAAAACAATAAAACAAATAAATAAATCCCATAAAATAATATATTTAAAAATAATATTATAAAAAAATAAATTAATTAAAAAAGATAATATTATTTATCAAAAACAAAATTGACCATAAAAATGAAATAACAAAATATTAACAAATAATATATAATAACAAAATATAATAACTAACAACATGCTAAAACAAAAATAAAATTACATAATATGTATCTTGAAACAAAATTATTATAGTCTCCAAAATTTTTCAATTCAGTAATATTAACATCATCTAAAAATTAAAAGCTTGAAGTAAGACATCCAACCTTCTTCAGCAAAACCAATATCTCTTCATACTCTTTAACTAAATCTCAACATATTTACACAATCCTTTTAATTTTAAATTCTACATTTTCTTCATGACTCTTCTTGAAGTAATACTTCAACAACTTTATTTTGTACTTTAAATCTAAAATTGTAACAACACCGATGCACATCATTCAAATACTTTTCAAAATTGCTTAATATGCTCACTTCCATAAATGAAATAATTCCATTTCTATGCATAATCCATGCATTCAATGTTAATATAATTTTACAAATATTAAAAAAATAAAAATTTATATAAGCATATTTTGTGCCAAAAACATTTTAATGATATCATAAAATAATTTCAACTTCTTACATATCTCAATTGCCATAATCCAATTATTTTCAGTTGATAAACATTTGTAAAAAAATCATCATATAATTGCACACCAAAAAAATATATATTTATAAAATAAAGCTATTCGAAACATCAAATAAGTAAAATTCTATCATATTTTAATATCAACACAACTTTTCTAAAATTGAACTCTCAATTGATGTATTGCCTTTTTTAAATTTTCCCACCTTTTTAGTGTAACACCAAAAAAAAAAAACCATTTTGATAGTGACCTCCTTCCTTTAGATGAAGCTATTAGAGGGAAAGCTGTTGAGTGGATGAAAGCAACCCACTAAGCCAATAAACCTATTCATTTCCAAAATTTTTATAGATATGAAAAACTGAAATAAAGGGAAGGAACATATGGATGATAAAATTGTTAGAAGGGAATGGATGGGTAAAACTCTAAGCTCTTGGGTTGGGTGGTGGATGGGAAAAAAAATTTGTAGAGTTGACAAATACAGAGGGTTGACAAATACAGAGGTCAAGGTTGCACTTGGAGGTAAGAATAAATGGAAAAAAATGGGAAACTTTAAAAAAAATAAAATATATCTATACAAAGTTATTTTGATAAATATTTCACGTTGAATCAAGACAAATTTCACATAAATTACCTTCAATCTAACTCCAATACTCCAAAAAATAAAATTGACTCGACCCAAAACTTGATTTAAAAAATCCTATCTTATAAGATTTTGATTGATTAGCCATCCTTATTCATGAATGCTCTTTCTTATAATATCACGTTAAAAGAATCATAGCTCAACTCTACAACCTTTGCCTTTTGCTAACTAATCCCCAATTTACATAGGAAAATATTAACGCATCTATGGTAAAGAATTAACCAACATGCAAAAATCTCCTGCAAAACTAACTCTGCATTGGGCGCTTTCCATGCGGGTCTGATTTCAAGGGGCTTGCAAGAGCCGACGTAGAAGCAGTAGAGGTATTAAAGGTTGATTCAGATGTACGGGAATCTGAACCACCGGAAGTTCCGGCAGTTGATGATAATCCATGAGGCCTGCGGTATCTTCTGTGTCTGGAACCTGGAACTCCAGGTCTTGTTGGCTCTTCTAGACTGCCAGGTTTCTTTGACAGCAGAACAACCACCCTGCGCATGTCCGGTCGTAATTGGGGATCACTTTGCGTGCATAGTAGCCCTATTTGGATGCACATAGCTACTTGTTCAGAGGCCGCGGATAGGGCTAAGGCAGGGTCCATGATCTCCAAGCCCTTGCCTTTCTTGTAAAGCTTATATGCCTGCAACAACAAAAACCCACAATTGCCAGTTACTAAGCCTTTCTTTCGAACCTTGATATTTTCAGTTCTAGTAAAGTTAATGTTAATTTGAATATTTTTCATAATTAAATCTTTTCTTGGAATTATTCTGATACTAACATTATTAAACAAATAAAATTAGAACTTACTGATATTCCTAAAATTTATCTTCTTAAATAAGGAGATTTATTAATTTTAGAAATAAATACTAGTGATGAAGAGGATGTGTTTTAAAAGCAAATAAACTTTCATCAAAGGATAAATAGATTTGTGGCTATAATTCGAGAAAATTTAAACTAAATGAAATTAAATATATAATATTTAAAAAAGAATTATTAGCTAAAAAAAATACAATCACTAGATTTCATATCTTTTTAGCCACAGAAAATTTTGTGATAAGAACTGATAATCAATCAGTTCAAAATTTTTTAAAAAATAAAAAATTATCTGTTAATCCTTGTAGAATAAAATGGTATAATTTTCTCTATCAATATAATTTTACTATTGAATTCATTAATGGAGATAAAAATTTTCTTACAGATTATCTGAGCAAACCCAATGGATCAAGGTAAAAAACCTCAACAGAATAAGCAAACTAAAAAGGTTTCTTCCTCTTCCTATTCAGAATCAGATTTTCCTCGTAATCCTAACCCAAGATTATTTATTTATCAACCTCATGGCTATTTACCTCATCAACTCCCACGAAAACCTCCTTATCTTTATGGAAATCAACTAGATTTCTCTTAGTTTGCTCAAAATCCAAACTAATGAACCCCTATGTCATATTCTCAAATTGTTTCATCTGCAAAACAGGTCCTTAAAGAAGTCTAGGTTTCTAACCAAGAAATTAAAGACTTATCCTGGACTTCAACTAGAAGTCTATGATTTAATAAATAATATTTGGAAATCTCATCTATCTCAAAACAAAAAGTAGCTTTCCAGAGTCTTCTTTCATCTAATCTGTTAAAACAACAAAATATAGATTTCTTTGCTTTGGAAGAAAATCAATATTCAATACAAGAAATAAACAATTTCTTGTCCTTTTGTGAATATTTTGAAAATCGAAATTCTCCAAAAATACAAAATTATAGCGTATACTTTTTTTCGAAAAAGCTACAGTATTCCTAACAAAGGAATTATTTCAATAAATCAATATGCACATCCTTCAACAAACAAAAAAACTATTAGTTGAGAAATTTTCTTATTTTTATTTTGCCTCCTACATCTTCATCACAAAATTAGGAGATCAAATTCCCAAACTCAAATTTAGATTAAACCATGATCCTTTCGATATAACCAGTATCGACTTAGGAATTGTTGGAGAAATTTTAGTTTAAAATCTTTCCTTTGAACTAATTAAAGACTTCCCAACTTTTATCAACACCATTTTCACCAAATGACAAAATATGCTAAACACTTTTTCTATATCCATTTTCGTATAACCAATCTCCTTGGAATCCTTCAAAGAGAAAGATTCTATCAACCTTATCAAATATGGGAAGCACAAAAAATTTATTCTGGCAATCTCTGGGAACCACCAATGGATGCTCTTGAAAACCCAGATGACTTAAACAAAGTCATTCAAAAATATTCTAATCCTTCTCAATATCAATTCCAAATAGGGATTTCAATTATGCAAAGGGCAAAAACCTTGCTTGATCTTGCCACCAGATAAATCTATCCAAGAATTGCTGCATGGACTGATGGCAGAAAAATTTTTGTATTAAAATATTATGCTCCACTTAAAGATCTAGAAATTGAACCAGAACCAGAAGCATTAAAACTCCTGCATCAACTTTCAGAAATGGAAGATCTTGACCATCCACAAGAAATTCTGTATCAATATCACGAAGGATGGCAAATGTGGAACAAATCCATAATAGTATCTCCTCAATCCTACAACCTAGAGGATGAAGAGTTCCATAATCTAGATAACAGGTTTGAAGGATAAGCTATTCTAAAGTAGAATAGGCATATTCTAGGAGCTGCCGACAGAAACAAACAAAGCTGTCTGCGAGCCCAAAAACAACTGACAAAATCATTGTAGTATTCAGTAACCTGATTTTGTATATACTGTATACGACTTCCTAAGTATCGTATAAAGCAATACTAGGATTTGTCAAAGATGATTTTTCTAATTTAGTTTTTAGAAAAATAGAGTAATTTTGAGAATATAATTCATCCCATGGTGAGAGAAGTTTATGAAAATATTGTTCTAACCAGAATTTGGAATGTTCTTCATCTAAACGCTGATATTCACTAAGATATTTTTTGGAAAAGTCATCCAGGTTTAGGATGTTGCATAATTTAAGTTTAGAAAGAATATATTGAGCTTCATTATTAGCATCAACTTCTTCCATCATCCCACACATTTCATTTTTTATGATTTGTGTAAGAAGTTTTAAAAAAGCAGATATAATTGAATGAATGCTCATATCATAATCTTGTTCTTACCCAATCAAGTAGATTTTGAGCATCCACATTTGAATTGAAGGATGAGTTTCGCTGGCCACTTATCAGCTCCAGAACCAAAACCCCGAAGCTGAAAACATCTGCCTTCACTGATAGATGTCCACGCATAACGTACTCTGGTGCCATATATCCACTGTTTCCAAATATTAAAATCAATATAACTTTGTTAAACCAACACCTTAGGACAAAGGAATGGACATTATAAAATTACCAAAAGGTCCCAAGCATGTTGTAGACCTTGTCATATTATTGAATAAGAGGATGTCAGACAACATACCTGGTACCAGCTACACGGGTACTGACATGCGTTCGATCCTCAGGGAAAAGGCGAGCCATGCCAAAATCAGCAATTTTGGGGACCCATTTATCATCCAGTAAAATATTACTTGCCTTGATATCCCGGTGAATGATGCAAGTGTGTGAGTCTTCGTGAAGGTAGAGCAAACCCCGTGCAATGCCCATAATTATATCATACCTCCGCTTCCAGTTAAGCTCTTTTCTATTTGATTCTACATAAAAAGACCATCATCACCATGATTACCATAATTACTAGAAAAGTACAATGATTAATTCTATTCATACCCATAAAAATCAGTGCAAAATCTATCATGTTACTTGTTTATGTTCTTAATTTATAATCAACTTAATTTTCAAATTAATGTGGTTAAAACCTGGTGATCAGTTGCACTCAGAGAAGCCAAGTTTGTTCTAGCATTGGTCAACAGATTGTTTTTTCCGGAGTATACAATCCAAGTTCATACTATAAAATTTCTAAGGAAAACCAGAAAACTAGAAGAGAACGAAAACTTCTACAGGGCATTTAGCCACGATACTTGCACAAAGTCTGGAGGTTAGAAACTAACACTGTTATACCAAGATATATATTTGGAGGGTACAGATACAACATACTGTGATAGAATTAAATCTATAAGAAAAAGAATAGATAAAGCAAATGTGCTGAAAAAGAGGGGCGGGGACATAAAAGCAGCACCTCAAGGTTCACTCCTTGATGGAATCCATCCACATCTGCTTCAAATAACTTTATTAAACTCCTACAACTCAGCCTACTCTTCGTTCTCATTATCATTACATTATACATGCAACCGGTGTTTCATGAAACAGATCTTTTGACTAGTTAATGATTAAAAATTTGATAATAAATGATCATTTTCAAGCACCCAATCATGAAAATAAGTTTCATAAAAGGAAGTCAAGCAGAACTATCATTGATCTCCATATCTACTATCATTTAGAAATATTTTTGCATGTCCCTGTTGATGGTTCATCATCGCCCCTAGAATAGGTTTGAATTTCAATTATGATTAGGCACATACTCAATGTTACTCAGGGGACCAGCCAGAAGTTGGAATTTTAGACTCCAACTTAGAGGTCTCAACTCTCAAGTTCAAGCCTGGAATGAGAGGGGTGGTTTTAATGGCATGGGAGAGGATTACTTCCTATTGCGTAGCCCAAGATCATATGCACCAAAAATAAACATAATAGACAAACAAATGTTGTATCTTTGAACTGCATTTTACACAATCTTTCTAAAATGAACACATAAAACAATTTAGTTAAAACGCAAAAGTGAGAAATAAAATTAACTATTGCCTTCTATTCACTACAACATTAGTCTTGACATCCAACAATTGGTGGCGGGACAGAACAATCATGAGTTAAAGCCTTCCAACTCAATCTAACTGCTAATTTCTCATAATCTAACACCTTTTCAAACTAAAATTTTAACAATATCTCCTTCCTATAAACATAAGTGTTCATTCTCTTCTAACAACAAACATTCTGCCTCATCTCTATTGCTCAATCCATATTGTTATAAAGATCTTTGAAATGAGCATTTGGAGTTGTCAAACTAGCCTGATTTTCTTCTTTTGAAGGATGTTTGAAACAGATGGTGGCATATATTAATCCCTTTTGGGTTCTAATGCAAGTGGCTCAACTTAGAACTTCCACAAATTTGGAGTAAAAAAGAAAGAAAAAGAAATAATAATAATAAAAAAAAAACTATAGTTCAACATAGTTTTGTAACCAAGACCATAATTGCAACCATTTTTCAGAATGTTAATTTAGTAACTAACTTTTATCTCCAGTTGGTAACTAGTCTAGGCCAGAGTTATCTAATTCGCTAACTACCCCTCCATATTATGAACTGGATCACACGATCTGAAACATGGACTGGCAGTGATCTAGTTTGCAAAATCAAGCAATCCTTTTACTAGAAAATGAACTTGTACTTTAGAGACTAATCTTCCATTAATAGCTTCTTGAAAATACCTTCCTAGTGGTTTAGTCAATTAAGAAGAAAAGAATTGGTTGCTAGAGGAAGACAGAAGCAAGGGAAGGAGAAAAGTTACTATTCCTTCTATGCATGGCTATGGAAAATTCTTCTAAAAAAATTAATTGCTATTATTTCTAAAAATTAAAGTTAATTATTTTAATTAACACTTAATAATGAATATATAAAAATAATTGCAACATTCCCACAGTTCCGAAAGATCAAATTTCGTTCCTACTAAGTGAACCGAAGAAGGCTGCCCCCAATTTACCTTGTTCCGGGTAAATAGAGAATTACATTCTGATTGCTGTTCTGCAAACCAAATCGATCGGCGTTTCAGGTAACTCTGATCTAGGCCAAGCAATGTTTCGTTTAGAGGTTTGAAAACTGGCAACGGCAACAACACACCCACATACACACACTCAAAGTATCTAAGAGAAGAAACACTAGATTAAAAAAAGGGAACAAAAGAGAAACAAACCATCTAGTTTCTAGAATAGAAAGCTAAAAATCTTGGTTGGTATTGGAATTACTCTATTATACCTTATTCTGATTACTAGAATCTGCATTGGAGCATAGATGAATAAGTGGTAGAAAATAAAAGCGGAAAACAGCAAGGAAATTATGGCAACTTACTGAAAAGAAGCTTGTCTAGACTCTCATTGGTGACATACTCATATACCAAAAGTTTTTCCATGCCATGTGCACAGTAGCCCAAAAGATTAACAACATTGCGATGCTGCACACGAGCTAGCAACTTAGCCTCATTCTCGAACTCCCTTTTACCCTGATTTGAGCTATGAGATAGCTTCTTCACAGCAATTTCTCTTCCGTCATCTAATGTCCCCTATAAATTAAGGAATAACCATCAAGTTGGTTAAATTCCTCACTGTCTAGTTTGAGTAACAAAAGACATCAGCATTTTGAAACCAGAAAACTATTTGAGCAACATGATCAGAATGCTTGGTGAAAGTTCTGAAAGCTGGAAGACCAACAGCACTAACAAAAAATTCTAGCTTCTTGTGCAATTTCAATTAAAATTTTGTATGCTTTGCGTTCCTTTTATCAGCAGAGATGAGATTAATCCAAAGGGGGGAAACAGCTCAATGGTTAACTGGCTTGAGTTATTAGGCTTATTTTCTGTTGTTTCTATTTTTCATATGCAAAAGTCGAAAATTCTTTTCTTTTTTTTTTTTTGAGAGAGGTGCCAAAGTTGAAACTTTGAATACCTAGAAAAGTAAAAAATTTCTCCTTAAAAAGTATCTATAACAATGCATTTGTATGATATGAATTATACTCCTAGTGTATACAAAAGACTATTCAATTAATAAAAAAACCAATCAAGTTCAGCAAAAGTTTCCCTCAATTTTCTAGGCAACCAAACAAGAGTTTCATTTGTGGGAGCTTACCCTGTAGACAGGTCCAAAACCCCCTTCACCAAGCTTGTGTTGAGGGTGGAAATCTTTGGTAGCAGCAACTAACGTCTCGAAAGGGAAGTGCTTTTGCTCTCGTTTAGCTATTTTCTTCAAGTCGTCTTCATTCTGCCTCTCTGATCACAGGCCAGAAAACCCAGAGATCATCAAACAATGTAGAAAAGCATCAAACTTTGTTTTTTATTTTTTTTTTCCATAAACCTGGGTTTTTCATTTTACCTTTGCCTGAGCTGAATTTGAATGATTTAATTAGATTTCGAAAGAAACTCTTGGATTTGATCATGGGTTTTGAAACTTGGAACTTGTGAAATTTAGAAACTAGACCACGAAATGGAAATAATTAAAGAAAAAAGAAACTTTTCTGAAGTGAATTTGGCTTCAGATGAACTAATAAATTCTTACTGGAGCTTGAAGAGTATGATGACAGAGCCAAGGTAGAAGATTTAATTTTGAAAAATTATTTGTTTTTGTTTCCATTTTGTTTGTGGTGGGAACAGGGATATATTGGATTTGGAATAGAGCGTTATTGACTAATTGCTTGACACATTTTCCATTATTTTAAGGTTGCCCCTTTTAATCTTTTTATCTTCTTCTATAAACTTTATTTTCAAATTTATTGATTTGATCGAAAGGTCAAACTACTTTAATTTCTAATTTGTCTGCACCTCAGTAGTCGCTCATATTGAAGGATACAAATCAGTCAAATAAAAATTTTAAGGTTTATGAAATAAATATTAATTAATTAATTTTAAATTTTAGATAAATGTTAAATAAATATGATAATTATATATATATGATATAACAATACAATAAAAATAATATAATTTAAAATTTTAATATATATAAATTATAAAAATAAATATATATTACGTATTAAATTTATTAATATAAATTATGATATAATAATTTTTATATTTCATAAATATTAAATCAAAAATAAATACAACATAAAAATATAAATTATCAAATTTATATTGAAATAAGTAATTCTAAACCAATTTATTTATTTATTTTTTCAGTTGATACGATTGATTTTAGAAGTAGAAAAGCTTGACATGAGGCTATGAAAATTTATAGCATTAGTCATCGTCGTTACACGTCAGGCAAAACAAAATTCATCTTGAAAAACTATAGGGGTAAGAGTTTCTTTCCACGAAGTAGACTTGGAGAGATACCCAATCACTCAAAAACAGAAGAAGAAAAAAAATGATAGTCTTCAGGCACTTCAATGTTAAAAATGAAAATTGTGCATATCCAGATGAGCAAGTAATTGACTTGATAGGTGAGACCGCCAAAAAGTTCAACAGGTCAAGGTTTGGGGTCTCGATTAGCTTTTATAAACCATGCACGAAAGTCGCTGCCTATAAGTGCAAGGACACAATTGACTTTTCTCCAAGTGGTTCAGATTTACATTGAATTCAAACTAAAATATAATATAAAAAATTATCAAATAATTAGTTTAATTGATTAAAATTTATTTTTTTAATAAAAATATTTTAAATTTAAATTTTATTGATAATAATTTATTAAAATTATTTCGAATGTATAATTTATAATTATTTATTTTAAATTATTAAATATAATATATTTTATTTTGATTTTAAAAATTAAAAATTTTATTTATTTTAAAATTTTTTTATTAAAAAAAATAATTTCCGCTTATAATAGCATTTATATATTTTATTTTGACTCTCTTTTTGTATCATTTTCATTAATAATTGAAAGCTTAATTTTTTTTTTAATAAAAATTTCACATCACTTTACGGATAAATTTGGATTCAACTACATCTCCAATAAAATATATTTAAAGATCCAAAAATCATTAGTGAAATTCAAATGATAGTTTATTAAAATACGTTCGATCAAATATAACATAAATTTTTTATTGAAACTTTTAAATTTAATATAAATTTTTTTTAATCGTGATTATAATAATATTTATTTTTATTTTTAATTTTATTAAAATTAATTTTATCATCATCTTATAAATTTTTTTTTTTTAGATGAAGCACATATTTTTATGAGAGAGAGTGGTCTTTTGTTCTATAAACTTGAATATAATTTCAACCGTTGAAATTAATTCACTGTTGGTAAAAAAAAAAAAAAAGTCAGTGGTCTAATAGCACCGAAAAGGGGAGTTTTGAAATGGGCAGACAACCGCGGAACATGCTTTGGTTTGGTGGGCTGGAGCTGCCCAAGGGGAATGACATTCATTCAATTTGGATGCATGCTGAGAAAAAAAAAACCAAGTAAAAGTTCGAGCCATGGTATTGAAAAAAAAAAAAGGTGAGAAACAACGAAGAAAGCTGGTCTTAAAATTGAGGGTACGGGGGAAAAAAATAGGGCAAAAGTAAAGGAATAGTCCTAAAGCAAGAGCCGTCTGGAATAGAAGTTCCTTGGACGCGGTCAACGAAATTGGCACCTGCTGATTAGGAAACCTCTCCGGTTTTTCATTAATGAAAAAAAATGCATGATCAAAATACACATGGTTATTAAGAATGGAAATTCACGGAAAGAGAGAATAATAAATTGAAAGAAACCATGACTCCATTTGAAAGGACCAAAATTTGGCTTTTAATAAAAATTATTTAATTATAATTAATCTTTGATATAGTTTTTGATAATCTTTGAAATAAATTTGATACCCGTTTTAAAAGTTTGATAAAATTTTGATAAGTTTTAATATTGTTTTAATAATTTATGATATAATTTTAGTAATTATTGCTATAATTTTGATAAATATTTTTTAGAATTTTGACAATCTATTGATATAATTTTAATATAATTTTGATAATTTATGTTATAATTTGATAATAATCGATATAATTTTGATAATATTTGATAAAATTTTTATTTTTGATATAATTTTGATACTATTTGATATATTTTTTAATAATCATTTATATAATTTTGATAACTTCTGATAATAGTTTTGATAACCTTTTATAAAAGTTTGGTAATATTTAATACAATTTTATTAATCTTTTATATAATCTTTGCCACTTTTATATTATTTCAGTTAATTATGCTACAATTTTGGTAATCATTGAAAAAAATTTAATAACCTAGATATAATTTTGCTAATCTTTAATAAAATTGTAATAATTATATAATTTAGACAATCACCAATAAAAATTTGATAGCTTGTATATAATTTTAATTTTGATATCCTTTAATATTAATAGTTATAAAATTATATTTTATATTAATTAATAATAATACTTTTAGTAAAAAAATGTTTTATATTTTGATAATGAGTTATTATAGTTAGAGTGATTAATTTTTTTAGATAATACATTAAAGAGTATTACAAGTTTTGTTTAGTTTTAATTTTTTTAATTAATTTTAAAAATTTATTCTAGACTGATGGATTAATATTTCATTCCAAATACTAGCTTAAATTATTTCTTCAGTCATTTGACATGTTATTAAAGTTAAGATTTAAAAGTTACAGTAAATTTGATAATTCGTGTCATTATATTGTGTTTTACACGAAAATTTATTATTACAGATTGTATTGACGCAAAAATATAAAATATAATTTTTTATTTTATTAAATTTATTTATAATTTTTTTTTAATTTTAAATTATTTTATCTTTATATTTTTTATTTATATTATTTTCGTATCGTATCATATTTTAAATTATTAATCTAATTACAGATTAAAAAAAATTCAAACACATAATATCTTTTTTAATAAGATATGTTGTTGGATAAAAAAATTTAAAGGAGATTAAAATATTAAAAAAAAAAGTCGAATTGTGCTTAACAAAGAAAATAAAAACTCTTTTTACTCCCTTACGTTTGTGACCAAATGAGCTAGCCCTTGGGTTTTAAAGAAGTTAAGTGCAAACTATTCAGACAGGCAAGCTTACCATCCACAGAAATTTTACGTAAGTACAGAAAATTCTACATATTTCAAGCAATTATGCCGCATTCTTTTTACTGAATATTTTAAGTAAATTGTTTATTCCTATTGGATTAAAGACTTGAAATCTTAGCCTGAATGGTTTAGGATTCAGGAATCACGCAGATTGAGCAGGTCAAATGCATCGTTCCCCCATCAGAAAAAAGGCTCTTCAATCGCAGGATCCAGTAATAACCTTCATTCTGGAATCAACCCGTAAATCCCAAGAATCAGCTCCTGGATTTTTGTCTGACTTGCTCAAATATTAAAGCTTTGGTACACCAATGTACTGTTAGTTTAGTGGGACCAAAGTGGATTTCAGAATTGAAATTTTCTAATCTAAATCCAAAAGACCAAAAATAAGTTTTGTTGCATGAACTTAGAGGCCATCTTTACCTCACAACTCCAATTCACAAATAAAATGAATCGTCATAATTAAGCTTTTAAACTGTGCCGAAAGCCGTTAAACCATGCCGATCACAATCATTAGAGAGCACAGTTGCTTTCTTCTACCAGAAAAGTGAAGGAAACAATGCTTCATAGAAGGCTGCCTTCATCAATTGATACACGTAAGAGAATAAACAAGAGCACTTTTTAGATGTAGGTATAATTTGGACCAGCTTAAAATTCTGTATAATGTGACTCCATGATTACCACCCTGCAAATCCTTTGATGAGAGCAACTTCCCCCAAAGTTGAATCATGTTCTGTTTGATGTTGCTTTAGCGTGTTAAAAATCGGCGGATCACTCTCAGTTTCACCCTATTCTCTGCTTGCTGTTGGCCTGACAGAAATGCATTCTGTCATCTGGTTGTATAAGTATCGGAAGGTGTGTTTAATTTGTATTACTAAATTAGGCTGATGCATTCAGTTGGCACCGATTATGACAGCTTGATTGATGAGGCTTTGCATATGGTAAGAAAAGAGGGCACAAGTTTTGAAAGATTAAAAGAGATCTGATAGGATAGCAAAGGTAACTGGGTGATTCAGCAAGCCCTGGACTCAAATCTCGCAACTTATAATTTTTTTTATTTTCAAATTACGGCTTCTTTTATATTAAAAATAAAAATCAAGGTGGCTGCAGCGAAGGTTTAATGTGATATATAATAGTGTTAGCTAGCTCAGAGGATCAACTGCAGCGCAGCATCAGCTTGCTTATCATTTATAAAAAGAAACTAAAGGAAGATGGAACATGGATGGATAATTGATGATGTTAATTTGCATCAAATTGCATAAAGGGAAATTACAGTTCTTTTTTATAACGTAAAGTTTGTGCACTTTGAAAGCCTGCATCAAGATGCAACAGCACCCTCAAGCTAATAGGATATGGTTTTAGCTGTGAGACCAACCAGCTTCTATTTTTTTTTTCCCTTTTTTGAAAAATTGCATCGAGTATTTGATTGACAAACTATTGTTGGCCTGTCAGGTGTTGGTTTATGCTTGAAGAAAAATCAATTGTGAAAGCAATCTTTGCTTCTGATTCTGAATATAATATTTCACTGTTATTTTATACTTTTGTTTTTGTACATCTACCTGACAACCTTTGTCATGGACTTTCGAACAAGGAATATATATATATACAAAAAAAAAACAAAGGAACAGCTCCAAAACAGTATAAACAAACACTCATTTTATATACTTACAGATGGATGCATGTATTACATAAGAAACTCAACATTCTCTCAAAATAATAGACAGACCCACCAGATGATGAAATGATGCAAAAGATGAGAAGGAAAATGGGGTTACTTACCCTTTCTTTCCCTTCCCTGGAAAGATTATAAAAAATGACAAAAAGAGCAGCCTAGTTCTAACTGTCTGAATAAACTAACGCTATGCATCTGGCACAGGAATCTTTGTTGGATAACTCCAGCTCTGCAGGCCAGGCCCTTTCTCACAACATACAGATGACAGCTTGGCTTTCACCTAATTAGCTTGCAACATGCATACACTTACCATCCTCCTTTTCCTCAAAAAGGTGATGAAGAGCTGAACCCACAAAAATGTTGGGATTACTTGGACACTGAAACCGGGAAAACGCAAAGGGAACATCACAGACTTTCAGTTTTTCAGTCCACCAAGATCACCAAACAGAGCAGGAGCCTCCCTCTCCAGCAGGGACTCGAAAATTGTTGAAAATGTTGAAGTGTATTGGCGCCTGTATCTTTAATCATTGCCTAAGTTGGTGTTTTTCTTTTCTAATCCTAACTTTGTAGCGGTTAAGCAACTCCAATTGAGCATTCCACAATAATCAAGAACATAAAATCAATAAAGAAATAAGTACCATTACATTTACAACTGAAAGGTAGAAGTAACAAGAAAATATAACTCTATGATATGAATACAAAGAACAGCAGATTAAGATTTACCGATTAGCCTTCCAAGTGTATTCTGCCTAATGCAACTACATAGCAGCATCTCCAATACTCCTTACTCGGAATTCCACACTCCTCAAATCGCGAAGATGTTGTAAAATCTCTTGAAGAAGGTACATTCCTTTATCTCCTTTCCTCAAAGAGCTGATACAATGCTTCAGAAACTCCCTATCTGCCTCAAGTGCTTGTAGCCTCTCATAAACATAATCCACCTCTTCCTCAATTGCAAGCTTTTTGTACTCTAGTTCAGAGTTGGCTGGTGAAGAATGTTGCAAGGCAACAGAATCAAAGCCATTTTCATGTCCGTTCAGTATCCCATCTTCAATTTCTGCATCAGTGGCATCAAAAAGAGGGAGAAGTCTCTTTGACTTTGCAGCCATGAGTTTTTTCTCTTGGTCATGTTTCCCATTCACTCTCTTGAAATGACTATTGGCAACCCCATTTGTTTCATAGCTGAAATCAGAACTCTCATGGAAGCCATTACCATTCTCTTTATATAAATACTCAACTGATTTTATATCCTCAAAATGTTGTTCGTCTTCATCTTTCAGTGAAACCAATTTCTCTTCCAAAACTTTGAGCTGCTCTAGAATTGATTGCCTCTCTTCCTCAAAGTTAGCCAATGACTCCTCCAAATATAAAACTGCATCAGCAGGGGTGTTCTGGTTGCAGTCCTCTTGACGGTTGTCAAAGCTATCTTCTTCCTTTGGTTCATGATTCAAATCAACTGATAGTCCATCGCTATCCTCAGCATTGCTGCAAGATGTAGAAGTTGCGCTCCTAGTGCTGTCATCTTTCCTTCTTCTCAGCATTATCATTTTCTCTTTGGCCTCATAATCCTGAACCTTCCTGCGATATATCTCCAGCTCTTTTTCAAGCTCTGCCTTCTCTTTCTCTCTCTTGACCATAAGCTCATTCAATAGCTGCAAGGCTTCCTGATCATACTCAGACTGTTCTTCCATCATCCTCTGATACTGTAAGGCTTCCATCTGCATTGCTGCCTTCTCTTCTTGAAGCCTATTTATCATTGCCATTGTCTGGTTTGCTGCTACAGCAGAAGCACTCCTCTCTTCCTCAAGTTCTGTATACAAAGCATTTAAAGCCTTCCTTTCAGCTTTTAATGCTGATTTCAACTTCTCAACGGTCAGTATTCCATCAGCACCCTCAATGTCACTAAAAACACTTCCATCCAATGAATCTTCTGTTCCTGATTCTCTTCTGTCAAGCAATAGCAACTTCTTATGCAACAGGTGAAGACTGTCTATAGAAGAGGGTGTATCAGGAACTTTATCTTCCTCAATCTCATTAAGCTCTGAAGATAGTGATAAATGACTTTTTATTGCTTCGTCAAATGTCTCAACTGTTAAAGTTTTAAACTGTATTGTTTCTTCCTCAGCATTCTTGTAGTCTACGTAAAGGAACCCGAGATTAACACATCAAATAAAATATTAAAATTAAAAAAAAATTCTAAATTTGAAATTAAGGCTTACCTTGATCAGCATCTGCATGCAGTTGAGCAGAACTGGTGGTGGGATCTTCTTGTGTGCAATCATACAAATGTTGCATTTGAAAATCTTCAATTGGTTCATGATCAAGAATATCTTTCCCTATTGAAATCTCTGCTTCAATTTCATCATTTTGCTCATCAGAAACTGCATAAATTTGACAAATTGCTCAAACTTTTAAACTTGATAATTCAACAATAGCCATTAGGTAAAATTCAAATCATTTGGATTAAACAAGTACCTTGATTGACATCTTCATCCATTTCCCTTTCTCCAGTTGCTGCATTTCTTCGAACATCAGATTCATTCAAAGAGGCCGGAGTTGCTTGAGTGCTAGCAACTTGCTCATCTTCCTCTCCTGCATGCATTGAAAAGCTCTCCTTCCTCTCATTGGGCTCCACTGATTCAACTACTGCAACACTGGTTTCATCCTCACTTTCATGGGCTGAAAGTAATGCCACTTTCTCTCCTGAGCTGCACCTATTCTCCACATTCAATTCCACCAGTGTCCCAGCATGCAAATCAAAATCCAAAATAACATCTCCATTACCAGAAATACCTTGATCTTCCTCTCTAAACGTGTATATTCTTTGGCTTTCTACTGCAATAGAATCCATCAATTCAACAGGAATCAAATGACAGTCATCCCCCTCGATGTAGAACTCCAGATGCTTAGGCAGAATTTCAGGAGACTCGTCGTCTCTACAAGCGACTTGAGTCAACAGCTGACCATCCATTGACACATTTAAGTTTCCTTCTTCTTTCATTGACACTTGATCTTTCTGTATAACCACATCATCTTCATTAGCAGCCATTTGGTTGCAATCGAAACTAGAAATAAAACATGAGAAGTCCTCCTCTTTTTCCAATTCGCTTCCTTTAACACCCTCACCACCACCATCAGAAATGATCTGAACTCTATTGTTTTCTTCAATCCTCTGTTCATCTTCCTGATAATCAGCCACAAAATCTGATCTGATCCCATCTGAAGCATGACCTTCATCTACAAAATCATCAGCTCCTCCAGCTTCAGTAATTAAATTTCCTTTCTGGGGATAATCCAAAACCTCCCAAGAAGGCCTAATCAGGAGATAAGGAAAGTTCCACTTTTTCTCCAACATGACACCACAACAAGAACACTTGAAATTCTCTTCACCATTTTCTATCACTTTATCACCACCATCCTGGATTAAACCAACCTGCTTCATACATGGAAATAAAGCTAACTTCTTTGACAAGTCACAACAATCCGACCGTGATGAGGACAAGCAATCCTCACACATATCTTGAGATTCTGCTAGTTTCCGATGATTTGAACAATAACCCAGTTTAGAAATCTCATTGGCATGATCATCACACACAAGATCTCTAAAAGAATTCATGTGTTTTGATGGCTCAAAGATATGATCAAGCCTAGTACACCAAAGGCAAGGTCTTTTAAGACCAAAGTAATCAGCAAATTTAATGATAAGATAAGAAAACAGAGAATTGAGAAGGAGGAGAACGATCAGAATCCACTCTAGTAATGTGTAGACAAGAATAAAAGTGATTCTGTTCGTGTTTTTATGCAACATGGTTGCAAATTTGTTGGCTGCCATTAATGATGCTCTCTTTGCTGCTATGTACAGAGAGATTTAGGAGTTGTCAAAAGGGACAAAACAAAAAAACAAAGGAGTGTTAGATAAGAAGAATATCAAGAACTTTGGTTTCAATGAGAAAGAGAGGAAGAAAGAGTCTGGAGAATGAAAAGAAGGAAAATTGAAAGTGTTTTCAATAAGAACAGAAGAGAGGACGCAGAAGGGGAGGTGGTTTTATTTAGACTATAAAAGGCAGTCTGAATAGGGATGACAGCCAGAGAAGACTCAAAGCTGAGGAAAATAATTAAAGAACATTTCCCACATACTACAACCATTGAAAATCTTTGAGTCTGAGTAAATAAAGGAATTTTTTTTCCCTGAAGATCAATCTAACAAATACTTTTGAAAGAATGAAGTAGCCATTAGAATCTCAAACAGCTAAATAGATTTTTGTAGAAAAAGGGCAGATTTTATGTTAAGGAAAAAAAATTATATTTGTTTGGGTGAAAATTTTTTAGCTTAAGCCTGGTTGAAATGGATTAATGGAAGGGCAGAGACTAAATATGGACAGAGCCAGGCCAGCCCCTTGCCTGTCCCTCCAGTCTGGATTTTTGTTTGGGCAAACAAAATGAGATGGCCCACCAAACCTTACAAATGAGTTGGTGGACCACACTCAAAGTTAACTGTGGGGTCCACTTACGAAGCCAGGTTGCCAGATGCTCCTTCTCCATTATGCACGTCTATATTTCATGAACATGTATATATACATATATATATATATATATATATATTTTTTTTTTTTAGTATGGGGAAACTTTTATCCAACTGTACCGTCTTATTCTTACCAGGCAAATGCATTATTAAATTCATTTTTTTTGTTTGTTACTTTTAATGTTTAATAGTTAGTTTAAATTTTGATTAATTTAAAATTAAATTAAATTAAATTTTGTAAAAAAAAAAATTAATATCTATTTTTTTTATAAAACTTAAAATTAATATTTTATTTTAAAAAATTAAAATTTTAATCACTCAAATTAATAGAAGTTAGTATTATTAAATTCAATTTCTTGCTTTAGATTCCTTATTCTTATTTTAGTAGATTGCTCGTTACTCTTCTACTTATAGGATAGTACTAATTTTACCATATAATTTTGTCTAAAATAGGTTCTTGCACTCAATATTTGATCATTTTTTTTTTATCTTGAAAGAAAGATATTTGAATTTTTTATACGAAAATATATATTTATTTTTAAATTTAATATTTAAATACATAGACTTGATTATTTAATTTAATAATAAAAAATATATTTTGGGGTTCAAAGAATGAGTTTGAATTGTTTTTTTCTCTCTATATATGAATATAAAGTAATAATAGCGAATTTGAAATAGCTGAGGTAAGTACATAAATAAAGGTCTCTTGCAATGAGCATCATTTTTTTTAAATTGAGAATTGATTTTTTTGGTATTTACTAAAGGAATTGATTCCCAACTTACAATATGGGCTTTTTTTTTTTTTTTGTAACCTTATGACCTGCATCAAAGCAATCAATTGTCTAATTAAGAAAATTTTCCTCAGTAACTTCTCATTGAATTACAAATTGAGATGATCTCACTGAGTCGTCTTTTTCCTTGAAATTAGAATGCCTTAACAAACCGAAATGCCTACCAAGTTTCATGGGTAGGCCAAGGCTGCACCGACACCGTCTTCACTAGGGATGGCATCGGATCGGGATTAATAAAATATTATTTTTTAAAATATAAAATATTATTTTTTAAATATAAATATTTAAAAATATCATTATATAAATATATATAATTAATTAATTAAAAATAATTTTTTAATAATATCGGGTCGGATAGGGTCGGGTTTTAGGCATACTCGAACCCGACCCCGACCCGAAACCCGAAATTCAAAAAAAAATACCCGACCCTATAAGATCGGGTCGAATCGGGCCGAAACCCGTCGGGGACGGGCTTGATTGCCATCCCTAGTCTTCACCCACTCCATTCTTATATCTCCTTTTCCCTTTGAAAATTGAATCTTATAATTTTTAGTTAATATTTTTATAAAAAATATCGTATAAAATCTGAAAATTTAAAAAATTATAAACATTAAAATTATAAGAGTAAGTCATCAATTCATATGTGAGATTTTTAAATTTTTTTGAAATTTTTTAAATTTATAAATTGCTTACTACTTACATTATTTATGTCAACTCTTATTTTAAAATTCGAGTATTTTGTGTTTAAACTCTGAACTTTAAATACTTACCTCAAATTTTATTGATATTAAAATTTAAATTTTAAATCAATAGTTGTACAATCCAATTGATTTAAAACTTGGGTTGTTTCATTTAAGACATTTATTTTTTTTATATATAAATTTTTCTAAATACATATATGTGTGTTTGTGTAATCATAATCATACATTTAAAACAAAGGATATTTATATATCTGCATGTAAATTAGGTCAAATTTTTTTTTTAATTCTCTAATCTTTAATTTCAAGGGGAACATCACTTTTATGCTTTGCTATGCTTTTGCTTTAGTCAGGCTTACACAAATAGTGCTTAATGTCTCATTTCCTGCCCCCACTGGCCTTTAACTCCCCAAATCCCAATCCTAACTTAAATTTGAGCAAGTAATTTAACCACTACAGATAATTTTGTTCCCTCTCTTTTACTTTAAATTGCATGATCAGACATAGAATTTTTTAGTTCAAAGGCTATAGGATTCCAGCTCAAAGGAAATATTAGAATAAAGTAAACAAAAACAAAAACTCACTTTTTTGCTGAAATCTTTTAACAAACCAATATCCTTTTTAGAGTGAAGGGAAGATAGTAATTTACTATTTAACTCAGAATTTAAGGGTAGATTTTTTTGTTAATCAAAATTGAAGAACACTGTTTAAAAAGTAGAGTAAAAGTTACATGAGATTTTGATTTTGTCCATCTGATAGAGCTTTTTCGTGATTTTTGACCAAAAGGGCAGTAAGGTGATCCCACAAAGGGAACCTGAAAATTTCTAATAAACGCTATACTTTTGTAATCAAATAAGCAGCCATTCATTGTTAAATGCATCCACTCTTATTTTCACATGAAATCCTGCATATTTCCATAGTCAAAGCTTATGCTTTTGTTTTGAAATTATCGAATTTTGAAGAATGTATTGAACGAAATTTATGAATCCCTTATCCAAAAAGAAAAAAAAAAACTAAAATTTGATAAAAATTAATAAGAGATAATTTAATTTTGATAGTCTAAAGAGAATGAGGGACCCTTTGGGCATCATCCCGCACGGTTCGCGTGGCTATTAAGACATCATCGAAGAAAATGTTGAAAGTATATTTTGCTTAATCTTGTACTATAATCATAGGGTCCCTTGTCCCCTCATTCTCAATGATAACCAATGAAACTAAATTTTTTTTTTAAGCATTTGTGTGGAGAGGGACCGTATTACATTATTATTATTATTATTATTATTATTATTATTAAAATTATTCAATCCTACAAGCAAAGCTCAACTCGAAAAGTAAAAAAGGGGAATATAATAAAAATTTAATGTATTACATGATAATTTGTCAAAATTGATAGAGGCATGCAATGTAAAGTTTAGTTTAGTTAATTTAAATAATTATTTTTCAAATAATATTTAATAGTTTTAAATTTTAAATTTCAATTTCTATATATATATATATATTTATATTACCTTCACTGTGCAGGGCTGAACCATCAAAATAGAATCTATTTTCAGTTGAGATGAGCATCAGTGACAGTTGAACTGTCCAAATCTACAACTATTGTTACTATTCCAATGTACAGTAATATTGCTTCTTCACCGGGACTTTTTGGATTTTTCAAGCTGCACAAGCTTAAAAAAATTTGCTTTAAATATTTTTAATTTTTTGGTCATTTCCTTATTTTACTTTTTTTTTATTTAAATTATCAAAAATTCAAAAATCATAATGATTTTCAGATCGTTAAATAATTTTAAAAAATAAAAAATTATTATTAATTTTTTTAATTAAATGTGATTGATTATATAAAAAAATTATTTTTTAATAAAATCTTAAAATTAATTAAAACATATTGAAAAACCTTTTTCTTTACAAAATCAATTTGAATTCGAAAATATAATTATATGTAAAAAATAATTTACACTCTCACGTTACTTGTTTCTAAATCAATGCACTTAATCATATACTATTCTTCAATCTTAATAAAAAAAATTAAATTTTATATTAAAAAATAAAAATTTTAAAGCCCTTTCATTATCGCAATTTTGTTTTTTTATTTCATTTTCTTCATAAAATTGTTTTTTAAATAAAAATTATTATTCCATTTTTATTTAAAAAATTGATAATATTAAAAAAAAAATTTACTTAGAGATTTTTTTAAAAAGCACTATTTAAAATTTTTTAAAATTTGATCTTAAAAGACTCCTATTTACTTTTTAAATTTAATTAATACATATAAAATGTAAATAATGAAATTTTTAAAAATTAATTAATACATATGAAATGCAAATAGTAAAACATGATTATCATAAGTAGCTTTATTCTTTTAAGAAAAATCTTTTCCCTTTTTTCTTTTTTTTTTTAAATAATAAATAAATAAATAATTTTCATATTAAAAATTTTTTTAAATACCTAAATATTTTAATAATATTTTTAAAAAATATACTTGTTTAAAATTTTTTTAAAAAATTACTATTCGGATTCTCTTAACATCCTATAATCGAAAGTCTCATTTTTTAAGCATTTAACAATAAAAATTTTCATAAAAAAGTAATTATTATTATTTAAGGATGTTTATTTTAGTAAACATTATTATTTATTTTAAAATATATTTATTATAAAAATATTATTGACATAAATAATATAAATAAAATATAAAAAAATATAAAAATTGTGCCCAAATAAAATTTTGATGTTGAAAGCCGAAGTCACATGTTCGCTAAGCCAAAGTTTGAAGCCTAACAACTACAAAAAATGGACCTGGCGAATTGAGCTGCTGGAGTAGTTCGAGTCGACGGCTCCAGGTCAGGGTCAGCAATTTTTTTTTTTTTTTTCACTTCACTTCACTTTCATCTCCCTCTTAAAAATTTTTCTCTTTCAAACCAAGCCCCAAACAGTCGCCAACCTTCAAAAATAAAACCAGAAGCCAGTGGCTTTTCCGCCATCGCCACCTTTAGTGTTGCCCGCCACTCATCGACGCCAGTTTATGCCCAAATTTCATCCACTTTTTCCCTTTGTCTCCTCTTTTCAAATATATAAGTAGTTTTTCCTAAAAACGCTTCTAACTTCCTAGATTTGATTTTGAAACCGGCAACTTCAACCCAAAAAAACTTCACCTTTCGCCGCTCTGATCGCAACCTCCTCATGTTTCTCCCCTTATCCTAGGCTCCCTCTCCTCTACAAATCGAACTTCAAAGCAGCTTGTAGCCCCCAAACCCAAAGCTTTCCTCCTTACACTTTTGTGATTTTGTTTTCCTAAAAAATCCACCTCCGCTTCTCTGTTTTAGTTTTCGATATTATAGCCAATTGGGATTTCAAATCCCAGATTTTCTGGGAATGGGAAAGTTTCAAGACGTCACCGGCGGCAAGAAACCTCGCTGGGTTTTCTGTTGCAAGGGACGGCTTTGCAGGGTTCTGTTGCTGTCATTGAGTTTTAAAAACAATTTCAATCACATTACAGGTTTCTTCAACTTTTAGCATTCCCATTTTAGGATTTGACAAAATTGCTTAAAGGGGAGGGATTGCCTGCCATGATCAAAAAGGGTCCGGCAAGAGGAGGATGGCTGTTTGGGGAGGGGTGGCAGTGACGGAGACGCCGCGTCTCAGATGTTACCCATTTTTTCAATTTTCAATGCTTAATTTTAAATTTTTACCTAATTCTAATAAAATAAACTTGGGCTCTAAAATGCATTTTGGATGTTACAAAATAAATTGTGGGCTTTCATGCCCATTTGACCTAAATTAAATTGAATTTAGCTATGCAAAACGATACAAGTTCGAATGAGTCCAATTAAATATTTAAATGGATCCGGATTGGGTAATATTTAAAATACATTCAAATAAAATTAGGTGTTTATAATGGATTCGAAACAAAATTTATTATAATTCAGTTGATTTTCATCCTTTGTTGAATTAAAAATCTTTTGAGTACATTTCTCCGAAAGGGAAAGTCTTGGATTCAAATTCATTTAGTTGATTTTCATCCTTTGTTGAATTAAAAGTCTTTTGAGTACATTTCTCTGAAAGGGAAAGTCTTGGATTCAAATTAATTGATGGGAAAAAATTGTGATATTTCAAATTGAATGGATATATGCTAATGAGACATTGAGGTTCATGTGCATTCACATCACTGAAGGAGACAAGGGAAAAGTCATGATGGAAAATGCAAATGTGAATATCTAAAATTTGAAGTATGATGGCCAAAATTTGACTGATTATAAAGTTTCATACATAATAATTTTGCAACCATCTTGCCTTTTTTTTTAGCTATTTAAGAAATTAATTGAATTAAATTTTGAATTTAATATTAAATATTTTTCTGATATAAATATGTTACTTTTCACTGTTTCAGTGTTCTCTGATTGAGAAATTATTAATTTTGGATGTCATTTTTCCATAACTTTGATTTAGTTACATACTAACAAATTGGCTATCAACTACAATTGTCTTGATTTGCACTTTCAATTCTAATTCTAATGATGAGAAATCTTTTTTTTTTTTTTTTTATGGATTAAGGGAAAGTGTTAAACATTAATTAAAAAAAAATCAAAGGGAGGGGACTAGAAATATATTTGGAAGAGAAGAAAGTAGTAAATTTGGGACCTATTTAAACAAGAAAATTGGTTCCAACAAATTGTTACAAACAATAAAGAAACCCCATTACTAAAAGTCCAAGTGTTGTCAGTGTCACAACTTAAAACCAAGAGGCAAACTTGTCCCCTCTTTATGGACCATTGACCTAAAAAAGCTAGCTTATATCTTAAATCTGAGACCACTCCTGGTATTCGAGGTCATGGCCATGCATGAGAAGATTGGATTGGTCCCTCATGAATTTTTGTTCTTCAATGTATACATATATGGAGGCACGCATCTGAGGGGAGAAAAATTCATCAGTCTTGGGTTTCTGCAAGATTCTGAGCTTTATTAATCGGTCTTTTTTGCAACAAAAAGTTCCATTCCTGAGAATATAGGTGCAGTGTTTTGTATTTTTAAACATTGGATTCTATGATTAACCGCATAATATAAGCAATAGGATACAAATGAGAAGTACAAGTAAAGATACCAAAAAAAAAGAGAAGGTGCTCAAGAAAGAATTAACAAAGAAATGGGGAGAGTGACTGTAATGATGGTGATTTGAGAGCGGTTGGAAGCGGTGGGACAGAGACCCCTTTCCTCGCTTCTCACTCTTTCCCTTGCTTTTTGCTTCTGGTCATCTCCTTTGCCTTTTGAAGAATCTTTGAATCTTTTATCCATCTCTCAAAGAAAAAAAAAAATACTAAAGTGTATATATGCCATCTTATATGCTAATGATTTTTTTAATTTCTACAAATATTTTGAAGTAAGAGTAAATGGGAAATGAGGCAAGGATAGACAACATGCATTCACACAAAAAAAAAAGGGGTTTTTTACTCAATGAGAAACATAGCATCATTAGCCCTCAAACATGCACATGTTACAGCAGCATACGAGTTATGATAACAATCATTAAAGACAATGAAGTGAATTGAATTGAAGTTGACCGAAGCCCCTTAACTTAGGCTACATATAATGGTCTTACGTTTGTCTGGCTTTTCAATAATGCACTCCGCTAAGCTAAAGATGGATTTTGGCCGATGGAAGCCTGCAGTTTGAAAACAAATATTCGTAATCAAAATTCCACTCAAAGACTGGAATTTATAGAATAAGAAAGGATCACCAGCAAGCCATTTTTATAAAGTTAAATAAAGTTCAATATCAAATGTATAACAAAAAAAAATTTTGAAAGGTGGGATTGAATTCGAGGCAGCCTAGGAGACATGATATCTAGAATCAAATTGTTCTCAACATGCTACAGGACCTACCTATTGACTGGTCAGCTCCATGTACAAAACATGAAACGTAACAAATACCTCTTTATACTCAAATCTTTGCTTTTACGAATCACATAATAATTTTTTATTGGATATATCAAGATAATGGCATCCTATGCTGTGATTTACAGTTTTGCAAGGGTTTGCATGACTTGATTATCTTCAGATGAACTTTGTTCTCTCATGCCAATTTATCAAAGGAAAAAGCAAATTTTCTTTTGTGAGAGAAAGCGGAGATAGGAGAATATATAGCTAACGCATGCAAATAATTACAGTAAAAGCTCAGAGTTAGGAAACTTTTTCAAAATTACTTGTATTTTGAATTCTATCAACTAGGTATTATTACATTTTTAACTACTCACTGACTTTTACAGCCCATACAAATGTAAGACCGGAACTGAAAGCCATTGATCCTGTGGGTAAAAACAAACTACAGTCTTTTCATCTCCGAAAGACACCGAAACCAACGGCACCGACCAAAATACACCAATCAACTCGTCACATTTAACATTACAATAGGACTGGGCTTCCAAATGGATTATTGGCATGTGGTTGACCAACAGGGGCCATTTGGTTCACCGGAAATGCCCCGAACCCTGCATCACCAAATGGATTTGATGGGCTGATCATCAAATGTTGCTGTTGCAGTGGCTGCTGATATGGTTGGTAAGCACCAAAAGGATTGTTTTGTCGAGCCATTGCGGCCATTTGAACTGCTGTAGGGGGAGCAATGTTATTTGACATGACAAATGGATCTTGTAACTCAAATGGATATGGAGCTGTAGCTCCATATGCAGGCTGCTGAGAAGCTCTATATGCTGCTTCATCGTACAAACTGTTTAGAGTGAGTGAGTCCAACCCGCCAGCCTGAAAATTATTGGCAATAAAATTAATTAGATAGTTAAACATAGTTTGCCAGGGGCACAGAGAGTCCTCGATGTATTTTCACTCAGACATTTATATCTCTCTTTCAGTTGCCGTACTGAATGATAAATGAAAATCTAATCTGAATTATGCTGGAAGAAATAAAGATACTTTCTAGTAAACTTGAACAAAGAAGTAAAACCAGAACTAAGAAACCCTAATTCCAAAATGAATAAGTGAATTATTATTAAGGCTTGGTTTCCCAAAATTAAAAATAAAAAAGTGAGCAGGTCTCTATTTTGTACAAATACACATATTTATATAACTTGGTAAGATTTCAACCAATCCCCACCTTCAATCATCCCAAATCTTAGCCAGTATATTCTCATATTTCCCAGACAACAAAAATACATAAGAACAGAATAAGTGAAAGCACAAAAAGGGCATACCAAATGCCTTTCAGTAGCTGCAGAAATATCAGTACTTGGTGTGGTGACAAGGGCAAGTTCCCATCCAGTAGGATCAAAATCTTTTGGTTGACCAGCATTGGAATTAAGTGTTGAAGCGGTACCTGCAAAATAAAATATTACACCTTCTTAGCTAATTGTGGCAACACCAAAGATCAGAAATAATAGCCATCAAATAAGGGGGAAAAAATAAAGAAAGAATAAGAAACATAGTTTACCAGAATCAATTGGTACTATGGCTAAAGCTAAAGCATTACTTTCCTCAATTGCCGAGGCATCAGGTGCAGAATAATTCAATCCCTGAACCCATCAAAATGCA
The DNA here is from genome assembly GCF_047325235.1 of Durio zibethinus. Lineage (NCBI taxonomy): Eukaryota > Viridiplantae > Streptophyta > Magnoliopsida > Malvales > Malvaceae > Durio > Durio zibethinus. Next base: position 3,496,696 of record NC_143166.1, read on the forward strand.
ATCAACAAAAGTGTGAAACAGACAAATAGGAAGCATTATGAAACTCCAAAGGAAACATTACAAGTAAGTCTCCAGTGTCCATGTTGGTCTGAGGTGGGGGAGGGGGAGGAGGAGCAGTCTCAACACTGGAAACTGCAACATCATCAGCAGGTGCAGATAGCTCAGGTTCATCATTGGATAATTTAGTATCTTCAGAAAGACCTTCCTCAGGTCTGTATGTTAATTGAAGCTGTATACAATGACACCATTAGTTCTATAGCATATATCAGTGCAAAAAAAATGCTGGACTCCAAGGCAATTCGAGAATTATTAGTTAAACACAAAAAGAGAGTGAAGAGGGGGGAAAAAGTTTCAAAGATCTTCCATTTTATGGATTCTAATATTGGGAAACAAGTTGTATATATATCAACTTTTGCCATTACATTTGCAACTAATCATGTTTTCTCTCAGCATTTCATCTAAGCTTATATTTGATTTGAGCTTCATCTTGTTTTGATACTACACTTTATAGCATCATTATCAACTTTTGTTTCAGATTAGAAAGCCATCTTAAGCACCCTTATCATATTTTGCACAGTTTATTTTAGTTCTATCCTCTCATAAGTACAAGCATTTCTTTTCCTATATAACCACTCATTTGCCTCTGCATTCTCACGGCAGAGATGCATTTTGAACTTTTTCACACAACCACGAATTAACCGATTAAAGTACAGCTGATCTAGACAATTTTCTCTCAACTCAGCTACAATCCTCTTATCATAAAACAATACCAACAATTCTCTTTTTCAATCTTCCAGATTTTATTCCACAAGATATTTTCATTTTCACCTATCTATTATGGATAATGAACTTCCACTATCAAAAGGTCACCTTTCTGCAGTCAGTGTCATAGTTTTCAAAGTAACATAGTATGTGTGCCTAGTCTGAGAATCAGTTTGCAGTCATAATTATGCATTGGAGATTTTGTAGCTTCTCAAATTAGCTGTTTCATATTCATTATGACAACAAAAATAGAAAGCAGTTCTTATATATGGAAAAAAAATCACCATAACTCAAAGACCACTCTGTTCTATATAACCATATATATATGTGTGTGTGTGTGCACGTGTGTGTTATCTGGAGTATAGTAAAAAGAGTACTAACCAACGGTTCTGTTGGAACAGAAACCACACGTGGTGCCTCTGTAATGTACTCTTCCATGGTAGCAAGAAAAGATTGTGGTGGCTGGAAGAAGGTTAGTGATCAATTAACATCAAAATGATTGAACACAAAATTCACAAAAGAGACTACTCAAAGAACAAATCAACTCCACAGAACCCATACCTCCCTGAGAGCAGGAAACTGGAAGTTCCTAAAAAATTCCAATCCTTTGCAAACTTCATAGAAATCAGAAAGGCTATTAGCCTGCATCATAAACATTAAATACATTTTACTAAGCCACCATTGCATTTAACTGACACTGAGACATCAAACCAGCCACAATTACAAACTAGGTGAGAAGGTAATCCAATAATCATAAAAGCAATTAATCAGATAAACATTTGACAAAATGTAATTGAAAAAAATTATATCTTCACCTGCTGACCAGCACGCTTATATACATCAAGAGCTTTGACAGCTTCATGTCTTGGCATCTCAAAAAACTGCAATAAAATCACAGCTTGAGCAGACATTTTGAAAAAGAAAAAAGAAAAGCATCTGCCTCGAACTAGGAAATTCTTCTATAAACAATAAAAAACCAGGTTACCTTGTCCACAATATTGATAATTCCACCATTAACAGCACAATATACTTTGAAGCTCTCCTTCAATACCTGAAAATTGCAATATTGTGAGGTTGAAATAATTTCGAATATAAAGTGCTGCCATTGTTACTTATTCTTATGGGGAGGTAAAGGGATTCTTAGGAGAAAGTATAAAAATACATTTCCCACATGTTCTTTTTAAGAAACACAGAAAAAACTCTCATATAATTTGGGAGATGCAGATGCAAAATGGGGTTTCAAAATCTTTTCTTAAATCTATAATTGTGAACATAAACCGAAGACACTCAAAGAAAAGAATATATCATAACCAATCAAATAGTTTTTTAAAAATTAAGAGATACTGCAATCTATGTCTTCTATTAACATCAGTGCTTGATAGGTATTTCACATGCAAGAAGCATAACTTCTAACATCAATCATGTGATAGGAAATTTATAAATTTGTGCTGTTTATCAATAACTACAAACTTCCTCCCCCTGCTCGTTAGTTGTTACTTATCAGTTGTCAGGGAAATAATTTTATGAACTTTGTACACCTTACACATGGAAAGTGAAAAACACTTTAATGACACATTTAAACTTTGAATTTAACAGAAGGAGAACCCAGACTCCGCTGGTAGAAAACTCAGAACAAGAACTTGGGACTAGATAAGAATTATATTGATGGTGCTAATTAATAACAAAATCACCACACCAGTTTGATAAATTTGCAAAGAAGTGCTTGACAGATACATTTTGGGATGCCTAGGTAGAATATGATTCAACTCTTCATGAGACACTCAAACAATGAATTTAACCAAAGGAAAACATCCAGACACCTGTAGTGATACATTTGAAATAAGATTTCAGGACCAGATAAGATGAAACAAATACATAACGAAGAAAGAGATAGAAAATATACCAGAGCTAAAGCATACTGTATAACATAGTTGCCGACAGCAGCACCTTCTGGCTGCAAAAAGAGCAGAGAAGTCTATTAACTTTCCAGATAGGGCGAAAAATATGAACAAATAACAGAATCTCAATATATTGAGGAAACAAAACTCAAATTCTACAAGATTAACATATAATAAAATACCCGGCAACCAATTAGACGATAAAGCAATTTCTGCAGAGCAGGCAATTGCTCCAACAATTCTTCGCTGCCCAACTCCCTGGTTCTGCTGTAATCCTGCCCATTAAAGAGAACAAATTTTGCAGCAGGCAATGAACCCACAAAGGGTAAAACCAAACACCTGTGTAATTCAAAAGAAAAAATATTCTAACAAGAATGATACATTATCCTGCCCCTGGGCAGGTCTTGGGAGACGCTCAGCTTCAATGTCGTACTTCAGAATCCTAAAGCATTCGAGTCTTTCTTCCAAAAACAATGCATATGTACGTACCCAGGCAGAGCAATCCCATGCTGAAGGGCATACACAAAAAAGGGGAGGAGGGAGTAAGCAAATCTATTGGAAGTTATTACTGGTGACCAGAAGACACATATAGAAGCACATACACATGTATGCATACACAAGCAAGTAGAGAGAGAGAGAGATTAAAAGCTCACCAATAGGGCTAGAATCATCCTTGAAATTAGAAAGTTGGAGAATGCGTGCTCTTTGTGAGAAGTTTAAAAGTTCTTCTCTGAAAGTAGGATCACCCTCCCTCAATGCCCTATGGATTACTATGAGTGTTTTCAATGCAACCTATTGAATAATATAAAAGGAAAAATTACAATATAAGTCAGTTTACCTATATCAAAACAAGGGCTAGACACTGACAAAGTGTAAAACATCAATGCAACTTATTTTGTCAATTCATAATTGGTAATTATGTGCACAGAAAGACTTGAGCAATTCAAGAACCATAAACATGCATTCTTGTCTGTTTAACAACTTTTCAGCATGAACCACTGCAGTAACACCCTCCCTCTGCTTATCTCTTCGCTCTCTCTCTCTCTCTCTCTCTCCAATGAATTAAGCAGGGAAAATGATCAGAAGCAGCCTTATGAAAATCAAGAAAAGGAATCATCAGAAGCAGCCATATGAAAATCAACGTCTAGCCAAAAGTATCGTACAAAGAAAAGGTGAGCAACAGTCTAGAAAACAAAACATGAAGGAAAAAAATGGAAATTTAGAAAATTGGATGAAATGTAATACATTCATGCACAGGCAAAAGTTCAAGCGAATAGCAAGGGTGTGAAGGAAACAAAACAAGAAGGTTAAAATGTCAAATTGCATGAAAGAACAATTATTATCAGGAAGTTTCCATTTTGTTTTACACCCCTTCATTATTCACAAGCAAAACATAAAAAGAAGAAAAGCTAGAAAAGCTCATCAGGCAGACAATTTAAAGCAGAATCTCCATCTTCATTGAATTGCAAGGTTGAAAACATAGAGGAGAAGAGAACCGTTTATCAGGTGAGGATGCTCCAACCAGCCTACACATAAAGTCTCTAAAGCATTGGACCACAGAAGTGTGATTATTAAATTCTAAAGCAATGCAGACTTCAATAATGCTAGCAACTCCAAATCAGTAGTCGCAGCATGCAAATACTGTCTTTGAGGCTTCAGCCAGTAAACCGAGAACAAACAACACATAGAGCTCTTTGTTCTCCAGCAAGCCATCAATTGGATTTTTTAAAAAAAATAGATTTTGCAATTTGCTACACAGTTCCATCCCACAATTCATACCATAGCCCTAGTTTTAAATATCAAAATTAGACAACACGTTTCAGGGAAATTAGCAGCTAAATAAGAAATTTGAACAAGTTTAACTGTTGAGAATGTGCACAGCCAACAAGGTTCTAAGGGGTGAAATCATTTTTATGATATTTAGAAAATCCTATGTTTGAAATGGTTTGAGGGCATGCTAATACTCATCCACCAAAAAACAGGGCTCATTCATCATATCAAAGCTGAGAATGAAAACATAACATAAAAAAATGACAATTCTAGTTGTAGTCCATATCATTTCAGTGTCCACAAACAACATTTGCAGACAGAAACTATTCCAAAGAACCAACCAACAATGCATACAGTAGTAGATTAACAAGTTCATGGCCCACAAAAACTTCTTACAGTTTTAGTCCAAAGGTATATAACTGAACTCTCGTACCACTACTTGGTATACATTTTGAACATTGCACTCTTCCACAAAAATTACAGCAAAACATTCCACATGATGCACAGTAGTACCTCCTATAATTTCATATTCACGTTAATATAACTGATGCTCGAAAATCTAACAAATAAACAAGCTGCAAAGTGATAAGAATCTAATTTAACTCTGGAAGCATTCATGTCAACCGCACATCAATCATACCAATAGGAAACCCACACTTAATTTTAAAACAAAAGCATACTCATCCGATTAATCATTTGTTTGAAATCAAATTAAAAACAGAAGTCCAATTAGTACGATTCCAATCATCATAAAAATCAGTAAATAATACCGTCCAATTACGAGTCTTGGCCAATCGGCGGGCAAGCGCATGAATGCAATAAGCAACATCTGCTCGAGGGCGAATTGCTGATGTGGCAACGAAGATTTCTACAAAAAAAAAAAACAACCCAAATCCTCACATATGCAATCCAGAAATCGAAAAAACCCCAGGAAATTAAATTAGATCTGTAAATTCACACTTAAAAATCCAAAAACAAACACCAAAGAAAAAAAGAACTCACTTCTAAGATGCCTTTCTTTTGGAGGACACTCGACGTGGTTTGTAGCTTTGACTATGGCCACATCCAAATCCTAATTATAAACATTTCACAAATAACAAATCAAATCCAATACAAAATTACATACTAAATATAGAAAAGAGATTTTTTTTTTCAAATGAAAAAATAAAAATTACCGCATAATCGCTGTTGACATGAGCGAGACCGACTTTGGTGGTATCTTTAAGGGCGCCATACGCTTTTCTCCATGTTTGAAGAGTCCCCATTTGTATCCTCTAACCGCTCAGATCGCTCAAAAAAAAAAATCTCCGCCCTCTTCTTCTTTCTCTCTTCGATTTTCTTTTCTTTTCCTTTCTTTTCTCTCTCTCTCTCTCTCTCTCTCTCTCTCTCTCTCTCTCAGAGAAAGCAACAGAGGAAAGAATCGATCAAAGGGGAGAGAAGAGAGAGAGAATGTCTCCAAAAGATGGGCGACAGCCCAACGCTGCTCGCTCTTGGTTGACGCTTCTCTGTAAACTGTAGACCCTTTTTTTTTAATTTCCAAAAATTAGAAATATTTTTGTCAAACTAATTTCTTTTTTTATTTTTTCAGGAAGAGAGGGCAGGGGTCAGGTGGATCTTTCGACGTGAGGTTGGCGGCTTTTTGGCGGCCCGCTTTGGTCATGCTGTCATTTTTATTATTTTTTTAATACGTTATAAATTAAATTAGGATTATTACAATGACAGCCATCTTTTAGTTTTATTCCAATTTTAAATAATAAAGTCTACCGCTTAAATCTAACGTTAAACAAGGGAAACAAATTGGTCAACGTTTTTTTAAATCTTTAAATTATATCGCATTTTTTTATTAATATTAATTCAAATTATATTACTTATTAATTTAAAAATCATAGATTTGAATTTTTTAAATGGGTAATATCTTTTTAAATGAATTAAATAAATAAAAATTAAAAATTATATTTTTTATCATTAGTATAACTTTTTTTAATATTGGACCAAATAAAATTGGGCGAATTTTTTATTTGCATATATTGTTTAAGTTAAGATTTTTTTTTTCATTTATATTTGGAGAGATTGATTCAATTTCAAGGGGTAGGAGAAGTTTGACTTTTTTTATTTGACTTTGACTATTAACTCAATACGATAGGTGGGTTATAGTATTTGCTTAGTTTGATTTTTATGGAAATAAAACTCGTTGAAAATTAGCATTTGAATATTTAGTTTAATAATTAGTACATATTTTTTAAAAAAATTCTTCTTATATTTATCATGATAAAATTGTTTTAATTACATGGTGTATTACAATTTGACCTTACCTAAATTTTTAATTTCATAAATAACAACTTATAAAGTATGAATTTCGAATTTCATATATTATTTATTGTGATTTGCTCATTTATTATTGGAAATGTTAATTTTATCCATATTTAATAGAGAATCTGATTTTTTATCTGAATGAGAATGAAATTGGGTATTGCATTATGAGGATAGGGATGAGAATGAATATGATTTTAAATTTTTATTGGGTATGAGAATAAAGATAGATAATATAATACATATTCTATACCCATATCCTATATATATTTATATATATTTAGTAGATAAATTTTTTATTAAATAATATAAATTATTATTTTAAATTAATTAAAATTAATATTTTTTAAATATATATAATAATATATATTTATAAAATATTATTAAAAGTCATATTTGATTCATAAGATTATTGATAGGATATGATAATAATTATTATAAATCATATTTGATTTGTATCTAAAGAGGGATAGAGATTGTAAGGAGGATTGATATTCTCTTGGTATAGGATGATTCAATCCTCCCCAAGTGAAAAAATTATTTTTAATTCATAGGATTAAACTTACATGTTTAGTTATATTCTTAAAAATTATATCAATAATTTAAATTATATAAACTTGAAGAAAGATAATTTTGACAAATAAATAAATTATTATATCATAATCCTTACATACATCAAATACAAAATAAGATGACATTATTTAATTTAATCTTATTTATAATATTATCTTATTTTATTGTGTACCAAACATGATCTAAATATACAAGATAAAAATAAAAAATCTAAAAAAAATAAATTTTGGTTTTTTTTTGTTCTAAGTTACAAGTATGAGGATTACCCCTACCCATTGAATACCCTATTGAATATGGATGAGGATAAATTTAAAATATTCATTGGATATGAATATGGGTACGATGAGTATACGGATGATATAATATAAAAATTCGGGCATGAAGATGAGGAATGCTTTACCCTCCCCATATTTTATCCATTGACATCCCTATATATCTTCGAGGGAATCTTGTATTAAAAATTTTTTTAATTAGCAAATAAAATGTCATTTTATTTAAAGGTAATATAAAATAATAAAAAAAAAACCTAAGAAAAATTGTCAATATGGAGTTTTTTTCCATTATTTTATGGAACTTGGAAGACCCAATCTGTTGAAATTATGCCAATTTGCTGTTGTAGCAGTTGTCTTCTAAAGAATTGTACAAATTTCAAACGTTTGAGTTGGATATTTTTGTTTGGCTAGTAGTTTGGTAGTTGGCAGATTTTGTATTCATATGCTTTTTAGTTGACAGTCTGTTAACATTACCATAAAGAACAAAGAACATGAGAGCTGAAAACAAAGTTGTTTGAAATTGAAAGTTTATCCAAAAATATTAGTCTAGTTGATAAAACAAAAAAAAAATTATCTTTCTTCATCCGTCAATTTATTATCTTAATATAAATGTATCATACTGATATAAAAAAAATACATATTTAAAATCAATCAGAACAAAAATAATTAATCCAAGCATAATCTAAAAATATTGTGATCGTCTTATAGAAATACATGATTTCATTATTCATTCTATTTATGTTCTTGAGCTATAAGCCTATAACACATTTTCATCAACCTCTCTTAGGATGTGAATTCTTGTAAAATTAAAATTCGATTTTCGGCACTTGTAATTTTTTTTTTGTTAGGCTTTAACACCGTTTTGTAAAAAAAAAAAAAAAGTGCATGCAAGTGAAGAACTCTTTTTTCTATTATAATATTACAATTGAAGAACTCAATATCAATAAATGAGCATGAAGCAAATAATTAAAAACTGCTGTGTGGAAAGTGAATCATGCACATGAAATGTAGCTTTGATGAGTTGTTCTTTAACTTTTTAAAATTAGGTAGAGAAAATGCTAAAATATTAAATTCTATTGATAGTTGTATTGGAAATTTGGGATCAAAACTTGTTTTCCTTGGAGATTGAAGAATTATGGAAAAGGAAAAAGATTATGCCACTCCGGAATAGAGGAGAAAAAAATAAAAAGAGAAAAGATTAACCGGCTCTTTTTTTTTTTTACCCATTCGATTTCTATGGATTTATCAGAAAAAATAACTGATTTTTTTTATGCATTTATCTATATTTTTTACAAAATTTATGTTTCTTTAGTTTTAATGTCAAAAAGTAATAAAATAAACCATGAAATATAATTTTAAATAAATAAATATAAGAATATTAAGTGCTCACAAAAAAGAAAAAGAACATATATATTTTGGTATTGAAAGGTGAAATTTCAGAGGAAACATTGATCATTTCAATGCAGTCTAATTCTAGGGAAATCATTTCGCTTTGATGCAATTTTAGCTTTTGAAAGCCATAAAGTTACTTTTAGACCAAACTAAATCATCAAGATCATGACTTACATTGAAAGAAAAGAGTAATACCGGAAACTAGTGGGGGGGGGGGGGGGGGGGGGGGGAGGTGGGGGGAGTGAAAGGAAAAAAATACTCAAGATTAAATAAAAAAAATATTTTTATTTTTTTTGTAAAAAAATTATCTAGACGAGTCTGAATCATACCATTTAATAATTTGAAAGGATATGGACAAAATTTGAAGCATAAATTATCAAACTGAGTTAATCTTGAGTAAGTATATAAAGTATTGATATCATGTTTAGATATGATTCATAAACATTTTTACCTTAATATTTAGACTTCTCAAAATGTTCTCGTTTATATTTAATTAAATAAAAACCTTTCTACTGTTAATTTTCTTCTGCTATGAAATTGTCTAAAAGTTTCCTTTCCATTGATTGCTTGATGAGTTTGTTAATCGCCACTTACAGGTTTTAGTCTCTCAAATTTTGCAGTTCCTTACACTTGGGTTTCTGGAATTTGTCTCACATGGAAATTTCAGTTTCAATCTCCCAAAGATCACACTCGTTTGTTAATAAATATATGTTACAAAGTTCAGTGCAACAGCTGCAATCCAGCACTACAACAATAATACAAATTTCACATTGCCTCACTTAAGTTCGTTCTGACATTCTCCGGTTCTCCACCAAAGAATCCATTCTCCATAACCCAATCCTCAATCATAGCCTGAGAATTCAATGCCTGGTCAGCAGGCAAAAGATGTTCAGCCCCTATGACCACAACATTGGTCAAACTCTCCCATTTTTGCACATTCCCCGCAAGCTTGCGATTCACTCTCCAAATCTTTTTGTCAGCCATCAAGAACTTTGCAATTCCATCCCATTTCATTGTCTTCACCCATGCCTCATTTGGGACTACACCAATGTTTATATCATACAAGCCTTGGTACAACACCACCCTGGTCTTTTCCACCAAAAATTCCACCATGTACTTCACACTCTTCATCATCTCTTCATGCATTGCAGCTTTTACAACGCTACAGCAACCCTCAAATACCATTGATTCATCCACTCCTAACTTGTCTGGCAAGGCTTTTTCTTTGTGAAGTCATACAAAGTGGCCAATCCTGTCATGCTTTCAAACAAATGCATTGCCTTATTTCTAGCATTTGTTGCCTCACTCCAATTCCCCATCTTAACCAACTTAATTACCTCCCATTGTGCTTCCTATAGTTCATCTTTTTGCTTCTTATTGATCAAACCAGAATAATAAGCATTAACAGCATGAGCAGCAACCTGAGTTTCAGGTTCCGTGAACCCATCACCAATGGCAACACCTCTCAAATTCACTCTTTCTGAAGCTATCAATTGAGTATTGTGGCTCAAAATGTAATAGGATTTCTTGAGGCCCTGAAGCCATAATAAACCCTGTTCCAATAGGATTATCAAGAAAAATGAGACCAAATAAGCGATTCCAAGGACCTGAATTGGGCTCAAGAGACAAGTGTTCCACGTTTTGACTGTAAGAAGAAACAACGCGCTAGGGTCCAAGCTCGAAGAAATTGCCTGTCATGGAGGAGCAGCCAGGGCCACCTTGGAGCCAAATGAGAAGTGGGTTATTGGAAAGGGGTGAAGTGAGGGTTTAGGCCTCATAGAAAGTGTAGAAAATGGCAGAATAGGAGGCAGGATTCACTGGGAGGTAGCCAGATTTAGCAGGGAGGGCTTGTTCGGTGAAGAGAGGAGTTGAAGTAGTAAGATGGAGGAAGACGAAGAGGAAAAATAAGCGAGTTTTTGTTGTTGACTCTTCTCCCATTATTGTTAGAAATGCTTGCAAATGGCTTGTAACTTTTGTGATGACAATATAACAGAAATTTGTTGATTGTTTTTTTGACTAATGGTAGGCATCATGCGTTTTTTTATATTACAAATCTTTTATCTACACTATATACTTTACGTAAAACTGACTGAGGATTGATTAAAAATTATATAAAATTATTATAAAAATTTTTAAAATACAGATGTGTATGTATTTTCACTTAAATTGCATAATTAATTGAATTAAATCTTCAGTAGCAATTGAGTTAAATCTCTGGGTTTGTCTTTTATGTATTCCTATTCCGGTTTGAATTGGTAATTAATCCTGACTCTATATATATAAACCATAATAAGCATTTTGTTTCTCGTCTTAACACATAAATTACAGGGTTCAATTACCAGCTCCCTCCCAGATTTGCTTTGCACCAATGGCTTCTTGCGATGAGTAAGGAAGAAAATCCTCTCGGCAACCACAACCAACATCATCTTCACCGACGTCTCCAGGGCGTGAACTTAATTTGTCAGTCTTGCTTCATATTCTTACTTTGTTATCTCATGTTCATGCTGGAAAACCTTGTTCTTTTTCGTCCGAGATGTCCCAAGCCTGCCAATCGTTTTCTACACGTCATGAATCACGTTACCAACGCCGGAAGGAGAAGCAGAGGAAGATGACCAAGACTTCACTATCAACAAACGTGCAACCAAAGGAAGATAAACGCAATTGCTGTTACTATGTTTTAGTGTAATACAGGAAACGAGGGTTTTCTAGGTTTCTTGAGTTTAGTTCTTTTGGTTAATTTGGGTTTACGATTCATTAATTGTTAAAGAAAAAAAAAAGGAGTAACAATGCTATTTGTGCTAGTTTAGTTTCTTTAAAGCTTTATTTTGATTAAGCTAATACAATGATACCCTAATCCTAAATTTTGTTTTCGGTACAAAGAGGTCGGACACAAAAATATAAAATTAATATTTGAATCTTGAATTTTTTGAATGTCACATTTTAAGATAATTATATGAATTAATTGAATTAAACTTTAAATTCAATCTTAAAAATTTACTAAAATTATTATTAACATACAGGGCAAGTCTTGATTGCATTATAACAAGAAATCAACTACAAATTAATCAAGAAAAATATAGTATAAGGCAAATGCTACCAAAAGATCATGCAGCAAAAATGTCCGTTTTTTAGCAATTATCAAAATTCAGAAATACATAATCATATCACATCTAGATGTATTTATGGCAACTGAAACTAATGTCTTTACCTGGGGAGTCGTTATAAAACTCAAGGTCTACAACTGGCTTTAAGCTGGAAGGAAACACAGCCACTTACCAGGTACACAAATCAGAAGAAAAATATTTGGGAGGCTAGTATTGAATCTAGTTTCACATGATCAGGTCGTCAATCAGAGGTGTGCTGAATGGTAGCTTTATGACTCCGGAAGCCACTAGGAGAGAAAAGGTCCAAATTGGTAAGATCCATTGGAGAACAACCAACAGAATTCTCTTTCCTGCAGAACAATTTGCATACAAAAACCATTATGAGCCAATCAAAAGAAATGAAATTTAGAACTCCCCAAGGCGGCACTCTAAATGGTTATAAGTTATGGGATGGAACATCAACAACTCTCATTGTATAACCCAGGGCCTTATGAGAAGTTTAGAATACCATTTCATATCAGATAGAATAAAGTGGAGGAAGAGAACCATAACCATTAAATTCTTTGCTTTTTTTATTTTTTTCATTTTCTTCTTTCATCTGTTGTCTATGAACAAAGAAGGTGCTCTTTTCTGACTTTGGTGTGCTTTATCATGCCGAAAAATGCATTAGATGTGAAGTTGAAAATAACATAGTTAACATAGTAGGAGCTGAATCATATTGTTTCTACTGCCAAAACAATGGATTCTGAATCTCTACACAATGAAATACAAATAGAAGGGAGGAAATGCGCATTTGGTAAGATACTGAGATTGAGATTACTGAACTAAGGACTATAATCAAGAACATGGATAAAAGGTAAGAAACAATAATAACTACAAGTAGCAAATTTTGGATTTGATTCTTGATACAGGCATAAACTCAAGTACTATAAGTAGTACTTTTTGAACTTTATAGTTGCAGGGTAAAAGAAGTAAAGATAAAGGGAATATTTCTCTGTTCAGAATATATATAATAACATCTAAGTCAACTACAATAGGCTTTATTGAGTTCCTTGTTCATGGGAGTTCAATTTAGTCAACATTTTTAACAACCAAAATATTGCTGTTACATATGGTTCACATTGTTTCTAGTAGACATTAAATTTCTTGTCAAATCATTCATATTAATTAAACTTTCTTCCAAACAGAAAAGAGAGGAGAAATGATTAAGATAAGAAACTTATCTTTGTTAAGAAAATGGGGTCCAGTCCCATGTAAGTGGTTTTGGACCAAGTAAAGGCCATGGGCCTTGATCTTTTATTTTACACAGAGCCCTAGCTACTTAATAAAAAAGAGGTGGGGTTGTTTTGTGTGTGTGTCGACAACCAAGCAGAGAAAGAAGAAAAGCCAGGAAAAGCAGAGAGAGAAAAAGGAGAAGGGAGAGTTGGTTGAACGGAAGTCGATCCGTGGTCCGATTGAGTTGGAACCTTGTCAGGAGGTTTATGATTCAGAGTTTGACATTCTGAACGGTGAAGATCGGGTTTGAAGCTCTCTAGGAACAAATCCAGGGTGTATTTGTTGAGTCACTTATTTGGTGAGATTTCTCCAATTGTTTCTCTAGTTGTTGATTAGCTCTAGTTTTAGCTAGAGAAGAACTTTGTATAACTATTATTTGATAGTGAAGATTTTTCTGGCGGCCCGTGGTTTTTTTCCCTCTACACTGGAGGGTTTTCCACGTAAATCTTGGTGTGCTTTATTTTTCTGCGCATTTGATTATTGATTGTTGTCTATTGCTTCTGTATTGTTGTGATTATTGCTTCAGGCGCAACAAGTGGTATTAGAGCGAGGGTTATTTTGAGACATCGATACAGAAGCAACCCAGGATAGAAGTAAATTCTGTTTGAGATCATGGACGGTGATACAGGTTCCATGATAAAATTGACAGCATCGAATTATTCAATTTGGAAGCCTATGATGGAGGATCATCTATACTGTAAAGATTTGTATGAGCCAGTATTGGGTGATTCGGCTAAACCAGCAGATATGAAAGATGAAAGCTGGAAGAAGCTAGGTAGAAAGACGCTGGCTACAATCAGAAAATGGGTTGATATCAGCGTGTTCCATCATGTAGCGCAGGAGTCAGATGCTCACATTGTTTGGGAAAAATTGGCAGCATTGTATGAGAGAAAAACAGGTATGAATAAAGTTATGCTTGTTAAAAAGATTGCAACTTTACAGTACAGGGATGGACGATCTGTTACAGAGCACTTGAGTGATTTTCAAGATATATTTAATCGGATGACTACTATGGAACTTAAGATGGATGATGAAATGAAGGCATTATTTCTTTTGGGTTCATTGCCAGACAGCTGGAATACTCTAGTTGTGACTGTTCTTAATTCAGCTCCTGATTATAAGGTGACATTGGAGATGGTAAAGGACAGTATGCTTAATGAAGAAGCGAGGCGAAAAGATGTAGACCCTGGGAATCAAGCTTTGGTCACAGAGAACAGGGGTAGAAACATCGACAGAGGTCAGGACTCAAAAGGCCGTGGTAAGTCTAAACATAGATCCAAGTCTAGAGGTAAAGTGAAGTGTTTCCATTGTGGTAAGGCGGGTCATATAAAACGAAACTGTAGAATCTTAAAGCAAGAGCGAAAAGATGAGAAAGGCAAGAGTTCAGATGATGGCAATGTTGCAGCAGTGAATTCAGATAGTGATTCAGTTACTTTGATTTGTACACATGGTGATTGTAATCATGTTAGTGATCCCGGCATTGAGTGGATAGTTGACACAGGAGCGGCATATCATTGTGTTCCTAAGAGAGAGTTGTTTACAACTTACAAAGCAGGAGACTTTGGTTGTACCAAGATGGGAAACAAGAGTGTGTCGCAGATTGTTGGGATTGGTGATATTGTTGTACAAACTAGTACAGGCTGCATGTTGACTTTGAGAGATGTCAGACACATTCCAGATATGAGAATGAACTTGCTTGCTATTAATGTCCTTGATAAGGAGGGATATGAAAGCCGACAAAAGAATGGACAGTGGAAGCTTCTCAAAGGATCTATGGTAGTTGCAAGGGGAAAATTATGCTGCACAATGTATAAGACATGGATGCAATTGAACGGTAACCAGGTAAATATCGTTGAAAATGATGCTTCAGCAAACTTGTGGCACAGGAGGCTGGCACACATGAGTGAAAAAGGGTTACAGGTTTTGGCAAGGCACTCTCTCATTCCCTTGACCAAAGGTATGTCTCTTGATTCATGTGATTATTGTTTGTTTGGTAAGCATCATAGAGTTTCTTTTCGTAAAAGTTCTCAGAGAAAAGAAAATAGATTGGAATTAATTTATTCTGATGTATGTGGTCCCATTGAGGTTGAGTCATTAGGTGGTAGCAGATATTTTGTTACTTTTATTGATGATGCTTCACGTAAAACTTGGGTGTATATGTTGAAATATAAAAGTCAGGTACTGCAGTATTTTCAAAAATTTCATGCCATGGTTGAAAGGATGACAGGGTTACCCTTAAAGTGTATTCGAACTGATAATGGTGGGGAATACACATCTAAAAGCTTTGAAGAGTATTGCTCAAAGCATGGGATCAGGCATGAGAGGACAGAACCTGAAACACCGCAGCATAATGGTATAGCTGAAAGAATGAATCGCACCATTGTGGAAAAAGTCAGATGTATGTTGAGGATGGCAAAATTACCAAAGCCATTCTGGGGTGAAGCAGTCAACACAGCTTGTTATTTACTTAACAGGTCACCATCAGTTCCTTTGGGCTTTGACATTCCAGAAAGAGTGTGGACAGGAAAAGATGCTTCATACTCTCACTTAAAAGTTTTTGGGTGTAAAGCATTCATGCATGTACCAAAAGAGCAGAGGTCAAAGCTTGATAGTAAAGCTACACAGTGTGTGTTTGTAGGATATGGTGATGAGGAATTTGGCTACAGGGTATGGGATCCAGTAAAGAGAAAGACAGTCAGAAGCAGAGATGTGGTCTTTCATGAAAAAGAAACCATAGCAGACCTTGAGAAAAATGAGAAGACTACACGAGTTACTGTTGAGTGTGATGTTTCAACACCGACAGTGATTTCACAGGAAAGAGCCACAGATGGTGAAAATGAGCCAGAAACAGAATTTGGGGATATGAATGAGCCAGCCATAGTTGGTGATGAGCCAGATGCTATTAGTTTTGAGCAGGGGGAGCAATCCTCTCTACCTGAGAGTGTTGAGCAGGGGGAGCTACCTTCAGCATCAAGTGATGTAGAGTCTCAGCTCAGGAGATCTACTAGAAAGCGCAGGCCATCTACCAGGTATCCAAGTTCAGATTTTATTTTAGTTACCAGTGAAGGGGAGCCAGAAAGCTTTCAAGATGTGCAGGCTACTCCGGATAGAGAGCACTGGTTAAAAGCAATGAAAGAAGAGATGGAGTCATTGCGAAAGAATGGTACTTATGATCTTGTTAAACTTCCAACAGGGAAGAGGCCATTAAAGAATAAATGGGTGTTCAAGTTGAAAAAGGATGGTGACAAACTAGTGAGGTACAAAGCTCGATTGGTAGTAAAAGGTTTTTCTCAGAAACCAGGCATCGATTTTGATGAGATTTTTGCTCCAGTTGTAAAAATGAGTTCTATTCGAGTGGTACTGGGATTGGCAGCTAGTTTGAATCTTGAGCTTGAGCAACTTGATGTTAAAACTGCATTTTTGCATGGTGATTTGCAGGAGGACATTTATATGAATCAGCCTGAGGGTTTTGAAGTGAAAGGGAAAGAGCACTTAGTTTGCAAATTGAAGAAAAGCTTGTATGGCTTGAAACAAGCTCCGCGACAGTGGTACAAGAAGTTTGATTCTTTTATGATGAGTCATAGCTATAAAAGAACAGCAGCAGATTCTTGTGTGTATATTAAACAATTCCCTAATGGTAACTTCATTATCCTATTATTATATGTTGATGATATGTTGATTGTAGGACAAGATGCTAGTATGGTTTGCAGGTTGAAAGAACAATTGTCTAAGTCCTTTGATATGAAGGATTTAGGTCCAGCAAAGCAGATTCTTGGTATGGACATTATCCGAGATAGGAGAGCTGGAAAGCTGTGGTTGTCACAGGAAAAGTATGTTGAACGAGTGCTTGGTAGATTCAACATGCAACATGCTAAATCAGTTAGCAGTTCACTTGCCAACCATTTTCATCTAAGTAAGAAATCTTGTCCAGTGTCTAAGGAAGAGCAACTAGCTATGTCTAGTATTCCTTATTCTTCTGCAGTCGGTTCTTTAATGTATCTTATGGTTTGTACAAGGCCTGACATTGCTCATGCAGTTGGTGTAGTGAGCAGATTTCTTTCTAATCCAGGGAAGGTTCACTGGGAAGCAGTAAAATGGATTTTTAGATATTTGAGGGGTACCTCAAAAATGTGTTTGACTTATGGAGTTTCACAACCAATTCTAGAAGGGTTTACTGATGCTGACATGGCAGGCGATCTTGATGGTAGGAAATCTACTTCAGGGTATTTGTTCACTTTTGCAGGAGGAGCTGTATCTTGGCAGTCTAAGTTACAGAAGTGTGTTGCTTTGTCAACTACAGAAGCTGAGTATATTGCAGCAACTGAAGCATGTAAAGAAATGCTTTGGATGAAACGTTTTCTTTTTGAATTGGGGTTGAATCAGAAAGAGTATGTGGTATTTTGTGATAGCCAGAGTGCTTTAGATTTGAGTAAGAATACCATGTACCATGCTAGAACAAAGCACATTGATGTTAGATATCATTGGTTACGTTCAGTGATTGAAGAACAGCAGATGCTATTGAAGAAAGTCCATACTGATAAAAATGTGGCAGATATGTTGACTAAGATACTTCCCAGGGAAAAGCTTGAGCTTTGCAGTAACTTGGCCGGAATGAGTTCCCTGGCCAAGGTAAGTTCCAAATGAAATTGCTATGGTGATGAATCTCCTTCTAATGGGACTGGAGGGGGAGATTGTTAGGAAAATGGGGTCCAGTCCCATGTAAGTGGTTTTGGACCAAGTAAAGGCCATGGGCCTTGATCTTTTATTTTACACAGAGCCCTAGCTACTTAATAAAAAAAGAGGTGGGGTTGTTTTGTGTGTGTGTCGACAACCAAGCAGAGAAAGAAGAAAAGCCAGGAAAAGCAGAGAGAGAAAAAGGAGAAGGGAGAGTTGGTTGAACGGAAGTCGATCCGTGGTCCGATTGAGTTGGAACCTTGTCAGGAGGTTTATGATTCAGAGTTTGACATTCTGAACGGTGAAGATCGGGTTTGAAGCTCTCTAGGAACAAATCCAGGGTGTATTTGTTGAGTCACTTATTTGGTGAGATTTCTCCAATTGTTTCTCTAGTTGTTGATTAGCTCTAGTTTTAGCTAGAGAAGAACTTTGTATAACTATTATTTGATAGTGAAGATTTTTCTGGCGGCCCGTGGTTTTTTTCCCTCTACACTGGAGGGTTTTCCACGTAAATCTTGGTGTGCTTTATTTTTCTGCGCATTTGATTATTGTCTATTGCTTCTGTATTGTTGTGATTATTGCTTCAGGCGCAACAATCTTAATACTAGATTGCAATCCAAGCATATTTGTCAGTTGTGAAAGAAAGAGAAGCAAATTGAAGACAAAAATCAAATACCAGAGGAACGAAAGGTTGCTTCAGTACTGCTACCCATCCACTCTCCAGTCTCGCGGAGCTTCTTCTCAATTGCTCCTTCAAATTTACCACTAGTAATAGGCAAAAGCCCATCAAATATCGTCTTCCTCCTTTGCTCCAAATCACTGGCCATGTTTAACCAAAGAAAGTGGAATTACCAACACACATTTAGTCACAAACATGCAAATCCCATCTCAATCAAGCTTATTCTCAACTTCCCATAAAGAAAAAAAAAAAGAATGGAAAACGCAACAGCAAATTAAGGAAGAAATTGTGAAGAACCATCAACTATAACTAGTAAGAGGTTTACAATCAAACAAATGAGAAATTGTTAAAACAAAGAAAGAGAAGAAGGTATGCCTGGAGTCAGCGTCACGGAAGGAGCCTGCACCAATGGCACGTTCAATTTGGATGATGGAAGGAGGCTGCGGCTTTTGTTGGTGCAAACTTTGTCTCCTTCTTCTTGGACGTGTTCTAGTTTTGGGTTTAGGATTTGTTTTCATTTCTTGGGGACGAGAGGGGTTGTTGGTAAGAGAGGCAAAGGGAAGCGCAAAAGCTTTGGGCATGGAAATGGAAATATGAATAGAACTGCAGGATAAGCAAGCCATGCTTTTTGGAGTTCCCTGTTTCGTATTTTGGTTTTGTTAGTTTGCTCTTCTAACTGTCAAAGGATAACTTATGATGGGCTGGCCAGTGATCAACTAGAAATATCTTGAATAGATATTAAGGTACAACATTTGAAGCAGGAGGTACAAGACCTGAAAAATTATCCCAACCCATTGCAAGCCTATATTTTGTATATATCCAAAATACACCTTATAATAACATGTTGTCTTTGCTTAAATTATTTGGCAGAAATTCCAACTGATTTGGAGATCAGGAATTTGGGATAATGTTAACCAAAGCCAATCAAAATGTTAGTGGCAAAGTAAACAAGAGGCTGCTTATCCAACTAGCAGGAGTTCCGACAGACACAAATCAGCTAGATTGAACACATCATCAGATCACTGCTAAATGCCATCACCATAATGTAAATTCTTCATAATTGATTATCTTGATGACCCTTTTAGTGTCATATACGGTTTAAAAATATTCTTTGGTACTGCAGCAATCAGTTGATTTCTTTTGGACAAAATCTTATTACCATCAAGGGCTTCCACGAGATCTGAATGAGTTTTAATTCCAGAAGTAAATGGCAAGGATCCTTCACAAGGTAAAAATGCTATCTGAAACATCCCTTTGCCAAGCCTGAAGATTACAATTGGTAATTGATGAAATTATTACCATTAAAATTCAGAGCCTTTGGTTTCTTCCTTGTATCTTATAGCTCCTTGCTGGTTTAACACGTGAGTTTGTAAACATTTTGAACCATAACTTTACCGATTTCTCGATCCATTCTAATTCCATACTTGGAAAGTGATTGCAACGAAACTTTGTAAGCACACGTAAGGAAACAAACTTATGCTGAGAGTTGCATTACTTAGCAGTTTGCACCGAAAAGTAAAAACTGAAGCCGACCCCAATCTGAATGGAATCAGATGGTGGATTGGACGGCTTAGTTAAGTAAGGAGGCCCATAATCTGATTTGGGCGTTAAATTTTGAGTTTAGAGTACTGGAATTGGGCTGGCGAAACATACAAATCCTAATCTCATTTCGGAATCCAAACGGATCATCCTTTTTATTATTATTATAGAAAGGAAAAAAGCAAAGAAAAACACAAACTAGAAATGCCTCTTTCTTATATATAAAAGAAGTAAGTAACTTGGATATCCATATTTAAATTTATTATATAATTTCAAAATAATTTTTTTAATTTAGAAAAAATAGAATTCGAATCATACTGTTTGAATAAAGAATCATGTATCAATTATTGTAAATTAAATTCAATTCAAAGAATCGACCATTTATATATGATCACCAATTGGCAACTATTTTAGTTTTCATGTATACTACATTTCTTTAGGATGAATGTTCACAAAATTTGACATATGTGAGTTAAATAAATGTCTTTAATTAGTAAAGTTTTTTTTAATTGAAAAAATCAACAATTGACTTAGAAGTACTTTGATTTCTCCCACATTTTATAATGATCTAGCCGTGAATGTAGGTAGTGTCGGGTAACTTTTTGGGGTCCCAAAGTCACATGAAAAGACGTGGGAGATGTTGTGGAATGGTTAAACAGAAACT
The DNA here is from genome assembly GCF_047325235.1 of Durio zibethinus. Lineage (NCBI taxonomy): Eukaryota > Viridiplantae > Streptophyta > Magnoliopsida > Malvales > Malvaceae > Durio > Durio zibethinus. The sequence continues at coordinate 3,517,608 of NC_143166.1, forward strand.
GCGAGCAGAAAGAAGCAGCCAGCCCTTACCCTGCACCTTTCCCGAGCACCAAGCCTGCCTCACATTCACCAAGCCTAGGAATGAAAAATTATAACTGGACTTTTTATCAGTTTATAAGTTTTTTTTTTTTTTTGATCTTTTGATATTTTATAATTATTTTGAACCTTTATCAATTTGAAGTCGAGTAAGATTGGATTTCATTTTAAATTTATTTTTTTATTTATAAAATTCGAAATTAATCTTTTATTTCATTTTGATTGTTTATTAATTTTTCTTTAAATGCAACAATATCATATTTGTTGAATGATTCTTCATTGAATTGTAATTTCTGCTTGCACATATAAATCGGGTCATGTAATTAAACTGAATCTCTTGTTTTTACCGATTGTTGCTCAAACAATAATGAGCTACAGTCTGCTTTTATCCAGAAGAAGAAGCTGATGCCTACTCCCAAGAGCTTGAGCGAAAAACTCCGTTGCTGCTTTACTTTCTATCTAGCCTACAAGTGAACAATGAATCTTTCAGTGCTAGCTCTTTTATTGTTGTTGTCCAATTACTCTCTTTGTCATTCTTGCAAGCTATTCATCTCATTCGATTACTTATGCAAGTATGTTAATATCTTGGAAACACAATGCCTGCTGCCAATTATTTTCTACTGTTCAATTTGAATTTTGATTCAAGTGTTATTACAATAATATATATATATATATATATTTTGAAGTCAACCCAAAACGAGAGTTTGTGATTTTTTAAAAAAGAAAGTCGTGTGGGAAAGAAGAGACGTGGAAGACAACGAAAGAGTATAAAAGGCAATAGGAGGGATAGTCGTCAATTTGGAACCTAAAATCTAAAATTTGCTTGGACCTATTGACAGAGAATAAATACCTTGGAGTACAGTTTGAAACCTTAAACCTTTTGCTTAATAGAAGTCCTTTTCAGATCGTATAATGCAAGTAAGATGATGGATGACCCATTAAAAAGTTGTAGTTCTCAATTAACCAGAGTCTATGCTGGAGACCTTTTGTTTTGTCAGACGAGTGCAAATCATGTTAAAGGGTGGCTCCCACTTTCCACCCACCTCTTATTTAGTGAGAATTTAATTTAACTATATTAAATTATAAAAAATAAAAATAAAAATAAAAATAATAAACATTTATTTTGATGATTAAATTATCAGACTAAATTTGTTATAAAACTGTATATACATAAAAATCCAATTATAAACATTTGTCATCAATAACAACAATATCTGAAAACAATTTAATTTCCAATAAACAATTTAATTTCCAATAAAATTTTATATATTTTTGCTGAAGTGAATTGGAGATTTTGCATATAGACATAAAAGATAAAAAATAAAAAATAAAATACATACTAAAACTCCAACATCTTGTTTTTTTTAAAAAATTTTTTTTATCAACGTTTTATATCTTGAAATTTAGCATAGCATAAATAATCACACCGATATATATTCATAACAACTTACAAAAGGACTGAATCAAAATTTGCTTTATGCAAATTACTTTTCGATTTAAGCATATAATATTTAGACAAAAGCTATAAAATGAGCCAAAAAGACCATCAACAACGAATTGCAATTGTAGACACTTATTTGTGCTTAGGTCAATTGTAGATTTATAGCATATTATATTATTATAGTTTACAGTATAATAATATATTATTATACACCACATTATATTATATTATTATCATTGTACTATTATTATTATTTTTTATTTTTTTCTTTTAATCTGCGATTGAACATGAGAACTAAAATTTGGATAAAAAGGAACTCAATCCACAAGATTAAAGGCTTTAATTCATAATCAAGGAATTTTCAGTTTTAAATCGAATAAATTGCTAAAACTTAGCTTAAATTAGGGTTCGGGCAGAATCCAAATTCAGGATTCAAGCTTGGATTGGTTTTGTCCATTTCTTAAAATTTATCCTAAAGTTGCCTATAAATCAAACTAAAGGAATAGAGATAGTGGATTTGATTACACGGTGAAAGTTGGAAAAACTTTGGTTGTTGTAATTTTGAAAATAGACATCTAGGCAATAGGGTTTTGGATTTTGATCTAGGAAATTTTTGGTAATACTGAGGATTCTGGATTTAGATTTGGCTTTATGGGATTTAGTTTTAGGTTTCTAGAGTTGGGATTGAAGTTCTGGAAAGGTTTGGAGGAAATCTGGAAAATTTTGAAAGTTTCTAGGATTTTTTGGAAAAAATTGGATTTTAAGAAAGAACACTTGAATTTGCTGATGAAATTTTTAGTGAAAGTTTGAATTTTTTGATCGGATTTTGATCAATTTTCTAGAAATCAATGATAGACCTAGTTTTTGGCTGAATTTATGAAAAATTTTTAGAGAGAAATGAGAGAGTTTTTGGCCTAATGAGAGAAGAGGCGGAGAGCGTTTGAATCTAAAATGCAAGGCGTATCTTTTATATTGACCCAATACGACGTCGTTTTGATAGCCCAGGATCCACACATTGACCTGCTGACCTGCTCGTCGACCTACATTTTGACCTGACCCAATCGCAGGTTTTTATTTTATTTTATTTTATTTTCAGTTTTTTATTTTACTGATTTTATTTTTATTTGATAAATTTTATTATTTTGTAAAAATTTTTTCTATTGTTTTATTGTTGAAAATAAATAAGTTTCTAAAAAAATAAAAACAAAAAAAATCTTTTCAAATAAGTTTGAAAAATAAATAAATAATAGATAATAAAAAAATTTCTTTCAAATAAAAATTTTTACAAAATAAAATCATGAATTTTACCAAACATTTGGAAATTTTCATGGATTTAAATTTTTAAAATGGAATCCACTAAAGTATTGAAAAATTCCATAAATAATTTAAAAAAAAAAAGATAATTTGTCCTCCAAACGATTAAAAGATTGATTCCTAAATTAAGTCTTATCAAATTATTGGGAGACATAATGAATGTTTTAAAATAAAATTTTTATAAATATTTTACAATAAAATTTCACCAAACTATTAGAAAATTTGCTTCAAAGTAAGTCCTACCAAATTGTTGAGAGACTTTACTAATTTTTTAGAATAAAATACTTTAATAAATCTGAAGATGGAGCCTCTTTAGAGTGGGACACTAATCTCCATGAATACTCCTTAGGTGAAAAAATTATCTTAAATTGCTACCAAACTATTATGATAATCTTAAGACTAATTTTTAATATTAAATAATTTGGTAAATTACAAATATATTCAAGGCTTAAATAATTTGAGATATAATTGGTACTATCTTTTGACGATCATTATAAGGGTGCTATAACCTTTCTCACATGTAATCGTACTTTCAAACCTAAATTTTACTTTTGTAGATCAGAATATACTATTTAAAGATACCTAAATCAATTTTGAGACTTCTCTTTAAATATGACAGATTCAATAAGGTGACCAATCACATCTAAACAAAAAAGATTGGTGGTGACTCTTTTAATCTATGTCTAGTGATAGGTTCACAGATCTATAAGTTATAATAGTTTGGGGACTCCACTAGGGACATCGAGAGTCAAGCCAGTAAATGATTCCTTATTATTCAAGCCTCGCTTCATAAACTTGAAACTTATTTTCTTTATTATTTTATTTCTTTTCATTGCGTATATTTGTTATTCATTTATATATTTGTCATTCATTTACATGTGCATAACATAAGCTCTCCACCTGAGTTATACCCTTAGGAGGGAGTGAAGTACCTATGTCCTCATGAGATTTCATACCTCCGCATGGGCCTGTAAAACACTTTCATTCAAATTAAACCATTTTCGTTGGTAGCCTATGATTGACGAGAATCGAGGTACCTTACTAGTTTATGATAGACAAAGATGTAAGAAATAATTTGAAATTTTTTTAAATTTAATCCAAACCACATATAGTCAACTTTAAGAGCCAAACCATAGGTAGAACCATGCCTCCATTTTGTGTTAGAAAATCCCTAGTAGGACACATGATTGGATGTTTATTTTATTTGTAAGCTTATGTGTTGTCTTTTGTATATATTTATTAACCCTATATGTTGATCTCTATATTTATGTATTTTTTAATAACCTTTTTCTTTTATCATGCATTCATGTCATTAGATTTATCATAAAGAATATTTGCCATAAAATAATTTTTAACAAGAAAAATCTTAGTTATATCTATGGAAAGCCTAGTAAAGCCTTCTACTGGCCTAAAAAATGAGTATGAAGAATTGAAGCTTGCAAACAAAAGACTAAGGGAAAAAGTCCAAACATTGGGGCAAGAAAAGGATGGATGGAGGAATTTTTACATTGACCTTAATACAAAAAAGTCCTTCACTAATTAGGAATTGGCCCAACTATTGCAAGAAAACAGACAATTGCAAGCAAAATTACAAGAAAAAGATGCAATGCTCTTTGAAGCATAAAAGCACATCCAAATGCTAAATGAAGTAGTGATGGGAATCAAAGCATAAATGAAGGTTGTAACTGAAGAATATGAGCAAATGAAAGAAACATAAATGAAGAAGTATAACTAGTTGAAGTCTCTACTTGACTGAATTAGGGTGGTCAAAGCTAAGAACATGATAGAAATGATTAAAAAATGGAAAGCAAAGGTGCCACCAGTGGGTGTACACAATAAAAAATTGATAGATTTCTTTAATGAAGTGCAAAGCTAGCATCGACGAGCCATGGGTTTCTTTTCCCAGTAATTCTAGATTTTTTATGGATGTAATGCTAGATTTGGTTAAAAATAACTTTTAATTTAATAAAGATTTTTTTTATAACAATTGCTATATGGTAAAATTTTCATATTACATTCATGCATTTTGTTTTAGTACTTATTCTCATGTACAATTTGAGAGTTTCATGGACATAATTTTAAATTTACACATTGTAAGAAATCAAGGTTCAAGGATAGCTCAACACCAATACTACACTCAAGCTAGAGTTAAGAAGATGGAGCAAGATAATGTGGATCAGTTTGAGAGGTTAAAAAAGGCTTAAAAAGTAATTGAAGGGAAGCTAAGTAAGATCCTTAAAGCTTTAAACAAGATAAATAGAAAGAAAGTAATAGAAAAAGACATCTTATATGAAAATACTGAACCAATGTATCCTCTAGGTTTTACTCTGCATCAGACTTAAACTATTCCAAGTCTTCAGCCATAGCAGACCATATTTTTGAGTTATAAAATACCTTATACACCTAGTCAAGGAAATGTTCAGAACTATACCAATCTTATTTGTCCTAAAAAGATGGATAAGCCCATCCAAATTCTTAAAATTGATGAGACAAAAAAAAAAGTGAAGTTACAGATGGTTGTATCTTTGGAAGACTCTAAGATTGACCAAGCTATGAGTATGATTAAGAAAAGATTATGGGTTGTAGAAGGCATTAATTTCTATGGATCCATAGATGCTATTAACCTTTGTCTAGTTTAAGATGTTATGATTCTTTCAAATTTTAAAATACATGAATTTGATAAGTATGATGGTACTAAATGCCCTATTATGCATATCACAATGTATTGTCATAAGATGACAGCTCACGTCAGTAATGAGAAGCTACTCATGTATATATTTCAAGATAACTTAACTGGGTCTATTGCAAGATGATATATCCTATTGGATAGGACTCGTATTAAGTTATGAAAGGATCTAACTTGATCATTCATTAACCAATATCGTCATATTATAGATATGACTTCTGATTGTCTCTCATTACAAAGAATAAAAAAGAAAGCATCTGAATTTTTTAAAGAGTATGCCCAAAGGTGGTGAGATATCGCTACTCAGATACAACCCTCTTAATAAAGAAAAAGATGATAGTGCTGTTTGTATGCACGCTCAAGTTGCCATACTATAAAATAATGGTAGGGAATGAGACTAAGAATTTTATCGACATGGTGATTTCATAGGAGATCATTGAAAATGCAATAAAGAGCTACAAATTGAAAGAAAGAGAGTCTTCTACTATTAAAAAAATGCCAAAAAAAAAAGAAAATGAAACTCAAATTGATAAACAATAATTCAAAAATTACCTTCAACCAATCTATCCCATATATCATTCAGCTACAAGTTATGCTTCTGTTGCAATGTACTAATCTACTCCACGACTTTCTTATCCATCCATACCTAGGTCATCTGTTCATCCAACTACTTGAATAAGTGGTATGCGAGAATCATGAAATTAAGAAAAGCCTATATTTGACCCTATCCCTATGAGTTACACAGATTTGTACCAAGAACTTTATAAGAACCATTTGATTGCTTCAATTTCTACAAAACAACTCGAACTTCTCTATCCTAAATGGTATGATTTCATTGCTCACTATGACTACCATTTTGGGGTGGCAAGCCATTTTACCCAAAATTGCATCCCTTTGAAACGTATGGTGCAAAGTCTGATAAAAAAAAGGTAGATAAATTTTGATACTGGTCAAAACACGACATCCAATGGTAGTGGTAACTCGTTGTCCAATCATCTAGGTGCATAATTTGGGGAAGGTTAATTAGAAATGCTCATCATCTTAGGATTTCTTTATAATGTAAACTTTTTATGTACTTGAATTTCATTTTATTTTTCAGCATTTTAATAACAAGTGATAAATCTGATGCATTTTCATGACATTCTTCTTTTGTGTGAATACCCATTATTTGCTTTTACCTTTTCATACCCATTTTTTGATTATGAATAATGAATGTTCAAATAGTCATGATAATAATTTAGGATTCAATTTTGAAAACATTATTTCTGATGAGCCATTTAGTAAATTGTGAATGTTGATTTATTGGGATTGCTAAATAATATAAAAAAGGATAAATTTGGTGAAGAGTTTCAAAAGTGATGCAATATATGATCTTTGCATCTGTTCATTCACAAATCTACTTTTAGTCAATAAATGTTCTTCATTGAGAGTATTTATGTTCGAAATGAGAAATGGCTATTTTTCTTCTATCTACCAAAAAAAAGAAGTAAAATTATCCTTTGCTACTCTATTTGAGCCTATTAAAATTTTTTTTGAAGAACTCTAACCAAGGATTACCATCACACTGAGGGGCAAAGTTGAAAAGTTTGTAATTTGAGGGGCAAAACCCTTTTGTGTTCAAATTTTCGTGAAAATGATGAAAAAGAAAAGTAAAAAAAATAAAAAAAAAGAAAATAAAGAGAAATTATCAGGGCAAAATGTCAATGTGCTCCACATAAAAAAAATCCTTGATTTAATTACCCTGTAAATACAATTTGGGCCTGTTTTATCCATTTCTTTGACAACTTTTACTTTAGACTACGTTATGTCCTTTAAAAGTTCATTTCAATAGAACATGAATATTTGATTTGGAGAATCATGAATTGAATTGGGGCGAGTTTGCTATTGAATTATCTAAAGCTTTGATCAAAATGTCATTGATGAATAAGGGGAAAAGAGAAATAAAAAAATGAGAAAAAAAGCCTTAAAAAATAAAAAGAAAAAAATAATAAAAATTACAAAAAAAAAAAGACTTAGACTAAAAATATTAAAGGGCAATTTAAGTAAAAATGAAAACTTGAAAACATAGCTCCATATGAGGGTCCCTAGAATGAGGATGATATTGATGAAAACACATTTTTGAGAGAGAATTTTGAGTTTGAGTTCAAAATTATCTGAGCAATCATTATTTTGGATGTTAATGTCTTATTTGAATAAATCGTAGCATTTTGCCTTTATTCACCCTTGAGTTGTTCTTGACCCTACCTTTTGTTCTTCCAATAATAAAGGCTCATTTTTCTTACCTTTCACTAAATGAACATTCCTTGAATGAACCAATGATATGTATCATGTCTATCATTAATTTGAATGATGATAAATAAATGAATGGAATTTTTCATAAGGAGTTTTTCATTTTTTGAAAGAAATCTAAGATGAGATAAATGAAAGAAGCATGAGAAAATGATTTACAATGGGACAAATAAGATAACCCTGTGTTGAATCTAGTGATAGATTAGTTGACACGACCTGTGAATTATGACTAGACGAGAAGAATGACATAAATCAACTGATAAAATTTACTCTGAGAATTAATACTGAAAAGCCAAGAAAAACTGGTCCCATCTTGATAACCATGTCACCATAATTGAAATTTCATGAACATTACATACATTACATTCGCATCCTGGATAGGACATGCATTTGCATCGTTGCAATATCGTCATCACTTATTCTTAATTTTGGCACAGTCTATATCATTTTTTTTTACTTACAGCATCATTATGGTCATTCATTTCTGACATCGACTTAGTCCTGGTCACTTCAATTTTTGATCGTGATTTAATCCCAATTACTCATTTCAATCTTAGCCTGATTTAGATCATTTTTTGACATTTGTGAAACTTGAAATTTTGTGAATCTTTCTTTCTTGTGAATTTGAAAGTTCTTGCATCTTTGCAAATCTAGAATCTTCGTTAAATTTGGAATCTTACGAAATATTTTTTTCTTGTAAATTTGAAAATTCTTACGAGCCTAAAACTTTATGAATCTAGAATCTTTGCAAAACTTGAAATCTTGTGAATCTTTCTTTCTTGCGAATCTGAAAATCCTTATGAACCTGAAATCTTTACGAATCTAAAACTTTTACGAAACTTGAAATCCTGCGAATCTTTTATTCTTGCGAATTTAAAAACCTTTGCAAATCTTGAATCTTTGTGATTTTATTAAACTTGAAATATTGAGATCTTTCAACTTCTGTTATAGAATCTCATAAAATTTTGAATGTCCAAATTGTGAATCTTTGGATTTAGAGTGAAATTTTAAGCTTTATTTTTCCTGATTCATGGCATTATCTCGATCATTCATCTACAATCTTGACTTGATTTTGATCACTTTCAAACTCTCAGTATCGTCTCAGTCATTCATCTTTGACCTCGACTCAATCTTGGTTACTTTCAGACTTGTGGCATTATCCCAGTTATTTGATATCAGCCTGATCCAGATCATTTTTCTGACTCCTGACATCGTCTCGATTATTTATCTATGATCTCGATTCGATTTTGGTCATTTTTAGACTCATGGTATTGTTCTAGTCATTTGATCTTGGTTCAACCCAAATCATTTTTTCGACTCGCAGCATCGTCTCGGTCATTCATCTATGACCTCAACTCGATCTTGGTCATTTTCAGACTTGCGACATCATTCAAGTCATTCGATCTCAGCTTCATCTAGATCATTTTTTTTTACTTTTCGATCTTTGGTCAATCCAAATCATTTTCTTAACTTTTTTATTTTGATTATTTTTTTGACTTATGGTTTAGTTCTGATCATTTCAACTTACTGATTGGTTTTTTGGGTTGAAACAGAGTGGTATCTAGGTCTTTGCACCATCGCTATCTAATAGGAACATGCAAAGAGAAGTAGCTGTAGACACTCATTTGTATTCGAGGTCAATTGTAGATTTTTAGCATACTATATTATTATAGTTTATAGTATAATAATATATTATATTACACCACATTACATTATATTATATTATTGTCATTGTACTATTGTTATTATTATTATTATTATTATTTTATATTTTTTATTTTCTTTCTTTTTTTTCTTTTAATCTGCAATTGAACATGGGAACTAAAATCTGGATCAGAAGGAACTTAATCCGCATGGTCAAAGGCTTTAAATCAAGGAATTTTTTATTTTAAATCAAATAAATTGCTGAAACCTAGCCTAAGGGTTTCAAGCAGAATTCAATCATAGGATTCAAGCCTAGATTAGTTTTGTTCATTTCCTAGAATCTGTCTTAAAGTAACTTATAAATCAAACTAAAGGAATAGAGATGGTAGATTTTGATTACATGGTGAAAGTTGAGAAAATCTTGGTTGTTGTAACTCTGAAAATAGACATCTGGGCAATAAGGTTCTAGATTTTGATATGGGAAATTTTTAGGAATATTGGAGATTCTAGATTTAGATTTGGGTTTCTGGGGTTTAGTTTTAGGTTTATGGAGTTGGGATTAAAGTTTTGGAAAGGTTTGAAGGAAATATGAAAAATTTGGAAGTTTTTGGGATTTTCTAAAAAAAATTGGATTTTGGGAAAGAACACTTGAATTTGTCGATAAATTTTTTGGCTAAAGTTTGAATTTTTCGACTAGATTCTGGCCAATTTTTTAGAAATCGATGACAAACCTAATTTTCGATTGAATTTTTGAAGAATTTTTAGAGAGAGGAGAGAGAGTTTTTGGCTTAGAGAGAGAAGAGATGGAGAGCGCCTAAGGCTAAAACGAAGGGTATATCTTTTATACTGACCCAATACGACTTTGTTTTGATAGCTCAAGATCCACGCGTTGACCCATGTGCCGACCCGCGCTCTGACTCGACCCGATCGTAGATTTTTTTTTCTATTTCTATTTTTTAAGCTTATTTTATTTTATTTTTATATTTTTTATTTTACTAATTTTATTTTTATATGATAAATTTTATTATTTTGTAAAAATTCTTTCTATTGTTTTATTGCTAAAAATAAATAAGTTTCTAAAAAAAATAAAAAAATCTTTTCAAATAAGTTTGAAAAACAAAGAAATAAAAAGTAATAAATTTGTTTTTCAAATAAAAATCTTTACAAAATAAATTAATGAATTATACCAAACTATTGAGAAATTTTTATAGATTTATTTTTTAAAATAAAATTCACTGAACTATTGAAAAATTTCATGAATCATTTAAAAAAAAGAATTTATCCTCCAAACGATTGGATGATTGATTCCTAAATTAAGTTTTACCAAATTATTGGAAGACTTAATGAATTTTTTAAAATAAATTTTTATAAAATTTTACAATAAAATCTCACCCAAATATTGGATGATCTGCTTCAAAGTAATCTTATCAAACTATTGAGAGACTTTACTAATTTTTTAGAATAAAATACTTTAATAAATCCAACGACGAAGCTTCTTCAGAGTATGACACTAATCTTCGTGAATATTCCTGAGGTGAAAAAATTATCTTAAATTACTACTAAACTATTAGGATAATTTTAAGATTAATTTTTAATATTAAATAATTTGGTAAATTACAAATATATTCAAGACTTGGATAATTTGAGATCAAATTGGTACCATCTTTTGATGAGCGTTGTGAAAGTGATAATTTTTTTTATACATAATTATACTTATGAATCTAAATTCTGATTTTGTAAATCAAAATCTATTATTTAAAGGTTCTTAAGTCAATTTTGAGATTCATTTTTAAATACGATGGATTTAATTTATCAATTACACTTAAATAAAAAAAGATTAACGATGATTTTTTTAATTCATATTTAACAGTAGGATCAATACTTCATGACAGCAACAGTGAAAATTCTTTGGAATTTAACTAAGAGACACAAGATTTTAAATTTTTTTTTTCCAATGAGGGCTTAAGCTGACCGCACCTGTTCAAACGGGTCCATAACTTTTCTGTCCTTCTGTCCAGCATTATTCTCACCCGAAAATGTTTCATGTACATGTATCGCGCTTTTGAAATTGTAAAATTTTAATTAAGCTCTGTATGTTTTGCAAAAATTAATTTTTTATAAAATAATTTTTGTATTTTTATGTTTATTTGATAGAAAACTATTTGATCAGCAAAAAAATTTTGTTGATTAACTAAAAATGAGGTAAAATTTTGAAGGTTGTCTTTCAGTTTTCAAAATGAAAAAAATTTAGAAAAAAAAAATTGTTCCAAAATTTGTTTATGAATGAATAGGATTACTTTACAATACGCGCAAGCTTAGTTCAACTTGAAACACTTAAAAAGTTCCAACTAGCTGCATGAAAGAAATTTCAGTTAGCTTTTACAATTGGAATGTATTATTATCATGTTTATATATTATAATATTGGACATCTATCAAATATTTTAGGATAGGGCACGTAATGTGGTTAATATTCTTCTTTAGGAATTAGGGTAGGGAAAGTGATATAGATATTTATGGTGTTTCTTTTATTACTTTGAAGATTATAGAATTCTAGGAATGATGTTGAATTTGAATTTTCAGTCTCAAATTTCTTCTCCAAACTTGAAATATAATGACCCACCAACTTTGGGTGGCCTGATAGCAACCACACTGATCTCTTTGCTAAAACTTCTAGATATGTGGAAGCAACGGTGAACTCAGAACTAGGTTTTCCTTTTTCCTTTTTTTTTTGGCTTTTTTTAGGACATTTGATTTGACACCATTTTCATTTTCCAGTCACCCACCACGATAAACTTCAGCAGACCCTGATCAGTACTCAATTGGCGGAAGAGAAAGATCGCATGCACTCAAACGCGTGTGTTTCATTGCCACCGTGGCTTAATTTTGTTGTAGTTATTGTGGGGCTGATGCTGATGACTTATCGACAGCTTTTGGAGAAGCAGCTAGTAATTATCTCATTGACCTAGCTACCATGAGATCATGATGTCCTGTCCTTGATCGACCATCTTGGTTTGGTCTACCTCAAAACCAATATATATTTTTTTATTTTATGTATCCCTATACCATCATACAAATCTTGATTGTAGCTTAGATTTGCTTGAATCAACGATCATATGTACTCAATTACTCATCTTATTTTCAATTATTATTATATATATATTTATTTTAATCCTTTGTCAGTATGTATTTGTTCGTATCATGATAACTTGCTGGCGCAAGTCATTATAAAGTAAATAGCTTTAATTAAGATCAATTATACTATTAAATTGTAATACAATCATGTTCTAATAATTTATGACATTGACAACTGATTATTTAAGAATTAGTTGACCTGGTTACAGTGAAATACATATTATTGATGTTAACTTAGCTTTAAACAATAAGAGTTGAGAGATTAATTTATCTTAACTAAGCTTAATTAAGAAAATTTGACAAGATCGTGGATAGCCTACACCAAATTAAGTTAGCTGAGAAAACCCAGATTCATACATTTATTAATTCTGAATTATTGTTCAGGAGTTTGATTATGTATGCAGGTTTTGGCTTAGGGTTATTTGCAAGCAGCTTTAACCTGGTGCATGCCGGTACAAAATTTTAACCGTTTTCGTATGTTTGATTTGTACTTAAAATTAAAGAGAAGTACAAGCTAGTAGGCTGAGTTGGTGCATGATCATTCTAATTCTCTCTTTCTCAAATAATAAAATAAAATAAAATAAATCACTACCGGTAAAATTTAATTTAAAACAAAAGTTTTTTTAATTTAATAATTTAATAATTTATATTATAAAAATTATTAAAAATTTATATATTTATATTATATTTTATATAAAAATTATATATTATAATTTATATTGATATAAAAATATAAAATTTTTTATTTTATTAAATTTATCAATACATTTCACCAAAATTTTAAATTATATTATTTTATATATTTTATTTATATTATTTTTATATTATATTATCATTTAAAATTATCTTATTTATCTTTTTGTTTCTAGGCTAAAAATCGACCTTCCAGGCAAAGGAGTGAACAGTGTCCTTGGTTGGCATGGGCCCCACTCCAGGCTGGAATCTTAACACGTGTCAGGATCCCATGGTTGGTGGGTCCACCAAACAGGAATTGTACCAAGTAATAATTCTCCATCAAGATGTGGGTCCCATGCTACTGTCAGTTCAGTTTTCTCCGAGGCCCTTTTAGTTTTTTGCCTTTGAAAACAATTGCATGAAAAAACAACAGTATTCACTTTTCAGAACGGGACGGCAAAAAAGTAGGGATCCCAAATTTTTTTATATCTAAGGAAAAAATTTCTATATTTTTTTTATATGAGATTTTTCTGATAATTATTTAAAATTTAATTAATTTAAAATTAAATCGAGTTAAATTTTATAAAAAAATAAATTTTTTAAATTTATTTTTTTAGTTATAAAATTTAAAATCAAAATTTTATTTAAAAAATTAATATTTTATCAATTGAACCAACAGCATAGTAAAAGTTTTATATTTTGACTTTATATCAAAATTAAGTGAAATTTTTAAATTTCATGATCAGAATTTAAATATTGATATATTTTAATTATTTTTATTTTTAATATATATTTTAAAATATATGTGTAATTTTATTAATAAAATTTTAAAAAATTACCGATAATAAATGATATAATTTTTTATTTATTAACATTTTTTATTTTTTTAAAAAAATCAAATATATTAATAATAAATTTTTTTAATTTCAGAAACAGAATTAATATAATAACATATGTCCCTTATATATTTAAAGAAATTAATTAAAAAAATGAGATATATACCATTAACTTAATTTCACTTATAAAATTAAATATCAATATATCAAATAATTTTTCTTATTTTCATATTGAAAAAGTTAAGATATTCTGAATAAGGTTACCACCATAAAGAGATCCAAAGAATTGTCAGCGGCCAGGAAGTAACCGATTTTTCATATGAGTGTAGCACTTCTAAGGAAAATGCTCTTGTCAAAAATTGCCAAATGCAGCAAAAAAAAAAAAGAGTAAAAGAGGGAAAGGAAGAGTAACATGCGTTTGCACCAAAATAGAAAGAACTGAAGATATGCAGATTGTAAGAACGTTAAAGATAAAGCCAAGCTTTTGGGCAAACAATAAATTTAAGCAAGGATATGGAAAATCTTGGAAGATGGAACTTGTGGTGAAAGGGGAGGAAAATGACAAAGTGTTGCCAGGTTAACGTAAGAAAATTTAAAGGCAATAGGTAATAGATTAGGTCAAGTATTTTGTTGGGGGGGGGGGGGGGGGTTGAAATAGGATATAAAGAAAATTTTCGATAAATTCGATTAATTTGTTCATGAAATTATTTTTTAAAAAATAATATTTAATAAAATTATACTCTAAATTTTAGTGTTTATAATTTTTTTATTTTTAAGTTATGATTTATTTTATATATTTAAAAAGAAAATTAATATGTTATTTTTTTTTTGTTATTTAATCAACGTGATTATTATTATAAGTGGTAAGAGGTTCGATAATTACAATTATTGGATATAACGTAACGTTTGAATTATTCAAAAATCTTCATTTGTCGTATAATTCCTTTGATTTGAATTATTATCTTCTTATTTTTGTTTAGAAAAATTAAAGTGCTTATGTTTCACTATTTAATTATTTTAATAGTAGGTTTGAATTTGGTAAAAACTAATTTAACTGCAAATATCTTATTTCAATCATTATAATATACTTATTAATTTTAATGGCTTTTTACGTGTAAGGAAGAATATCTATGGTAGACAAGCCTTTTGTTTCTTGACATCAAAGCTTCTAATATAAACCAATTGTCATTTAAATTATTTATTCTATTGTCTTATTTTAAACATGTTCGACAATGAATATAGGATTAATTGATTATAACTTCTAAATTAATTTAGTCAACCATTCATATTCAAAATTTACATTTTACCTTATGTATTTATCCAACCTCACTCTTATAAACATGTCTTGATCCCCAAATTGTAAATTTTTTTCCCCGTTGTCAAAAAGGGTTGGTATAAGTGATAAAAATTTAGGGTTCAGATGCAAAATATCTAAGTTTGAATTCTCACAATCTCCTGTTGGTAGGTGATTTTTAAATTGGAAAAATCTCAAAAAATATCTGTAAATCTTTTTATAAGTTTACGGCTTATTCTAATTTTAAAGATGAAATAATCTCTCATGCTTTTAAACTTATTCTTATAATTTTTTTTTACTGATTTATATGCCATTGTAAAAACTACATGTGCTTGCCTCTTTTTTTTTTTTTTTTTATGTTAATCACAATCAGGGATCGATCGAATTTATTTAATTATATGTGTAAAAGTAAATGTAAAAATAAAAGTAATTATTGTTAGCATTTAATCAAAGTAAATAGTCTATCATATTAACATTAAGTTCGATAAAAAGGAAAAAAATTAATATAATGATTGAACTATATGAAAATAAATTTCAATTATTAGATTAAATAATTTTTTTTTCTTTTCCGTCCACTCTATTAAACATAATAAGCTCATAAAAAATTTTGACTACGGTCAAGAAACGGAACTTAATTGTGGGGAATTAGTGTTTAAACCAAGCTAAGGTACATACGCATTTCTCCAATGACGAATTGCAATCTTGAAAAAATTGTAGTCAATCGTCAATACTAGTAGTAGAAGTAATTGAAAAGATTGGCTATTTTGAGCTAAACAGCGGCCATATCTTGTTAAAAAGCTTGAGATACAAGCTTAAATTTGCCTGAGTTCAAGGTGGGGTGGCAGCCTAGAAATTTCTTGATTTGGTTTGTTTTCTCAATCATTTGAAACATGAATTCTTCGTGGAAATTGAGGTCTAGAGAAGCTATGCTTATTAGATTATTTGACTTCTGCCCTCTTCGATGAAGTAACACCTACTTAATTTTCTTTAGTTCACTATTTTTTTAAAGAAACGTCGCCAAAGGTAAGAAAAAATATTAAAAGTATTAAATTTTAAATTCGTTAAATTTTACCTATATTTGCATGAATTATATAATATAAACTCTGTATTTTTATTTTTTATGCCATGGATCTGTTGGTGCTGTTAAAACTTAAATACAATAATTATTGGATTTTTTTATTAATTTAAAAATAATTAATCACACAATTTAACATGATAAAAAAAGTTTCGAATTTGAATTTTTTAAAAAAAAGTTTCTCATCCAGCTTCCACTTTCTTTTCATACTCAGATTCACTTGAAAGTTTATTAATTATTCATTTAATTTATGACTGAAGAAGACTAGAAGGGTGTTAAAACTTAAATATGATAATAAACGAATTTTTATTAACTTATTATTTAAAATTATAAAGTAACGGTTCACTCAACTTAATATGAGCAAAGAAAGTTAGAGTTCTATTAACTCGTTACTTTAACTCATTTCAAGTTGGAATTTTGGGGGATAATTTATCTATTTATTCAACACAATTAAATTTTTTTAAAATATAGTATTATTATTTTTGGTTGAGCAAGTTGGCATCCCCACGTTGCCGCCATCACTGCATGGACGAAACGTTTTTTTTTAGTGTTTCTAATCTATGGAAGCCAATGATTAGGCACCAAATTTTACTCCATTGATCTGCTTGAAACTTGATTTTAGATAAACAAAAGCCGGTCGCAAAAACCAACCCTTACACCGCAAAATTTGGTTGACTTAGACTCTAGATTTGATAATTTTAAATATAATATAATAATATAATATAAAATATAAAATGTAAAATAAAATAATTTAAAATTTTAATAAAAATTATAAATAATTTAATAAATTTTTAAAAAATATATTTTATATTTTTATGTCAATCCTTATTGTAGCACATAATTTTTGTACAAATATATAAATTTTTAATATTTTTTATGATATAAATACATAAATTATTAAATAATTCTAACTCGTGAGCTTTGAGCTATCCAAAATTTGTTGACCTTCCATGAGTTACTTTGCTGCAATGTACCATAACACACACGAACAAAACATGTTCCTTGTGGTTAGTAATTTGTGCCTTAAATTGCAAGCTCAATGTCAACCCAAAATTGATGGAGAGATTGATAAATTTTACTAAAAACATGGCATTTTATTTAATATTAAAAACATGTATTTTTCAAATATTTTCTTCACCCAATTAAAAAAATAAATTCTTCTAATAATTTAATATATTGTATAGGTTTCAAACTATGGACTTACCCAGCTTTTTGTAGGGTTACTTTAAATTTAATTACAATTAGTATATGAGCTTATGCTACTAAATTAGTCCAAAGTTGCATGTTGTTATTATCTTTTATGATCAACATGAGCTACTATTGGTATTGAGCTCGACTTGAAAGTGTTTTTGTGAATGCAAAAGAGAAAGACGGTTAGAGAGAAAGGCATAAGGTGTTCTTGTATTTGCACTCCGACGCGTAAATCAGTAAAGATCAAGTCAGAAAAAAAATAAGAAGAAAAGAGAGAAGTGAATGGGATAAACTTGCCTTCATAGTACATGAGTCTTCATATTTATCGGTAAGTTGACGGGGACCATAAGGGGACAATTATGATAGGATCGAGCTGAGGTGGCACTGACTATGTTAGGCTGACTTGACATGTCTGATTGATACAAATGACAAAGATACCCTTGGTTATTTGCTGAAGGCTTTGAGAGAGAAAAAAATCACTATACTCTTTTGACCATCAAATACCCCTAATATTTTTTCCCACCATCAAGTGTTTTGAGTACCAGATCATCAAATTTATTACTGACATCCCCGATGTGGGATGCTTGGCTGTATGATTCATCAAAGTTTAATGTTGTAGGGGAGGTCAATTTTGGATGATGACTAACTTTAAGCCATAGTTCGACTTGATGGTTATCCAATCCACGCGTGTATTCTAGATTGAGTGCATAATCAGTTTAAAAGTTACTGAGATGATAATTGTCTGGAGTGATTCAAGATTAGTGCTGAAGTTCATCTGGTCACGGTGAAACTTGTATTTTTTTTTTTTTGAAAATTTGAATTTAAGCTTTTATTTTAGACTTTAGAGGTGAATTGGGCTCTCGGTTTACCCGTGACGATTGTTTGGTTTAGATGGTCTAATCTGTGGTTCGTCCAATTAGGTCAATCTAATATTATTAAATGAAGAGAAAAATGGCTTAAGCAAGAAAATTTAAAGCAAAAAGACGAAAAAAAATATCTTTTTGCCCATTCTCTGACACATAGTATGGAACATATCGTCCATCTATTCTGTAATGCATCTATATAAAGGGCTGGTAGGGCTTTAATTTTTCACCTTTTACTTTCTTTGCTTTTCATCAAACTTAAAATTTTCAATCTCAACAGCTTTCTAGCCTTCAAAGTTTTTTTTACATCCATTTCAGTATGTATTTCTAACCATATCTTTTAGTATGAGTTTTGGAGAGGTTGAGAGTAGAGCTAAGGGGAGGTCAACAAGGGCAGTAGAATGACAACCTAATCCCCCTATTATTGAGGGCTACAACTATACAAAAAAAGCTTATTGGCTCAACATGATGTTCACGGAAGGGCAACGGTGCAATGAAAAGAATGATAGGATAAGAAACGAGTGAGTTTTGAGCACGAAAGAGTTGTGTGCTTAGATCAACTTTGAACTTCAACGTCCACCTACTTTTCATGTTTCTCAAGTCGGTTTATCTTTTATGGTGGACCTTTCTTCCTCTTCGGTGGCTCTCCCTTTTAGGGTTCGATCTCTTCCATCTCCTGTCACTTTATGTCCCACTTCAATCAATTTTTTTGGACATCTCATCCTCTCCTGAAAGGTTTCCACCTTGTTTTTTTTTTTTTTTTTGATTAAACTACCTTCACTACTACTCTTCTTTGGGATTCATTTCCTACCTAAAAATCAAATTCTTCTGACGATAGGGGTTTTAAGGAGGAACAAGAAGAAGGGAACACCTCGGATAGAGAAAGTGATAGTGAGAAAAAGAGTCCAGTGGTGCAAGATAAACTTGTCGAGGTCCTTGTATATACTCTGTGTGACCTTGACATGATCTCTAAAAATATGATGAATGAGCTAAAAGGTAGGACAAATCTAGAAGACAATTCTAACATATGTTAGGCATATCATATTTGTGACTTGGGTACCACTTTTTTTTTTTTTCAGATAGAGGTACAATATAATAATGCCAAACTCTTTAAATTGGGCCATTGATAGATTGGAACCATATCAGCTCTATGTATATTGGGATTCATTTGTGATCGATTTGAGGTTTCCATTTCATTTTTTATTCATTTCAATTTTTAATTCTTATAATTTGACAATCTCTCAATTTATTCCAAATTCTATTCGATACATAGTTGCTTTTATTATTCTTTCTTCTCTCTTAAGAAAATCCTAATGACAACATGTGGTTTTTATATAATAGTTCAACCAAATAAAAAACTTTTTGTAGATTGCTCGAGCTCAATAAAGAATTAAAAGCTATTCTTTCTATATTATAAAAAATAAAGGCAAATAAAGACGATAAGCCTAAAGATGAGGCCTAAGAAATGAAGAGTACACCCAGCTCTTTTGTGGACATACTGATTACCCTCTTTATTTTTTATCTATCAAATCAAGATAAGATTTTAGATTTTACACATATGAGATAGCTCATCATCGATGCTCACAGGCTGACTTTTTCGAAAGTAATAAATAGGATGAAGTATTGGGGTAATTCTGAAGTAACCTAGTAGGGTTTATTTTAAGTTAATTTTTATTTAACTGTTAACTTGATTTTGCAAAGATGACAGTAGCAATGAGTTCGATGTCTCATTGTACCAACATGGCCTAAGGCCCAAAAGAGGCTAAAAAAAGATCCAGCTCAAGGCCTTATATTGTGAAATAGACAAGGTGATTAGCACCTTTATGTCATGCTCTCTCTCATATCAAAAGTCAAAAATGAAGGTAGGTCAGGACCTATCCTCTACATCAACACTAACACTACCTCTTTCAACCAAAAGATCATTACTGAAGACCTCTTTCTTTACTCTCGAGAACCCCGAAGCTAAAGTGTTAAGGCTTAACTCAGAGAGAATATCCACGAGGTTGGAGTGTGCTCCAACAGATGACTCCATTTTTAACCTCGACGTAGTTAGAGAGTTCTGTAAGGTCACGATTCCTCTTCTTAGTAAGTATCTCCTAACCTCAGCTTGGTTTCTTATTATTGTTATTATTTTTTATTTTTTTATGTTTAAGGTCTTTTCGTGTAATCCAAAAGAAGTTTCTACCTCAGCTTGTGAAGAATGGTAATTAGGCCTTCTACCATACTTATCTTGTCATAAAGTATATACTGAAGGTTGAGATGAATATGGCTACCTTTACCAAAAAGCACAAGAAAAGCTCAAAGGCATTGGATAACTTTAAGTTAAGCCTCAATGTGTCCCATAAAAAGAAGGTTGAGCTGAAGAAAAAAGGTGAATAAGCTAACAGCGAAGCTGAAGACCTTTTCTATCGACAAGGCCTTAGCCTAATATATGAAGGAATAGGCCAAGCTAAAGCTTAATGATGCTCAAGTCAAAATTGCAAGGCTAAAGTATAAGCTAAAGGCTCAAGATAAAAGGGAAAATGAGTTAAAAGTGAAGGCCGTGAAGGAATATAAGGCTTTTGATGACTGTTTTAAGGTGAAGGTAGAGTTTTCAAAAAAGAACATACTTGGTGCCTTTCAGTTGGCCAATGATAAGGTACAATTTAAATTCTCTTCTCTCAACCTCAACCTTTTTGATATTGACATCAATAATATCAGATTAAAGGTTTATCCAAATCAACTCGAAAAGGATGAGAAAGAGGAAGAAGATGATGATGATAAGGCCTTGGAGGGTGAGTTGAAGGCTACCTTGAGGATCAAAGAGAAATTTATAGAGGTCATCAAATGTGAAGTCATTCCTATTGCTTTTGTTGATAAGAGTGCTCTTTTTCTATTACTGTTGCTGATGAATAAATTCTATAATTTTTTATTTTTGACTTTGTAAATTTTTTTATATGAGGTCAGTTTTTTGTAATGACTTCACATACTTTAACCGATGTATTTTGTTATGATGAAATAAATTTTTTTTTTCAAGTTTCAATTTTGATTTATCGTAATTTCTTTCTTATTTGTACAAGTTTTAAAATGGTTAACTGATCTAAAGGTCGATAATTGGACTGCAGACTTACATAATTGCTTATATTAGATGAACATAATTACAAGTTTTGGGTCAGATTTCTTCAAATCACTTAAATGCAAGCTTACCAAAGATAATTTAGTTCATGTGTTTGCTTACAAAATAATGCAAGTGTGAGCTCGATTTGAATCGATCTACTGGTAATAGACTTGATTTGTATTTCACATCTTTAAGATGGTAATGCCATTTGTAAAATAATACAAGTATGACCTCGGTTTATACCAAGCTACTGATAATAAATCTTTAAGTTGTTTGAGTTTCACATCTTTGGAAAGATATCGCCATTTAGATCTTGTAATTTATAAGTCATATTGTGAATGAGCTTTTTAACAATATATGGTCTTTTTCACATTAGGGTAAATTTGCTACCTCGATCATCTGCCCTTGAAACTTCAACTTTTCTAAATACCAAATCGCCATTCATAATGTGTTTACACCATACTCTTTTATTATAATAGTTGACTACCTTTTGCTGGTAGGCTGTAATCCATGTTAGGGCTATGTTTTTTTTATTATTCGACGAGGTTGAAGTTAGTCCTAAGCGTATTTTCATTTTTTTTCTTTCAACGTCAATTCAACTCTTAAACTTAACAGGTTCTCAGGGCCCATAAAACTCCTGGTAGCTTAGCGACCTACTTTTTTTTTATCGTGATAAGCCTTTTTAACAATGCTTCTAATATTATCTTATTTGCAAGTTTGACCTACCCGTTAGACTGAGAGTGGGCAACTGACATAAACTTGAGGTCGATGTAAAGATTTAAGTAACATTTCCTGAATTTTAAATTTTTGAATTGTTTATCATAGTTTGTTATTATAGACTGAGGTAATCTGAATTTACAAACTATGTTTTTTCACATGAATTTCTTAACTTGTGTTTCCATAGTGGTGGCTAAAGCTTTAGCTTTCAACCATTTTGTGAAGTAATCTACTACTACTAAAATGAATCTCTTCTAATCTATAGTCAGAGTGAATGGTTCGAGGACATCCATTTTTCATTATATGAATGATCACGGGCTGATGATAGTAGTGAGCTCGATTATTGGAGATATTGCACATGGGTAAATCTTAGACACTTGTCTCATTTCTTCACCAGTTCGATCATATCTCTCATGATGGGGGCTAATAATAGCCCTGTTTTAGCACTTTATAAGCCAAAAGCTGAGGTTTGAGGTGACTTTCATATATTTCTTCATGAATTTCTCACAAGATGTATTCTACCTCTTTTTCATCAACACATCTTAAGTAAAGTAGGTTGAAAAATTTTTTATATAATTTTTCTTCAATCATTGTGTACTAGGGGACCTTTCTCATTAATACCCTAGGCCAAACTCTTTCATTGGGTAACACTTCCGTGGTCAGATATGCTTTGGTGTCATCCAGATTTTTTTCTTTGTAACTTGTCCCATGAACCTATCATCGGTGCTTTTATATACTAGTTCTTCTACTAGAACTCGATCTAGACTTTTCATCGTTGCTACTGAAGCCAACTTAGACAGGAAGTCTACTATTAAATTTTTTGACATTGATATCTTTTTTACCTTAATTTTCTTGAAGCTAGCTACCAAGACTAGCGCTTTGTCAAGATATTTTTAAATTTCATCTCTTGAGCTCCAAACTCTCCATTTATTTGTCTAACTACTAGTTGAGAATCATTATAAGTGATTATGTGTTGAGCATTTAGCTTAGTTGTTAACTTTAGGCTTGCTATTAATGCCATATTTTACTTCATTATTAGATGTCCTGAACTTAAATCTCAAAGTGTATAGGTATTGTAGCCCTTCTAGGTTGATCAAAATGAGGTCGGTTCCTTTGTTCTAGCTCGTAACTGATCCATTGACATAAATCTTCTAATTATCCTTATCATAATTTTTTTTTAGACTATTTTTTTGGTTGTATCAAAGTGTACTTTATAATGAAGTCTACCAGCACTTGTGATTTTAATGTCGATCTAGGTGAAATGTATAGATCAAATTCATTGAGCTCTACTGCCTACTTGATTAGCCTTATCAACATTACAGGTTTTTATAAAACTTACCTTAGTGGTTGATCAGTTAGGACATGGATCGTGTAAACTTGAAAGTACGATCTAAGTTTTCTAGTTTAGGTGACAATAGTGTAACCTAATTTTCTGTCACTGTAGTTAACTTTAGGCCCTATCAATACTTTGCTTACAAAATAGATCAGTCATTATTTTTCTTTTTCTTTTCGAATTAGGACTAAGCTAACAGCTTGATTTATGTTGGCTAAGTATAAGTATAATGTTTCGACAATCTTCAGTTTAGACAAGATAGATAGAGAGGATAAGAACTCTTTGATTTCATTAAAAGCTGTTTGGCATTGAAAAGTCCACCTGAAGTCAAAGACATTTTTAAGAATTTTGAAGAACGATAGACATCGTTCTATTGATTTGGACATAAATCGACTGAACGCGACTATTCGTTAGTTAACCTCTATTTTTTTTTTCTAAGGTTGGCTCCTTCATTTCTAAGATCACCTGAACCTTTTCGGGGTTCACTTCTATTCTTTTTTGGTTAATCATATAATCGAAGAACTTGTCTGATGTAATACAAAAAGCTTATTTGCTTGGGTTAAGTCTCATATTATAGTTTTTCAAAATGTTGAAAGTTTTTTTGAGGTCCTCCAAATGCTCGATCAAACTCTTACTTTTGATTAGCATGTCATCTACATATACCTTCATATTGCGATTAATTTGGTCTTTTAAGATCTTGTTCACCAATCTTTGATAGGTTGCCCTTACATTCTTCAATCCATAGGGTATGACTTTATAACAGTAAAGGTTTTTCTAAGTAATAAAAGTCATTTTATCCTCATCCTCTTTTAATATTTTGATCTAATTATAATCAAAATAGGCATCTATGAAGCTAAGGAGACCATGCTTGGCATTATCATCTACTAGCTGATCTAACTAAGGAGAAATAAATTATCTTTTAGGTAAACTTTATTCAAGTCAGTAAAGTCCACATATATTTTTTATTTTTTATTGTGTTTTTTTATTATGACTATATTAGCTATCCACTCAGGGTAGTAGACCTCTCTGATAAAGTCAACTCGTAATAATTTATCAACTTTTTTCTCAATAGCATTTTATCTTTTTGGGGTTAATTTTTTTTTTATCAAACTGATTTTACCTCGAGATTAGTATATAGTTTGTGGACCATCACTTCAATATCAATTCTGTGCATGTCAGATAATGTCTAAGCAAATAGGTCGACGTTATCTTTTATGAGTTAAATCAGTTGGTCTTTATATTGAAGCTTGGCTTCGATTTGTATATATTTTTTAGGAATATTGTTCTAGAATGAGATTATCATGAGGTCTTGAGTCGGCTTGGGTTGGTTTACATTCGAGTCTAGTTTTTCATCAATTATCTCTTTTTGTTCAAATAAGTCAGGATCATTTCCTATGAAAATAGATCTTGACGTG
Source organism: Durio zibethinus (assembly GCF_047325235.1). Lineage (NCBI taxonomy): Eukaryota > Viridiplantae > Streptophyta > Magnoliopsida > Malvales > Malvaceae > Durio > Durio zibethinus. Next base: position 3,542,646 of record NC_143166.1, read on the forward strand.
ATAATTAGTACATTGAAGAACTTATTGAACGTATTAGTAAAAGTGAAGTATATTCTTCATTTCATGTTGTGTTTTGGTCGGCGTATTAGTTAGATACAAGTAACATCAAATTGTTCGCACTGACTTAGGAGCTTGGTTGTTTCTAATATTGTTTTAAAAAATTTAAGAAATGAAACAAAATTAAAATTTTTTAAAGCTCAAGAACTCAGAGCAGCTTAAGAACGCATTTCTTACAGGTCAATCTTACGTTTGGTGCTTTTATTGGTGATTTTTTTTACTTTTTATTAGTTCTTTGCGTTAGTTTTTCTTTGTTTTTGACCTCGATATTGATCGAGTTACCTGTCTGCTTTTCATTCATACCTTTCATTGTTATGACAGAACATTATCGTGCTGTAGATTGGTCTCTCTGAACTTTTTCAATCTTTTCAGGTGTTAGAAATTTCACTTTAAATTGAGAGGCTAAACCTATAGGCCACATAACAAATTGGTTAGTCAGCCTAATATCATATTATAGGCAGATGAGACATCCACTATCATGAATTCTACGATCGAGGTAATTATCTTCGGTTCAGTCTTTAAGGAGATCAAAAGCTTTATAGTTTCTCTTACAGGCACATACTCATTCCCAAATCCTACTAATGTGGTAATGATCGACTTCAACTAATCTTCACCAATCCTTATTTTCTTCAAACAACCATAGTATACGACGTCGGTCGAACTCTTATTATCAAATAGGATTATTTTGACCATATAGTTATACACAAAGGTTGTGATCATTATGGCATCATCATGTGGGTATTAGATTTCTTTCAAATCTTTCAAGCTAAATGAGATCGACTTATTTTTTCAGTCTTTTTTTTTATTGAGGTGCCTACTACCATTACTATGCTCGAGTTAAACTTTTTTTTTGCCAAGGTGGAGCTAACTCCTGTGATGATGTTAATCACCCTAGCAATTGGCCTACTATTATCAGCTCAACCCTTTTTTTGATTCGGCTCTTTTTCTCAAGCAACTCTTTTTTTTTATTCTGCTCTTCCTTTTTTGCCTCAGATGGGCACTTTATGGTCTTGTTTGTAGTCAATTCTAAGTTGGTTTTGTCTTCTTTATCTAATAAATCTTTTCAACTTACCTCTTTTTATCATAGCTTTAATCTTATTTTTTAGGTCAACACTATTTTCGATATTATCTTCGATGTCCTCATGAAAGACATATTTTTTGTCGGATCCCTTTTTGTGTTCTATCTTAGTGGCTTAGGCCATCTGATGTCAGTATTTCTTTTAATTTTTATCATAATCATCTCACAAAAGGTATTCAGTGTAGTGTAGTTTCTTTCTCTGCTGGGACTTCTAGCTCTATATTGTTTCCCTTTTGAAGGAATGATGTATAAATCCTTATCTTTTTTATGATCGAGAAAGGGGAATGAGCCTCTCTCACTTCGACTGCTGAAGAAAAAGAATGATGAGTCTCTCTTACCTCAATTAGTTTTCATTATAGTTTCAATATTAATGTATTTTTCTACTGTTAGTAGGACGTCGACAAAAGTTTTGGGCAGTTCTAGCAACAATGTCAGCTTTAAATGATATTTTTTATTATTGAGTCCACTCGTTAGTGCGACAATAACAACCAACTATTCTAAGTTTTTAACCTGTAGAGCTTTCACGTTAAAACGTGTGACATAACTTTTCAAAGTTTCATTCCGCCTTTGGTGAATTGACATCAAGCCTAGGCTCATTTTCTTTGCTCTTCAGTTACTCACAAATCTGGACAAAAATGAGTGGCTGAGCTCATTGAATGTAGTGATTGACCTTGGTTATAGACTGTTGTACCAAGATTGGGTGGTGTCTTTTAACGTAATTCCTAGACCTTTACACATTAGAGTTTTGTCTGCCCCCTATACTAGCTAAGGTGAGTTTTTGTTCCAGCCAAGGCGGTTGTCTATCATTCCTCTTAAGTTCTTTTTCTTTTTTTGTGGCATTATTTTATGTTCGGTTAATATGAGATGACCCCCTATCTCACATGCCAAAATATTGTATCGAGTTTCAACTTGAAGGTATTTTTATAAATATAAAAAAATAATTAAAGATAAAAATAAAAAGTATTTTTTATATTTTTACTCTAATAAATAAGTCAATAAAAATCAGATTGGGACAAAAATAAGAAGAAATGAGAGAAGTTAATGAGATGAACTTAGTAGCCAAAAAGAAATTCGGCTGTTAAATAAATTAAACCCTGAAAAAGTTTAGCTATAAAAGGTAGTAAAAAATTAATTGGAGTGGAGATGACAATTTAATTTAACAGGCGAAGTTGTAAAAATCAAATTTATTTTTTAAAAATAATCTCATTATCAATATTACTTAAATAAGGGGTGAGAATGTATATTTTTATCCGTTTGGGCTGTGGTTGTTGTAGTTATCCCTCTGTGGGTCATTGGAGGTCGCGCCCATCACGAGCGTTATTTTCTCCCTTTGATTCCTTTAATTTTGATTTTGAGTTTGTTTTTATGTTTTTGGTCTGAACTCTGATGATGAAGTGGGAGTAGTAATGAAAAACCAAGCAAAACCCTCCACTATCCAATGCTCAGATTCGTCACCCATTCATCTCTTTTCTTTGGTTTTTGAGCATCTTCACACAAATCCATAATACCCACACCCAAAGGAAAGAAAAAATTATCCCAAAATTAGGAAACTAAGAAGAAGAAGATCAAGAAATTAACAATCATGAAAAGAGACCTTCATCATCTCCAATCCAACCCAGACCCACCGACTGTAGGTAGCTCTTCGGTTTGCGGTGGTTCTACAACCGGAAAGACCAAGATGTGGGAGGAAGAAGCCGCCCAACAAGACTGTGGAATGGATGAGCTTTTGGCGGTTCTTGGGTACAAGGTTAAAACTTCAGACATGGCAGAAGTGGCTCAAAAGCTTGAGCAGTTAGAGGAAGTTATGTGTAATGTTCAAGATGATGGGATTTCACATCTTGCTTCTGAAACCGTTCATTATAATCCTTCCGATCTATCCACTTGGCTTGAAAGCATGCTCTGCGAGCTTAACCCTCCCTCCACTCCTGTTGTAGCTGCTGGAACGGCGGCGGCGGCGGCGGCGGCTACGTTAGATGATTCATTTCTTGCCCCGGCTGAGTCGTCAACTTTAACGACGTTGGATTTCGGCAACAACAATAAAAAACATCAGAAAAGAGGGCAACAAATCTTGGAGGAAGCTTCGTGTTCGGACTATGATCTCAAAGCAATTCCGGGTAAGGCTATTTATTCTCAAAAAGCCCAAAGTCAAACCCACGATTCGTCGTCTCCTTCTACTCAAAACAACGTTAAATCTGAAAAACGCTTGAAATCCTCATCTGGGTCGCACTTGGATATCTTCCCTCCTGATGCTTCATATGGAATTTCGGCTGAGTCAACTCGTCCTGTAGTCCTGGTTGACTCACAAGAAAACGGAATCCGGCTCGTCCATACTTTGATGGCATGTGCAGAAGCTGTCCAGCAAAAGAATTTTAGTCTGGCCGAAGCGTTGGTGAAACAAATTGGGATTTTAGCGATTTCTCAAGCTGGGGCTATGCGAAAAGTTGCTACGTGTTTTGCTGAAGCATTAGCTCGAAGGATTTATAGATTATATCCTCAAAACCCACTCGACCATTCTTTATCAGATGTTCTTCACATGCACTTTTATGAGACTTGCCCTTATCTGAAGTTCGCTCATTTCACAGCTAACCAAGCTATTCTAGAAGCTTTTGAAGGCAAAAAAAGGGTTCATGTTATCGATTTTTCGATGAATCAGGGTATGCAATGGCCTGCTTTGATGCAAGCTTTAGCATTAAGAGTTGGTGGTCCACCGACTTTTAGATTAACTGGGATTGGACCTCCCAGCCATGATAACTCGGATCACTTGCAAGAAGTTGGTTGGAAGTTGGCTCAGTTAGCTGAAATGATTCACGTTAAGTTTGAATACCGTGGGTTCGTGGCTAATTCTTTGGCTGATTTGGAAGCTTCAATGCTTGATATTAGACCGACTGAAGTTGAAGTCGTGGCTGTTAACTCAGTTTTTGAGTTACACAAATTGTTGGCTCGGCCTGGTGCTATTGACAAAGTTTTATCTCTGGTGAAACGAATGAAGCCTGAGATTGTTACTATTGTTGAGCAAGAAGCGAACCATAACGGTCCGATCTTCTTAGACCGGTTCACTGAGTCTTTACATTATTATTCGACGCTATTTGACTCGTTGGAGGGGTCGGTTAGTAGTCAGGATAAGGTTATGTCGGAGGCGTATTTGGGAAAACAGATTTGTAATGTGGTGGCTTGTGAAGGGGTGGACCGAGTTGAGAGGCACGAGACGTTGACTCAGTGGAGAACTCGGTTGGTTTCGGCGGGGTTTGCACCAGTTCACTTGGGCTCTAATGCGTTCAAGCAAGCTAGCATGTTGTTGGCCTTGTTTGCCGGCGGAGATGGGCATGCAGTGGAGGAGAATAACGGGTGTTTGATGCTGGGATGGCATAACCGCCCACTAATTACGACTTCTGCGTGGAAACTCGCTAACAAAATAACAGCTTTTGCCCGCTGAGTTAGTTACTTGACTCAATGAGTTAAGAGTAAATTCAGTTTGGTACCTACCAAACCCTATCTCGGTTGTTCACAATGTTCTATTCTGAGCTGGTGCCGTCCTGCCGGATGAGACTGAGACCCTCCACTCCCAATCTTGTCGACCCCTTTTTTAATTTTTCTAATTATTCAGTCCATTTTTTTTTTTTTTTTAATTTTCAGGTTTTTTTTTGTTGGAAATCTTTCGTATTTTCAGGGTGAATAAAAAAAAGTGTCAATGTATTCATGTTTATATGTATAATAGCTTTGGTTTGAAAAAAAAATGAGAACCCTTTTTATTTTCTCTTTTTTGGAGAATTGATATTGACATGCTATGATTCTAGAGAAAAAAAAATCAGAGTGAAAAAAATGCAGAAGCCTGGTAGAAAACCCAACAGTTTCTTCACTAATCCAATATTTCACTGTCGACATCCCAGCTTGCTGGCTGCTGCGCAAACCCGAAAATTTACTAAGTCTGTGATACTGCTTTTGCACTTCGAATAAAAACATTGGCAACAACGATGAAAACATTAGCAGAGCTATTGAAGTCTGCGCTGTTATTATTATTACTGATTAATTAATAAATATTTTTCAATGTTGAAACTATTCACAGTACCAGATACACACTATTACAGAATCCCTTCCCCTTTGTGTCTAGAAAGCATAATCATAAGAAAGTTAAAAAAGGGCTCACTTATGTCTTGTTCTTAATTACAGGTGGTTTTTTTTTTATTTTAAATATTCGAGGTAGATAAATTTTTTAATTTTTTAAATTATGTCAAGATTTATCATATTTGATAATTTAAAATAAATAATTATAAATTATATATTTAAGATAATTTTAACAAATAATTATTGATAAAATTTAAATCTAAAATTTTTTTCGTTAAAAAAAATAATTTTAACTGATTAAATCAATCATTTGTTGATTAATTATGGATGTTAACTTTTTTGAAAAGGTTCTCACTTTCTCGTGTTCATCTCTTCACTGATTATCTCTTTATTTTACGTCTCTTTTTCCTTTCTCCATTGAAAAAAAAAAAACACCTGCATATGTTTTGTACTATTTTTTTCGTTCCTAACTACCTTGGCTTTTGAATGTGGTGTTTTTCATTCAAAAATACAATTTTATTATTGATTTCAATTTTAATATCATAATATTTAATTTTGCCGTTACAAATATTTTTAATCTCATTACCTATTTTAAATGGACACTTAATGTTTTCATGACCCATTGGAGGATGGCTAGCTAATGCATTCATATATTTAACAAACTCTACATAATAGTTTATCAACTTGTTAGTTACCATTATTCTGATTTTTTTTATTAATCTAATAATTGAATGATTGAGTTGCCAACATGAGAAGATTAGGGTTTTGTCTTGGACTCCAGATCTTATGGTTCAACTTATACAAGTTGCTTGTAAGAGAAGAGAAAATTTTGTTGTCTTGAACTTGAAACTCATGAAAATGGTAGAAAGAAAGAATTTGATGTGTTATATTTAAATTATATCTAGAAATCTTATTCCCTCCACCATGTAACGGTCAGGGATAATTGAACTAATATTAACCAAGCCTGATTCTCCATAATGGGAATGGCCAAGTAAATTCCAATGCTCCTTTGTTTTGCCAAGTCAATATGTAATTGTGTCAACATCTAAATGGGGGATCTGTTCCCACTACTTTGTTGGATCCTGAAAGAATAAGTCACCATCTTTCATGGGTTTTAGCCACTTGTTCTCAAGGAATTACTTTGGTGGATGCAAAGCAAGTTCATGACAATGAAATGGATTGAATTTATTCTCATAGTCCTCACTCTTGTGCAAGATTTTTAATATCACAGTTGTAAACAGATTGCCTTTTCCAAACCTGTAGAATACCAGTAATCTACTTTTTTCGGATAAAATCTTTGATATTTTTAATCAATTTCCATTCTTATTTAATATTTAAACAATAATATTAAATTCAAATACTTATGTGTGAGTGTTTGTCTGTCTCTGTTTCCTTTTCTTCCTCCACTTTATTTGGTGAATAAATGATTAGAAAAATGAATCTACCCTATTATTATATGTTTGACATTATGAAATATGGGCATATGGTGCTCCAAAACTTATTGAAGGCAAGGCAAAGAGATGCCATATCCTCCAAGGCCCATGCCCCATTTTATAGGGCAGATACATATATATCAAAATGTTTGCAAAAACTAACAAGAGAGCTTGATTGCTCAGGATTTGTTAACCCTAGACTTGGCATTAAATTAGTATTATGAAAAAAGAAAAGCCACCATCTCTTATGTCTTTAGGGAATTATGAGGAATAATAATAATATTTTGGTGTATTATTATAATATTAATGTACAGCAAAGGCATGAAATTCTTTATTTGATCCAAGCTGCCAACTTGCATGAGGAAATTGGGGTTTCTGAGCTGACCCCCACTTCTTCTTGACTCATGTTTTGGGGATCACATCATATCCCATTCCAACCCTTGCTTTACACTCACTTTTTTCCCTCTCTTCATGTCATCCATTAGAAGAAAATTCGAAAAGAAGAAAAGGGTGGGCATGCAACTTTCTTTTTCCTTTTGCTCCAAGACAGAAAATGGTTCATTGATATTATTCTATACAAAATTTTTTTTCTATGGAGTGATGTGGTCCAAGGTTCTTGTATGTTTACTAGAACATTACGAAAAGCCAAGTCAACTTACAATTCTTATGCAACTTGTATGTTTACTCGATTCAATAAAAGGATAATATTAATAGTTAAAAGTATAATTTTATTATTAATTTAATAAATAATATATATGATAAATAAATAATAAAATAATATGCATTTGATCAGATGTTTCATTTGGTCATTAGTTATTTAAGAGTTAGAAGAATAAAGGTTAAAATGTTATGTACCCATAGATTAAAATCTCTAGGAAACACCCAAAATAAAATAAAAATAAATTTATTCTATTCTTAATTAAAATTTCTTATTAAATTAATGATGCGAGTTAACCGAATACTAGTTCAATTTAAAAGTAACTTAAAACCCAAATTAAAGTTATAATAACAAATTAAAGTTCAAGGTATTAATTTGTGTCTTATTAATTCTAAAAAAATAAAATTTTTATTCAAAGCATTTAAAAAAATTACCCTAACTTGCTTCTCTTTTTCAAAGCACAAAATTTTTTTTGGATGTGCCAAAATTTAGTAAGAATTAAAATCCACAAAAAAAATTGTGATTTCGTGATGAGACACTTGTATCTTAACAAAATTTATGCAAGAGTATTCAAGATAAAAAGAAAATCTATTCTGTCCTCTGCATTAGAGTGGCCTGTGCATTGTACATATAATCTAAATCTGTGTTTGGTGGGCTTTAAGCCCAAGTAGTGGCCTAACTTTTTCAGGCTCGAGAGATTCTTTCACAAACAAAAGGGTGGCTTTTAGATATGTTATCGGTAAGCCTCTATCTATTTAGGTTTTCTGGGAGAGGGCTAAGTCAGATATTACCAAAAACAAAAAAAAACCTGCTTAGGATTAGTGATGGCAATGGATTGAGTGAGAGCAGATTTTTGTTTGGCTCAAATTGGACCCGATTCAAGGATTTTTTTTTTCACATGTCAATTCAATTTGATTCAATATTATATAAATTATATTTAATTTAAAATTAATAAAATATTATTTTTAATATAAATATAAAATTAAATAAATATATATAATTAAATAATTAATTAAAAAATAATTTTTTATATATATCAAATCAGATTTATCTAAGACTTGACCTTAATTTTTTTTACTATTATCCAATTTGATCCGATTTAAAATTTAATTTAAAAAAATGATATTAAAATGTTGGATCAAGTTGAAACTTATTGAAGGTAGGTTGAGCTGTCAACCCTACTTATAAATAAATATGTAAATGGAGTTTTTTAAATGAAATTTTATGAAGTTTTTTATTAAAAATATTTGTATAAAAATTAAAATTAAACTTAAAATTTTAAATTTATAGATTAAAAATTTTAGTTACTATAAAATTTTGAAAAATTTTAATAATTTTGAATACATATTTTATTAACAATTTTGACTAAAATTTCAAAATTAAATAAATTAAATAAGGACTAATCAGATTTTAATTATAAACTTTATTTTTAATAATTATTTTTATTTATTATTAATTTTTTCATTAAATTATATTAATTTATAAATTTTGATTTTTAAAATAAAATTTTATGTAATCGTTTTTAATGGCAAAGTTCGTAATTTCACCTCAAGAATTTAATAATTTAAGGTAAAAGGACTTTGAGGACAGGGACCAACTGCGGATTGCAGTCTGTCTCGATGATTTGGCCTCACATGGGAGCTCCCACACCTTAATTCGGTTCGTCAGCGACTAGTCTTAACAGACCTCATGGTCTGAACCTCAAAGCGCGATGCATTGTCATACTGGAATTGGATTAAATGGAATAATTTGATTTCATAGAAACGAATAATGGCTTTGGTCTAATTGTAAAATCAACATCCAATTTGTCATTGAAGTATGGAGGTGCAATGGAATCAAATTTTCATGAAGTTTTATAAGTGTAATTTATAAAATTTGTTATTAAAAATAAATAAATACAAATTTTAATAAAAAAATTTAAATCGATAAATTAATAAATTTTAATATAAAAAACAATGATATGTAAAAAAATTATTTATAATTTAAATTTGATTGATATTTATTTAATAGTAAAAATTATTAATATTTTTATTAAAAATATTTATTAAATAAATATATCAAAATTTTTAATTTTTTTAAAAAATTATATATATATTTGATTTATTAAAATTTTTATTTTTCTAAACAAAAAGTACAATGACTTTGCTTAACCAAAAGAAAAATGTTTTCAAAGAACTTAGATAAAATAAAGAAAATTCAATTTGAATACGGCATGCAGTTTTAGATGCGTCAGCATCATGCTGAAAATGGAAAAGCTCATTTTTTGCTTTTAAAAAATGCAAGAAAGACACCCCATATCTTCCACATTAACTAAGAAAATCTAGGACAAGATATTTTTGTATAGCACCTTCAAATCGCTCACCGCCCATGGTCCCTTCGCTGCTGCAAATTTTGCTGAAAACGACAAGAATGAAAAGGAAAGAATAGAGAAGAAAGGCCGTGCTAGCCGCACGTACTGTGTACCATGTGATAAAACCGTTAAAAGAGGGAAAAAGAGAAGAAAATTTGGAGCTGTAAAAAAACTTCAGCACAGAAGATATCGATCTCTAGTAAGGACCAGAAGATGGGAACAAAACAATTGCAGGCTGGGTCAAGCTTTCAAGCGGATATGCCAAAAATCAAAATCTCATCTAGGATCCATATAATAAGCAAGCTGGATATGCCAAAAATCAAAATCTCATCTAGGATCCATATAATAAGCAAGCTGTCTACTACCTTCCATTGAATAATCGTCTGTTGATAATGGAACGAGTTGTATATCACGATAAGTTAAGCAGCAAGTCGTCATCTGATTTAGAGCCATGCATTTTAGGCAGAAGCCGGCCCAAACTTTTCAAGCTGTATAATCAGGAAAGCAACATTGCATTCCCATTTCAATTATGAAAAATATGTTTACCTGTTGCAAGTATTTTCAATTAAAATGATGGGCAGCTTTCCACAATAACGTCAATATTGGTAAACTCATATATCAAATGTTGAACTGAAAGTCTACCAAATAACATGAAGGTCAACTCACACAATCACAAAGATGAATCTGTTTACAAATCAACTTGAATCTTTCAACTAATGACATGAGACAAAATTTGAATTAAACAGAGAAAGTGGACACTAAACCTGCTGATTAGACTATATCTAACTTTATTTAACTATTTGTTTCAAGATTGATAAGAATTTGGCCCCCGTTGTGCACAACAACAGTAGTCTTTGAAGTTTGAAACAATAGTCAAAATTTTATTAATCTCAAGACAAACAATTCCAACGTTGGTTTGATTTTGGTCAGAGTTCAGAAATGAGCATGGCCTAACTAGATTCTATTCCTAAGTGCGATGTTGATCAGATTGAAATAAAATTCTTAAATTATAATAATTTGAATGATTCAGGCCATCCATCCTCTATGTCCTATATTTCTAGCCAAGTAGCTATATCCAACTGGCAAATCAAAATCCAGCAAAAGAGCGTGCAAGATACTAGCTAATGACAACACCGATGTTATTGACAATTCAAACCAAACTTTTCCATTTACAACACCAAGGTTATGGGCAATTCATAAGAACTTTTCAAACAATGGACGCAAGCTAAACGGCTAAACCCAATAGAGTTCCACAACAAGATTCCGGGCCTATCGACATAAATATGATCATCCATCACAACCAATCAACAACAGAACGAGCACCTTTCAAACAAAAATTTGGAAATTAAGGCACCAACAATGTTCATTTTTATTGCAAAGCGAAAAGACGGAATAACAGCTTCAATTCATTCCTGGAAAACATTCCAGGTCTTTCTCACTTGAATGAGAAATAGGGTGAAAACATAACCAACATTCTACCATGGCCATCCATGATGGCCTAATTTAAGTCCTTATTTCAAAAGTAAATTTAACACAAGAAATAAATATCATCAAGGATTGAGAATTATTTAATTAATGGGAAGAAATTTTGAGATTGAGGGATTTATTAATCCATGCCTTCCAATTCCCAGTTCCCTTCCTAGTAGTTGCTTCATTCGACCTTCCGTCATCTTCCATTTTCTCAGACCTTGGCTTCTTGCACAACATGAAATTCCGAGCCCCTTGTGATCCAATTGTCTCCCATAGACTCAGTGCTGCAATAAAAATACCAAACACCAAAATCATAAATAACCAAACACATTTTCCCAAACAAAAAAAAATTTGTTCCGTATTTTGAAGGACAAAGCTTCGAATTTTATGACAAAAATCCTAATAAATAAATCCTTGGAAAATTTTATTCTTAAGATTGAAGTGGAAACTGACATGGGCAATGATTCCAGAGGATTTCAATAAACTTACCATCTGATCCAGCACTGGGGCAATAAAGGAGGAAATCATTAAGATCAGATCCGAGAACAGGGAGCCGACCTTCACGAGCATAGGATTTCAAAGCAGTATCAATGACATCAGCAACATGCTGTTCCTCGTTAACAACAAAACGGATCGGCCCTGCACTTCCCAAAACGTTGATGCTAATCAAGAGCCTGTTGCCCTTGGGACCCTGGTGTTTCTTCTGCTTGTAAAGAAGCATTCTTTCAACTTTATCAAAATCCCAAAAAATCAAACCAACAAAAAGAAATGAATATTTCACCAAAAACCGAGATAACAACGGGTTTATTTTGTTTTTTGGATTTTAACAAAAGAACGAAATCTGGGTTATTGGCGGAGGCTATAAAGATTTCTGGGCTTGTTCACGGGTCAAGGCCGAGGCAGCGGTAGTACCAGCCTTCTTTGCAAGAGCCAAAGGCGAAAGAAGAGGGTGCAGAAACAGGGAGGATAGTGCTCGCCCTTGATTTGTAAAGGGAGAGCATCAAATTACTACAACTCCGAATTGTTTCCACCATTCACAATAACACTAAAAGATCAAAGTTTTGAATCCAAAAAGAACAAAAAAGTTCTGGGTATCGCAGTTTTCGACAAAAAGAGAGGAATTTTTGCTGTTAGAAGAAGGGCGAGGGGCGCTTGAGCGTTTATGAAGGTATTTAAATGAGAAAAAGGAGAGAGGTAAGGAAAGGGATGGGGTTTCTGGTTAAGAGAGATATTAGGGGGTCGGCTGTGATTTTAAAACAACAAAAACAAAAAGGTTTACTGTGTGCAACTAAAGTCGATTATTATTGTTTTTTGCTTCGTTTGTTAGTTTTCCAGTTTATATAAAAGTTGTTGTTTCCGTGTTGATAAAGGATTAGGGGGCTGGGAATTCACGCCGACCTTCCCTCAGAATCGAATACCCCCAATGACGTTTCACCCAGACAACCACCAATGGCCCAAAATCTCCCCATCTCTCTCCCTCTGGGAAAAAGACCCCCGTTTTGCCTTTCAGGTCTTTTTCACTTTTACAATTTTTTTAAACCGGGCCGGTTTATTTTAATTTTTCTTCTCAAATTTTCTGTTATTAAGACCAAGTGACCATCTACAACAACAATAACAACAATATTATAAATTATATTTTACTTTGAAATTATATTTATAATCAAATATTATATTAATAATTTTATATAATTAATTATTTTATCATTAAATAAATAATTAATAAAATATAATTTAATTAAACAATTAAATTTACACACAATAAAACTTGAATCTAAAACATTAAAATTTTAAATCTTTCTCTTTATTATTAAATCAAAACTTCATTGGTTTACACATTTTATTGATCTCAGTCCATTTTCATTTTCTTTTAGAAAATAGAATCCTTCATTTTCAAGTTTGTAAATTAAAATCTCAATTTTTAAACCACTTTTATAGCAAATTTTTTTTCAATTTACCTTTAACTTTTAGTTTTTTATTTTTTTTCAATTAATTTTTTATTTATTTAATTCATCTTAGAAAAGTATTACGCATTTAAATTTTTTTTAATTTATAATTTTTAAAAATTTAATCAATATACATACCATTTAAACACAAAAGAAAATTGAGTGAGATCTTCGTTTCCTTAAAATTAAAAACAATATCATTGACCTTAAAATGTACTTCATGAATCCTTAAAACGTTAAGTATTCCAATTATCTCACCCAATACCCTTTTCCAGGGAATTAGGGAATGTGACCAAATGCAAAAGATCAAAAGGTACATAAACAAAGGAAGATATGTGCTTTGCAGTTGCATTTATTTCCAACATATCAAAGCCATTCATTTATGGAAATTGGATTAGCAGAAGGAAAGCTAATTAATCAACATTAGAATCAAATTTATAAAATCTTGTAATTTTCTCAATTACTTGCCTATTTTTTCTTATTAATCTATCAATTTTAAATACTTTATTTCTATTATTCTACCAGGATCCGAAAGGATAATTTTTTTTCCTATTTTCTTTTTTATTTTTTTGGATCTACCAAAATTATGCTTTTTTGTTTAAATATTTAATACTCTTACTTTTTTATATTTCACAATAGTTATAACTTTTTTTTTTATTTTTTGGTTTTAAAACTTTATTTTATAAAAGAAATTAAAATTTTACAAAAGACACCAAAATCATATTTTTAATTAAATTCTGTGAAAGTCAAATTAGTTAGAACAATAAAAATGTACAAAGGGTATAAACAATCTTATTTATTCCGTAGCCTTCACTTATCCATTATTAAAAAAAGGAAAGAAATAAATGAATTCTTTTGAGTATTTGAATTAATCACATATTTTTTATTCAAAGAATTGATTGAAATCTTCTTTTCCTCGAAATTTAAAAAAAAAAAAAAAAACGCTGACCTTAATTATTTAATTAGCCCTTTCAAATTGATGTTTATTTTTGTTGAGATTTATCTTGAATCTTATAATTTCACATCGAAAGTTATAAGAGTTTTGAGTTTATCTTATATCATATATTAGAAGTTTAATAAAAGTATAAAGAATTTCACCATTATAAATAAGATGTTTTGGCTTTAGATTAGTAGTTTTAGATAGTTAGACACCAAGAGAATAGCTAGATGAGTAGGCTACTAAAAATGTGTAATTAAGTTTTGGGTTAAGTTTTGAGTAAAAAATTTTTTGAGACTTTTCTCATTCTAAAGGTCTCACAATTATAAAGATTTATTTGTTAGTGGATTAGGTTTGAGTAGATCATTTTGAGTTAGGCTGAAACAAATATATTTATGTGTTTTTATTCTTGATTTGAGCTTGCTATTTTGTGTGTGAGTGTTATGTGTGTATTTTAATTTCCTAACAAATGGTATCAGAGTTGAAAGTTCGATATGTGAAAAAAGCTAATGGTTTGAGACATGGGAAGGAGCAAACCTAAAGGAGTTCAATTAAGAGAAGATTTTAAGTTCAAATTTTAAGGATTGAGGATCGATTTACGTGAAGCATGAAAATACACAAGAGAAAATGATTGTGAGACTTTCATTGTAAGTGAAGCTTAGCATGTCTAACATGAAGATAAATGATTTGATAGAATTTAAGTCAAGGTGAAGATTGTTAGGAATAATGACTCAAATCCCATAATAGATTTATTTGGGATTGACCGGATATTGCTTGATGAATAAGAAAACTTACAAAAGAATAATTATAAGAGAAATAAGATTTTTAATAGGTAAGTTTGACTTGCAAGAGAAAAATTCTAAGAGAAAATAAATTTTTAATAGGTAAATTTGACTTGTAGGAGAAAAATTTTAAGAGAAAAAAGATTTTTAATAGGTAAGCTTTTATAGTTATAAATAAGTAAAATCTCTATAGAGTTAGGCATAAGAAAAATATATAAGAGAGTTTTAAGATTTTATAGGATAAATACTCCATATGAGTACTGAAGCTTTATGTTTTATAGGTGTGTATGTTTATTTGTGAGTGGACTAAAGGAAACTAAGAGGGTCCATATAGATGTGATGTGTGAGTGCATATGAGTATGTGTTTAGTTGTGTTGAAAATGTGCATATGGATATGCGTTTAGTTGTGTTGAAAATGTGCATATGAATATGTGTTTGTTTAAGTTGAAAAAACTTCATAGGACTAGAGGATATTGAGAGGGTCTATGGGTATTGATTATTAAGTGGTTGATACATCTTGATGTATGTTTGTAATTTTTTACAACTAGTGAATCTTATTTCTCATTCGTAAATGTAAGTCAGCTAGACCGAATCACGTTAAATTGTTATCTCTTATATGTTTGATTGATTATTTGATTTCACTTCCACTGAAGTGATTGGATTTAATGCTTTTTGCCTAACAAGTGGTATCATAGCGAGGTTTAAGATTTAAGATTCGTGGGCCTAAGAGATCATGAAGTAGTATTTCAATATATCTGAAGAAGGTATGTCTAGTATATCTACGCTTAAGTTTAAGATTTCGTTATTTGATGAAAAGTATAATTTTGTGTTATGACAAAGTAAAATTTAAGATCTGTTAGTATAACAAGAGTTAGATCAGCCATTAAAAAGTAGTAAGCCTGAAAAAATATCTGACGATAATTGAAATAGAATTCAGAAGAAAGTTGTTAGTACTATTAGATTGGCACTAGCCTCTGAGGTAAAATATAGTGTGTTGACTAAGAGTATTCTGAAGAGTTTGTGGGATAAGCTTGAGGGTATTTATGTGTCGAAGTCATTAACTAATAGATTATATTTGAAGATGAATCTATATTCTCTGAAGATAAAAGAATATACGAGTTTTATAATCACCTGAATGAGTTTAATAGATTGATTTATCAATTGTTGGTTATTTTTGTTGATGAATTAAAAGATAAAGAGAAGGCTTTAATTTTACTGTCATCTTTGCCCAAGTTTTATAAGTATTTAGTTCAAACTTTATTGGTGGGTAGATCTACTTTAAAGTTGAATGATGTGACTGCCTTGTTGCATGAGAATGAAAGGTTTATGGGAGTACAAAACTCATCACCTAAGGGGAATGCACTAGCTGTAGAAGGTTTTGATCGAGGGAGAACTCAAAAGAGGATTGATGGATCAAGAGGAGATTCTAGTCAAGAGATACAGATTACAATGACATAGAATGTTATTATTATGATGAAAAAAGATATATCTAAGTACCCTGCAAGAAGTTGATAAGAGATATGGCTGCTTTCAAAATGGTGAATGATGAGAAAAAATTGGATGAAAAAAAGAGTGATACTGTTGATGTTGTGCCTGATGATGATGATGTCGTTTTGACGACTTGTGTGGATGAGACTCAGATTTTGAAATGTGATAAAAGTTAGAGTTTTAGATTCAACTGCCATAGTTTATGTTTGCAATGATAAGAGTTACCTTGTGGAGTTAGATGAGAATGAAAAGTATGGGGATACTGTGGTTGCTAACAATGAAAATGTGCAGATTCAAGGCATTAAAAGTGTTCATCTTATATCTCATAATGGTATTGTTAGGACACTTTGACATATAAGATATGTGCTGAGTTATAGTTACAATTTAATTGCTTTGGGTGAGTTAGCTTCTTACGGGTACGCATATTATAGTAGTAATGATTCATTGAAAGTGTATAAGAATGGTAATGTGATTCTATAAGGGAATGGGGTCAAAAATCACTTGTACATGTTTGATGGAGGCTCAGTTGCTGAGATCCCCATGATTAAAGAAAAGAAAAAAGATAAGTGTGTTAACTTTGCAGATACTGTTAAAGTGTTTAAAGATTTAAGTCAATGAAGGATTTGTTGAGATTTGTCTTGAATTTCATAATCCCACATCAAAAGTTATAAGAGTTTTAAGTTTGTCTTGTATCTCACATCGGGAGTTTAATAAAGACATAAGGGATTTCACCCTTATAAATAAGATGTTTTGGCTTTAGTTTGGTAATCTTAGATAGTTAGATACCAAGAGAATAGCTAGGTGAATAGGCTATTAAAAGAGTATAATTAAGTTTTTGGTTAAGTTTTGAGTAAGAAATTTTTAGAGACTTTTTCATTCTAAAAGTTTTACAGTTATAAAAATTTATTTGTTAGTAGATTAGGTTTGAAGTATGTCATTTTGAGTTAAGTTAAAACAAAAATATTTATGTATTCTTATTTTTTATTTGAACTTACTGTATTTGCATCTTAGTACTATATTTGCGTGTTAATTTCCTAACAATTTTTTATACAAATAAAATATAATGTTTGTTTGTTTGTATGGTTGGTCTACTAGCTATATGTAAACGTGTCGACATCATAAACTAATATTTATATTAAGTTTAATATTATGAATGATTTTTAAATTATAATAAAATATTAAATATATGTTTAATTTTTAAAAACGTTAATAGAATATTTGAATTATAATTTATTAATTAATATAGTATTCAATTCAATGTAATTAATTTTAAATAATAATATATGATGGATAAATTTTTTTAAGTATTATATTAATTAATAAATTTATAATTTAGATATTATATTAAAATTTTTTAAAATTAAAATATCATATTAAATATTTAATTATAATTTAAAAGCAGTTTGTGATATTATCTTACGTATTATAGTCTAAAACGCAGCGATAATTGGGCAATGGGCATTGCCTGGAAAACGAAAATGTGTTGCCATCCCGTGAAAGATCTTCAAATATTGCACTGATGGCTGATCAGAATACCAAAAAGAATTATTCCTTATTCTTGTTTGTGGTAATTCCACTACAGAAACTTACAAAAACCAGAAGTGCGAAGGTGACTGGCTTATCAATTTCACCCTTCCATTACATTAAAACGTACTTCCACGTCATGTTGTCACAAGTAAGATGTGGTTTCAATTATATCTTCAACCTAGGGAGTCTCATCTCTTTCCTTTGCTGAAGATTTTAAGTAACCTATTGTCTTCACAATGGAGACAGCTTGCAAACAATGCATAGGGGAGTCAAGCTTTCATCTGTCATTTTTTGGTATTCAATTCTTCACGCCGAAGCAGAGGCAACATGTGTGATCACTCGAAACAGATGCTAAACATCTTGAGCATATATATATATATATATATATATATATATATATATATATATTCAAACATCAGACCATAATTTTTTTATTTCAGAACTAAGTTAAGAGAACTGAAAAAACAAATTATGCTGTTATAAGTAAAATGAAACTGCTCCATTGGTTTGTTTGTAATTTACTCCCATTTCCCCCCTAGTATCTATCACATTGTTGAGAGGAAGTGGGGATAACTTCTGATGATGATCACACAATCTTTAAAACAAAACAAGGGGAGACCGAAGGCAGCGGTGAACCACCTATCCTTTTGAAATTTTGATGCTCTTGACTTTGCTTTATGGTATTTCTGTCTTGTCCCTCTTCATGTATTTAAATTGTCTGAGCCAAGACACGTTGCATTTAGATTTGAGGTCCAGTCTAAAGATTGTGGAAAACATTCCTCATTCCTCAGCTGGGGTTACGGACAAAGCATTTGCATGTCAAATTTATATTATTACATGATTCTTTCTAAATTCTAGTTTCTGGCATTATTTTAATCTCATTAAGTGACGAAGTTAAAGAAAGCTTTTATTTTTCAATTTGTTTTGTTTGGTTCAAATAGCTTTGTTTTTTTGCAATGGAGGATACCTTGGGACTTCTCAGAATCATTGTCCGAAGAGGCATCAATCTTGCTGTTCGTGATACCGTTAGCAGTGATCCTTATGTTGTCATCACCATGGGTCAACAGGTCACTTATTACCTACATTTTTTTAATCTCTCTGCCTCTCTTTTTTAACCTAACTTTGTTTCATGATGATTGATGCTGAATTCTTTTCTTTCCACTGGTCTGCCTGGGAAATTATGTTTAGTTATTTGGTTTAATTTGAAATGAAATTCTTGCTAAGTATCATCCTGTTGAAGAAAGTTAATATAGAGATAGCCGAGGATGTCTCTCACAGGGTTTAATGATTTTCAGCTATATTTTTGCTCCATGAAAATAACTTAGGTTCAGGGATTAAAGAAAGGAACTGAAATTTTGTGCTTTTTTTGGAAACAAAATTCTGCAAAGATAAGGACTTTGCCATGAACAGAATCTACAATTCCTTTAATTGCAGATTTAATTGTAGATTCAAGTTTAAAACCTGTTAACTTTTCCTTTCTTTTTAGTTTTGCCAGTTGATTGGAAATTACTCAAATAGTTTGCCTCTTGTATGGGTTCACTTTAGCACAATGGGTTGATTTCCTTCAGTACTTTTTTTTAATATGTTTCTTTGTTCCCAATTATGGTTTGATTCAGTACAGCATGATAAGATTCAAGAATATATCCATGAGGAACTTGTAGGAGTCCAATCTCCGATCGAGTGGATCCTCTGGAATGGACTTAAAGAACCTAGTATATACGTTTATGACATTTGTCTTCAGGACCATGGAGTGGTTTGAAACATGTCTCTAGGTTTACAAACTTCGTTTAGGTGTAAATATAACTTGATTGGCATGAGAATTTTCATGTGCATTTCTAGACAGCTGAATTTTGACCATTGATGTCAACTATACCAAATTCATAAATTGAAGTTCTGTGGTTGTTAATGTGTCGATTTCTCTAACATTATGTAGCATAAATTTCTGCAGAAATTGAAGACGCATGTGGTGAAAAAAAACTGCAATCCCGAGTGGAATGATGGACTGATTCTTTCAATCAAAGATCCTAATGTTCCAATCAATTTAGTAAGTAATATCCAATATTTATTGCATATATTTTCAGTTTGTTATGAATGGTAAAGGCCGAATGCTGAATTTTATTTAGTACTAGAGTCTGCCTAGAGGAACATAAATCATAATCATGGATAATTTCTGGTGGTGCCTTTTGGAATGCCAAAGATTCAGTCGGGAGGATAGTTTGAAGCAGAAATAATATATAGTGGACTTTCTCCTAATTCCATTCAATTTGCTTTGTTTCTTTTTTTTTTGCAGGCAGTGTATGACAAAGACATGTTTACTTTAGATGATCAAATGGGCGATGCAGAGATCGACATTAAACCATATATAGCAGCGTTGAAGTTGGGGAAGAGCTTGCGTAATCTCCCTAATGGCTGTGCACTCAAAAGAATACAGCCAGGCAGGACAAATTGCCTTGCAGATGAGAGCAGCATTGTTTGGAATAATGGCAAGATCACCCAAGACATGCATCTCAAACTGAGAAATGTTGAGTGTGGGGAAGTGTTAATCCAAATGGAGTGGATCGAAGCTCCTGGATGTAAGGGTTTGGAATGTGAAGGTATGGCTCAATTATATTCTCTTTACTTTGTAATTTTACGTATAGGTCTCACGTGTTCTGTGCTGGAAATGTGTATAAACAGAAACCGAACTGTAATCTTGTTTCAACTCCTATTTAATGATGAACTATAAGTCAGTTAACCAGCTGGAGTTACTTTGTAATTTCTATTACCAAGATAGATGCGGCATGTTGATCTGCAAGCATTTGCAGTATGACCTGAACTGACTTCCCTGTTTGTAATTTGTTCTACCTAGTCAAGGAAGCACCATGGACGAGTAAACCTTGGAACCTGGCTGAGAGACACCATTGATTTCTAGATGAGTTGAAGAGATTGGATTTGCAGCAATTGATTTTGCTTGACGTCACTGCTAACCCGATGGTCACTTGGAAAGTATGATACCGGCCTGCATCCTCCATTCTACATTCTCTTTCATTCAAATTCTAATAGATAGACAGTTGAAAATTTTAAACTATCACCAAAGAGTTGTAGATGCTTTATATATTTTACACAGTAATTGAACTTGAATGTAATCTTAAAGAGCAACCCTTCACATGATGGGTTGCAATATATTTGTGAAAATTTCTTATATGTAAATAAAGGAATATATTTTGCCAGATATTTAGTCTTTGCACATCTTTGATTCTTTTCTACAATATTAATTCATTTGCGTAGCACCCTGCTATTGTACTGTTGCTTTCTTGCGGGTAATAGTCAACATGTGCAGATGGAGGTCGAGAAATATGGTTGCACTAATGATCAGCATGTGTTGATGGTAGTTGTAGCATTTGCCCGTACCAAGAGCGAGCTTATATCGATGGTGGTCGAAATTGTGCCAAATGCCAGCATGTGCGATGATCAAGAGAAATATCAATTGCACATCATGCAAAACAAGATCATAAAGTAGTAACGCTTTCAACAAAATAAAACAAGGAAAAAAAAAGTCGAGCCATTTGGAAGTTTTTGTTTACAGATTTTTTTTTGTCCCTGGATAGCTACTGCATTCTATTGTAGGGTTATAGTTTATTGGGTTAATCTTATCTTTCCCAGCTTCCTCGGTCCAAAATTCATCTTTCCAGGATTTTCCAAACAAACCAAGAGCGCCAACCTGAACAGGAATTCATTGCTTCGACTTCAACATCCTCAGTACCCTTGCGAGGAAATGCTCGAAAAGCAGGTTTCTCATCATCACCAGCAAAAATTGCATTCCAAAAGGCTCTTAGATTTTCATTTTCATCACGACCAAGTTTTATGCATTAAATCTTCTAGCACTACTGTGAAGTATAATGAAGTGGTCGTTGACGAAGAGATAGACAATATCAGGAGACTCCAAAACGGGTCCGACGTTCGAGAGGTTGCAATGGAAGGTGAAAAGCGTCGAACCGTGGACCTTAACCTTACCCTCCGGCCGTGGACAATTGCCGAGAGTTTAGAGAGTGGTTCATCAAGGCATTGGAACAAGAACGAGGACATCCAGTGGAAGATGTTACAGTATCACTTGGCAAAGACCCTCGATTATTAGGAGCATCTTTGAATGTAGCCGTATTTGCAGGTAAGTGCTGCTTGCTTCGTATTTGACATGGGCCTTGTTTGGTAGTATAAATTTAGGGACATTCTATACATTGTTAATGAATAGTAAGTTAACACCTTATAAACAAATTTAAACGTTTTAAAATCCGTCTTAATAAATATTTATTAATTTTAATTAAAAAATATTGAGTCAAATTTATAATATTTAGTTAATAATGTTTTTTTCATATTTCTCTATTTTTTTTATAGTCTTTGTTGGAGAGAACTCGACAGAGGTGTAAGGGTTTGGGCTGTTATTGTGGTTAATGAAAGCCGAACTGTGGTGGTTAGAGACCTCGATTGGCGATTACGAATGACATGGTTCACAGTGGTGAAATTTTGAGGGTTTACATTTTCAAATCAAAGTCAAACTATCATTCTCCTTATTTCTAATTGCAATTGTGACTTACCTTAATTGTCAAAGTTAATTTTTTTTCAGATATAAGCATATAGAAAATTAGGTTTCCATGAAAAATACAGGAAAAATATAAACATTGGCTTGATTTTCGGGCAACCGAATTGTGGGTCACTAAGGAAATAATGCAGCCAATTGATTATGCATACATTCACCCACAAGACTACAGTGACTACAATAAACAACTATAATTCATGTGCTAGGGAATTTGAGAATTAATAGAATATCATTTCCATCCAGTTTACCTGGACACATTTAGGGTTTTATAGCTGTGATTCCTTAAGTTGCATAAGAAAATAGAATTTTTTTGGAGCCAAACAATTAAAATTAATATCTGTTTATTAAGGAGAGCTTTAAAACTTTTAAATTTGCTTAACAGTGAAATGTAAATTTATTATATATTAATAGTATATAGAATTTATATATTATTAATACATTAAATATAAATATTTAAAATTTTTATTATGAATTTTAGTTAGTTTGATATTCATTAATTTATTTAGTATTTTTATTATTGACTTCTGTATTTTAAATTTTGTTTAGTTATAATTAGCACATTTTTATTGTACATGTAATTTTATTGAAAAAAACCCAACTAGCATATGTTACAAGAATATTTTGAGGGTGTAATTCTCAACAATGGAATTAGAAAATAAAAGGATAATAATAACATTAATAGGTCACAATCACCTTAATAAATTAGAATTGATTCATTTTCAAAATTGTCAATGATATTTTAGTAATATTTTGGTAATATTTTGATTGATTTGATATTAATTTAGAGAATATTATATATTGATTTAGTTGATTATAAGAATTGATTTAGTCATTATTTCCATTGATTGTATTTTTTTATTTTATAACATTATTAATTTAGAGAATATTAGATATTGATTTAGTTGATTATAATAATTGATTTAGTTATTATTTCTATTGACTGTATGTTTTATTTTGTAACATTTTACCTCTGTATAAATAAGCTCCAAGCTTCATTATAATATATGTCATTATAATAAAGTTTTCATCATTTTTTCCTTTTTTATGGTATCAGAGTGATTTCATAATTCATTCCGAAGGTGAATCACCTTGGAATAATCAATATTTACTTATTTTCATCCTTTGTTTATTCTTCTTTCTAAACTTCATTTTTTACTTTCACATTTCAATTTTTTGGGTTTCTCTTCCCTTTTTCAAAATTTATCTTTAATATCAATACTCATAACTTTCCAAATCTTCATTTTTTTTCAAGAGCTTAATGGCAAGTATTCAACAAGAAAATATACAACCAATTTCCATTATCCTTGATAAAAATAACTACAATAAGTGGGTTACGGCTATGCCTAGTTATATAAAGGGAATGAAATTATGGCTTATTGTTATCGGAGAATGCAAAGTACCAAAAAGAAAAGAAGAAGAATCTGGTGATAAATTTGTAAATTGGTTAGAGTAATGGGAAAGTAAGAATCATTGAATTTTGACATGGTTCACCAATGCTACTATTTCTTTTATCAATGTACATTTTGGATGATTTGAACTTGCTAAATATGCTTGAGATTTTCTTGTCACATAGTACAACTTTACTACCCTTGCTCATCAATATCATATTTTGATAATTTTATCTCATCTTCGTCAAGAACTAGGTCAATCGTTTGATTATTTTCATTCTAAAATGCAACATTTATGGGACATGCTTGAAAATTTTAAGCCAAAATTCAAAGATGAAAGCAATGTTGGTAATTTTATTAGTTATCGAAATCAAATTCGTGTTATTCAATTTCTAATGGCATTTTAAAATGAATTTGAAAATACTAGGTCTTTACTTGTGCACCAACATTCTTTACCAATTATGTATAATGCTTTTATAGAATTGATATCTGAAGAAACTTGATTGGATATGAGTTGAACTCATAGTATTGATACTATTGTTGTTATTGCTCCTAAAAAAAATACTAGTTTTACTTTTCACAAGTCTTGTTCACAATATGGGAGGACTAATAATCCCGTTAAAAAATGTAAAGCTAAATATCATTATAACGATAGTCTAATTTATGATCCTCGCACTAACAAGATTGCTGCAGTAACAACCACTGAACTAAATAATTGAGTCTTCTTCTGAGGCCATTACAATCTCCACCACTGATCTTCAAACTTTTATTCAATCAAGTATTATCTCGATTTCATGTTCTTGCCATGTCTGCTGCCATATTAGGTAATATTTCATTGTTTGATATTGCCCGTGAAAATCATATGACTGCTGACCTTTATTTGTTCAAAAGCAAGATACCTATACCTAATGGTCTAATTATTAAAATAACAAATAGATCTGTTTTAAAAGCTAGCCACATTGGTAAATTGAAACCTTAAAACTATGTATATTTAACACTTACCTTATTCCTAATCTTACCTTACATTTGCTTTCTATTTCCAACTTTGTAACCTTGGTTTTGATTTGGATTTTTCACAAGATATGGTTTTATTATGTAGGATCCTCAAACAGGTCAAAAAGTTAGGATAGAGTGTAAGGTTGGAATACTCTTTACGCTTGAAACTTTGAAAATCCACAATATTTGCTTACTGTTACTATAATCAACTCTTCAATTTCTTTAAATTTATGGCATTATAGGCTAAGACATGCATCTATTTCTCAAATAAAGTCACTTGCTTCCATTGGTGTCTTAGGTAATGTTTCTCATAATATTTTTGATTGTTTATCTTGTCAACTTGAAAAGCAAAGTGTTTTACCTTTTAATAAAAGTGATTCTATCTCATCTGCTCCTTTTGATTTAATCTATTCTGATATTTAGGGTCTAGCTTCCATATCAACCTTAGGAGGTTCACATTACTTTGTTATATTTATTGATGATTTCTATCATTATACTTAGATATATTTATTCAAACAAAGAACTGAACTTTTATCCATTTTTGTGAATTCAATAACATGATACAAACTTAATTTTTTAGAAAAATAAAAATTTTTAGGTCTAAAAATGCTGTTGAATATATAAAAATTGAGTTTCGTAACTTGTTAAAGAATGATGGGACTTTTTCACATGGGTCTTGCCCATATACTTTATAAAAAAATGGTTGAACAAAAAGAAAATATCATCATATTCTTGACACAATTCGTGCCCTTCTCATTTTCTCTTCCCTTCCTAAACATTTTTGGGGTAAAACTATTCTCATTGTTGTTTACACTATTAATTGTATTTTCACACCAATATTAGGCACATGATCTTCTTATGAGTATTTATACAATAAGGTACCTAATTATTATTCTCTCAAAATTTTTGGATGTACTTGCTTTGTTTTACTTTTTACTCACAAAAAGGATTAAACTTGAACTTAGAGCTAGATTGTGTTATTCTTTAGGTTATGGTATAAAACACAAAAGGTATGGTGTTATGATCCAGTGTTTAAACATCTTTGCATCTCAAATGTATCCTCATTACATTCACCATATTCTTCTCCGTGTATTTTTACAGATTCATTTTTTGATTTTTCTTCCAATGAAGAGATTATTCTAGATACTTTTGACTCATACAGTGATCCATCTTCTTTTATTACTACTATGTCTGATTTGATTAAGACTCTTATTAATATAGTTGTCCCTTCCTCATACATACCGTCTTCAATTCATCGTTCCACCCAAGTAAGGGAATCTAACACTTAACTTCATGATTTTTACTATTATTATATAGCCACGTTACAAGAACCCCACAACTTTCAAAAATTATCTCTAATCCTATGTGGCACAAGTAATGGCAAAAGAACTTTAGGCTCTTGAGAAAACTCATACTTGAGATATTGTTGAACGACCTTTTGATAAGTCAATGATTGATTGTAAGTAGGTCTACAAGATCAAAACTAGATTTGATAGGTCAATGAAATATTACAAAGCTCATCTTATTACTTAAGAATTTATACAAAAATATGACATTGATTTTGAAGAGACTTTTGCCCTAGTTGCATGTCTCATATCTATTTGTTCACTATTAGCTATTGGTGCAACTAGAAAATGACCAACCTTTCAAATGGATATTAAAAATATTTTTTTAAATGGTGATCTTACCAATAAAGTCTATATGAACCCACCTCCTGGTTCATCTATAACTTTTAACATGGTCTATTTTCTTCGATGTGTTCTATATGGTCTTAAGCAAGCTTTAGAGCTTGGTTTTCAAAGTTGAGTACCACTATTGCACAACTTAATTTTATATCTAGTAATCATGATTCTACCTTTTTTACTTGAACTACTGAAAATGGTACTATTTTTCTCTTACTTTATGTAGATGACATGATCATTACGGGTAATGATGCCAATGGTATTCAAGATTTGAAGACTTATCTTCATATTAAGTTTGAGATGAAAGATCCTTTGAGTTATTTTTTAGGCCTTGGAGTCACCAGTGATTCTACTGATTTATATTTGTCTCAAACAAAGTATGCTTTCGATCTTATTGCTCGAACAGGTTTAACTGATAGAAAAATTACATCATCACTACTTGAATAGAATTTTAAACTTTTTCCTTTTGATGGTACACCACTTTTAGACCCTTTTTTTGTATCAAACTCTGATGGGTAGTCTCATTTACTTGATAGTTATTCATCCAGACATTGCCTATGCTATTCATTTGGTTAGTCAATTTTTGTTTGCTCCTCGATTTACTCATTTTGCTATAATTTTTCGAATCCTATGATATGTCAAGGGTACTATGTTTTATGGTTTCCATTTTTTCTCTAGTTCCTCTTTGGACTTGCATTGTTATTATGATGTTGATTGTGTAAAAGATCCTACTGATTGTCGTTCTATCATAGGCTATTGTTTTTTTCTTGATAAAGTAAAAAATAAACAGTGGTATCTCACTCTAGTACTGAAGTAGAGTATAAAACTCTTGTAGATGTCACATCAGAACTTTTATGGTTACGATGGCTACTTCAGGGTATGGATGTTTTTCATCCCTTCAATACTCCTATATTTTGTGATAATCAAAGTATCACATGAGCATACTAAATATATTGAAATTGACTGTCACTTCATTTGTTACCATTTGCTTACTCAAACTCTTCAACTTGTTCCTATTACCAATGCTAGTCAAAAAATAAATATCTTTACCGAATCACATTTACCTGGTCAATTTCTTGTCTAAGTTTTCAAACTCAAGTTAGCTTCTATACTACCATCTTTAGTTTGCGATGGGTGTCAATAATATTCTTATAATATTCTAGGAACATTTTAAATTGATTTGATATTAATTTAAAAAATATTAGATATTGATTTAGTTGATTATAGGAATCGATTTAATCATTATTTTTATTAATTGTTTTTTTTATTTTATAATGTTTTACCTTTGTATAAATAGATTTTAAGTCTCATTGTAATATACAAGTCATTAAAATAAAATTTTCATCATTTTTTCCTTTTTCAAGAATTATAAAAACAATTATTTTTCAAGAAAAATAACGACTATTTTAAAAGAAAAAATAAGTAAACTTTTACAATTTGATGAAAGTACAAATTGTATTTAAAAAAATTTTGCAACTATAAGAAGATCGACCGAGAATTCCAATGCCTTGCATATAGTCAATATTTTGTACTGCATTTACCTTTTTTTTATTCAAAATTTCTTATATTCATCTGTAGTAATTTTTTTGGTGTTGTTTAGTGAAAAAGATGAAAATAAAAATTTATTAATATAATAATTAAATTATAAAACAAGAAAGTGATTGTAAATTTTAATTAACAAAATTTTCATTTTTATTACCAAATAAGTCTAATATATATATATATATATAACCAAATAAGTCAAGTAAAGAAATTGATGGCTCTTGATTAGTCGTAATCGGTCGGGGAAATTATTTCAACATTTGGAGAAAATTATGCAAAACTTTGATTGAATTGTTGATTAGATTGGAAAATTATTAGAGGGGTGGTTGGGGTATAATAGTTAGTTTAGATAACAATGATCTTAGCATATTAATTAAGACGTCATGTCCCCCATTAGGAAATTAGTTGAGATGTCATGTTATATTAATTTACTCATTTTTAGATCTGGTTGATGTTTTAGTTAATTGGACATAAGAC
The DNA here is from genome assembly GCF_047325235.1 of Durio zibethinus. Taxonomy (NCBI): domain Eukaryota; kingdom Viridiplantae; phylum Streptophyta; class Magnoliopsida; order Malvales; family Malvaceae; genus Durio; species Durio zibethinus. Next base: position 3,571,089 of record NC_143166.1, read on the forward strand.
ATTAAAAAAAAAGATGTGTCACTATTAATATAAACTATATTAATATTATATATAATAGAACTTTGCGTTTAAATGTGCATGAGCATATCCATGATTCGGATTAGGATATTCATGAAAATTTTTAAAAATGGGAAAATAAAAAATTTTGAGAAAACTCTTTTCAACACTTTTAAAATTTTCTTTTAAATACTTTTTTTATCAATAAAATCAATAAATTTATTAAATTTTTTTATATATATTATAAGTAAATACTTTTAAAAAAAAACTTAAATCATTCACTATAAACGTGTCCTTATATTATGAATTAATATTAAATTATGTTAGTGTGCTTTAATTTCATTAAATTTTACCAATGTAAAAGCAGGTTTGTTGATCTTAGGGACATAGGGCAGTTTTTATGAATTCAGTCCACTGTGGATGCTATTTTGCACAATTTGTTTTATTTTGTTGGTTTTGGGTTCCCACAAGGATCTCTATTCCAATCTAAGTTGCTGCTATTTTTCGTTGTCCAAAAAAGAAGGTGAAAATTTATCGAAACCGACTTAAATGGTTACCGGCTCTCTTTCACACGGACGAGCGCTGAATCTCACATCTAAATATACTATCTCCCTGAAAAACAACAACAGCACAAAAAGTACAAAGAAATTAGGAAACCATACACATTTATTTTATTTATATTTATATCAAGCAGATAGAACCACAAGATACATTCAATTAAAACATAAAACCAACAAACACAGAAAGCTCCACTCTTGACAGCATATCGATCCAAACAAACAAATATTCTTCAAGTTATAACACAAAGGCAAGCTGCAATTTTATTCTTTAGATTAATACTGCTTGTTGTAGTAGTAGCACACGACTAGAGATGGGATTTCATAATCGATTATTAATTCCCTTGGGTGAGGTGACTGTCGATGTCTTTGGAGATTTCGACTGCGAATTGGAGCGCATCCTCAGGATGAGCAATGCCTTCGTGCTGCTTTTCATATTCCATCGTCCAGTGCACTATACTTCCCTCACCCCCGCTCTTGGGTGAAGCTTGAATTGTTATTACATAGCTCTTGAAATCCTTCATCACATCTCCTTCAAGCACTCTGAAGGTGATGGAATTTTTCTCAGAGTCTATTGCTTCCACTACTTCTTTTAAGGTCTTAGCCTTTCCATCTATATATTATCCAAACAAACAAAAATTTTCATTAATTCAAAAAAAAAATCGATTTCGAATATCCTGAACACATAAACATAACGTAACAAAAGTTACTGGCTCGATCCTTCAGAAAACAAAACGTCCAAGCGTCTGAAAAGACCAATAAGTAAAAGAACTGGCTTTGTTTCAATTGAAATTTTATTATGATTGGTATACTCTAATATTGTTCACAAAAAGAAAAAGAAATGCAGATAATTAGATATAATGATAAAAGAAAAAGATATCAAGCAAAAAGCGTGAAAGATTTTCTTGGTTTGTAATGTTACCACGAACATAACTCCAGAAGATAACGGAACCGACAGTCCCCCAATCACCGTCATGTAAATCACATCCTTTTATCTTGTCATTGCAAGCATGTTGAGAATGGTGCGGTCTGTTGCAGAACATATCATGAAACTTATCGGGAGGAGCCTTGATCTCTACATCAATCTCAAGCCTACCAGTCAGAGCCATTGTTTCGCACCAAGATATCTCTTGATTATATCATGAATTAGCTTTCAAAGAGCAAGTGGTTTAGGTTTTAACACAATGCGTTTTACATTTGCATTGGCTGGTGCCCTTTTATAGGCTGGTGTCTATGTCAGGGAAGCAATCATACGTAAGGGGCATTCGAAATTGAGAGTAAAAAGAAGTTTATTAATAAAATGAAAATAGACTACACATCACATCAGCCACCCATCAGAAAAAAATATCGTAATAATGCGCACCCACATTCGTATAGTATAAGGTCTCTTTGAACTAACTGTACGATTAAAATAATAGAAGTAAAATTAATTATTATAATGATAACATTAAAATGAATGATAAGATATATATTTAAATATAAAATTAATGATGATGTTGAGGTAAATTATAATTAAAAAAATAATTAAAAATATTAAATTAAAAATTAGATGTAATATAAAATTTAAATTATTTAATATTAAAAAAATTAATAAATTATTTAAAAAGTTATTAAATTATTTTTATATTAAATAATAATTTTATTAATAAATAATTAAAATTTATTTATTAATTTATTATATAATAGTAAATTTTATTTTTATATTAAATTAGCAAAATTACTTTGTAATTTTTAAATAAAAATCAAAATAAAAAAGTTAACTGATTAACAAAATGTGAGTTAAATTATGTTTTTCCTGAAAAATAGAAATATTTGTTAGTGTTTGACTGATTGGTGCATATGTAAAAGTTTTTTTATAAAATAAAAATAAAAAGATAATAATTTTCATTTCTAATATTAAATATTTCATTATTAATGTCTCCAAAATAACACCAAGCATTGGAAGCTCTAAAATTAAATTTTTGATAGGCACAATGATATATATATATATATATATAATATTATATATGAAATAGGAGAAAGTTGCTTCACGTATTGTCACCTATCGTAGAGGCTTTAGAGATCATTTACTTGATCACTTTTATAAGGTTTTTGTTAGGATTTATCTTGAATCTTTTAATTTTATGTTAAAAGTTAAGTAAAGTTATAAGAGTTGAGAGTTTATCTTATATCACATATCAAAAATTTAATAAAGTTATAAAAGGTTTCACCCTTATAAATAAGATACTTTGATTTTATTTGGTATTCTCAGATAGTTAGACACTAAAAGAATAGCTAAGTGAGTAGATTATTAAAATGATATTATTGGGTTTTGGATTAAGTTTTGATTAAAGAGTTTTTTGTAACTTTTCTCATTCTAAAAATCTCACAGTTGTAATGATTTATTTGTTATAGATTAGGTTTAAAGTAGGTCATTTTGGGTTGAAACAAAACAAGAATAAAAACACAACAAATATATTTGTGTGTTCTTATTCTTATTTTGGGCTTGCTCTATTATTTATGTATGTCGGTGTTGCGTATGTATGTTGATTTCTCAATAAGTGGTATTAAAACGAGGTTCAAGGTTTAAGATGTTTGAAAAGAAAAGGCAGGACTGAGAGATCATGAAGTAAGTATTTCAAAATGTCTAAAAAAGATAGGTCTAGTATGCTTACACCCAAGTTTGAGATTACTTTATTTGATGGTAAGAGTAATTTTATGTTATGGTAAAATATGATTCAAAATTTGTTAGTACAACAAGGATTGAATGAGGTATTAGAGAGTAGTAAGCTTGATAAAATGTCTGACAGTAATAGAAATATAATTTAGAAGAAAGCTGCTAGTACTATTAAATTAGAACTAGTAGTATTTTAACTGAGAGTACTCCAAAAAATTTATAGGATAAGCTTGATGATATTTATGCTTTGAAGTTGTTGACTAACATATTATGTTTGAAGATGGATCTATATTTTTTGAAAATTAAAGAAGATACAAGTATTTACAATCACCTGAATGAGTTTAATAGGTTAGTTTCTCAATGATTGGTAATTTTTATTGATGAGTTAAAATATGAAGAGAAGGCTTTAATTTTATTATCATCTTTTCTCAAGTCTTATAGACCTTTAATTCAAACTTTGTTGATGGATAAGTCTATTTTGAAGTTAAATGATATGACTGTCTTATTATGTGAAAATGAAAGATTTATAGGAACATAAAACTCATCACCTGGAAAGAGTGCGCTAGTTGTAGAAGATTCTAATCGAATGAAGACTCAAAAGAGGGTTAATGGATTAAAAGAGAGATTCAAGTCAAGAGACAAAGATTATAGTGACATAGAATGTTATTATTGTAGTGAAAATTGACATATCCAAATGCATTTAAAAAAGCTAAGAAGGGATATAACTGCTTTCAAAAGGATAAATGATGAGAAAAATTAGATGAAGGAAATACGATATTACTGCCATTGTGTCCGATGATGATGAAGTCATTTTAACAACTTATGTGACTGAGTCTCAGACTTTGAAAAGTGATTAAGGTTGCATTTTAGATTCAATTACTGCAGTCCATGTCTGTAATGATAAGAGTTATTTTGTGGAGTTGGAAGAGAATGAGAAGTATAAGGATATTGTGGTTGCCAACAATGAAAATATGCAGATTCAAGGCATTGAAAATGTTTGCCTTAGATCTCACAATGGTATTATTAAGACACTTTGTCATGTAAATGTTTCTCTTAGATATCACAATGATATTATTAGGACACTTTGTCATATAAGGTAAGTATCGAATTATAGCTACAATTTGATTATTTTGGGTGAGTTTACTTTTCGATGGTACATATACTATGGTAGAATGATTGGTTGAAAGTGTACAAGAATGTTAGTGTGATTTCACAAGGGAATAAGGTTAAAAATTACTTGTACATACTTGATAGAGGCTCAGTTGTTAGGATTCCTGTGACAAAAGAAAAAAAAAAAAGGCAAGCATGTTAGCTTTGTAGATTTAAGTCAATAGAAGATTTGTTGAGATTTGTCTTGAATCTTTTAATCCAACATTGAAAGTTAAATAAAGTTATAAGAGTTAAGAGTTTATTTTGTATCCTACATCAGGAGTTTAGTAAAGTTGTAAGAAGTTTTGCCGTTATAATTAAAATGCTTTGGTTTTAGTTTGGTATTCCCAGATAATTAGACACCAAGAGAATAATTAAGTTGGTAGGCTATTAAAATGATGTTATTGACTTTTGGGTTAAATTTCGAGTAAGGAGTTTTTGGTAACTTTTCTTATTCTAAAAGTTTTACAGTTATAAAGATTTATTTATTGGTGGATTGGGTTTAAAGTAGACCATTTTGGGTTTGATTGAAACAAAATATTTGTGTGTTCTTATTCTTATTTTGGACTTACTCTATTATTTGTGTGCGTCGGTGCTGCGTGCGAGTATTGATTTTCCAACAATTTTCAACTTTAAATTCTTGATCCTATCTATTAAGTGGTAATGTCAATTTTTCTTGTTGCCATTATGGACTGCTTATTAGAGAATAAATTTTAATATCTTTAATTTTTAAGGCCAACATGATTTGAGATGTTGATTAAAATTTTTGTTGACCTTTCATAATTTACAGATGAATAACAATTTTTATAAAATAAAAGTGTAGGCGCGCAAAAGCTTGTAAAAATGTTCAAAGAGTATTATTAAATTATTAAATTTTTAATTTTAATTATTAAATTTAAAATGATTTAAAATATATAAAAAAATATATCTAGTTTTGGTATATATTATGATTGTAATTAAAAATTAAAATTAATAATACACATAGTATGGGTCAACGTCGAGAGTTGTCAACTAGGATATGTACTAATATATTATACTCTCTTTATCATATTTTCTTTGTCTAACTTTTTTTTTTTTGGGATATCCCAAAATTATGTTTTATTTCACTTTCGAATATCTAAAAATTTTTTTATATATTTTAAAATTATTTTTTAGGATTTTTTTTTTACTTTTTGATGTTAAAAATTATGGAACTTTAATTTTATAGAAAAATATTAAAATTTAATATTAAATATGTTAAAGTCAAAATTTTTTTCTTAAGTTAAAACTTTTTTCTTAAACTCCAAGAAAGTTAATACATGACAAATATTTTGGGATGGAAGGATTAGATTAACAAGTTTAGTAAACCATGATGATGAAATTTCAAAATTTTTATTTATAGATATTTAAAAGTTGAATTTGTAAAAATAGATGTGAGATACAAAATAAAAGCAAGTTATCTTGTTGTAAACACAATTTTTTATATAACTTTTGAACATGGCACTACAACTATTATCTGTTCATTCAGCTTTTATTGTAAATAATGTTAAATAGTTTGAAATTTTGAAACCCAATTTATAGTTCCTCCTATAAACGTGAACATATAAACTTATTTGTTTCCAGTGGCCTTCTTTTCTTATGGTAGTAGAACAAGATCCTATGTCATTTTTTTTATTGGGCTTTAATTTCCTTTTCCATTATTTTCATCCACAAGGACACATCTAGGCTTTTGGTAGCCTTTTGGAAAGTTGATGGCTCTTTATCCTTTATTAGAAGACAGTATGTAATATTACTCTCAATAATGTATTTTTATGCCAAGTTAAATGTCTTCTCTTACGAATTGATGATGAATATTGACTTGTTTTTGTGCTTCAGGGTTTGGTATAGCTTTATAAAAGTTTGAATCTTTTTAGTTTAGAGTATTTTTACCTGAATTGATGTAATCCCTGTTGAAGTGCTTTCATTTTTCATCACCTTATTTTCTACAAAAATTTTGTCTTTGCAGATAACAAATTTGGAGGTAATGGGTGTTGGGATTTGCCTTGAATCTCATAATCTAACATCAAAAGTTAGTGAGTTTTGAATTTGTTCAGTATCCCACATTAGGAGTTTAGTAAAAGTATAAGCGGTTTCACCCTTATAAATAAGGTATTTTATTTTTAGTTTGGTAATCCTAGAGAGTAGACACCAAGAAAATAGCTAAGTGAGTAGGTTATTAAATGGTGTAATTAGATTTTGGGTTAAGTTTTGAGTAAGGAGTTTTGTGAGATTTTTTTCATTCTAAAAGTCTCACAGTTGTAAAGATTTATTTGTTAGTGAATTAGGTTTGGAGTAGACCATTTTGAATTGGGCCGAACCAAATATATTTATGTTCTTATTCTTGATTTGAGTTTGCTATTTTGTGTGTGGGTTCTACGTATGAATGTTGTTTTTCCCAACAAGTGGTATCAAAGCGAGGTTCGAGGTTTAAGGTTCGTGGACCTAAGAGATCGTGAAGCAGTGTTTAAAGATGTCTGAAGAAGATATATCTGGTATACCTATGTCTAAGTTTGAGATTCTGTTATTTGATGAAAAGAGTAATTTTATGTTTTGACAAAGTACGATTCAAGATCTGTTAGTACAACAAATATTGGATCAGGCATTAAAGAGTAATAAGCTTGAGGGAATGTCTGATGTTAATTGAAATAGGATTTAGAAGAAGGCTGTTAGTACTATTAGATTGACGTTAGCATTAGAAATAAAGTATAGTGTGTTGATTGAGAGCACTCTGAAAAATTTATAGGATAAGCTTGAAGGTATTTATGCTTCAAAGTCGTTGACTAATAGATTATGTTTGAAGATGGATCTATATTCTCTAAAGATGAAAGAAGGTATGACTTTTCATAATCACCTAAATGAGTTTAATAGATTGGTTTCTCAATTGCTAGTGATTTCTGTTGATGAGTTAAAAGATAAAAAGAAGGCTTTAATTTTATTATCATCTTTGTCCAAGTCTTATAGGCTTTTAGTTCAGACTGTGTTGGTGGGCAGATCTACTTTAAAGTTAGATAATGTGACTGTCCTATTGCATGAGAATAAAAAGTTTATAGGAGCTCAGAACTCATCACCTAGGGGAAGTACACTAGTTGTAGAGGGTTTTGATAAGAGAGGACTCAAAAGAGGATTGATGGATCAAAAGAAAGATCTAAATCAAGAGAAAGAGATTACAATGATATAGAATGTTATTATTATGGTGAGAAGGGACATATCCAAGTACGTTACAGGAAGTTAAGAAAGGATATGGCTACTTTTAAAAGGGCGAATGATGAGAAAAAATCAGATGAAAAAAAGAGTGATATTACTGCTGTCATGTCTGATGATGATGATGTTGTTTTGACAACTTGTGTTGATGAGACTCAGACTTTGAAAAGTGATAAAGGTTGGGTTTTAGATTCAGCTGCTACAGTTCATGTTTGCAATGATAAGAGTTACTTTGTGAAGTTGGATGAGAATGAAAAATATGGAGATATTGTGGTTGCTAACAAAAAAAAAATAGATTCAAGGTATTGGAAGTGTCCGTCTTAGATCTCACAATGGTGTTATTAGGACATTTTATCATGTAAGGTATGTATCAAGTTATCACTACAATTTGATTGCTTTGGGTGAGTTAGCTTCTCGAAGATACACATATTATGGTAGTAATGATTTGTTGAAAGTGTACAAGAATGGTAGTGTGATTCTACAAGAGAATAAGGTCAAAAATCACTTATACATGCTTAATGAAGGCTCAATTGCTAGGATCCTTATGATGCAAGAAAATAAGAAAGGTAAGCTTGTTAGCTTTGTAGATATTGTTGAAGTGTTTGAAGATTCAAGTCAAGGGAAGATTTGTTAGGATTTGCCTTGAATCTCATAATCTCACATCGAAAGTTAGTGAGTTTTGAATTTGTCCAGTATCCCACATCGAGAGTTTAGCAAAAGTATAAGCGGTTTCACCCTTATAAATAAGATATTTTATTTTTAGTTTGGTAATCTCAGAGAGTTAGACACTAAGAGAATAGCTAAGTGAGTAGACTATTAAAGGGTGTAATTGGGTTTTGGGTTAAATTTTGAGTAAAAAGTTTTATGAGACTTTTCTCATTCTAAAAGTCTCATAGTTGTAAATATTTATTTGTTAGTGAATTGGGTTTGGAGTAGGCCATTTTGAGTTGGGCCAAACTAAATATATTTATGTTCTTATTCTTAATTTGAGCTTGCTATTTTGTGTGTGGGTTTTGCGTGTGGGTATTGTTTTTCCCAACAATGGGTTCCCACAAGCGATATCCCTTAATTCTATTAGCATATCCCAAGAATAAACACTTCATGGATTTTGGATCCAATTTAGTGATTTCTTGAGAATTGTACGTCGCAAACACAAGACTTCCAAATGTATGTAGGTGAGAATAATCAGGTGGTTTACATGTCCACATTTCTATTGATGTTTTCAAATCAATTGTGGTTGGTGGAGATCGATTGATCACATAGTAGGCAATTTTGACTACTTTTGCTTAAAAATGACTTGGCTAGTAGTATTACTCTAGCTTTTTCCAATAGTGTTCTGTTCATCTGCGCTACCATTCCATTTTGTTATGATGTGTATAGCATTGGGAACTGTCTTTTAATTTTTTCCTTTTGACATCATCAAATTCTTTACCTGTATATTTTTCTCCATTACCAGTCTTTAAACACTTATTCTTTATTTCAGATTTAGTCTCTATTATTACTTTAAAAGCTTTAAAGACTAGAAACACATCTACGTTCTTTTTTATTGGATATAACTAACATCTTTTAGAGAAGTCATCAATGAATGATACAAAGAATCTTGCTCCTCCCATTGACATAATCAGTGCTTGTCAAACATTAAAGTGAATCAAGTCTATGATACTTTTGCACTTAGCTATTGATATGTTGAAATTCAGTCGATGTTGTTTACATGTAACACAATGCTCATATAAGGGTAAAAAAACCTTTGTAAGCCTAGGGAGTAACTTTTAATCAGAGAGAATTTTCAAATCTTTCTTTGACATATGGCCTAGTTTTTTATGCCATTGCATTGTCATTTTTTTTTTGCAAAACTAGCTGATGCAATAAATGCCTTTGCCTCCTAGTTTGTTTCTTCTATTAACATAAACAAATTTGCAGCTATCTTTACCTTTAAAACCACAAGTGATCCTCAGACAATCTTCATGATCCAATTTTTAACATGAGTCTTGCAGCCAAGATTGTCTAATTATCCCAAAAATAATAGATTTTTTTTCAAGATTGTCACATGTCACACTTCTTGAATAGTATGAATTGACCCATCGTACATCTTTAATTTGACGATACTAGTGCTAGTGATTTTTAAGGCATGATCATTTCCCATGAACATCGATCCACCGAAAATAGGTTTGTATGTATAAAACCAATTTCAATGAGAAGACATATGTCATAATGCTCTAGAATCCATTAACCAAACATCAATGGGTTGATTTTTGTCTTTAAAAATTGTTGTTGCTTCGCTATAAAGGATTTCTCCTTCATTTTAGTGCTTGCTACACATCCTTAAGGTTTTGATGACCCAAAGGCATTATCTAACCCTTTTTGTACCAATAGTCCTTTTTGAAGTGCCATTTCTTGTCATAGTTCTGACATTTCATGTTTTCTTACTTTGAGATTGTGATTTACCTTGTCTTTGACTCCTACTGAAGCCACACTTCACTGATCTTTCCTTTGGCACTAAAAACGCCTTAACTTGATGTGAACTACTTGATATGTCTTTTTTATTCTTGAGCCTATTTTTCTCTTCCAAAATAGCGACTAAAACATCTTCGAAGACTAAATAGTCTGAAAGTATATTTTTTGTCAATTTGATAACAAGTTGATCATGCAAATTTGGTAAACGTTGAAGTAGAAGCTTTACACGTTTATCTTTGCCTATTTTCTAACCTAACATAGTGAGCTATGAAAATAAAGTATCTAACATGTTGAAGTGATTGGTTACCGATGTAGATTTTGATATTTGAAAAGTATAGAGTTTTCCCCTTAAAAAGATTTTATTGTGTAGTGACTTAGCCTCATACAATTTTGTCAGAGTATCCCATTTCTCCTTTGTAATCTTTTTTTCTTCTACATAGGATAACTCTACATTGCCTAATGCTTGATGAATATCAACAATAGCATTTTCGTCCATCTTGTTCCATTTGACATTATCAGGGATCTCCGTGGGCTTGTCTTCAATTGTTACTAAACAATTTTCTTTTCTTAAGATTGCCTTTGTCCTCATTTTTTATATTGAGAAATTGTTTCCATTGATCTTATACTTAGCCATCATTAGTTCATTTATGATTTTCTCACTTACTATTGTCTTACTAACGAACTGTAGTGTATACAAAAAGTAATATTGTATGGATAATACTTTCACTAAGTAAACTTTTAGGAAAGATTAAAGGGTCACAAGTGATCCCATTTAAAATCCAACCTCTTTAGATAGAATTTCCTAAAACTTATTTATTCACAGTACTAACTTTCAGTATACATAAACAGTACTGTATATATGAATACTATGTTTTGTGAAAAATATCATATACTTAAACAGTATTATATATAAAAAATTCAACCTGACTGCTCTGATATTACTTGTTGGGATTCGGGCACCTTTGTGAATAAGACAACATGTGACTAGACTAAGATTTAAAAGAGTAATAGTTATGAGGCATATAAAATTTTACGTGTTTCACTAATTTGACTACATTCATGGACAAGTATAAAAGGAATTTTACTAGGAAAAATAATGTGGGAATACATCTATTCATTACTCTAAGGAGAAAACAATTATACTTTCTAAAACTAAAAAAACAAACACCTCACAAAATTTTCATTTACTAAAATTTACTTCACAAGTGAAGAATGAAGAATGAGATGCATTCCTTTCACAAACCAAGTCTATTTAGAGACTCCAAATCTTCTCCAATTATATTACCCTATGCATCATTTTAAGCTTTTTTTTTTTTTCGATGCCTAATATGTTAGAAGCTTAAAATTTACTACCTTTAATTTCAACTAATATAATTTGAACATGAACTTTTACTTTAAGATTAGGTTCGATCAATATTATTTTGCAAGGTCTTCTTAAAAACGTTCATAAAGATTTCAAGTTTTGAAGTAAACTCCAAGAAAAATTCAAGTAAAGCAAAATAGTCAATCAGGATTGCAACGCCTATAATTTTAGAAACCAATAAAGCCATAGATATACATCGACAACACTAATATGGTTTGGGTTAGGATTTATTTGGATGAACGATGAGATTTATTAGAGTGAGATTGAAAATAATATTGAAGATGAGATTTATTATTATTGAGATAAAATTAAAATTAATGGTGGGATATATATTTGAATATAAAAACAGTGATGGCGATGAGATAAATTATAATTTTAAAAAAATAACTATTAAAGATATTTGATTAAAATTTATGTATAATAAAAATTTTAAATTATTTTATATTTATAAAATTCATAAATAATTAAAAATTATTAAATTATTTTTATGATAAATAATAAAAAATTAATAATAGTATATCAAATAATATTTTTATTATATTAAATTAAAAATCATTTAAAAAATTTTTAAAAAATAAAATAATAATTAAATGGTAAGATACTTTTATATTTATAATAAGAATTAGGAGGAAAAAAAAAATACGAATCTTCAATGAAGGACCAACCCAATGAAAAATCTGCATCAACCACACTGTTCGATTAAAACCATACACAAAATTATGTATTATGTAACGCAGTTTAGACAATCTCCCACGCCTCCAATTTAATCCACAAGCAGCCCGAATCTTCAAAAGCAGTCAAAATCAGGCCTTCAGGACAAAGGACAGCTAATTAACATCCAACCCCACCTCCTAGATATTAGATTTCTCTGTTCCCATCGGTGAAGAAAAGGTGTTCAATCTACATATAAAAGGAGATGGATTAGTAGAAATAAGATGCATGATAAAATGTTATATTTTTAATTTTTATGATTTGTATTTAAATTTGAATAATTTAAGAACAAAAAAACAAAGTAACCAAAATTTCCCACCAAATCAAACCCTTAATGAAATTATAACAAATTTTCTAAATTATATTTATAACGATACTTTACATTAAATATATTAAATGATAGTTAATATTATAAATTTAAATATATTCAAAAATTATTTAATACAACAATTTAAAGAGTATTTTTAATACAACCGTTATCATAAATCAAATTATAATAATCCGAATAATAGATGTTTATATTAAGATTAATTATATATATTAAGATTAATTAAATTGTTATTTTAAAAAGAACTTTTATTTCATATATTATTTATATCAAATTAAAAAAATTACATTAATTATAAAATTTATTTTATAAGCATTATTTTTTCTGTTTTAAATTATTTGAATGTTATTGATTTTCATGAATTTAAAAAAAAAAATTTGAGTTTAATGTATTTAGTATTAATTTTTAATTTTTTATGAAATTAAAATTCTATGATTTTTAATTTCAAAATTTTTTTAAATATAAAAATAATTTTAAAATATTAAAAATTTTAGAAGTTAAAAAACATAATTTTAAAATATCTTAAAAAATAAAAAAAGATAAAAAAATATATATAAATTTAAGAAAACTCAAAATAAAAATATTATATTTTTTGTAAATATAAATTATAATATATAATTTTTATATAAAATATAATACAAATATATAAATTACTAATATTTTATAACACACATTCACCAATTTTGCAGTTGATTCAAAATTTATTCATCATTGGAAAGACAAAGACACGATTTAAGAAAATAAAAAGCAGAAAAAAAAACATAACAACTGTTTAACTCAAAAAAGAGATATTATCAACGTTTAATATCTTGTCGCATTTATAGGCAAAAATGACAACTATACGACCGCTTCACCATTGCTCTTCTCAATCTTAAATGGGTCCACAGGAACCGACAATGGCAGCTGGACTGGACCCTTATCAATAATACCATCTGCAAAGCAAAATTTTAAGCTTCTGGATAATTAAGTTCCATCAATATATTTAGAGTCCAATTAACAAATGTTTATATACATTAGTTAAAAATAATTAAAATATAATTTTTGAATGGCCTTCATGAAGAGTTCAGAAAGATTTCGGGCTATGAAATAAACACTGAGAAAATTATAGGAAAGCAAAATATTCAGCCAGGACTACAACGCCTATAATTTCACAAACCAATAAAGCCATATATGTCCACCAAAACACCAACGAAACCGGTGGGGTCCGGCTTAATCTTCAAAAGCAGTCAAAATCTGGCCTTCAGGACAAACGACCCCAGCTAATTAATATCCGACCCCAGCTTAAACAGAATAGATTCCTCTGTTCCCATCAGTGAGGAAAAGGTGTTCAATCAGCGTATATAGAAAAAGACAAGGACTAGTAGCTGACAGATGCTTGATAAAATGTTTATTTTTTTAAAAATAAAACTCAGGTTAAATAAATTATTTAATTCTCCAAGATTAAGAGAGGTTAAGAATAATATCTATAAATTATACATTTAAAATAATTTTAATAAAATATCATTGAATTCAAATTTAAAATCATTTACGTTAAAAAAAATTCTACCAATTAAATTAATCTTTTATTAGTTTAAAATGTTATATTTTTAATTTTTATTAGTATTCAAATTTTAATAAAATAAGTACAACAAAAATAAAAACATAATGATCAAAATTTCCCATCATATCAAACCCTTAATTAAACTATAACAAATTTTCTAAATTAATGTTTTAAACTCACTTTTTAATATTAATTAAAATTATATTTATAATTATACTTTACATTGAATATATTAATTGATAGTTAATATTATAAATTTAAATATATCAAAAAATTATTTAATATAATAATTTAAAGAATATTTTTAAAACAATTGTTATAATAAATCAAGTTACAATGAATCGATTAACAGCTCTTAATATTAAGATTAATTAATATTAATTAGATGCATATATTGAGATTAATTAAATTGTTATTTTAAAAATAACTTTTTATTTCATATATTATTTATATCAAATTCAAAAAGAAATACTGCATTAATTATAAATTTTTTTTATAAGTATTAATTTTTCTATCTCAAATTATTTAAGCGTTATTATCTTTCAAGAAATTAAAAAAAAATTGATTCATTCTCGAAATTATAAAAACAATTGTTTTTTTAAGAATAGTAAATGACTATTTTAAAAGAAAAAATAAGTAAAAATTTTACAATTTCATAATTTGACAAGAGTACAAATTATATATAGAAAATTTTTGCAACTCTAAGAGGATCCATCGAGAATTCCATTTCCTTGCATATAGTCAATATTTTGTATTTCATTTACCTTTTTTTTTTTTTACTGAAATTTACTTATTCATCTATCGTAATTTTTTTGTCATTGTTTGGTGAAAAAAATAAAAAATAAAAAAGTTCATTAATCTAATAATTAAATTATAAAATAAGAAAATAATTATAAATTTAATTAACAAGTTTTTTTTTTTAATTTTTATAAATACTTAACTTTATCCGGAAATAATAAAAGAAAAAAAATTAATTTGGGTCACATCCGTTAAATGTTAGCCAAACATCCTTTTTATTGTTCCTCTTTTGTCTAATAGTGAACAAAAGCAACACAAGCATTAAATGCCCCATCGACCTCTCTATTTCCCTTCCCAGGAAGTCATAGTGACAGTTGAAGATTAGCTCACCGCTCCCGTTCGCATAATGGCAAAAAATTCAGGAATTTGAATCTTTAACTATCTTAGATTTGATCTCAGATTGGCTCTACAAATGGAACCATTCACAAACAAACGAATGGGGGGATTTTTTCTGGAAAACAATTTTTTGGAGACCAACTTTTGGAAAAATGAGACACTGTAAAAACAAAATCGACCCAACATCACCGAAACCACCACTATCAAAAGTCAAAACCTACCCCTACCTACCGTCGAGCCAAAAAATTATCTTCCAACACTTCACCCCTCACTATCTCGACATCATACTACCAACAACACGTAGACACTTGATTTTGGACGGGTTCTTTGAGACGAATTTTTTTTTGTATTCGTTCAAACATCCCACACAAATTGGTTATTTAAGCTCGAGTGGATCAATTGCCGAAATCCAAAGTCTGCATTAATTGTATTTGAGAGCCTAAAGTCTTAAATTTGTTTGGGTTCAATCCTATTTAATTTGGGCTTCAATCCCAAGGTCTACACTAACCAGTTGGGTTTGAAAGCCCAAAATCGAAATTTAAGGCCCATATTCCTTTAATTAGAATTAATTAGTAAGTGTAACTAAAAATTAATTAAAGAAAAAAAAAAGAGACAGCACAGAGTCACATCCCTTCCAACACCCAGCCCTCACCAAGGTGGAGCCACCCTAGCACCTACCCTGCGAAAGCTCCTCTGCCGAACCACCCTACAGCCATCTTTGCAGCTGAATTTCAGCTGCCACCAGCATTGCTTGTACCCGATTTCTCCCATCATCCCAAACCTTCTTAGCATCCCAAATTCCTTTTAAAAAACTGAGCAAAAATAATCAAAGGGGGGGGGGGGGGTCAAAAAATTTTTTTATAGAAGTGGAAGAACCCAATGAAAAACCCAGCCCATCACACCTCTCAACCACAACAAAAAAATCTTCCAACCGCCCAATTTCCAACACAAACCAACCTCCATCACAACCCCGACTCCCACTCAACTAGAGCCAAAAAACGATTGTCAAAAAACATCTACCATCAACCTTCGTCCACTCCGGAACAACCGAAACAATCTTACACCCTTACAAACACATAATTGTTTTAGCTTACTTTATCTTTTTTTTTTTCATAACCCTATAATTTTAAAAATCTATTTTCAATCAAATATAAATATTAAAATTGAATAATCATATATTGAATTGGGCCAAGCTTATGGTTTCATGAAAATAACGGGATCTTATATTTTAGGGATTTATATGAAATTTGGTAGGAATGCCTATGGGAATAAAAAAAAAGCAAAACAAAAATGAAAAAAATAGAATGAAAAAGCGTGTTAGCTTTTTAAGTGAAATAGTGATCCAAGATGAGGGTGAATTAGATTTTTTTAAATTCTTTTCAAATAATGATTTCAATATAGTTTAATGAAAATTAAAACAACAAGCACTTTTGATAAAAATATAATATAAACAATAACAATTAATGAACCTAAAATCAAATATAAACAACAATAAATTATAAAGAGATAGGGATAGAAAAATCAAACACAATAATTTATAGAGGTTTAGTCTTTCTCCAAAATACACCTATGTCTTCTCTTTTTGGTTATCTACACTAAAGCTTTAATCTACTATTCTTGAATTAAAAATACAACCTATCTTTTTCTTTTAAGGCTTAAGATAGAAATCTCTACCTTTTGTAGTATTTTATCCAATCTCACTACAAAGCTCTCACACTTCTTGTTCTCTTTCACCCTTGTACATCAAAGGTAATTTTGCAAACAATAGAACAAACTCTCTAAGGCTATGTGTTTTATAAGTTTAAGTATAAAAAAATGATAAATGAATAACAAATATAATTTCGATACAATGAATACAAAGATATAGACTTTAAAGATCTAAAAACTCTTGATTATTTGAAAGAATAAAAATATGACTTGTTGGCTTTTGCTTTCTTAATGCATCAACTTTTTTGGTGTATTGGAATGCTTAATTTATAGAAAATTTGAAGAAATGGCCGTTGAAAGTGTTTGGGAGAAGAAAGTAGCTGTTGGAAGCATGAAAAAGTAGCCATTTGAGTGATATTGGCTAGACCCAATTGATCCCTTCCCTTAAGGGATCGATTGGTTCACTTTTGGAAGCCAATTTTACCTTTGAAAATGCCTACCTGATCGATTCCTTTATGTAAGGGACCGATTGGTTGAGAGGGTGATCAATTTTCTACATAGGGTGATCGATCCTTTCTTGCTATTTCAATAGAAAATTCTTTTCTAGTTAAAAAAGCAATCGATCTCTTCCTGATGGGATCAATCCTATCTAAGTTGGGTGATTGTTTCTTGTATTGTACTCTACTCATTAATTTGATCATAACTTGAGTTATACAAATCCAAATCACAAACCATTTGAAGATTTAGAAACTAGACTTAAAGGGCTTTCTATACATATAAAGTTCATCACCTAATTCAATGTGTACGAATTATATTGAATTTTTAAAATTACCTATTGTGCAGTTTTTAGATAACTGCAGAGTGTCTAATAAAAATTCAAAATTTTTTCTTAGAAAATTTGGATTTGAATTTTGTTTAATGCATTAGAAAGTAGACTCAAAGAGCTTTCCAACCATATAAAATTTAAATATTAAAACTTTGTGAATTAATACAAAAAAATAAAATAATTTTAATGTTGGAAAACTTTGTTCTTGTAAAACAACTTTCTTAAGTTAATCTATTTCTCAAAATCAATATTATTAAAATTGTATTAAGCCCAAAATGAATAAATTCACTTTAAAAACAACAATTGGACTTTCATTTAATCTCAAATAAACAATATTTAAAGATAGATTTGGTTTGAGAAATATAAAAACAAAGAAAGGTTTGTTTACACTTTAAAAAACATATTATTTATTTAGTACCAAAATATAAAACTTAAAACATGTACTAAATAAATCTGTTTCAAAATCTTGATCAAACTTATTTAGCTTAATGTTTTATCATTTCAAAATAAAGATAATTTCAAGGCTAACAAAGTGAAAAAGAAAAAGAATGAAAAATGAAAAAAGAAAAGGAGGGAAAAGAATGGAAAAAAAAGTCTTAAAACAAAAACCCAAAAGGGTGATTTAAGTAAAAAAAGATGTATTGGCTAGAATATGAAAAGACGTCTTAAGAGTATTCAAGAGTCCAATTGATTAAGGGGCAAATTTTGGAATTTAAGTTTGAAAAAATCAAAAGTGATAACAAAATGAGTTTTTAAGAAAGAATTTTGGATTGGAGTAAAAAATTGTCTTAATAGTCATTATTTTTAATGTTCAAATCCCATCCAAACACCTATTCTAGTAATATACTTTGACATTATCTATCTATCTATTATCTTTCACTAGACTTGTTCTTGTGTCGAATATCCTTATTTTTTAAACCATTTTGTTTTTAATCATTTTTTCTCATAATGAGAAAATAAGCAATGAATCGCATTTTTCATGAAATTGAAATAATGAGAAATATATTAAAAAAATACATAAAAGATCTTTACATTATTTCAAAAAAAAAAAATCTATAGTGACAAAGGCAGAATGAAAATAGTGTGATAAAATAAATTTGAGAAAATGTTGACCCACAAAACTTTCAAAGGAAGAAAGAGGCATTTTGAAAAAAGTTCAGATTATGTGAAAAGATATTTTGATTCACAAAGGGGTTAATAGAAGCTATTAAGATAAATTAATCTTGAAGATGAAAAGAAAAAAGAATTTTGAGAACCTTTTTTACCACAATTATAGGTGCATTTATTACATCTCATGCATTGCATTTATGACATTCATTGCAAACAAGAAGTTTGAATTAGTAGTAGACTAGGAATTTTTTTTTTGAGTAAATGAATTTTGAATTAGTACTATCTTTGGTTGAGAAAAATTTTTAAAGGATAATCTTTGATTGAAAAAATATAAGACCTTAACTCTTAGTTGATAAGTTTCAAGAAATGTCCCTCTATCTTCAGGAATGTATTTTATGATTTATAAATCTTTTGATTATGATTTATAAAACCTCCAGATATGATCTTTAAAATTTACAGTTACTATTTTCAAGAACGATTGATATCATATTTTGACTTAGACTCAAGCTATCATTTTTCTATCTTAGTTTAGTCTAGTGATCTTCACTTTGAGTTATAGGCTTAGACCAAGTCATCATCTTCATTTTGATTTTGGCTCAAATCTAGTCATTTTCGACTTTAATTCAGTTTAATTACCTTTATTTTCGATCTTTGCTCAGTCCAGTCACTTTTATTTTTTGACCCTAGCTTAGTTCGGTTGCCTTCATTTTTTTACTTTAGTAATTTTTGACCTTAGTTCAGTTTGGTTACCTTTATTTGTTATCTTTGCTCAGTCAATCACTTATTTTTTTACCCTGGCTTAGTTCGATCACCTTCATTTTTTTTGCTCTCGTTTAGTTCAATCACTTTCATTTTTCAACCTAAGTTCAATCCGATCATTTTTATTTTCGACTTTGACTTAGTCCGGTCACATTTATTTTTCATCTTTGGTCCAGTCTGGTTATCTCCATTTTCAACCTTAGCTTAGTTCGATTATTTTTATTTTAGACCTTAACTCAATCTAGTTATCTTTATTTTTAACATTTGCTCAATCCGGATACTTTCATTATTCAATTTTTGAATAAATAAAAAAATTATTTATTACAAATAATATTTATTTATTATATATAATTTGATCACTAAAAATGATTATTTTTCTTTTTTATCATTTTTATTATTTTTTATCTTATTATTATTTTATATTTTTTAGGGAAATAAGTAAACGAAAATCACTTGTATTGAATTTTTTTTAAATACCCCATTACTTTGAATAGTATTTTTAGAAAAATATTCTCACATAAAGATTTTAAGAAATCTCTAC
Source organism: Durio zibethinus (assembly GCF_047325235.1). Taxonomy (NCBI): domain Eukaryota; kingdom Viridiplantae; phylum Streptophyta; class Magnoliopsida; order Malvales; family Malvaceae; genus Durio; species Durio zibethinus. The sequence continues at coordinate 3,591,080 of NC_143166.1, forward strand.
TTAGACTTTCAATAAGATTTTTATTTTTATTTTTTTATATTTTTTTATGTATATATGCATTTTTTAAAATTTACTAATTCTTTAAAAAAAATTTACACTTATCTTTATATTTCTAAAAAAAATTATTCTAGGGATTTAAAACAAAAGCTAAAAAATAAAAAAAAATTATCCAAAACAAGCTAGTCAATAACCAAATGGTGGTTCAACTGATTTAGCAACTTTAAGGCAGTTTTCACTATTTGAAGTGGTTCAAATCAATCTACCAGTGATTCAATGGTCTAATCAGTTCTAGGTGATTCAAATTTATTTAGCCCAATTTTACTTAAAGAAAACCTAGAAATTGGGTCGAATGCACGGATCTCAGGTTAGATCTAGGTCCACTCGCAAATCTTCTCTTTTTAAAACATAGCATTTTGGTTTTTTCTATAGAAGACAAGTTTTTTTTTTAATTCATTTCCTTTCTTTTTCTAAAAAGAAAAACTTTTTCTTTCTCTCAAACACCCTTCCCCAACAATGATATTTTTTCAGAATTTAACCATTGCTGGTTACTAGTTCCTTTTCAAAATTCAACCCTAGTTCTGAGCTTAGTTTTTCCTAAAAACACCTTAAAAAAGCTAAATTTATCCTTAAAGTTTTAACCAAAATATCTTTAGATGTCAAGCTCCGTTGTTCCAAACAACCTAGTTTCTCATTATGTTTTTCACCTTCCTAAAACTCCAACAAAAACCTAGTCCTGAAATTTCTTTAAATCACCTAAATTGAAACATTAGGTTAGTCTTTTATTTATTTTTTTTTTTTGCATTAGCTTTTTTTACGTTGCTTCTTCTTTCATAGGGGATGTGGTTTTTTCTTTTTTGTGTGATTTTTTTGTGTGGTTGTTGCTTCATTGCTCGTGGTGAAAAATGAGGCCATGTTGTTTTTATATATTTTTTTGTTTTAATTTTTAAAAAGAAACAAAAGGATTTTTTTTTTGTTTGGGGTTGTTTGAGTGTTCAGGCTATTGGTAGTATGTGGGTGGTATTTTTTTATCTTGATTTTGGCAGCAGGGTGGGTGGTTAATGATGGTAATGTGGTGTTGGGACCAGGCTGTAGTGGATTAGACAGTTGTTTTTGCTAATGGAAGTTAGTGTAGGTTTGATTTCGATTAAAGTGTTTTAGGCTAGTGGTTTGTAGAGGTAGTGCACTGATGGGGTCATGGTGGTAGTTTGGCTATTAGGGAATGGATGGATTTTTTTTTTTTTGCTTAGGAAAAATCACCCATTTATGTGTGAATCTCATTGCACCGTGTAAAAATTTCGATTCTTGTAGAATCATTCTTAAAAAGACATGGCCATTCAATTATGTTGGAGTCTGATTGCAATAGCAATTGTTGCATTTTCAGGCTATGTAATGCTAAATCTAAAAAAAGGTGAAAGTGAGGGGCTTTGGGGGATGGGATTGTTGAGTTTTTAGGATTTTTTTGGGCTGTTATACGAATTGGTGTTAGAAGTCAATGAGTTAAAATTAAAAGTGAAAAATTTAGAGTTGGAAATGAGAGGGATAAATTGAGGGAAAGAAAAGTAAATATGAAAAAGGTGGTTCCATGGCAGACCAATTTTCTATCTTTTTTTATTTTTGTTGTAATTTTTTAATTAATTAATGTAATTGTCTTTTAAATAAAATAAAATTGAGCATCCAGAATTGAATTTGGGCTCACAATTAGACTTTGAATCTTTTAATTGGGCCTTCAAATCTTAATTCAAATTTGACCTAATAGGCATGAGCACATGCCAAAATGATCTAAAATGATTAATTTGAAACAAAACCCAATCGAACTCAATAAAATAAATTTAATAAAAATGCTTAAGTTAGCTCAAATCCAAATGTGAGTTCAAATTGAATTTGGGCTATAATTAGACTTTGGACCTTTTAATTGAGCCTTCATATCTTAATTTAAAATTGATCCAATAATAAAATTGAATTAGGTTGAAGCCTATGCAAAAATGATCCAAAATGATTAATTCAAAATAAAATCCATTCAAACTTAATAAAATAAATCCAATTAAAATGCCTAAGTTAGCCCAAATCAAAATGTTAAGATCAAGTCTAAAAATCAAATAAATGCCAATCGATTCAAACAAAATTAAGTATCTAAAAATCAAATAAACTTCAATTAATTTGAATAAAATTAAGTGTCTATAATGATGATAACAATGTAAAAAAAAAAAAAAAGTTTCATATAACCATTTTAAGATATGACATTTAGCAAATTTAAGATTTAAGTTATAGCATTTGTAATCTTTTTCTTATCTTTAACATACGGCTTTCTTTATATATATAAAAAAAAAAAATAGTTGCCAATATTTTAAGAAAATAAAAAATATGCAAGCCTAGCAAGAAGAGCGAAGGGGTGGGTGGAAGCAATAAACAAGGGGTTTTATGGAAGTTGACAAGGACAGAGATGAGGTAGTTGCACTCTCATCAAGCCCCTACTTTAATTCTCTTTTAAATGCCCGGCCTCCTCCATAATGGCTCCCAAGCAGACATTCATTTCATGGGGAATACTATACTTTTCCTTGCACAAACTAATGGCTTGCCTTCATATCTGCTTCTTCTCATACTTCCACAGAATCTTTTGAACTTATCAAAACTTAATACTTTAATTAGAGAAGAAAGATCTCTCTCTATCTCTCCACCTACTATTATATTTATTCAAAGTGTTTTTTTTTTTTTTTATGGGTTTAGTTGACCAAACTGATTCCGAGGAACTTTCTATGACTTCCTTATATGGATATCTGATCTCTTCCCTTAAGAGCGCGAACTCTGCTTTGTCCATAGGTGACATTGAAACAAATATAATATTTAATACTTAATATTAATTATTTTATTTTTATTTTTAACATAATTTGTATTCCAATTAGTAAGTGTTGGAAGGGTGCAGTGTCCCTAAGTCTTGAGAAAGCATGTTGGGCCAGCGAGACAGGCATACTCCATGAGAAAAATGGAAGCATTGAAGTCAATAAAACCAGATGGCTGGGACTTCTAGGAACAATAATCGATCAAAACAGTACCTCACACCTCACCCCAGCAAACCAGTAAAGCCTAGCTATGGAGTGCCAGCTTCCACTTCTCCAGAGCCTGAGTTTCTCTAAACGAGCTACGTGGATAACCTAGTAGTCGTCAGATCATCTCCTGTCACTTTCATTCATCATGTTAGAGAATATGCTAATTGATGACCATCATCCATAACTCAGCTACAGTCTGGATTATCAAAACTGTACACCCTAGGCTAAAACCCTAATTGTAGTAGTATTTCAACTTTTTATCTTTTCCTTTTTGGGGAATTAAAATTGGTTATCAGAGTGAAAAAAATGGGTTTGTCCCATAGTTTTCATATATATGCACTCCTAAGACTAAATGATCCAAAAATTTCCCATTATATTTAATAGAATAGAGTATTGGAGTATGCAATAGTAGTTCAATTTTGGGGAGAGTTTGGCAAATTTCAAGCTCTCCAATCCCAAGACAGAAAGGGAGAAAAAGAAGCAGAACAAATTAGCTAAGTAGGAGACTGAAAGTAACTGCACCAATTTAATTCAAAAGACAATTGAATCTTAGCATTAGCAGAGCAAAACAGAAGAAGAAAGCACAACAAAAGAAACAAGAGCATTAACACTAGCCTTTCCCTATCCTCCTTTTCTCATTCTCTTGGCCATTGCTAAAGCTACACTGACCTATAAACCTCATTTAAACATTAATGAAAAGGCTAAAGCCAATGCTCTCTCATTCACTGTTATAATAATTCAAAAAGGAAACAAAAGCTGGTGATAGAAAAAAAGTTCTTACAGACTTTCTTACTTGAATTAATCTAGCATTAAAAAGATGTAGTAACTTACATAGTAACAGTACAAAGAAAAAAAATCCTACCTACAACCAGCAGGTTCCTCTCCTTAGTTGTGAAGAGGATTAGGACCCGTATGAACTATCCTCTTATAATCTCCATATACAGTGTTTGGATCACCTTCATTTCCAGCAAACTGAGCTGAGCTTGATGGAGCATGAAAGGAAGCGTTGTCAAAAACCCGGGCTTTCCTTGGGGGAGACCTGAAAGACTGATAAGTACTACTGGCTTCTTCATGAGCAACAAAATGCAAACCAAACTGAGAAAAAATCAAGATGATCCACAAGAAGAAAACTGCAGTTCTAGCCCCACTATATCTGCCCCCTCTTGTTTTGACTCCTCTATAAATTGTCATTGCACTGTTGATCAGTTCAGTTGTGGTGGAGCCCAACTGGAAAAATAGTACTGCTATGGAGCTTTAGAATCTGAAAGAGAGATGAGGACCATAAAAGGCTAGTGTGAAAAGAAGTGGGTTTTGAGCTAATTGATTCTGATCTGAATCTCTGAAAGCAGTAGAAACTTGGTTAGCTAATAAGCTAAAGCTAGCTCTATTTTGAGTACGAGAATTTTAGAAAAATGAGAGAAAAACCTTTTAACTTTGGCTGCCCCTTATCTTATGGGTCTGGTCATATGATCTTAGCCCTTGATTCCTGGAAACTTCTTTTATATATCTCTTTGGATTTTGCACCTTTTACTCTCACACCGCCAACCCCCACTGCTCGCATTTTCTTTGCTATTTGGCATCTGTTTTCTAGTTTTTGTTCTTGTTTGTTTATGTGTTCATAAATGCTACAAATCCTTTTTTTTTCTTTTGGTATTATTTCGCTCAATGTTGCTGGGAGAGGGTGGTGCTGTGAGACTGTCCAGTATTAATAGCCGTTGTCTGTGGGAAAATATTCGAAATTGAAGTTGGATGAATTTATATTTTTATACAAAATGCATTGGAAAAACAAAACTTGACGCTTTCTTTCTCTTATATGATGACTGAAATACCATTTCTGCTTTCGTGCCTCCACTTCTTAATTCAGTAGCTATATATGGTTTGACTTGTTAGCTTGTTTGAATGTCACCCAATTCATGATTTCTTTTTTTTTTTTCTTTAATTGCATACACTGAACAATGATGGAATTATCATAGTTAAGAATTTTAGTCATGTAATTAGGTAGATTCATATTAAAATTTACATTTGATGTATTCTAGTACATAAATTTTATATAATATTAATAAATTAGACGGTACTATTTTATTAATAAATAAATATCAATTTTTAAAATAGATATATAAAAAATTAATATTTTTTTGAAATTTTATTTATTAATAAAATAATATGATTTGAGTCATCTCATTAATAAAATAATATTATTTTACTCACAAATAATATATAAAATTTATACAATATATTAAATATAAACTTTTATCTTGCGTATTTAGTTTTGTTTCACATGCAATTGCTTCAAAAAGACTTAGGATGATCATGAATAATAAATAAATAGATATTTGTCATTATTTGATTCGGGTAATTATAAATAGATAATTAACGAATTAAGATAAAATATTTATTATCTGTGATGGATTCAAAGCAAATATAGATAGTATCCCCTAAATATTTAATATCAGAATTCGTTTAAGTTTTAATAAATAATAATAATTATCCAAATCCATATCCAAATCGATTGTTTGTTTATATATATAATATAAAATTTTATACTAGTAGAAGATTTGGGACTTTAAAAAATAATTTTTATTTATTATTAATTAAGAGTGAACTTAAATTTTTGTTTATTTTATATTTTGACAAAAAATTTAAATAAACGAATATTTTGATGGATTCATATATTTAAATAGATAATACTTATTTAAATAGATTCAAATTTAGATAATAATATTAAACTTAAATGAATATTTAAATGAATTTAAATATTATAAATATTATATAAAATCAGATATAAATATCTCAAAAATAAAGATATTCCCCCCATTGGCTAAGAAGACTAGTTAACTTAAGATGGATCAATGAAACAAAGGCTAAGGAAATTAGGCACAATGCAGCTTAAAAAGTTAGGCTCATGGGGTATTAACGGCCTCCTTTTAACGGGCCAAGATGGGTTCAGAGTTTGACCTTAACCTTTCTTTTCCCAGCCCATTTAATCATAAAACAAAATCACAATGTCATTCCAATATATATTTTATCCTTCTCATAAATGACAACTTTTTTTACTAATTTTATTTTAGTTGATACGTATCCTTAGTTAATAAAAAAAAAAAACCCTTTTTTTACCAATGGCATGGTAGGTTGATTCAATCCCTTTGAGTAGTATAAATTATTTTAAATTTTAAATTTAATTTTAATTTAGTTAATTTATGTAATTATTTTAAAAAATAATATTTAATAAATTTAAAATTTATGAGTACAATTTATTTTTTTTATTCTCAAATTAATTGGGGATTGAAGAACTTATTCAACCTTAACTAAAAAGAAAAGAAAATGTTTATCAAAAATTAAAAAAAATTAAAAATTCAATTTAAATATTGACCATTTGGTATTATTTTTATTTGACAATATCGAACCTTTTCTTGACTTTTAATCAATTTTAGTAGGGTTAACATAAAATGAAAAAGGGAAAATTCTTCTCGTACTGACCAACCGACGTAACCCTTGAAATCATATACGAGTTGCACACGGGGAGGGAAGTATTAGTGGCGTACATTGACTTGGAAACTCAAAGGGGAATATGTGAACAGTCAAATGAAGAAGATTCGTGAGTCGTGCGCATCTTCCACTTATTGATCCTGTTTTTTTTCTTCTCGTCTTAAAACATCTCCCTACTCCTTTACCCGCTCTATTTCTAAATTCCTCCTCCTTCCTTCCTTCTTTAAATATATACTAGTATAAATCCTATTCCTCCCTTCACTTCTCTTCTCTGCTGGCCACATTTTTCCAGGTATATACATGTATTTATATCTATATATTATCTCACTTTCTTTCTTTCTCAAATAATGCATAAAATATATATCTGTTGGGAGTTGTTGTTTTATTCTCCAAAATGTTCACTTAATTTCCATTTTTGATGTGGAGTTGCTGCTTTTGCTTATATTTTGGGAACCAATTTTGACTTTGTTTCTTTTTTTTTAATGTTGATGCTTGGAAATACCAGGGAAATTAAAGATCTCGTATGATTGGTTTGGTTTTAAGATTTGGGTTTGCTTTCATGGGACCGCTAATTCCAGTATTGGCTTAATTAGTATTTATAAGCTCCTCTTTCATTTTTGTATGCATATAACATAAAACTTAGCACTTGTGACCAGAAACGGTTATATTTTGATCTCTAAATTTTTCTAGGTAGATAGAGCACAATCCGTGAGATGCTCATATTTGAATTAATGCAATAATTGATGCATATGGTGCTGGAAGTTCCTGAATAGCACATTTCGGTGGTCCATGATAGCTTCTTTCACCAGCTAAATCATTCTTAAATTGATTAGAGAAATATATTATAGGAGTAGTTTTCTGATCCATGAAAGTCAGTACAAAATATGCAATCCTGTATTTCATTTGTCGTGTTACTTGGTGTTTTGGTTGGAATTTTTAAATGCTGCTTTCATTTAGGTGCACAGCTTGAAGTTATTGATAAAATATTTGCTTTTGTTTCTGAATGAAGGCCATACATGAATAGGTGCTGTGTTTTTTCCCCTCATAAGGGCGGCTATTGTATTTGGAGTTGGGATAGAATATCTTCTTTTTTTGGTTTAGAGAATACTTGTTTAATTAATCTTCCCTTATGTTCAATGGACTATTCTCTATCCAACTATATGTCCCAATAATTCACAGGACATTGTTAATTCTTCAAAATAGTGTTTGGTAGAAGCCTTATACTATACTTGATTTGTTGAATGTGATTTCAACATATATTGCTGCTTAATTCTAACATTGCCGCTTTTTCATTATACACAGATTAAGCATAGAAGCTCCTTGCACACTTCTTCCAACTGTTGCCAGCAAGTTCTTGCTGGCAGGTAAAACCATTTTGCTCATTCCTTTGAGGATTATGAGTTCCCAGACGGCACTGAAACCTAGAAAAGCCTTAGAGGGTGTACATGGGGTGCAAGTGGCTCCTCATTCACCATTTGCATTGGAGGAGATTAACCAACAAGGCGACTTCCAATCCTCTCATGATAAATCATTTATTACAGCAAATCAACCACTATTGATGCAGTAAGTTAAAGGGACAACTTGTCTATCAAAATTTGTTTATGTCAAAATATTGGTTGCTCAAAGTATATAGAGTGTTGAACTGTTTAAATCCTGTCTATCAATGTATTTGAGTACAGTCTCACAAATATGCTATTACTGCCTGTAACCCACAATAACATACTGCCTAATGTTTTTCAGAGTATGGCAGCAGAGACCAGCTTGTTTAAGGCCTGTACGATGTTGTATGCAAGGTATGGTAATAACGGTATTTATTTCTTGTGGTCTCTCTCTCTCTCTCTCTCTCTCTCTCTCTCTCTCTCTCTCTCTCTCTCTCTGTGTTTATGTGTGTGTCTCGGCTCTCCGTTCTGTTGTATAAGATTCTTTGCCTATGCTTATCTTTTAAAACTTTTATTAGGGGACCAGAATCTTCTAGAGACAGTTGCCAATGTCTTAACATCACTTCCTTTTATTGCTCTTGGGATCCAGGCCCCAAGGTAATATTCTCTTTAATTTGCTTCATAAATAAGATATCAATATCATATTACCATTTTTTATTAATACTTTGTTTACTTGGATGCAGGAAAAATTTGAATTCTAAGCTGTATGCTAATTCATTAATTGGAGTAGGTGTTACCTCTACTTTGTACCATTCTTCGAGAGGAAGGCTGAGGAAGTACTTAAGGTGGGCTGACTACACAATGATAGCCACAGCTACTGTGGTAAGTTCAAACTGATCAATAATTTTTTAGGAATAAGACTCGGGAAAAATTATCAATATGCATTTAATTTTGGAAATACAATGAACTTGAAAATAATCCTCACACAGTTTCTGTTGGTATCCTGTAACCTGAATAAGATCCTTCTGATTAGTTACTTGTTTGTTTTTACTGACTTTGTCAATGTTAAGCATAAAAATGAATGATAAAGCATTGTTAGTATGCTGCATCAGTAGACTTGATTGAGAACACAATGCTGCCTGGTGAAAATTTACTTCTACATTCGATTTTTTTAAATTGCTAAATCAGATTCAAATTTCTAACTCTGAAAATCCTTTTTGCAGTGTCTATCAAGAGCTCTTAGAAATGAGAACCCAAAGTTACTGATGGCAGCTTCTGCTTTACTGCTACCTGTCCAGCCTCTGATGGTTTCAGCTGTTCACACTGGAATGATGGAGGTAAACTAGCTGGTTATGTTCTTGTAAGTTTATTAAATTAAAAACAACCTGGGGTTCCTTTTTTTTTTCCCATTATAACTTGTAGCTATTTATTTGATGGGGTCAAAAGAGCTACATGTCTTTGAGAATCTTTATCCTGTTATAGTTTTATTCACCTCTCTGAAGGAATTAAGTTAAGCAAAAAGGTTTAATTATCCAAATTTTAATTTTAGCATTGTGGTTTTTAGTGGAAGCAATGCCCAGTGTATAACCAAATTCATGTGGATAATAGTTCCATGCACAACAAGTTTGATCTTTTTGTTTGTCTATATCTCTGATTGCCAATCATTGCTCCAGATTATCAGTATAATTGATCAAGTTACCATCTAGGCTCAAGCTGTTCTTATATTGAAACCTTTTTGTTGTCGTTGATCCATTCCAGGTAGCATTTGCAAAAAGAGCATTAAAAGATCCAGAACTAAGGATGGTTCATCATGTGCATAAGATGTCATCATTCTTGGGAGGTGTTCTCTTCATTGCAGATGATGTGTTTCCTAGGACTCCTTTCCTTCATGCTGCATGGCATCTTGCCGCAGCTGTCGGTGTTGGCACCTGTAACAAGCTTCTTGAGTAGTTCTATTGTTGCCTGTTGGCAATGAAAGTTCTCCCTTTAGGATGGAAAAAAAAAGAAAAAAAAAACGGAAAAAGATCAAAATAATTGAATTATAATGTAGATCTCGTCATTCATTTGCAGATAAGTTCAAGCAAACCCCCTCCAAAAAAGCCAAAAATATTAACTCCAACTGCCATCCAGAATTTGTAACTCTAGAGCTGTAACGTCCCAAAGTTTTGTTACTGTGAAAAAGAAATGATGCATAAATGCCAATGCATCAACGTTCTCTAAAATTCCTGCATGAAAGAGGCTTCAGTCAAATACAGATATGACATAATGTCTCTGTACCTATTGTACCTTGTACGTTGACTAGAATGATTGAACATAAGCCCAGCAAGAATTTCTAACAAAGAAATTCTTGAAATCGGAAAAAGTTAAGACGGTGAACAAAAATTGTACACGAAACTCAATACCCTGATTTCTGACAAAAGTACACCAAATTTCTTCCTGTCTTTAGAGTCTTACAATTCAAGCTGTAACTAATTTACAAAAAATCACAAAATCAGGGTGTGAAAGAATACGATGTGTTATATCCACAGCTTGTTAGATTCAGCAGCTGCTACAGCAATTGTGAAACAATCTCCAGTTAATGCTGGGGTAATCCCTCCAATAGCAAAATTGTCGATATTGTGGTGTCTGGAATCATATACAAAAAAATGCAACTCCCCCCATCAACTCAATCCTGGTGAAATAAAGCCTCAATGCTCCCAAAATTGAATTTTATGCCCCCTTGCCGCATGAAGAGGATTAAAAAAATAAAAAAATTAAACACGAAAAAGGGGATTAGCTGCAAGATGTGCTTGCTAAAATACAGGTACAAGGAACACCTATCAAAATCCCTCTCCAAGCAGATCACGTAGCCGACGATGATCTTGAGTCTTCTGATTTGTTTGTACGACACATGCAATCAGGGCATGGGAAGGTATATATTGAATCATTTGGCTTTTTCAGTTCAATTCCCTTCGAGTCACTGTGTGACCGCATATTCAGCATTTGACGCTTAAAACTTTTCCACCTGGAATACAAAGGAAGGTATATTGATTCTGGTAGTTATTTCCAATTATCACAAATAAGTAGCATTGTAAAACATCACATGATGATGTTTTTCATTATAAAACATAGCAACTCCCCCTAGATTCCCCCTAAGGACATGTCCACATCAAATTGCAAACTACCCCATTAACCTCCTACTTTGCCAAAGAAGAAAACTGATTTATATAAGATCTGAAAGTGTATAACATAGTTGTTTCAAGACGTATTTCATCATCTAACTGCTAATGCTTAAATTGCCTTCCAAAACTTTCAAACATTATGCTCAATAGTATTGCCAACAATATTTTTTTTCTACCCTATTACAGCCACTAAACCAAAGATAGAAACCAATCCCTGTTTAGGCCTGAATCCTAATAGAAATTGCATATTTTCAATCATTTTGGTCCTCTTTTTTTCCTGCTAAATCAATCATTTTGGACCATCCTTTAAGAAAAAACAGGCAACTTAAAGAATAAGTAGATTTTAGAAATAAGATAAATGCATACCCAATATTAGGATTATCAAATAGCAATGCCAACTTTCGCTTGTCTGGTCGAATTGTCTTGGAGTGCCCTCCATACAAGTATCTCCTGTGGCCCATCAGAAAATGAGGGAAATTTCCACCTTGAGTTGTCACAAATACCTCACTATGAAGGCAAACTGTATAGTCTATGGCAGCCATCCTGGAAGAAAAGTTCTGAATACAGTAATCCAAGTCAAAGAGATGGCGAAAGATCAAATCTCAAAGGCATTATAGAAGGACTTGAAAAAAATTTAAAAAAAAAAAGGAGTGCTGAAATCTCGCATGTGCTTCCAACCTTATATGGAGCCAGTTCTTCCTCAGAAGACAGCATCTCTTTCGTTTGCAAGTTGGGAAACATTTCCAATAATGGAGCCATTGTTTTCTCAGCATTGTATATTTTTCCAGATGCCAAAAAAATATATGTATTGTTATCAAATCCCATACCTCTAAGCATCAATCCAACCTGATAGGAAGAAGAAAATACTAAATGAATTATCATTGATATGAGTGTTGATAACTGTGTCTGCACATAGATATGAACTATCTCAGGGTCACACACAAGAACACCATAGTCATCACACAGTTGCAATGCTCATCCTTTGTCGTGAAATTTTTTAATATGTAATACGCCAAGTTTTGATGAAGGCCAAGCAACAAACGAATGATACTGTCAAATAGCCAAGTAAATTCTATACAAGAGCAACAATAAGTCAACTTTCCTAAGATTCCATTACTTCAAGCAGCACCAGAATTCGTAAAGGACTGGTCAAATTCTGAGATCAGTCCTTGTATCATACAAAAATGTTGGATTTAGTCACTTTTCTATATTTGGACAACTTGATTCCCCACTCTTTTGACTAAATTTGTACAAATAATTGAACAGGAACTAAATCCAATATTTCAGGTATGTATCAGAATTTGATCTAGAGGAGCAAATTCACCCACTTCCAGATCTTTAGCACATAAAGAAACTATTAAGCAAAATCAGTCCTAAATGTGCAAGCTATAAATAATTCTGCCAAAGCCACAGCCTCACTAATTTTACAATTACATCAGTTCAGCATAATACTAATACTCAATGCTTGCACTGGACAACAAAGCATAGAGTATATTGTGACCAGGTAAAGGAAGAAAAGAACAAATAATCACTGAACCAGAAAAAAGTAGTTCCATAATTATGCCATAATGAATGCTTTTTGTCAGGTTACACATGCTATAAACATAATTGCCAAGTAGTTTGAAAATTCTAGTTTTATTTTGATGCCATATATCAACACTTTAGAGCATGAACAGAAAAATTTCATGAAGAACTAAAATATTTTGAGAGCCTCTCTGACTACCATCACCAAAAAAGACCTTAAATAATAAATAAACTAATCAAGAAAACTTATAAACCCATTCTTAAAGCTGTTCTTTACCTATCCTATTCTACCAAGTGCCATCTCAATCTAACAATAATAAAATTATATTTGTTTTCTTATTGGATGAGTATGAATACTTATCATCTGGGGGAGATTGCTACAGTTTAATTTTCAATTGAAAGCAACTCTAGTAAACAACAAAATTGCTACCAACAATACCTCTAAAGGAGTAAGTGGGCATTTCCCGTTAATCCTGATTGCTCCAGGGCGTATAACTCGACCAGGTTTTGTAAATTTTCCTTTCCATCCTCTTTCCCTCGCTTTTTTCATGTCTTCTTTTTCTTGCTCCCCACCATCAAATACACAACAAGAGAAAGCAACCATATCCTGCACGTGAAAGAGTATATCATACACTTCTTACAAAATGGAGTTGACATTAGTGTCTACCAGGGAAAATTACCGCTAGTAATAGTCACAGCAGTACCCTTTTATGTTAAAAGGGTTATCATAATACATTTTCAGTTAAAGTAATACTAACCTCCTCAAAGCGAAGATGTACAGAAACATACTTGCCACCACTGTTTGCACTGCGCTCTTTCATTCTTGCAACCAAAGTTTCTCCAAGACTCAGTATTGGACTTGAAAACCGTAAAGCTTCATAATTTGCCAAGCATCTGAGTCTTTGGACAGTTGGGGGAGCCTCAAATGATAAGCGGTTTGCAAAAGGAGAAATCCTTATAATCCTGAGTCATTCAATCAGAAAGCAAGTACCTTAAATTAAGACAACAATAAACAGTGTACTTTATTCACAGATAAGCACAACTAGAAGACTTAACAGTGAGGCAAATATGTCAGTCAATCTACACTGCATGCATTAAAAGAAGAGATGTATTTTTTATCATACAGTGTTGCTATAAGCAATAATGTTTAGAATCACCATATGTCACTCAAGTAAACAAACTAAACTTAAAAAAAACAATTATGCAACAATCAATGTTCAAACTCACTTTTCTTCAAGGAGCTTGGGTAGGACTACATCCTTATAATACTGAATGGATGACCATGCTTTAATTCTGAAGTTGTAAACATTGGTTAAATTGTGGTCAAATCGTTCCATTATGTACTCAGGAATCTTATTAACAACTCGTACATCATTCTTCAAGGCACTGATGAAATAATCTTCATCATAGATGTCTTTGAATTTGCTGGAAAAGTAAAAAACATATGCAGAATTCAGTCAATGTGATAACAAAATGGTTGGTACAACATGATATGAGATAACTTTTACAAGGAGTAATGCATAAAAGAAAGAAATTATGTGTAAAACTAACAAATGAGGTACATGAACAAGAAAATTGAAGATCAAAGCTATGTTTGGTTCAAGGAAAATTTCAAGAATAGCATTTTAACGATTTTTAGGCATTTGAGAAAATTGTTTAAAGTTTAAAAATATTTTTCATTTCATTTTTTCTCATTTAACACTTTCTCAATAAAATTTTTCCTCTTAGTTTCTAGCAAACAAAACTTAAAAAGTAATTTACTTGAAATGAAAAGATAATAATGGCAATCTGGCTTTAAATACAATTCTCCTATTCTTGAAGGAGAAAGCACAATCAGCATTTAGGATTAACATTTTGCATATCAAACAGAGTACAGTCCTCAGATTTAATTCAATTTCACACCTCAACCTAAAAGGATCGTGCAAGCATAGAGCTAATTTCAGTAATATTTTAATCAACAAGGTTTCACAGCCTAACACTACCAATAGAGAAAATTTATACAGTAGAAAATCAAGATATCAGCACACAAATTAGAAGCACCTGTAATGCCTCTCCATAACAAGATCAGATCATAGGATATTTATCAGGTTAAGCTTCTCAATAAATAATAGTTTGTCAGAGAACTGATTAGCAAGAGTTTTACCACTTCTCCTTGATGGTTCACAACCAACATAAAAACTGAAAATAGATGATCACAAACCTGGGATCTCGCCATATGCTATGGTAATGGAAATTAGGGATTAGAAGTGTTGCATTAAGATAGCCTGCCACAGCAACTGCATTGCATATCTATAAAGTATCCAAAACAACCATGCAGAGAAAATATAAATTAACACGATCATAAAATAGGCAAGCTTTTATAAAACGAAGGTAAAAAAATAAATACTTAATAGAAACTAATGAGGAATAAAACCAACCGATGTCCTCTGCTGATTTAAGCCTCCATTTGCCTCAACATATATGTAACCATTTGATTCAGGTAAGCCTATAGTAGTTAAAAGAACAGCCAAATTTAAACTAACGAAGATAGTCAACAACCAAAAACCATACTAATACATATAAACATGAAGCATGCATGTACCCATAAACAAAGAGAACATGCATATACTTCAAATGGGCGATGCACCAGAAATGGCACATAAAACTCTAAATATGTGACATTTACACCAACATGTTGCTAAGGCTCCTGAGGTCCTCACACATACTAGGATTCTTGCAAAAATTTTAATGAATTGCTCTCTCACACAGTTGGACAGACACGTTTACTCTCCGTCCCTCCCCCCCCCCCCCACTCTCTCTCTCTCTCTCTCTCTCTTCCTCAAAATAGCACTCTCAAATGCTGTTACTCAGACTCCACAGTTCAGGCAAAAGAAATCATATCAACCAAACATGATACAGTGTTGGTATGGGATAGCTTTTCACACACCTTTAACAGAAAGAAAGTTATCTTCTAATGCTATACAATCTCCTTGACACAATGGCAAATGTTATTACAAAACTTCGTCAAATTGTAGACATGACAATAAAAGACATACTATTTAAACTGTCATTAACATTAGAACCCAATTGTCAATCCTGACACCCCCAAGATCAATGAATGACTTACCAGCCTGAAAACCTAGTCATAATGATTTCTCTGACCTTTTAAAACAATGATTCCTACATCTATACTAGAATTATACATGGCTTGAAAATTTATAATTTGTACAAATAAGGGAGGGCCAGGAAGCTCTTCCTGCTCCTGCAAAGGATTTTAACTCCCTTCAGATGTAATTCTAAATCTTTCAAGTGTCCAACTCCAATTTCTTTGTAGCATTTAATATATACCATCTTACATGCCAAAGCCATTCACTTAGAAAATTACTACTCATCCAATTTTTTATAGTCAAATATTGATTCTGGCAACAGTTACCATCAATAACAAATAGAGTACATAAAAAATAAAAAAGAAGCAAATTTGTTCTCATTCACCAAAAGTAATGCCAACAATGAGACACATTAATATAGATATTACTAATAATATATTTATTGCTACTCAACTAGTTGTCAGCAAAATAAAAGAACCTAATTAATATCAACGAAGCTACAGAAACATTATCATGACCTCTTAAAATAAAACGAATAGAATAAACCATACCTTCAAAAGACTTGTTTACACAAGGCCTCCACTCCCCTTTTTTATAGGAATTTTTCCAAATAGTCCAAATCTACAACAAATTCAATTGGTTTAGGGCAGATATAATCACAAATAATAAATCAGCATTAGTTGTAAATCTCAACAATCAATTTAAAATGTACAAAACATTAACCACCCAACTATTGTAGTAAAGAATACCCATACAAATGACATGAAAAAAAAAATTAACATTATATAATCAGATTGCATTATAATTCATCTAGCTCTTAAGAATTACAATGAGAGAAGCTGGAAAAGACAAAAAAAAAAAATTGCATTGCTGCTAGACACCTAATCATCTAACCCTATTATGAAATTATACCATGGCAACTGTTTACCATCCTAGGATGCAGGTACTAAAGTAATCGAGTTAGTCTTATTCCTATTCTATAAAAGACTACAATCAAATTATCAAGTTAGTTGTAAAGGAGCAAATCATCAATAAATCACCGGTATTGCACTGCCTTAAGATTTAATCATTCAAAGGAAGCTTCTGATTTCAATTCACTTGCACTAGAAATGGAACACAGTATAATTATCTTCATCACAATATCTAACAAAGAATAAAACAACTGGCTAGGCAATGTATCTTGCCATATTTTTCAGATCCAGATATGATAAGGAAAGATTCTTACAGCTGAAAATGAAGCATGTACGACAAGACACAAGCGTCCACATCCTCAGAAAACAACAGTTAAAATTTAAAAAAAAAAAAAAAGAAGAAAAAGAATAATGCTAAAAATGATTCCTTGATTCAGCATTCAATTTTTCTGTTTTCTACAAATTGAGATACAAATCAAAATCCTTACTTTATTTCTAAACTTTCAAGAATTTGTAGAATTATTCGAAAACACTTAAGTATAACTCAAATGAATAACATAACGTAAAAGCATCAGGAAAAATACAACTAATTACATTGTCCAAGTTCCTCAAAATTCTACCAAGATCCAAACCCAGAAAAAAAAATTAAAAAAAAAAAACTAAAATTTTGGAATGGTTCAACAAGCAAATCCAACCCGCAATCATGAAATCGAAGAATTTATCAAATTGACTAAAAAGGAACAAATCAAAAACCAGTGACTCACCGCATCAGCAGAGGAATTATCGCCATTCATATCAATTTTAAGTTTCTCATAAACCTGGGGACTCCGGTAAACGGAGCCGGCTGCGGGTCGGTGTTTAACAACGGGAACCACATCAAACGAAACGGTGCCCATGTAAAGAAGCATCCCAGAGATGTAAATGAGAGGAGCAAAGAGGAAAATCCCTTGTCTACGAAGAAGAACCGATAGAAGTAACCAAGCGAGACGATGGGCTATGGTCCGCCCCGGTTGGAACGGGCTGAACCGACCCGACTTCCTTCCGTGGCGGTACCTCGGTGACCGTAGTGGTGATGCCGGCGGTGATGGGGTGCTGTGGCCGCTACTAGGAATCCTATTTTTCGCGAGCATTTGAAAAATAAAAAAAAAATTTGTTCCTTTGGGTTTTTTTAAAATTTTATTTTTAGTTTTTTTCTGGCTACGTCATGGGAGAAGATGAAAGCTTTGGATTTTTTTTCTCTTTTCTCTCCTGTGCGGGGGGAGAGAGAAGAGGCGAGAAAATAAGAGAGAGAAGAAACTTTTCTTTTTTTTTTATTGCAGCGATTGAAACAGAGGCAGAGAAAGAAGATAGCACGTGCACGTGCTGTTTGGGAGGAAGAACTAGGAGACAAGAGGAAAGACAGATGTCGAATACAAGGTGTGTTTGGATGGTGGGAAAAGTAAGTTTTTTTTTTTTTTTTGTTCAAACTTAGAATCACATGCATGCATCTTTTCTAATTTCACACTTAAATTTTTTTCCTTAATTTCGTGTTCATTGTCCTTACTTGGAAGCATCATCTTTGACATTTTGAATTAAGTTGGCCCTTTTGGTGAATGTAGTGATTCACAAGATTCATGCACCCAAAAATTTCTAATTTATATTACTATAAGAGGAAATTTAGTATTATTACAAGATGTTAAGGTAAATTTGGTATAAAATAATTTTGATATTGTTGTTTCCTTACATGGACAATTGGACTTTATACTTTCTCTCTATTCATATTTATCTATAAACTCAATGATATTTAGTTCGCGTGTCCAATATTTGAATTCCAGTATAATAATAATTTTTTAAAAAAATAAAAATTTAATGTTTCATAATTTTATTTCATATAATATTTTTAAAATGTAAATCTATCACATTTATAATTCAAATTTTAATATCAATAAAGCCTTGATTTAATGAAAATGAAAAGGTCTTGATTTTATATTGAATTTATTTATTTATATTTTAATTTATTAATTGATTGATTTAATTATTTAATGATTTGGTATATATAAATATAATATTTAATTATAATTATACTTATAATTTTATGAATTTAAATTGCAATATTTACATCTCTGTTATCTGTCCAAATTGTAATTCTTTTATAAAAAAAAAAAAAAAAAAGATTGTAACTGAATCATTTTTGTAGATAAGATAATGAAAGAGGCAAAAGCCAAAACAATTTGTGAAGGAGGTCGCGCTTGCTTGTAGATTAGTCATTCTCTTGGCTCTCCATATTGCCGTGGAAAATGTAGGGGTGGGGCCACGTGCGCTGACGAGAGAGAATAGGCCCGCCGTAGCGATTGCGTGCCCTGGACTGGGGGCGTCTTTGCGACGGAATTGAGTTGGGTCTAACAGTATTCTGATTTGATGTGTTGTCCAGCTACTTCCTCTTGCTCTACACTGCCTTTGAGACATCTTCCAGTCGTTGTGATGCAAATTGTATTCGCAGGTTATACGTAAAGTATCTAGTTACAATTTTCTTTCGTACATGATATATGAACAAAAAGATTGAAGAATCACATGTTTATTGAGTACTCATCTTTTCAAGAGTCATAGGCCACACTTGCATCTTGCCAAAAGCTGTTCTTACTGATAATTTCATGTGGTGTCCTCCAATTGGCACTCTTAGGCAATCATGCGACAATGAAATCATGTCCAAATTTTAATTCATTTTGTATACCATATGTTTAGTGATTATAATTGAGTGGAGGTGGAGCACCCAACTCCCATGGCGACAGCTAAACTGAAAGGAATCAACGCCCTTTTATAATCTATTAACTTAAAAATATGGTTTTGAGATTCGGATTTCAGTGTTTGTTGCTCTAAGTCTAGTCTGAACATATCATTCATATTATTTTGTGTACAAGATGATAAGAATAAATAGAAATAATAATTATCATCCAATCCTCAACAAGGACTACAAATAAAAAAACCAAGAAACTTCACTCATTTGATATAATCCTGAATGAAACTTGATCTGAAAAATCTCCATAACCAAACAAAACCAAGGAATTTAGATTCTAATCCTTTTTTTTTGGCAAACTATAATCAGTTTGATTTGAAATGTGTAGGCATTTGTATCTTTGCCATTGCACCGTTCATTTGAAGAATTATAGTCATAAGAGCAATTAGAATGGGCAGGATTGTGGCACAAATCACCCCCAATTCCATCCAATTATCTGCTGGAATGAAATTGAGGGCAATTTCACACCCACCCCTTCCCCAGCGCAGAAAAATTTACACAAAAAGAATGATAATAATAATGTTTAATAGTTAAATCGGTTCCTTTCTCAACATCAAAATCAAGTAAACATCCGAAAGAAAGAAAGCAGATGACAACAAAGTCCTTATCAGTTCCATTAGCAAATTTCAATTGCATAATAATTCCAGTTCCAATGATTAATCAATTCCATCCAACTTAATTAAAACACCCAAACACAACCTTAACCGTCAGTCATTTGGGGTTTGGAAACAATCACTCATGGAGAGTGCCCAAAATGTCCTCATCTCTATACAAGTGAAACCTGCAAAGAAAAAACAAAATCCACCAAGAAACCCAAAAAAGAAACAGTTTAACTTATCAAACCAAGTAAAAAATAAAATAAAAATAAAAACAAAGCAAAACGTAATGAACATACTCTTTCTCGCCAAGCCTGACTTGGGTACCACCAAACTCAGGCAAAAGGACAGTGTCACCTTCTTTAAAAGGAATTGGGATCGTTTTCCCTTGCTTGTCTATTGCTCCTGGGCCAACGGCCACCACTATCCCTGAATTAAACTGTTTTTTTTTTTTTTTAAATCGAATCAATCAGAACCATTTAATTACAAAAAATGGCAAAAAGAGAGAAAAAAAATTACCTTGGTGGATTTCTCAGGGAGGAGAATGCCAGCGTTGGTTTTGGAAGGAGGAAGGATTTTCTCAACAAGAACTCTGTTAAGGGTTGGAATCAACCGCTTAGCCATTTGAGGGTTAATTTGAGCGTACTCCTAAAATCTTAGGGTTTTCCTCTGATGCAAGAGAAATGAGGATAGGATTGATTGTATTATTAAAGGAGAAACAAAATGATGATGGATGGTTTATTGGCCTGGGGGTTAAAGATCTGGAGGATGATAGAACCTTCTAGGCGTTAGGGTTGTAGGGAGTTTTTTCTGGGTTTTAGGGTTTAAGAAAACGAGGTGAACGGATCAGTCGTATTTTTTACATATCGGATCCGGAGCAGTTGGGTCTAGCCCAATCTCATAACCCATTTTAAAGAACTATAAAGCCCAACTTTACAGTTAGAAGAGTGGACTCAAGGGTTTTTTTTTTTTAGGTCCACTTGAAAACCAACCTTTTAAGTTTTATTAGGCTTTGATATCAAAGCCCATAATCAGGTCCACCCAAAGAACTCTAAAAGTAAAAATATATAAATACTGAATTCGAGAATTAATTTTATTGATTTATATACTATATGAATATGAATATCGTTAAGAAATAATAATATTTAATAAATTTAAAATTTAAATCTTAATATTTGCAATTTGTTTTTCTATTCTTAGATTGTGGGTTTTTTTTTAACAATAAATATATATATGAATACTCAACAATTAGTTAACTTAAATTGATAAACTTCTTTAGATAGAAAATTTTATTAGAAATTTTAATTTGAGTTGCCATAAAAAATAGATAAACAGGTGTTTGCTTTTCCAGATATGATACAAGCTAAAGATAGCATATCTATGCACCATAAACTTCAAAGGCTTCAAAATCTAAACATTGCCACATGTCTTTTGGTTCTCTTGGTCAATGCCTTCCCATGTGGATTCTGGAACAATTTGTCTATCACTTCCATTAAAAATATTTTTATACCAATTTTTGTGATGCTTCAATCCAAGACTATAATTTATTATAATATATATATATATATAGATACAGACACATATAAGATAAGAGAAAGTAAGGAGACACTAAAGATGAGCATCTAAATCATGAATTAGAGGTACATCCCATAACTCTATCACATCATCAGGGCTGCTATATTCATTATGCTGTGGCAAAAAAATATTTTTCTTCTGATTTTTTATTATAAAAAAAAAAATAGAATTCCTCGTTGTCCCAGGTTTATGGGCACTTGACCTGTTTTATAAGTGCATTTTGATTTTTCCTTTTTCTCTAATTACCTCCAAAAAAATCCAATGCACGTAGACTATATAAATGAAGTGGACAGGCACTGAAAGATTCACCATAACCAGAGTGGCATTATCAACGCAGTTATCTTTGATATAATTAAAGAGAAAATTCCAGACCATGTATCATGGCACCGACCTGTTGCAACTCAAGCAAAGCCATGTTGAACTTGATCTCTCCCATTAGTCGTTTCTTTTTATACTTTTTCAAGTATGGTTGACAACTTGACATTGGCTAGGGCTACATGTTCGTGTCAATATTCCATCACGAGCACCAGCTTTGCCTTCGCCATCCAATTTGCAGATGGGTTATTGCCTCTGTGGTTCAAAATGTTTCCAAGAAAAATAAAACTGCTCATGCATTTCCTTCAGGATCATCACAAGAATTTTTTGCAGTACCCTGTTATAGCGTTATCAAGAAAGATAAAAATGGGGATGGCACCTACTTTTTGTCACGTTAACTTTTGCTTTACAAAATTCTCTTTCAAGAATAGTCCTTCAGGGTGAAAGTTATATCCAGGACCCATATCATTTCTTTGAAAAGAAAACAGTGAGAACCATAAATCATGCAGCAAAGTAACCAGTCAGGTTTATGGGGTTGCAAGCAATTCAAGCCAGAAGTTTGCTGAAAGTGGCTGTATGTTCAAATAGAACACATCACTGTCTCATCTCATTCGCATGGATGACAAACATGTATTTATAGTATCAAACACCTTAATGATAAAATCAACAGTTTGATACCAGTATTGATTAATCCTAATGAAACCTAAGTATGGTACTGGTAGTTTTCAAGGACGAGTTATCTTTCCTTGTCCAACAAATAGGGCATTTCATAAGGCAATCTTTGAGGGCTTTTTTTGATAGGAAATCTTGATGTCCCGAATGGAAAGTCGCTGTAGTGCTTCTTTTGTTCATGATGAGTAATGTAGTGTGGGTCCATTTTAAGATACCAAGGATCTCTTTAAGGCGTTCTGGTCCTGTTTCATCTTTCAAGTATTCACCTTGGATTGAGCATCAATACTGCGCTTTTTCAACCGATTGCCTGAATTCTATTGCCTTCTCGGCTGGTTCTAACCCATTATCATTACCAGTTTCACTTGCTGAGAAAATGCCATCTCCAAGTGGGCGTGCCGGAGTGGTTATCGGGCATGACTAGAAATCATGTGGGCTCTGCCCGCGCAGGTTCGAATCCTGCCGCTCACGTAATTTACTATTTTTAAAGATCAAGCTTAACACAAAACCCTTTTTTAAACCTTTTTAGTTAAATGGAAATCCTTTTGTTTGTCCTCGTTTTTACCAACTGTACTCGGAAGATGAGGCCTATCAAAAACGTTTTTTTTTTTTTTCCTCTTTGACTGATGAAGACCTTTATTTGATTTGATTTAGGGATGTAGATTACCGCATAACTTTGGGGTGAATTAGATCAAAACGTTGAAGTGCAGATGTTATAGAAATTGTGCCAGTCATAATTTATAATTAAAACAATGTAATGATGCATACGATTTATGTCAAATTTTCACTGGAGATAAATTTTTTTGTCTCACTCAACGTAATTGCTTTTTTTTTTTTTTTCGATTCTCTCTTTCAAGTTAACAACTTCAATACTTTATATTTATTTTGATTTTTATTTAAAAATTATAGTAATTTTATTAACTTTATATAAAATAAATTTTATTATATAATAAGTTAATAAATAAAATTTATTATTATATAACAAACTAATAAATAAATTTTAATTATTTATTAACAAAATTATTATTTAATTTACAGAAATTTAATATTGATCAATTATTTATTAATTTTATAATTATTAAATAATTTAAATTTTTCATTACATATGACTTTTAGTCAATGTCTAAGTCTTTTTTTTTTTTGTCTATACTTTTACCTCATCTCATCCGTTATATGCATATCCAAACATATATCTCATTATTAATTTTAATTTTATCACAATAATAATTAATTTTAATATCTCATTTCAATTTTATTGAAATCAAATCATTTTTATCATTATTTTCAATTTTATTAAAACCAATTGCTTCGTCTTTCCTTTCCTTGAATGCCAAACGCTGCAGAAAGAAGCGAACCTAAAGTTGAACTCTACCTGGGTATCTCCTTGATAGTAGTAGTTTACAACATCATCAAAATTTCTGTCAACTTGATTGATTATGATTTATGCAACGTTAGATGCCATGCCAGACGGAAAGTCCTTTGAGAATTTGGGGATGAGGATTGAATCACATTCTCCTCAAATTTTCAATGTTTTAAATATAATTTTAAAGAATTTCCTTTAATAACATGATGGCGCGAGATATGAGTAAAGATTCTAAATTTAAATGGGACTGCTTCATTTAGTTCAAAAATAAAAAAAAAAAAATCTTTAAATTTCCTATTACGATTCACTCGTTCTAACCAGTAGCTAGCAGCAACTAGCTTTCTTCACGTGAGAAACTGTAACCTTGTGAGTTGGAACCAAGTTTGCCATATTGGGCTGATCAAATTTCCTGGCCTCAATCATACACAAAACAACAAAAAGCAACGGATTTCAAATCAAAATTCAGCCATTGCTTTACAAGATTAAAGGGCGGTGGACGAATAAAAAAAAGTTTGATGCCTTTAAGCGTGTAAAGAAGATAAGAACATCAAAAAATTATAATTCCATCTCCTTTTTCTTTCTCTTTTTCTTCTTTATTTGACTTTATTACTTTATGTCTTTACGTCAAAACATTCCTTTTTCCTTGTCAAATGATGACTAACCTTTCTCGTACCCATCTCTTTCTCTATAAATACTCCATCATTCATAAATTTCAACTATAAAGGAAAGGGAGAAATTACCCCATTTTTATTTTAGGGAATGTTGATTAAATTTTCATGAGGGAATCAAAATAGAAAAGGAATATAGCTTTAAAATTTTATAAAACAAAAAAAAAATAATATAAGAGATAAAAAATTAAAAAAATTCATATAATATTTTTTTAATGTCAACTGACACATGTAAATCAGGTGTCATATACATAACAATAGAAATGATTTACCTAATTAAAAATGACAAACATGCACCTACTTGTAATTATATAAATTAGACCAAAAATAATGGCTATTATTAGGGTTTTGAAAAAGATAAAAGTACTTTGGGACCTGTTAGTCACAATATTTTTATTACATTCATTAGTGGCATTTATGTAGGGTTAGATGGTAATGATTTATGAATGGAATGGCGTTTGTGAACAAAGTCTATCCTATGTCTATTGAATAAGAGAGTTTCACGTAGCTGTTTATTATGTTAGCTTTTTATCTAGATTTTCAATTAAAATTCATATAGTATATGTTGCCAAAATACAATAGAAAGAGCTCTTTCTATTGTATAGGACCTGTTTTGATTAGTCAGCCTTTGCACAATTTTGAATAAGCACTCTCTAAAAGGTTTTTCCTTTTTCTTTTTTTCCAGTAATCTTTCATGTTTTCCAATTTATAAATACTAAGATTTGTTTGATATATACTTTGTTTTTTTGAAAAAGATATTGGCACGCCTCTTTGTGTAACTAATTAGCTCAAATTGAGTCGTCAGCTGAAAAATGTTAGTTGCCTCATCATTTCTGCTCGAACTATTTGCTTAATTTACTTGATATGATTAAGGAGAAATTTTATATTAAATTTTTAAGTGAAGTTTGTAAAATTTTTTTTAAAAAATGATATAATAAAAAATTTAAAATCGATAAATTGATAGAGTTCAATATGAAAATCAATAATATATAAAAAAATTATAAAAAATATTGTTTATAATTTAAATTTGATTGATATTTATACAACAGTAAAAATTTTGTTCATATTTTTATTAAAAATATATATTAAAATTTACACACTCAATTTATGTAATAAAACATTTTAATATGTAGATTTTTATTTTTAATTTTAATTTTTATTTAATCATTTTTAGTTGAAAATTTTACGAACTTCACCTAAAAATTTTATGTTCCATGCGATTAAAGTGTCAACCAAATTCTCATACTTCACCCATGAATTTATTGTTCCATATCTATTGTCATATTAAACATTACAATATATATATATATATATATTAGGGTAAAAAAAAGTTATACTGCAAATTAAGGCATTACTATTTGCATCTCTCCTTATTTCCATCATATATATGTTAGTTTTCTTTTTTTTTTTTACAAAATCTGCTTTAACCTTTTTCTTTGTTTTTACAAATGAGACTGCAGCTTGAAAATAAATATTTGCAAACACCTTCATACTACACATGGTTCTATACGTAATTTATCCATGAAAATATGTTTTACTTTTAATTTGAAGGAGAGAGATTGCACTCTCTCTCTGCCACAACTTACTGCATGTAGATTCATGTGCATATTTTTGCACAAGGAGCAGAAAATAAAAAAGTAAGTGGGCCAACCATTCAACAACAATGACGTACTAATAAGGTTCACCTCTGTTTCTGTTGATCAGGCATTGTTGTTCTCTACTAGATAAGTACTAGTTTGTTTGTTAGCGATCACTGGTGAAGTTGCTTTGATGGGTAGAGACAAGCATAAATTAGAGCATTGCTCCAGCAAAACAAGCTACACCAATACAATTTTTGTTATACTACCATGGAGCCTAATACTAGCAACATGCAGCAGCAGCAACCTTCAACCTGCCTGGAAATAACCATGGAGGTTCACAGAGTTGTCCCACCACCCCATAAGAGCACCATTCAGAAGCTTAAAACCAGGCTCAAAGAAACTTTCTTCCCTGATGATCCTTTGCGCCAATTCAAAGGACAACCAACGAGGAAGAAATGGATTCTTGCAGCTCAATACATTTTTCCTATTCTCCAATGGGGTCCTAATTATAGTCTCAAACTCTTCAAATCGGATATTGTTTCAGGACTTACCATTGCCAGCTTAGCTATCCCACAGGTTACTCCAAAAGAATCTTGCTTCTCGTGTCCTCTTTATCTACTAGTCCATTAATGTTTGTCCATTTATTTGACGTCTCAATTTCTTACATCAGGGTATCAGTTATGCTAAGCTTGCTGGTCTACCGCCAATTGTTGGTCTTTGTGAGTAATTCTGCTCTTTCATTGAAGCTTGTTAGCAACATTAAGATTACTATTTGATTGAATTTTCATTTGGTAAAGTTTGTTTATTCCTTGTTGGTCTAGATTCCAGCTTTGTGCCTCCTCTTGTATATGCTGTACTTGGCAGCTCCAGGGACCTTGCAGTAGGACCTGTTTCCATAGCTTCACTTATACTTGGATCTATGCTCAGACAAGAAGTATCCCCTATCAATGATCCTGTCTTGTTTCTGCAACTAGCCTTTACTACAACTTTCTTTGCTGGTTTTTTCCAAGCTTCTTTGGGATTTTTAAGGTGAACTTGTCTTTTCATTCTAAATATGCATCTTTTTTATTTCTTTAATTAACCTTTCGGATGATTTCTGGTGTTAACGTGAACAGGCTTGGATTCATCATTGATTTTCTCTCAAAGGCAACACTTATCGGGTTCATGGCAGGGGCTGCTATCATAGTTTCTTTGCAGCAGCTGAAAAGCCTTCTTGGAATCACTCATTTTACTAAACAGATGGGTTTGGTACCTGTTTTGAGCTCTGTTTTCCACAATATAAAGGAGGTACTGATTTTACTCTGCAGCCTGCACCAGTCTTCTCATGTAAATGTAACTTTAATGGAAACTGCCTGCAGGCAGCTGCTGCTTGCCATAATGTTTGTTTCATTAATTGGTAAAATATCATATTTCTTTTCTCTTAGCAGTTAGCAGCCAAACTTATTTCAATTTTCAAGATTCATTCATGATTCGTGCGCAGAATTCTTTTGTGAATTATATTTGTTCTTGTCGTAAATTTATGGTGTTTTTTTGCTTCTGCGCAGTGGTCATGGCAAACAATACTGATGGGCTTCTGTTTCCTCGTGTTTCTGCTAGTGGCAAGACATGTTGTACGTCATATTATTAATCTCTTTGTCTTCTAGTCCCAATTGGAATCTGGTGTTTTATCTCTCGAAAGGACGCTCTTAACCGCCTAAGGATCGAACCTGTCACTGACTTAAGACACCCACTACACACATTAATTGCTTAGTGTTTGTTGTTGACCGTTTCAATCATCTAAATTCACTGTTATCTCACATCTGGCCCCCGAGCTACACTTCACCAATCAGAAAGGTTAAAGTTGATGATTTGACTCTTTCTGGGTCTGCATGGATAACACTTGTCATGTATTACCATGCTCTGGGTGGCCATAGTTTTTTTCTAAATGATTATATTACTTTTTATATTTTTTTTTATTTCTTTTATGTGACACCCTGCCAATCCTAGAAGCGAATATTAAATATAGCTTTTATATAGTCCTTTGCCTTAGTCCGTATGAATTTGGTTCATTTTCCATTTTCTGGTCTGCAACAAGATTAAGTAGGTGACTTTTACTCAAAAGAGCTTTGGTTTCTTAATTTGAGACCCAGGCTTGATATATGATAATTATGCAATCATAGGAATCAATCCTTGATAGCATGCAGATTTGACTTAATTAGGAGGCCACATCAGGTGATTGGTCCCTCATGAAAGGCCAATAGAATTCTGTCTGACATTTTGAATATGCATTGACTGTCAAATTTTGGGGTGCGTGCCATGCAGAGCATGAGAAGACCAAAGCTGTTTTGGGTCTCAGCTGGAGCTCCTCTTGTTTCTGTGATCATCTCTACCCTTCTGGTTTTTGCATTCAAAGCTCAGCATCACGGCATCGGTATAGTAAGTTTCCTGGTTCCCTCAGTAACTCCTACATATTGCTCCCCTTCTTTTCTTACAGTTTATTGGTGTGTCTACTTATTAGATTGGCAAATTGCAAGAAGGATTAAATCCTCCTTCATGGAATATGCTGCAATTTCATGGAAGCCACCTCGGGCTGTCAATAAAAACTGGCCTTGTTACTGGAATTATTTCCCTCACTGTAAGTTTTTTAAATCCTTTTTTATCTGAATCTTTCCAGTAATTAACTAGAGACCTCATTAAAATGTAAAAACAAATGAAGGTGAAAATGGAGGAGTTCTTATAATTTCCGATGCTATCTTTGTATCAAACAATATCAGTTAATGTAATGAAAACAGATTAACAATGGTTCCAAACCCTCTAATCAAAATGGTATGCATTTTTTTTTTTTTTTTTGCATAAAACAAGACACTAGAATGCCTGATATTATTCCTAAAAGGAAAGAAAATTTCATTGCAACTATTTCGGGAAGAACACAAATCTATTTGGCCATCGCTTTAATTCAACCGGTATCAAACAGGAAGGGATTGCAGTAGGAAGGACTTTTGCTGCTCTTAAGGATTACAAAGTGGATGGTAACAAGGAGATGATGGCGATTGGGCTGATGAACATGGTTGGCTCCTCCACTTCCTGCTATGTCACAACAGGTAGACATCTACTCCAGAAGGCAATTAATCTAACAATAAGTTTCCTTCTAAGCGGCTATTAACTACGTAATTTTTTGATATCAGGTGCCTTTTCTCGATCAGCTGTTAATCACAATGCAGGAGCAAAAACTGCAGTGTCTAACATAGTGATGTCAATTACGGTTATGGTCACCCTTCTTTTCCTCATGCCTTTATTCCAGTACACACCAAATGTTGTGTTGGGTGCTATCATTGTGTCAGCAGTTGTTGGCCTTATAGACATCCCAGCAGCCTATCAAATTTGGAAAATTGACAAATTTGATTTCATTGTGACGTTGTGTGCATTCTTTGGTGTTATTTTTATCTCTGTCCAACATGGTCTTGCCATTGCAGTAAGTTCTCTTCTCTCACCTTCAGAAAACATGCAATTCCAGTCAAGCCTGAATCAATTTCTTTAGTTGTGATTAAGCTAAAGTTCTGAGAGTATTTATGGCCAGGTTGGCATATCTATTTTCAAGATCCTCCTGCAAATTACCAGGCCAAAAACAGTGATGCTGGGGAACATACCTGGAACAGATATTTACCGCGATCTTCACCATTACAAGGAATCCATGAAGATCCCTGGTTTCCTTATTCTAAGCGTCGAAGCCCCAATCAACTTTGCCAATTCGACATATCTGAATGAGAGGTTGGTTATCACTTTGCAGACTTTGTTAGTATTGTTAAAGTGATGTTATCTCTATTGTCAAGCGGTTATATAGTAGATACTTAACAATGTATTAGAGCGTTCTGTCATGTTCTTGCATGTTTCCTGCATGTTACTCATTCCAAATTTTAAGTTTGTCATGTAATAAGCTTCTATCTCATCTACACAAATATCTTAAGTTGGATGGGACGTTTAACAAGTAGATCATGTCTTACCTCTCTTCGATTATTTATTCTGTTATATCTTTCTCCATTATTGGGCCTATGGTGCAAAGGATGTTGAGATGGATTGAAGAATATGAAGCACAGGAAGATCTCAAGAAGCCGTCTAGCCTTAGATTTGTGATTCTAGAGATGTCGGGTAAGTCTATCTCAACCATGGGATTTTAGCAATGCTGCTGCTCATGATGGCTTGTTTTCAACAAGCTCCATAACGAAGATGCTTTCTATCCATTTTTTCTCAGCTGTAAGCGCCATAGACACGAGTGGCATAGCACTCTTTAACGAACTGAAGAGGGCAATCGAAAAGAAAGGCGCTGAGGTAAGTTTCCAATCTGCAAAAACAATTTAATCACTAGTGCTTAAGTTGCATGCATGTCTTCTATATTCAAAATTCTACACTTTGACATCACAGCTTGTGTTGGTGAATCCTCTGGGTGAGGTGATGGAAAAATTGCAAAAATCAGATGAAGCTGGTGATTTCATGAGACCAGACTGCTTGTTCTTGACAGTAGGGGAGGCTGTTACTATGCTTTCAGCAACAATAAAAGGTCAATCATCCAATCATGTAGTATGAAAAAATAAAGCAAGACACAGAGCTATCTTTTGACCTTTGTACAGTGAGAATATCAAAGTATTTCTTAATATTAAAAATCAAGCCATTCTGATTTTCCATTCTCCTTGTTGACTATCTTCCTCTGCTCCCCCGCCTGTATCACTGATTTGTGTACTTGCAAAGGCCATGAAATGACAAATATCATTAAACTTCATATGACTACAAATTCAGTTGTTGGAGGTGCTTTTACCTTGAGTTGTAGAGCATGCTTTCTTGCCTTATCTCTTTCTTTGATTGATTCACACTCCCATATTTGCCCAATCCAACTTGGATGGCAACAATTAATAGTAATCTTCTCAATCATTTTTCCATGCTCAAGAACATATGTAACAAAGTCTACATCAATTTTAAAACCTCTAAAGCCTACCACCTCCACCACTTTAAGACTTGGGATGGGTTTTCCAGTAACATTACAAGAACTATTTGCATGATTGTATGTAGAAGATCTCCAAATTTTTAACTGCAAAATTTTAAAGACGACATAATAAGACAACGATAAAGGAAAAAGAGGGGTAAGAAGTAGTGACAAAAATTTAAAAGATAAGTGATAAAACTACAAGAGAAAAATATGAGATCCAGAATTTTCACCAGATTTAATGGAAAATGAAAACCAAATGGTCAAAGGGCAGATAAAGGAACAAATGATGTGATAGTAAATTAACATGGGCCAGCTTCTTATATGAGACTGTGCTTTGTGTGCAAAGGCTGATGAAAAATTCAGCCATCCATATTGTCAATAATGTATATGAAGAAAAGGGCAACATTCTTAATCAAGACGAACACGGACAACATTACCTCCAATGAGAGTTTGTTCAAGGAAGGAGATGCATCAATCAAAGAAGTCAAGACAAGAAGATTGTCATCATATCCACCATACACACTTACTACTAAGTGCCTAAGATTTGCCAATTGAGGGAAATTTGGAAATGTCATATTGTACTGCAAAAGAAATTTATAATGAGAAATCCAATAGCAAAATAAAATTGAAATCCAAGAACATAAAAAAAGATAGCAAAAACTTACAGCATTCATCTCCAATGTTAGGGTATGTAGCTGACAAAGATAGCTCGAGAGAGGGCAAAAGGCAAAACCTGGTTGATCATCTAAGTTCCCACCTATAAGCACATTGGCCAGGAGGGGAGCATTTTCAATGTGTAATGCCACCTTTTGTCCATAATACCTAAAGGACCATAAATTGGGTGTAGAAATCTCAAGATTTTTCAACGCAAGGCAAGACCGTATTTCCAAGTATCTCAACCGCAAAGGTGATGAACTAGCAACTTTAGCAACTTTAAGAGACACTAAATTTTTTGACCACTCCACAACTAACTTTTCAAGAAGAGGACTATGAGAAAGGAAGTGCTCGAGAACCTCACCACTTACTTTTACAAATCTCAAACATAAAGAAGTCAACAACCCAATGCAGGATAAACCATGAGGAGTTCTAATGTAGTCGTAACAACCTTTAGTTAACGAATAGGATCTTAAACCTGGTGGCCAAGTTTTCTCTGCCACTTCTTCAAAGTCCAACTCAAGATTTCGAACTCTCTTCGATATTGCAAAATGAAACCAACTATCAATATCATGCCTACAAGTCCAATCCAAGTCGAAACAAACTCTAAATTCATTTAAAGTAGAACCTTTGTACAACTCCAGGATGTGGTTCACCCAGCCTATGTACCAAGACCTCTTCTTTTTCCTCAAACTGCCATTCCTCTGAAGCTCGCATAATGCATCTGAAGCATCAAAATTCAAAGTAACAATGTTTGGCCACAAACTTTTCAACCTCTTGGAAAGAAAACATATGCTTGCTACCTCCTTAAGGGTCAAAAAGGAAAGAATTGTAAATAGAATTTCATCTGGCAACTCACTAATCCGATCCCTAGAACGCTCTTCTCCTTGGTCATCCTCCATTTAATAACTTCAAAAAACACAAAATCATCAATATACAAATTGCCAAAAGTATAAAAAATGAAGATCAGGCATCATTAAGATCACAAAATAACAACTTAAAGGCTTTTAAATAGAAAAAAAAAGAGGGAATTTTTTGGATAATTAAAGTTTCTTTCCTTTTTTTTTTCTTTTAAATAATCAAAGAAAAGAAATTAACTTTGAATGAATTTCTAACAACAATAATCAAAAGGAATCAAACAACCCAGATTTGACCTACCGGTGTTTATCAAAGAGGGTTGAGATATAAGTATGTACCTAAAAAATGAAATCATGAAATTAAATTCGAAACTCTGAAATTTTTGTAGAATTCGAAAAAAAAACAAACTTGGGATTTATAAAAGAATTACAAAAAAAAAATTTATGGACGAGATTTAATGATAAGGAGGACAAAATTTTAATCCTATGAGCTATGGCATCCAAAATCTGTAACAAAATTAACAAAAAAATCAACTTTTTTGAAGATAAAGTGCAAATTTTCATAATTAAAACTCCATGGCATAAGCAACAGCGAAAAAAAAAAAAAAGGAAGGAAAACAGATAATGGAAATTATGGGATTTTACCTAAAATAAAAAGAAAGATACCTTTAATTGATTTGAGTTGTGGCTTCTTTCGGCGGAAAAAAAAAACCGATTATTATAGAATGAAAGTAATAATTAGAAGTGGTGTTTGGCCAAAAAAAAAAAATTAGAAATGTGAAAAGCATGAATTTCAGGCATGAGAGAATTTGGATGGTGAGTGATGAGAAGGCGGTTATAAAGAACACCATGTTTGGCCTAAGGACAGCAAATGCAGAACTACAAAAGTGGAAATGTCAAATGTGTGTTTAATTGTACCATACACGACCTTCCCTTTACTTAATTTTAGACTAAAAACATAAAAAATATATTAAAAAAATTAAAATTAATAATATATTAATTAATAAAATTAAAATATACATATTTAATAAAAAAATTAATATAAAAATTATCAAATTACGTAAATTATTATTTTGTCCGTTTATATATCTTTATTTTTTATTTAATAATTTATTTACGTAATTTTATTCTTTGTTCAAAATTCTATTTTGTAATGCAGATTTGAGATTTTTTGAGGTAAAAAATTACGAACTATTGATAAATAAGCCTAAAGCCTCCTTACTGCTTAAGCTCGGGCACAAACTTCAGAATCATGGCAACCATCTCCTCCGATCTCCGACAATACGGCGTGCCGTTTTACGGAGCCGGTTGGGTTCCTTACAACCACGTCAGATCCAAGCTCACCTCACAAGAAAAAATTGAAGAGGATAATAAAGAAGACAAAGATCCAACTCAATCCAAAGATGACGAGATTAGTACCTCTCTAAACTATGTCGTTCTAGCTGGCGGTGGCGGTGAAGGCCGTAGCGGTATCCCCAATGCAGTCGTCGTCTCCCACGTCGATTTTGCCTCTAATTCTCTCTCTCATCAACCCGTAAGTAGATTTAAAGAATTTCAATTTCAAATTATGTTAGATCTTACGTTGACGAGTCTAAAATTATGAAATCTAGATCCTTTAGGTCAGCGGTTTTAAATTAAGGAATTTCCTTAAATTATTGTAATTACTGTAGACAAGCTCTTCTATTTTTTTTTAATGGAATACACTATGGTAATTTATTTGTTTTTAATTGTTTTTAATGTGTTTTCTATTAAGGTGGTTATGCTTCGAACTGGTTCTGATTTGCCTTATCGAATGACTGTTCATCCGCGTGGAGATGGCATTATCTGTGCATTGCAACAAAGTTGCAGGTTTTTTCTTTTGCGTGTTTAACCAATGATTCTGTCTATTGAAAAGAAATGCTATTCTTCCTTGATTTTTTTTTCTATATCATCTCAAGGCCATTGATGCTACAAGCTTTTTTTTTTTTTTTTTTTTGTTGAAAATGTGGAGTTTGGAAGAAGAGAATGAGAATTTTCTTGCTCTAATCAACAGAAGGAAATGCCTGATACATTTTGATCCTTACAATTTGCCCTAAAAAGTAGTTTCAAATCAGTTTCTTCATTATATTTTTTACCATTATATTATATAAAGAATGAGCAACTCCTTAACTCTTTTTCTATGACTTTCTAATGTTATTATATTTAAAACTCTGGTGGTTGGTTATTTGACATATAATTATCAACTGTGAAAATGATGACAATTCTGAGAGGGAATGGAATCACTTGTTCATTTAAGAGGACTAGAGGGAGAGTGCGAGCAATAATTCAGAAAGGAGCTAAATTAACTAGCAGTTTTTATGTGAGATAGTGGGAGTGCATCACTTGATGGTGGAGCAAGACTTCAACAAATGCAGATGAGGGCTCTACTAAATGGTTATCCTCGAGATTACTGTATGTTACCTTGTGGGACCATTAGGATTATTATTGTTTAGTTCCATTTATTTGTTATTAGGTAGTGGATACTCACGTAACTTTACTTTCTTTTCTCTGCTTGTGACAATCTCTTTACAGATGGCAAAGTTGCTTCACCAGGTATGATAATCCTTACCTGATAAATAATAAATGAGTGGAAATAAATGATAATAATCTTAATTGTCCAAGAAGTTAACCCACATTAATCTCAAAGATAAACATTCATTGGAGCCATCATCTGTACGTGTGCAAGCCATACGCTCCCATCAACTCACAACATGCTGGTTTTATATGGCTACATGTAAGCCAACTGCTCTTGAGTTTTCCCAGATACATGCAGCGGGAACCATAGCATATTTCTACAGTGTTGGTAATCAGGATGAACTGGGTTTCTCTTTCAGAGCCCTGGAGATATTCTATCTTTCATCTCGGAATTGATTTTAGACTTCCATTAATCTCCAATCTTTTTTAATTGTATTATATATGAAAATGGAGGGAACCTAAACTAGCCAGTATGCTCTGTTCTATGTGTACCCATACCCTATAAGGGTATGCATTAATATTTGACCTGCCTCGGAGGTAATATTATTGCTTTGGCTTTAGCATGTACTCTAGACACTGAAAGGGAAGAGCAATAGCATAAAAGTGGGACCGTATTATAAAGGTATGCCTGAAGTTATGCTAGCATATAATCAAGGGTTTATGCAGCTGTTAAGTTTGAAATATAATATTTAAAGATGTAACCACAAGTGCACCAAGGATCATGTTTTAATGATCAGATTGGGATATCCTGTGAAATTTCTTCAGCAAAACCTTGGCTCTGATTCTGTTTGGTGTGCTCCTTTTTGATCGACTCTCTTCTAATATACATCCACATTAGTATTATGTTGCACAGTGAGCTTTGTCATTTCTAGTAGTTTAGGAATATCATATATCATTCTTATTCTTCTTCAGATTGTTTGAGTGGGAAGAACTTGAGGGCAATGAAGTCCACAAACTGAGTGTCAAGGTGTCTGAGAAAGTTCTGACCCAATTAAAAGATGTTGGACAGCAATTAGCATTGACATTTAACAGTGAGGGTTCCGAACTGGCTGTTGGTGGCGAGGTAGACTATCTCTTTCGTTTTTCTATTTGTTATAATTAGTCTGTTGCATGGTTCATCACTCACACAAGGGGGGGGGGGGGGGGAACTGTGGTTCTTGCTTTATGCTCAAATTATCTGAAAATGATGCTTCAGTCTAGCTGTACATTTTCCTGTAAACTTAAGGGGCATATGCTGGTTGTTTTATCACATGATGAATCACTTTATGCAGCGAGGTTGTCTTTGAGGTTTGACTTGGATTTCGAAGATATATGATGATGGAATATCAATATAATTCTATCTTGACATAGAGAGGGAGAAAAAATAAAAGAAAAAACAAAGACGTTAAAAGGCACCGAAATGTATAACAATTTATGACCTTTGTTCTGTACCCTTTAGTACTATAGATTCTACGCGTCCTTTTTTTTGGTGCCATTGTTGAAGTAATATTTTCTGCATGGGGGCTTTCAAACTTTAAAGTTGGCCATTATTGAAGGCAGATGATAGCAAGTTATAGGACCTTCTTTTGGAGCCCACTTTTTGATTGAAGAGCCAACTTTCCGTTTCTGTATGTTATGTCTCATTTATTGAATTTCACCATTTTGGGCCTAATGCATTATTCATGATGCTCTGGTTTTGTTGCAGTACAGGATGGCAGTTTAAGGGTTTTCAAATGGCCTAGCATGGAAATAATTCTCAATGAAGCCCAAGCTCATTCATCCATTAAGGACTTGGATTTTAGGTCTGTGCTAGTGGGACTCACAAAAATATATATTTCTGAACCTGCATCTCCTTTTTTCCCTGCTTATACTTTCAAAGGAGGGGCTGTCGAAGGGGAGGAAACTTCATCTCCTTAGTAATCATTTTTTTGCTGACATCTTTACTGTTTGTATTGCAGCTGTGATGGAAAATTTCTCATCTCATTGGGAAGTGGCCTTTGTAGGATTTGGGATGTAACATCATCAAAAGTTGTAGCTTCTTTGGCAAAGGGAAATGTGAGTGAGCGAATCAAAACCTTTTAACAAGTGAAACTTTCTCTAGTTATTACAACTTTGGTGCTGTTAGTGCTAGCCTTTCAAGTTATAACATTGAGGAGAGTTGTCCAGATTATTAGCTCTATGTGCATACCTCTCTATCTCTTTCTTTGGGAAGGATCTCTGTGATGTTGTAAAAAATAAATAAATAACAGTGTTTAATTAAATATGAACCATCCAAATAATTTAGTGAATTAACCAGTCTTTTTGCCACATGTCTGGCAGATATGAGATAATAAAGGAATAGTCAAGTTTTTCAGGTGATTCAAGTTGATCATTCTTCTATGTGTTGGGTTTGAACTGATTTATTTGGTTTATGTACACTCCAGGATGAGATTTTTGCCTTCTGCAGATTTTCTCAAATTAATGATAGGAATCCAGTTCTGTATATTGCTGTAGTCACAGGTAAATATTAGCATTGGGCTCTGCTTTTCTATGCAGTAAAAGGAAAATCCTCATTTTGGCTTGTAAATTTACCATCATAACTTCATCTTGACAGACCATGGTGGAAGTATTTTAACATGGAACACAAGCACATGGAAGAGAATGCGATCAAAACGAGTAGTCCGAGAAGCTATCTCTGCTTTCAATGTCTCGGCTGATGGGAAGTTCCTTGCAGTGTAAGAATTATTACTTTGTTGGCTTCAACACGTTACCTTCACTTGAAAATACTTAAAAACTTCAGTACAGGTGTGATTAGGACCCATTGTGAGCATTCCTTGAAAGACCTCTCTGGTGCTGATCATATTATATGATTATCTGAATTCTCAATAAATTTAGGCTAAAATAAATTCAATTCCTTCTAAGAACTCTCTGGTGCTGACTGTATCAGATGATTCTGCCTCCCCCTTCCAATTTTTATATTTTATAATGTAGATTGGTTATGGCTTCTTGGCTTATTAGATGGAGTTTCAGCTGCTGACATTTGCTAGATCCCTTTTGTCAATAAATATATCCATTCAAGTCTTGAAACTCTATATGCTTTTGGAATTCAGAAAATGAATAGTTTTTCTTTACCTGGTTGACATGCAGTGGAACGGTTGGAGGAGACCTTTTTATCATAAATTCTTACAATATGCGGGTTCAAATGACGGTAAAAAAAGCTCACCTTGGTTTGGTTACAGCATTGACATTCTCCCATGATTCAAGGTTGTACAACAATGTATTTTCATAATATCTTTTTCTCTGCAAACTGTTTATGCTACAGTACCTCTTATAATTAGAATAATATTGAAGAATGCAGTTTTGGATACAGGGCTTTGATCTCTGCATCACTGGACTCAAGTGCTAGGGTGACACTAGTCAAGGACACGAAGAAAAGTGGTATGTGCCTTTTCTGGATTTTCTTGTTTTGCTAACTCAAAAGGTGCATATGTACCTTGGATTGGAATGGTTGCCTCATTGCCGTCACATGCTAACACTTGCTAAAAACTTATTTGCCCTCTTTGGGGACCTATCTTAGACAAATCCATATCATATGAACATCCCAATATAAGTTTGAGTTTGTTAACTCAAGGGGACATGCTACAAGCCTACAACCATCAAATGGATTATGGTGAGTCCCCTGAGATTTTGTGCTGTTTAGTCCTCCAGTTTGAAACATCATTAGAGACCCATGGATGACAAAGTTTATATGACTGGAAATGAAATATTAGTTCAAGCTCTGACATGATCAAGAATTAAGTCAGCTATTGCTAGTATGTCCCTGATCTAACCACTGAACATTTGGTTAAGTGGTGAGTGCACTTATGTCCCCTGGTTGTCAGGTTTGGGGTTCAAGCCACACTGTGTACGCTTGGCTTGGTGGGGTTAAAGTGGCCGTGACATGGGTGAGGGCAGGTATGTGGAGCAAGCCTACCTGCATACCCATTTTTTCGACCAAAAAAAAAGGCCCCTGACCTACCTTGGACTGTCATACACATGCCTGTTATTTTTATTGTATAACTAGTTATCCTTTTTGTTTAGATAATAAATAAATCGTGCTTGATATAGAATGGATTTGCACTTTGGTCGTTTATGGAAAATGTAATATGATACATGTATGTCTTAGACATTGCAGGAAAACAACCATAATACAATACATGTAAATAACAATCAAAGAATATTTCAACTCCAAGTTTGCCAATGCCACAACAGCTTAGCTGATTTCGTTATTTTATGTTCTAGACTTTGGAAAATGATTTTGTACGTAAAAGCTCTTTACCTTTTTTTTTTTTTTTTCCTTTAATTTTACAGGTGGAATTAGCTGGTTGATTGTATTCATGGTACTAGTTGCTATTGCTGTGTATTTTATGAAGGAGAAGGGAATTATACCATAATAGATTCTTATTGCAGTTTGGTTCATTACAATGCGATATGGAGTTGTGATTTAGATGGATGTAATGAGCTGACTGGTTCATACGCAATTCCTGCCTAATTTGTAACCCATAGCATGTGATAGGAACTTGGAAATTTTGCATTTCTAGGCATTTTGTGCAGAAAAGTTGGAGACCAGCATAAGATAAAATAAGTATATTTTCATTTCCATTAATAACCATCTGTTTCTAGTATGTAAGTTTTCATTTGATTTTAACATTCTATGTAAAAAAATGAATCCTCTTCATGTGTAAATTTTTTTCAAATGTTGGTAGTCAAAAAGATAAAAGTGTTTTACCCGAAGTGAACTTAAGTATTCATTGTAAATTTTAATTTTTTAGATACTAAATTGTTAAAAATGACATAAGTCGAGGATCAAATAAATATTTAATCCATTATTTTATAATACTGGATTGCCACTTTTGACTTTAAGTAATATTCAATTCAACCCATATTGAAAGATAATGATCAAAGTTCTAAGGTAATTAAAGTGGTTACTAGTAGGTAAGAATCCAAAATTTCGTAAAGAAATTTATGCCACCGGACTTTTAACACTTAAATTTTCCGTTTTATTCTATACTTTTGTATGGCTAAATGTCAAAAGTAATTGAATTATAGAAGTCAAAATTTTCTTTGGCATAATGAAAGCCATCATTACTCCTAGGTATCATCCACAAGCCCACCTCCTTCACTCATCCAATTGAATTTTGATTTATAGTTCATTTTTATTTTTTATTTTTCACTTTCTAAAAATAAAAAAAAATAAAAGCATCAATCACACTGATTCTGAATTATTTCTTTAGGCTTCTAATGTTATATTAAATAATTTTTATTATTAAATTCATCACTTACTTATCTTTAGACATGTAACTTTATATATTTTTGAAATTTGATTAGAGCCAAGGATTGGAAAATTAGCAATAGAGCGTGAGGGAGACGCTCTACAGAGGCGAGTAAGGGGGATACCTGTTATGTCAAATCATAATAAAAGGATTTTGTTTTCGCCTCAGGAGTGGATGATGATAGATGTGCATCAAAAGAAAAAAGAAAAGAGAAAGAAAAGATGCTTTTACGGTGCTATGATGAGTGGGAAAGATTTTCTCTCTGCCCTTAAAGTCAACGCCCACATCTTTTTTGTCATTTACCGCATTTCAGTGCGCTCTTTTTCACTGCATCACCTCTCTCTCTCTCTCCTTCCCTTCTTATTCTATGTGCTCGTTCTCATTTGCTTCTCTTGAGCCCCTCCCCTTTTCCCCTAAATCCCATTTTTCATGCTTCATTAGAATTTAGAATAAGACGAGTTATAGTTTCCTTAACTATTTGATTATGTTAAATTGTTATTGTTAATAGTAGTTTTAGGTTCAAAAGTAAAAGATCGTTAACAAATAATTAAAGATATTTTAAATTTTTTATTTGATTTAATATGTAAATCAATTTGAGATCTTCAATTTACGCTATTATTATGCCGTCAGAAACTTTTTATATTCTGTTTATAAATAAAAAAAATTAAATATATTTATTCCATTCATATTATATTAATTTTTTTATATATTTTTTAATCTCTTTTGTATTGATCTTTGATGTGAATATAAGAATATAAATATAAATATATTTTTATTTTTTTCTTTAATCATTTTTCTCTCTTTTTAATGATTTGAAGATTTTACTTTCAAAGTCGAAATTTGACGTCAATAATTATGAAAATAAAATAAAAATTATAAACTGTTGTTATTAAATAATTTAAATTATTAACTTTTTCATTTATATACAAATTTAATACAATGAAATTATACACTTACATGTACACAAATCAATTTTAATTACGATGAAATTTGAATACCAAATACAGAGAGTTAAGGAAAGTTTTGAAACCCAAGTCGGTCAATTTTTCGTTCTTAGGAATGATTTTAGGTCACAATTAATGTCATTGAGGCAAGGTACAAAACGTTATTTTCATTGGAACACGTGTCTCAATGATATTAGTGAGGTTTATGATGAGTTGAACTGGAGAATGACAGGATAAGCTAGCCAGCAGAATCTAACATAATGATAAAAAGCGGAAAAAGCAACCTGAACAGAGGGGCAGAGTGCGCAGGATAAGAGTCAGCAAACCTTGGACTTTACCTATCTATAAAACGATCCCCCATTTTCACCATTTGCTCAAGGTCAGCGTCACTCATTCCCATAAAACCCCCCAACCCCAAAAAAGAAAACCCATTTGTTTACTTCATTTTCTTGTTCTTCTTCTTCTGATCTGCCCTGAATTCCTGAAACTGAATACAGCATTTACTCTCTTTTTTTTTTTTTTTTGCTCTGAAAAAAATTGAAAGAGTAGTAATAATTAAGAATGGACGGACTGCCCCCTGGTTACCGCCCCAATGTTGGTGTCTGTCTTATCAACTCTGATAATCAGGTACCCTTCTTGACTTCTTCTTGGGTTCTGTTTTTTCTTTTGTTTGTTTGAGTTTTTTCATCTGAGATAGCAGAGGAGATTCAGCTGACAAATGGCCTGAAAAGAACACAGAAAAATTAAAATAGTAATAAAAACAGTACTTGAAATCCAGTTACCAAAATTCTAGTTAAGTCAACTTCGGATGTATGTGTCTAGATTTTTTCTTTTTTGAGATGAATAATTTAGAGTTTTTTTTTATTTACTGTTTGTTGATTAAAATGTTTAGAATATGAAAAAAGAAGTGAGAATGATTTTGGTATTAAACCCATTGTTGGTTTGTTTAGAAAATGTTTAGAATATGAAAAAAAAAAAAAAAAAAAGCTTCTAGGCTTTGGACTTCGGAGCCTGAGCTTCAACTAAGTCAAGTTAGAATTTGCATTTTTTTTAATGAAAATTTTTGTTTTTAATGGTTGTTTGAGGTCTGTTATTGCGAAATATATGGGTAGAGAAAGCTGAATACGCTTCGTTTTT
This sequence comes from Durio zibethinus, assembly GCF_047325235.1. NCBI lineage: Eukaryota > Viridiplantae > Streptophyta > Magnoliopsida > Malvales > Malvaceae > Durio > Durio zibethinus. The sequence continues at coordinate 3,633,522 of NC_143166.1, forward strand.
CTCCTTACAGATTTTTGTAGCTTCCAGATTGAATGTTCCAGGAGCCTGGCAGATGCCTCAGGTACTATCCTGTTTGATTTTCTCTATTTTGTAAGCCTCATTACTTGATGGAACTTCAATTATTAGTTAAAACTGGAGCACTTTTCTTTTCTTTTTTCTTTCTTTTTTTCTGCTGCTATTCTGAGTAATTACACAATTCATATGCGTAATATTAGTCTTCCTAGACCCCAACGGCTGAAAATTATCTCTGTATTGCCGGCTATAGCTTCATTGCCTCCTAACTGAAGCCCTTTTGTACATTTTCTGTTTCATAACTGTATGCTTTTACGTGTTTTACCAAAGTGTATTTATAGTTTTATGTGAGTGAGCACATCAACACATGGCTAATTAAAAGAAATGAATTGCCGGTCAGTTGTATTTTTTCTTTTTTTTTTCATATTTGAGTGTCTTTGAGTCTTTGAGTCTTTGATGTTAGCAGAATCAACGTCTTCTTATCTTACTGCATATTTCTTTCTCTTTTAGACAATCAAAATCTTTATTTTGCATTCACCTGTGATGGCCTCATCTCTGAAGATGGCACATATGTCAGGGCTAGCTTAATTGATTATAATTTTGGGATTTTACAAACTCAGGGGGGTATTGAAGATGGTGAGGAGCCAAGATATGCAGCTATAAGAGAATTGCGAGAAGAAACTGGCGTAGTGTCTGCTGAAATTATTGCTGAGGTTTGTTAAAAAAGATAGTCTTGTTATGCTACAGTTTTTTCTACAACTTCAGAGATTTGAGTATTGAATGTAAATAACATGGATCTAAGTGTAGAATTATTAACACCAAAGTCACTGTTTATTTAGCAATAGCATGAATGGTATATTTAAAGTCTTGATGTGTCAAAAAGCAAAGAAATTTGGGCAAAAGATAGAGAAAAAGAGAACAGATCAACATTTTCTCTCTTCATGTATTGTCTCCAAAGATAAGAGAAATCGAACACATATGGTTATTTCAAATTATAGAATCACTTTAAAAAAGGTACTGGAAACAACAATTCCTTCTAAAAGTATAAAGCATTCAAGCTATATTCTTTAACTTCTAAGCAAAAGTTTAGTTAAATACAATTTCCTCAATTCTCTGTCTCTAACTTCTTTCTTCCCCAATTGCTGCTGTACATTTAATTAAGATTTTGGTTTCGCAGGTTCCTAATTGGTTGACGAATGATTTTCCTCCTGCTGTTAAGGCCAAAGTAAATAGACTCTGGGGAGGTGAATGGCATGGGCAGGCACAGAAATGGTTTGTTTCTCCTTTCTTCTCATTCCTCTCTCTTTTATCCAACCACAGACACTCAAATCTAGGTGGGCTCATCTATTGGAAGAAAGTCATGTTGGTTTGAAATTGTTGTTTTAGTTTTTAATGTGCCGTGCATACTTATCATCCTTGTTTCTGTGAATTTATGTATTCTTCTTTATTATATTGGGTGTTAGGAGGAAAGCAACTGTTGCATTTTCTAGTTTGGGAAAACCTTTTTGCGAGAGTATACACCTGGAAAACTGAAACTCTATGATGAATCATGTGGACACTTGCATGGGCTATCTGACAGTGGTTGAGCATTTCTTAAACTAGCTCACATGCTATCTTTAGCAACATAAAGAAACAGTGTTCTTTTCAGCATTCTCCTGTCTCAATATCCTATCTGAGGCAGCATTCTGCTGGACTTTAACTGACGGGAATTATGGAAGGTCACCATGTGTTGAGATGTGGTAGTTGGTAGATATATAAAATATATGGATGTAGAATGTTTTGAATTTGTTCCTGCAAGAGAAGCTCATGGATATGTTTTCTTTTTGTGTGTGTATGTCTGTCTGTGGTAATTGGATTAGACTGAGATATGATACAAGTACCTTTTGTTCTTTTTTCTTTCTAGTAAATTCAGAAACACTGGTAGACAGAGAGTGAGCCAAGAGTCATACTCTAATTACTTTCCTTCAGGGGTATATAAGTCGCTTCATTTGATAGTTAAAAGTTGAAAGAAACTCTAAAAGTAAACTCAAACTATTTCATGATAAAATTCTCTTTTATTGGATTTTATATGTGATTACAAGGACTAGTTTGATCATTATCAGGTAAGAAAAGCTGTTTTAGCTATTCTTTTCATCCTCATATAGAGTTAGTGGCTAGCCATGCATATCCCCTCTAAATTTGTAAACATTTTGGTTAAATTCTTTTAAGTATATTTTCATTACTTTGCTGATAGTTTTGATGTTTGGGTGTGAATGCTTGTTATGCTTGCATCCTTATTGTGAAAGGCAGAGACCAACTGCATGAGTTACCAAAGCAATTGATACTTGAGAGGCATAAAATGCTTGTTTAGTATTAATGTGGTATTTAAACAATGGTCAGTACAATCTACAAATATATGGCCTTTTCTTACTTCCTCTCCCTGTAAAAATCTGTGCATGAAACCTGTGCTCTAAAATCTCTACTTTTTATTTTTTCATTTATTTAATTTCATTATTAAGCTATATCCCATCTGATCACCGTAGTCATTTTTTACCTGGGGCCATGAAATACATAGGAAGAAACTATAAGAGTTTGTGATGTTTTCATATGATTTGTGGGATAACAATAGATTGGGACAACCGACAGGTTTCTTATGAGATTAACAAAAGATGAGAGTGAGATCAACTTAGCAAATGGAGAGGCAGACCCTGAATTTGCTGAGTGGAAATGGGCAACCCCTCAAGAAGTTGTTGAGCAGGTATTGTGCAGTAGCGGCATTAGAATTACTATTATAACTTTTATAAATGAGTACCCTTTGAAAAGGCTTACTAAGATGAGATGTCTAACAAATCGGTTGCAGGCAGTCGACTACAAAAGGCCGACATATGAAGAAGTTATGAAGACCTTCAGGCCTCACATTAGTGACAAAGGCAAAGCCGCAAAATGTAAATCAACAAAATGGTGAATGCTATGGTGTGTTTTTGTAGGTTTCTCTCCATGTTTTTTTTTTCTTGGTAGTGATTATATCCGGACTCTCTTGATCGATCTTTTCTCTCTGTAAATGGATATGGCAGTTAGAACTTCTAAATTTAGATGGTTGTTTCGCTGTAATAAAATGTTTGTGCAAAAGATATATGATGCTCCTGGTTTTTTATTGAACTTTTTGCAAGTTGCGATCATCTTTTGCTTGATTGAACCTTCTGTATTTTTCTTTTTCTTTCTCCTATAGCATAGCTGCATAGCACTGTTTCATTACTGAATTTCCTCGAGAAGCTTATAACATGTTAATTACAAAAGATATTTTGGAAAATTCTTGGTCATGCATTTATCAATTTATCCTCTCAAAGTACATATATATATATATATTATAGTACTAGTTGAAGGCTCGCCATATATTGCTAGATTTGAACATAGTATTGGAATAATGGAAGATCATCGTGCATGCAAACATTGAATGTATAATGGAATCCAAACTAACATCGAAGGATCAATGAAATTTAAATTAATTTGAGGATTGATGGTTATGTTTGATATATAAGATCATTGATAGGATAAAATGATAATTATTTTATATTATATTTGATTTGTATATAAAAAAATAAGATTATAAAAAGGATTAATCATTGTTTTGGTATAAAATGATTAAATCCTCTTAAAGTGAAAAAAATTATTTTTAATTCATGAGATTGAATTTATATATTCAGTTATATCTTTAAAAATTACATTAATAATTTAAATTGTATAAATTTTAAATAAAATAATTTTAACCAATAAATAAATTATTTTATCTTAATTTTTACAAATATTAAACATAAAATAAAATAAAATAATTTAATTTAATTTTATTTATAATATCATCTTATCTTATCTTATCATAATTTTATATACCAAATATATCCAATAAATATCATAATAAGATAAATAAGAAAAAATGGAAAGAAATATAAATTAGAAATACAGGATAGAAAAAGAAAAAATGAAATCATTGAAAATTTAAAATTTTATGACCAAAATTAAATTCTATAAATAAAGTCAATAAGATAATACATATATATTTAAAAATAAAAAATTAATTAAAACTAAGACATATATCAATGTTTTAATTTCATTTGTAAAATTAAAAAAATTTATACGAATAATACATCAAATAAAATAAAAATATCAAACGTCAATATATAGGGTAATAAGAAAACAAAACAAGTATAGAAACTTATTTCTAAAAATTAAAAACCAAAAAAGGAAATGAGAAATAAGAAATATAACAAATCCAGCTATAAGATTAAATTTTTTAATTATTCTTTTTAGTTTTATATAATTTAGAATATTAAAAAAAAAAAACCTAAATCCTAATCCCTATAAATTAATAATGAAGATTGATTAACCTAATCAGAGATATTAAATTGGGTTGGTTTCCTATATAAAAGGTGACGACGGTAGCGAACGCCTGGTTTTTGTGGGAAGAGTCCAGCCAAAGTTTGGCAAACTAAAAATCAGAGATAAACCCAAAACCCAGCAGCTGAGCAAATGCGTATTAGTCGTAGTAACGAAGTGGAAATAAGGAGCAGGCTTAAGGACGCAATTCTCTCAAAGCTTGCTGCTTCAAACCCCTCAATGCCCATAAACCCTGACCTCGTCCACCTTCGCTTGCTGCAATTCTTTCCTACTTTTCACACTCCCATTCACCCTCCTTACTCTTCGGTAACCATGAATCACCTTTTCTTTTCTTTTTTTTTTTAATTTGATATTTGCCTTTTTCTTTTTGTTATTTGTCTTGGGGACGAAGGCCTTGCCACTATCCTGTAGGTTAATGTTGAATTTTGTTATTATATTTTAATTTTATTGAATTTTTAATGATGATTTTATCGTATTCTGCTGCAAATGCCAGCATCCATTAATGTCTTTTCTATAGACTTAAATAGAAGATTATTGAATTGGGAAGCCAAAAGATGCAGACAATGACATGGCATTTGGCAAGGAACTTGTGCAATGCTCTTGTTTCTTTTTTAAAGAAAAATTAAATTCATGATTTTAGCTCAGTAATGATAGGAACTGAGCGTTGTCATTTTTATGTTGTCGTTGCTTATTTATATTCTCACTTTTTTTTTCTTGTTTTGTTACTTATTTAGATGATACAGCAAGCAATTTTGAAACTAAATGAGGAATGTGGGTCAAGTGAGGAGGCAATATCAAGGTTTTTAGAGAACGAGTATGAGGGTTTACCATGGGGGCATGCTAGTTTTTTGAGTCATCATTTGAAGAAGCTTTGTAGGAATGGAGAGATCGTATGCGTCGATAATGAACGGTATATGCTCCATGTAGATGATGTTGATTTGGGGGGCGAGAAAGAAGAGATGAGTCATAGGTTGAACATTTCAAATAGAAATGAGAAGGAAGATCAAACCTTGGTCCAAGGCAAGGGGAGAGAAGTTGAGGCTATTGATGGCTGGAGTGGGGTAAACGGTGATCAAGCTGAGGAATATGAGGATCGATGTGATGTTGAAAGACAGAGTGTTGAAGTGAATAATCAAAAGAAAGCATGTGAGCAGAGAATAGAGAGATTTGAAGAACAAAAGGAAGGCAGACAAGAATTAATTAAAAAGGTACAAGAACAAAGTCAAAACTTCAGTGGACAAATTGAATTGGTTGAAGAAGTCGATGTAGCAAAAGGGAAGCTAGCTGAGTTGGCTCAAGAACAAAGAGGAGAAAAGAGAAAGCAACCACAGAAGACTAAACAACAGATAAAGGTGGTTCATCTTATATTACACCTGTTTATAGTATTCCAGTGATTACTCATGTCACATATTGCAACCTAAGACAAACTGGTACTTTTTTTTCATATAAATTGGGCATTGCGTCTGTGAACTTACTTTTCCCTTGTTTTTGAGAAGATACTTTTCCCTGATTTTAATTACTTTGTGGTTGTAAACAGGGATATATAGCTGCACTAGCTCACTTATTTTTGTGTTGGTTAATTTATTTGTGATTGAAGTTTCAACAGGATTTTACAAACAGCTTATTGACACTTAATGCTTTATTGAACTGAAAAGGTATTAAAGGATGATACACGGCCTATGATGGAAGAAGAGAAGAAATATGTTGAGGAGAGGCAACAGCAACCAAAGAATGGAAGTGGAGTAATGAAATCTGTTGGAGAACAAGAGCAACTTCGACAAGGTGAGATGATTATTGAACAAGGCCACCCACAGGACCAGAAAATTGGCATCAGAGCCAAGATGCTGGTATTCCCTTGTGACGGAGATGGAAAGACTTCACTTCGGGAGTGTTCTATGCATCTATTAGAAGAGGAAAAGAAGGTAGCTTTAGAGCATATGAGGCAGCAGCAAAGGAAGCTTCACCACAGAGAAAGGAATTCAATTATTGTTTGTGCTCTGCCCGCACAACTGCCGCCACAATCAGGGACAAATATTTACCAGAAGGCACATAAGTTGCACACAGACTCAATATCAGCATCTCTTGAAACGAGGGAGTCGGGGCAGATCCTTTTACAGCAGCTTAAGCCTTTTAGTCCTCAAAGGCCTGCAGATCTTCAAGTGACTACATTTGAGAGGTTTAATCAAAATGAGCAGAAGCCTGCTAAGTTTTATACAAGGAGAGAGATACAAAATTCTCAGCCAAAAGTAAAAACTTCCTTTGATGTTTCCGAACATTTAGAAGAACTTGAGGAGAAGCATGAACAGCAATTTCAGAAACCAGAAAAGCTTCTAGAATATGAAATAAAGACCAATGAAGCTAATTTTTGTGGTGAGGAGGCAGCTGTATCCCTATCGGTCAAAGTGCAAGATTCGATGAATGATCTAGGGCCGCATGGAAGGGAACTCCCAAAGAAAAGGATAAAGGTTTATGTTCGGAGAAATGTGAGCAAATGCAAGCTAAAAGAATCAGAAAATTCCAATATTTTGTCAACAAATTCAGAATAGCTTGAAAAGAAATATTAATTGGGGTTCACTCACTCATTGAACACAAACTATCAGTGGTTCCTTCCTGAGAAGGTCAAGATCAAGTAATTATGTAGTTGACATCCTATCAGCCTTTCTAGTGGGAGGGAATTGACACTGTCTAGCTGGTTAAATGTTTTGTAGCCTCAAGGTGAGCCTTTATTTATTTTCTGTTTCATAGCTGTATGCTTGTTTTTGGTTTACCTGAGTGTATCTACAGTTTTTTCAAAGCATTGATATGATTAATTATATTCTCATTCTTAAGTTAAAACTCCTGTGATATTAGGTAGCGATGTGTATCATTTTCAAGATCACCACAGTGATTTAATTAACATGGTGATAAAATCATCCCACACCAGACACTCACAGATACTTTCCATGCAATATTTTCGCATTCTAAGTGTCTTTGGTATCTGTAACAGAATAAAGGATTCCTCGTTTTGCTGTACAGTTTTACGACATACAAAACTTTTGCTTTGCTTTCCCTGCATTAGTGTTATCTCTAAAGCATGCACGCATTCAGCTCATTTTTCTGGGATTATTGATGAAATCTGCGGATAAATACACAGACTTTTGCTGTTATCCATTTTTATTATCCTCAACAAACTTAGACAGATCCCACTTTGAAGCTTCATTTGGAAGCACCGTCACACCATGGAAATATGGGTCCTATGTCAAAATCACATCTTAGCGGACGGGAATTCATTCCCACCACCCTTCCAAAATCTTATAATAAATTCTACTGTCATTTGGTATTTTGCGGATGTTTATAATTATTGAGTTTTATTTCACGATGGATTCAGAATTTTTTTGGGGATGTTTACGTACAATATGTATATAATTGTGGATGGATTTATCAATCTCATTAATTTTTTTTAAAATTTTTTAATTTTTTTAATCTTTAGGGATGTTTACAAAGACCTTACCAAAACATTTGAATCCACCTCTAGTTTTATATATATATATAAACTAGGATTATACCTATGCTACGCTGCGGTATGGTTATTATTAAACTCACAAATAAAAATCAACATAATTATGAAATAATGTGTTAATATATAATAGTGTTAGTGTTTGTATATATCTTGATAAATAAAAACAAGCATAAATATATTTAAGTATTTGCTTTCAAAAACATATCACATATGAGATACTTACAAAAGCTTTATTAACATATAATTCTTGTATGTTTAGCATTAAATCTAATTATGTAACGAAAACGGATGAGTTGGTGATATTTTTATTTTTATTTTTTTAATTTAAAAATAACAGAGAATCCAATAATTTCTGTTTGATGTCTAAAATTGACGACTCTAAAGTAGTTTTCTTTCTCAATAATATATTGTATCAACTAAAAGACTTAGTAAGTACATTGATTTCACCGGCCAAAATATTTTAATATATAGATAATCCTAAAATTTACATGCTAAAATTTAAAGAGACATAAAGTTTGAAAAGTTAGTGGAAACCAAAAAGAAAAAGAGCAAATATCATCCTTCCGCTTTTTTCATACTTAGAAATCAAAGAAATATGCTATTTTGCTATTGCTTATTGGATTATGAGAAATTAATAATTACTTAAAATGCCTTTTTTGCAACGGCATTTTAAAATAGATAATAAAAAAAATTGTTAACTTAATGAAATGGGAAAATCAATTGGATAGGTGACAGAAATCAACGTAACTATGATAATCCATGTACAAGTGCATTCATGATGATAGTATTGCCATTGAAGTATATTATATTTCGTGAAATTCCCATAAACATATTCTTCTCCACTTTTTGTATGCGTTGGTCCTAAGTATAAATCATGTTGTAACTATTACATATGGTTAAAGTAAAATATGTCGATGGCTTGGAACTGTTACCTGGTAGTATAGATTTTGACATATATCAGAGGCATTAGCTGATTTGCTCTATTATAATGCTTTGCTACATGATATACTGTCTCAGGAACATATTCAAACACCAAATTAAGATAGAGCTCATCCTTATCGGTTGTTGAAAAGAAGCAGTGCATGAGTGACACAAACATTGGGATGATCAAGTAGGCGCATTGTTTGCAACTCAGGGGTTTATATCTCTTGCCCTGTAAAACATTCTTGATTGCTACGATTTTTTCACTTTCTAGACATTTAGGTTGCAACATCATATATACATAAGGCTGTAAAACTGCGTTTGTAAGGTGATAACAAAGGCATCAAAACAAAGGCTTTTGCATTTATGATTAAAAAATTGTCATCAAAACATCACCTGAAATACAATTCCAGAAAGAACGTTGACCAACAACACACTCAATCATGTAACTTATGGTCTGTAGAACAATACAAAAGGAATTTAAAGATAAGGGAGTTTAATACATGTTGATTCTCCACCACTTCTAATTTCACAATGATAGTAAAAATGAAAAAATAAGTTGTACTCAAGCAAATCAAAATATGTAAAAGGATCAATAATTAGATAGAATTAAGAAATTATAAATGCAATCAACTCAAGAAATTAAAGAAAATTTAAATATCAAATAATCAGACCTTTCGATTATATTAAGTTTGTAATGTAATTAACTTACCAAAAATATTGCATATTTGAACATTATAAATAGTGAATTCTTTTCTTTTGCATATCCTTTTCTTGGATTGTTGATCCCTTGGTATATCCTAATTTACTTGACAATGAGACCTTGAGTTATTATAGATATTGCATTATTATAAGTCAGATTAATGTTGTTTCTAATTACGAGAATCGAATCTTAGTGATAACAAACCCTGCTTTGATCTTTCAGGCAACTTAGCTGGAATTCAGCTTGGGAAATTTTTACCAATCACAGAGGCATAGGAAATGGGATTTGATATTTTCTTAATTACTAAAAGTTTAGCAATTTTGATTCACTTACAGGACGGTTGATGATGACAACAGAGATAGAAAATCAGGCACTGATCCAGTTAAACTATTATGCGAGAGAATAAGGCCATTTTGTACACACAAATTAAGCTTGCTGTAGATTAATATTGTTGATAAAGAGATTGAGCCATTTACAAATGTTAATATGTAAACGGATGCACTTAAGAAGAAAAATACGGATGCATGCATTAAAGTTTTAAAACATCAAATTAAGACAAATAGAAAGCATATTATATTTAAAACATTAGAACGAATTTATCACATTGTGAAAAGGCGCAGTTTATTAGCGAATCAATAGCATTGTCCAGAAGCATCCTCAAATCCTATTGAGGGATTTCTCACAATCAAAACCTCAACTTTGAACAAAAAAACCCAAACTTTACAAAACAAATCAAAACCCAAATAAAAAAAATTAAAAAAATCCCCAATCAAAACAATTAAACCCTTAACTTTATCAATCAATAATCAAAATTCATTTCAAAAAAATATCAAAAGAACAAAAAACGAACAATGAAAATAAAATATTTATAACTTAATAATAAAAAAATTTATATTAAAAAAATAATAAAAAATAAAAAACATGAGATTAACTCAAAACAAAATCCAAAAGAGACTTATGAGAAAAAACTCAAATTTTGACATATTCATAAAGGTTAATTCTTTGTCAAGAAAAGCCTTTATAGTTTGAGAGGGTGGTTGAGAAAAGCCACTATTGACTTCATATAACAATTGAGGAAAGATGAGAAGAGCTTGAAAAGACGCTTAAAAGCTTCTAGAATTGCTTTATTTCAAAATTACCCTTGCAATTTTTTTAATAGTGTGTTAAAAATGCAAAATGCAAGATTAAGGATTGCTTTTATTTATTGCTATAAATGTTTTATTCAAATAAATAATACATGTCAAAATTTGAGATAATATAAAATATCAATAAATAATAATTCAATGAATCAATAATAATAATAATAATAATAATAATAATAAATACAATTCAAAATTACTTCCAAGCGGGGATAATTCTTAATTGAAGAATACTTCGTCATTGATTTAAAAAAAATAAAACATAAATATTTTTATTTAAAATTATTTATAATAAATAAAATATTCAAAATATATAATAAATAAAAATATAAAAAAACAAAAAATGAAATTCAAATCAAAACCATTTGGTTGAAAATTATAATTTTTATATTTCTATTTTCCGATCCTTTTCTTTTTTACCTTGTTAAAAATATATATATAATTTGCAATAAAATAAAAAAAATGAAATTAAACAAATAATTAATAAAAATTTACAATGCTCCTAACATAATAATAATAATAATATATAATTTGCAATAAAAGCTTTTATAAAATTTTAATATTTTATGTATGAATTAAATTTTTTATATTATTTTGTGTTAGCATAAGCATTAATATATTAAAAATAAACAAAAGTATACTAGTATTTTTTTCTTAATTTAATCTACTATTACTATTTCATAGGAAATCAAAACGTTGAGGAATGATGTGATGTTACGCAACACCAGACGACAGAATAGATTCCACTCCGCACTTTTCAACGTTGGCAGGCGATAAACATTGAGCGCACAAAATATGGCGCTTACGTGGCACGTCCTCGTTCATTACCATTCCCCATTAATTACACGGCAAATGGGCAATGGGGAGCGAGGGAGCAAGGGAAACTTCCCCTTCCTCAACTCACCGCCATCGGCCGAACAAAGTCCGCGATTCGCAGCGCCCTAGGAAAAACCCAAATCGCCTTGCTTTATCCTTCTGATTTCTTATAAAATTAATAATTAATAGCAATTCTGTTCCTATCATGGCTGAATACTGAAACGACATCATCACCTGACCCACCCCCTATCCTCTATCTCTCTTTATGGCTCTGCAAATGTGGGTATAAGATAAGGTTCGGATTTCGAGCAAACCCAAAAAACCCTTTAAGATAATATCTCTTTTTTTTTTTTTTGACTCAGTTACCATATATGATCCACTTTTGGATATGTTTTAATATAAATAGTAATTGATGGGTGCCTAACATTTTTGACATGTTCAAGTTGTTTTGTCGGCATTCGTTAGATTCCGGATACATTCATGTACATACGTATAAAAACGCTTACGTGCTGCTGTATTTCTACGTATTAGGTGTTGGAGGTGCTATTTGAGCAGTACGTATTAGGTGTTGGAGGAGGTGCTATTTGAGCAGTTAATATCTCGACTCCGCGTTTATTTGAAGTTCCTTTCATCAATCCTCAAGCTTCTGGCTTGGCGCCGCTTGCCGACAAAAAAAAAAGGGTAATTTTTCTTTTTTTTTTGCTTAATCATTTTTCTTTTTTTCTTTTCAATGAGTTTCTTTTTTTTCTGTTTGATGGATGTTGAATGTTTGTTTGATGAGTTTATGATTAAAATGACTTGAAAAACAAAGGTTTTGCCTACAGGCGTATTGGGTTGAATTCCTTCTCTTGACTTTTAATAGCAACTAGTAATTTGTCTGCATGGAGTTTCTTTTCTCAGATGCTTTCTTGGGGATTGTGTTATAATTCACCAAACATAGCTCTTATTCTTATAGAAATAGATGGAAAAAATATAGTTTCGATGTGTATGTTTTTGTCCTTTTCTTGCTTAATATACTAAAATTTGCATCTAATTCACAAGTTAGGGGCAGAGATCTGCCTAAAAACATATCTTTAAAGAAAATTAATGTTACAATTTTAGTTCTTTGTTTGGAAACAGGTTTTTAGGATAGTGAATTTGGATTAATCACTACATATAGTTATAACTGTAAAAATCCGATATACCAATTCATTTGCAAGAGTTTAATGGGATTTATTTGAAATTCACTTTTCCATATCTGTATTACAGATTTCTTAGGTATCATATTCCAAGTCTAACCAAACCCATGGATTTGAGTATAATCATAAAGCTCATATATTCATGAGTATTCCCACACAACTTATACTATATTTCAAGTTCAAATCCTTAGGTTTCCAAATGCAACCCTGGATGACTAATGCTTAGAAGGTTGAGATCTTACTCTATGTTAGGTGGTTTCATATACTTTAATTCTATTACTTCATGTACACTGTGAGCATACATATAGTATAAGTTTTTCATATTGGTTTTCTTTTAGATGGAATCTAATGGTTATTTTAATTTAATCAGAAAATGTTTGACAAAGACTTTTTCACTGAATATGGCGAAGCAAGTCAATATGAAATAAAGGACGTAGTTGGCAGAGGAAGTTATGGGGTAGTTGCATCTGCAATAGATACTCACACTGGAGAGAGGGTAGCTATTAAGAAGATGACCAATATCTTCGAGCACACCTCTGATGCCACACGCATTCTTAGAGAGATCAAACTCCTACGGCTGCTGCGACACCCAGATATAGTTCAAATAAAACACATAATGCTTCCTCCATGTAGAAGAGAATTTAAAGATATATATGTTGTTTTTGAGTTGATGGAATCTGATCTTCACCATGTTATAAAGCTAAATGATGATCTAACTCCTGAACATCATCAATTTTTCTTGTACCAGCTTCTTCGGGGTCTAAAATACATCCACACAGGTTGCTTTTTTTACCTATCAATTGCTGTAGAGTTTTCTCCAATTTGTGATAATAAATGACACCTTTTTTACCTTTTCCTTTCAATTTTTCAGCACATGTTTTCCATAGAGATTTAAAGCCAAGAAATATACTTGCTAATGCTGACTGTAAACTGAAGCTCTGTGATTTTGGACTTGCTCGGGTATCATTTACTGATGTTCCTTGTGCTATTTTTTGGACTGTAAGTGTTTCCTTCTTGCCTTACCACTTCTCTTCTATTCGTTGCCATTGTTTATACCATGTTAGCTATTCTTTGCATCTTATCATCATTTACTTTTCAAGGATTATGTGGCAACTCGATGGTATCGTGCTCCTGAACTTTGTGGTTCATTTTTCTCCAAGGTAAATGCTGCAGTTTTTTTTTTACTGCAATTGATTTACTATAATACGTTGTTAGAATTGTTTGTCAGCTGTATGGTTTATTTTTAACTTCCTTCTTTTAGTTTTCTTTAGGGATTTTATGTTGAGGAAAAACTAAGAAATAAAACTATGTAAAAAACTAAGAGTAAAAACTGAATGTATTGAAAAACTGCTTATTAAGAATTATACAAGCATTTTAAGTTTATATATAACTAATGAGTGGGTAAATTAGAAAATTAAATCTTTTTAAAATTGATTCTATAATTGAGGGATTGTCTATCCTAATTTTCTGTCCTTAATTCTAGGGATACAAATACTTAATTTTAGATATACAAATATAAATAGATAGATTACATGATTACAATCAGCTGTAAATAAGTGATTTCCCACACTCTCCCTCAAGCTAGTGAATAGGTGTTTTCCATTCCTAGCTTAGAAATAATTTTTTGAAATGTTGCACTGCTGAGATCTTTAGTCAACACATTTGCAAGTTGACTCTTGGTTAATACATATAGTGTACAAATCAACCTACTGTTTAGTTTCTCCTTTATGAAATGCTGGTTTACTTCAATGTATTTTGTTCTGTCGTATTGTAGAGGATTGTGCGCAATGCTTATTGTAGACTTGGTATCACAGTAAAGTCTCATTGGTCCATCCCACTTGATCTTCAAGTCTTCTAGGATAATTTTTAACCATAGTAGTTCACAAATTCCTTGCGCCATTGCTCTGAACTCTGCTTTAGCACTTGATCTTGACATCACATTTTGGTTTTTACTCTTCCAAGTCGCAAGATTACAACCTAGGAAAGTGCAGTAGCCTGAGATAGATCTATGGTCGGCAATTTAACCCAACACCGATGGATTCCGACTCAACTCGACCCTATGGGGTCGTTTTTTTTTTTTTTTCGAAATTCGGGTTTCGGGTTGGGTTGGGTCGGGTAAGATTATGAAATAATCGGGGTCGGGTCGAGTCGGATTCGGGTTTTAGGCAAACCCGACCCAATATTATATACAAAATTTTTTTTAATTAATTAATTAATTAATTATATATATATTTATATAATGATATTTTTAAATATTTATATTTAAAAAATAGTATTTTATTAATTTCGGGGTAGGGTCGGGTTTGGGTTTGATAACACATAAAGTCGGGTCGCCCCAAACTTGATGCCAACTCTAGGTGGATCTTCTATCAGTTACTGAACCTGCATAATCTGCATTTGTATATGCCTCTAGAACCAACCCCAAATTTCTTTTGAATGAGATACTTCTCCCAAGATTGGCTTTCAAATAGTGCAATACACAATAGACAGCCTGTAGGTGTCTTTTTTAGGACTATGCATAAATTGACTTATCACACTTATAGCATATGCTATATCAGGTCTAATATGTGAGAAATAAATGAGTCTTTCAACTAATCTCCAATATATCTCTCTATCTACAACGGCATCTTTATTAGCTTCTCTAAGTTTATGACTAGGATCTATGGGGTATTTGCAGGTTTACATTCAAGCTTCCTAGTTTTCTTCAAAAGATCCATCACATATTTCTATTGTGAGATGAAAATACCATGCCGTGAGTGAGCTACTTCAACCTCCCTAGTTCTTTCATCTCAAATGCTTTAGCCAAACACTGCTTTAGAGATTATTTCTCTTTTTTATTTTTTTTTTGTTATAATTATATCATTGACATATACTAATAGAATTGTGACTCTCCCTAAATTAGAGTGCTTGATAAACAATGTGCGATCTCCTTGACTCTGCTTATATCCCATTACTAGCATCACTTTGGCAAATCTCCCAAACCAAGCCTTAGGAGACCGTTTAAGGCCATATAAAGCCTTTTTCAGCTTGCATACTTTGTTTGCTTCTAGATGACCTCCAAATCGTGGTGGAACTTTCATATATATTTCTTCTTCTAAATCATCATGTAGAAATGCATTCTTTATATCAAATTGTTGAAGCTTTCAGTTGTAATTTGCAGCCAATAATAACAAAATCCTAATTGTATTCATCTTGGCAATTGGAGCAAAAGTTTCCTAATAATCCACTCCATAAGTTTGAGTGTAGCCCTTAGCCACCAACCTGAGTTTATACTTTTCAACAGTATCATCCATCTTATATTTTACAGTGAAAACCCATTTACACCCAACTTGATTTTTTCTTTTAGGAAACTATACCTATTCCCATGTCTTATTTTTCTCTAAGGCCTCTATTTTTATTTTCATGGCTTACCTTCATTTCTCACTGGATAATGTCTCGAATAATGTGGTTGGAATAAAAATAGTATTTAGGCTCACAAGGAAATTTTTGTGGGATAGTGAGAATTTTTTAAATGACACAAAATTAAAGATTGGGTATAGTGGATACTTAGTACATTCTTTGGTTCTTTTCTTAATGGCAATAGACAAATCATAATCACTAGTTATAGTTTTAGGAGATTCATACTCATTTTGAGAAACAGAGTCAAAGATTGTAGTTACCTTATTTGTAGAGTTAGGATCAGGTTTTGGACTTGCACTGGTTCAGGATATGGAACTTTCTTTCTTAAGTTCACCTCTAATTCCTTTATAGAATCAAGAACAATAATATCCTTTGTCACATCTTTTGTGTTTGGAATGGGTTTAGACTCAAATTCATTGTTTGATTAGGACTCAGAAGAAACAAGTTTAGACTCAAAAGAATTAATTGGTGAAAATGTTGATGAAGAGGACAAGTCAAGCAAAAATAAGTCTTTATCCTTTATCTTCCATGAATGAAATCTCCCCATAAAGATAAGGTTGAGTAAAAAATAGTTTAGTTTCTTCAAAAGTGACATCTGCAGACACATAGAATTTTTTAGTTGGAGGATGGTGGCACTTATCTCCTTTCTGAGTTGATGAATACCCCACAAAAATGCACTTAATTGCTCTAGGATCCAACTTCCCCCTATTATGATTGTGAACGTGAACAAATGATGTACAACAAAATATCTTAGATGTGAGGTTGTTTGTGGCATTAAGGTTGGGATAGAATTGTGAATGTAGTTCCGTAGGAGTTTTAAATCACAAAACTTTTGAAGGTAACCTATTTATAATGTGTGTGGAAGTAAGAACAGCTTCCTCCCAAAAGGATTTGGGTATGTTTGCTTGAAAAAGTAAAACTCGGATTGTGGCTAGTAAATGTTTGTTTTTCCTATCTGCTACTCCATTTTACTGTGGAGTATTAATACAAAATGACTCATGAATAATTCCTTTCTTTTGAAAATAGGTAGATAAACTCTATTTGAAATAGTCTCTTGCATTATTAGAGCTAAATCTCATGATTTTCACTCCAAATTAATTTTGGATCATGTTTTGGAAACTTAAAAACATACTATTCACATCTAATTTGGATTTTAAGTAAAAATATCCAAGAGACCTTAGTAAAATCATTTATGAAAGAAGCAAATTACCTTACACTAGAAATATTAAGAATTATAGAGGGACCCCATATTTTACTATGAATCAAGTAAAAAGGAGTAGAACTTCTTTTATTGCTAACTAGAAAAGACGCACGTCTACGCTTTGTAAGTTCACAAACATCACAATGAAAATTTTCGGCATTTAATCTTTTGAACAAAGAAGGAAACATGTTTTTCAAAGTCCCAAAAGAAGGATGTCCAAGACGAAAATGATAAAGCTAAATTTTTTCTTTATTGGGAGATTTTTCAGAAAGAAGTGATAAACGTAAATTATTCTTGATATTACTTGTATTGTTTGATGTCTCAAAATAGTATAGTTCATCTTTGTCCTTAGCAAGTCCAATCCTCTTCCTTGAACTTTGATCTTGAAATTCACAATAAGAGAGATAAAAAGTCACTTTACAGTTCATGTTTTTGGTAAGTTTTTGGTATAGATTTCATATTAATAAACAATCCAGGAACATGAAGAACATTTTTAAGAATAAATGAGGGATTAATTTGAATATCTTCTAATCCTGCCACTGTAGTAAGTGAATCATCTACAACAACAATTTTCTTATTACTAGGACACAGGGTGTATATGTACTAAACTTCTGTGAGGAATATGTCATATGGTCTGTAGCTCCTAAGTCAATGACCCATGAATTTATAATAAGCTTAACTAAGACATTTAATCCATGAAAATTAGAAGCTTTACTTGAACTAGAGACTTAACCCAAAGAACATACTCCAGTAGGCTTCTTAGTTTCTCAATCTCTTCTTTGTCCAATTCTTTTTGTTTCCCAGACTTCTATAATACTCTGGTGGTTTTACCAGTTGTCACTTCTTCAAATTGGGTAGTAATGGTAGATTCTGCTATCTATCTTTGGCATGGTTATCTTTCTCAAGACTGAAACGGATCTTGATAGTAAAGATTTAACCACAGATGATTCTACGCAATAAAGGCCAAAGAAGGAAAAAATAAGATGGAATGATTTAATAAGATTTGGTTATAAAGGCCTAAAATAGAATTCAACAATGAGGGCTGAAAAAAATTTTTCCCAAGAAGAGTTTGAAGCTTTGATATCATGTGAAAAAACTAAAAAATAAAATTGTGTGGAAAACTAACAGTAAAACTGAATGTATATTTAAAAACTGCTTATTAAGAATTATACAAGCACCTTAAGTTTATATACAACTAACTAGTGGATAAAATAGGAAACTAAATCTTCCTAAAACTAATCCTATAATTGAGGGATTGTCTATCCTAATCTTCTGTCCTTAATTCTAGGGACACAAATACTTAATTCTAGATATACAAATGTAAATATATAGTCTACAAGATTACAACCAGCTGTAAATAAGTGTTTTTCCACATGTTATATGCAACAATATATTTGAGTTCATTAGTTTTGTGATTGTGTCATGGTGGCTTTGTTGCTTGAGGTGTAGAATAGCTGATGCTTGAGTGAAAAGAAGCTTTCTTGCATATCTAATCTTCGTCGGTTGAAGAATGTGGATGTTTGTTGATTCACCATAATTTTGAATTCTAATCCTCTGTTTTTATTTTGTTCTTCTTTCTTTCTCTCTCTCTCACATACACATACACTACTGCTAGAATTTTACTTTATATTATATTTGGCTGAAAAAACTTGAGCAAAACTCCACTTAGAACTTTATTAATTGATTTTTGAAACCTATGTTTTCTGCAGTACACCCCTGCTGTTGATATTTGGAGTGTGGGATGTATATTTGCTGAGTTGCTCACGGGAAAACCATTGTTTCCTGGGAAGAATGTGGTGGATCAATTGGATCTTGTGACAGATTTGCTTGGCACACCCTCTGCTGAAACAATTGCAAGGGTCTGCTATCTCCTTTTGATTAGAGAAAATCTTCGTCAGCGCTTGTTGGGAACCTTTTAAAGTTAATTCCTAGCTTTATCCTAAACATGGCGAAGATCTTTTCTTCTAACCGTCATGATTCTTGATAATATCTGCAGATCCGGAATGAAAAAGCTAGAAATTATTTGAATAGCATGAGAAAAAAGAAACCAATTCCTTTATCAAAAAAATTTCCGAATACTGATCCATTGGCCGTCAATTTGCTTGAGCGTCTAATTGCATTTGATCCTAATGATCGTCCATCTGCTGAAGAGGTAAACTCTAGGGGTTCTGATAGTTTAAGATTTGGATCCCTTATCTTCATAGTCTACTTTATTTCCTAACTTTTATGATTGTTCTTTATGCAGGCATTAGCTGATCCATATTTCCATGGATTGGCAAATGTGAACAATGAACCATCCATGAAACCCATTTCAAAATTTGAATTTGAATTTGAAAGAAGGAAATTAGCAGAAGATGATGTCAGGGAGCTAATTTACAGAGAGGTATTATTTCCATAGAGATTAGTTCTATCCTTAGTAATATTGTTCTCCATTTTAAGCCCTCTTTCACTTATTGTTTACTTGTGGCACATCTTAATTTAAAATGCAAATAGATTTTAGAGTACCATCCACAGATGCTTCAGGAGTACCTTCAAGGCAATGATCAGATTAGCTTCATGTATCCAAGGTCAGGCATCAAATTATTTTTTCTAATGATGGTTCAGAACAGTTATATATGGTTTAGAACAGTTATATAGAACATAAAACATAAAGATCAAACCCTCTTTGAGTGTCATGACTGACAGTGAGGATCCAGGTCTCAGCTGTTGAAACTATAGAGTGATTAATTATTCTCTTTCTTTATTTGCATTATTTTGTTTAGATGCAGAACTGACTTTGATGCTACAAGTCTTTTATTCTTCAAACGAGAGCACAAACTTACAGAGTGTCTGTGCTGAAAGATGGTCATCTTGAGCAAACTGTCATCCATTACGAAATGATGTGATGATTAGCACAAACTTACAGAGTGTCTGTGCTGAAAGATGGTCATCTTGAGCAAACTGTCATCCATTACGAAATGATGTGATGATTAACACTACTTTGAATTTTCATTGTTTGAAGTACCGTTCTATACATGCTTATTACTTTAATATTTGTCATGACTACCTATTAAATCCCTATATTGTTCTCTTCTCCCCCGCAAAGGAACACTTACTCTAGCATATCCACCTCCAACTTGTGAGATGGCATTGTTTGTTCAGTCTTCATAAATTATTATGCAGATTACAATAGTGGTTGTTCATTTCACTTTTAAGCATGTCGCATTACAGAAGAAATGTTTCAAAAACTGCTTGTGTTTTAGCAAGCATTAATGTTTCAAAAACTGCTTATGTTTTAGGTAGCATCTTTAGTGTTGAGAAAACCTTGCGCACAAAAGAGGATTATAATAAAACCTCAACTTTGCATTTAACATCTCAATCTCCTGACCATTTATCTAAGTTCGAATAGGATTATCATCTACAATCTATATGTTACACTACATGAAATTTGCATTTTAGCTTACTGTTTCTGCCCCCTCTTTTATTCTAAATGCTGTTGAATGTTAATTAAAGTGTTTTATGTCAACCCAGTGGAGTTGATCAGTTTAGGCAACAATTTGCCTGTCTTGAGGAAGACAGCAAAAATGAAAGAGGCATTCTCCTCCAAAGGAAATATACATCTTTGCCTAGGTGAATTGCTGGAACATCGTATTTGCAGTTTCTCTGATTTGAATGTGTCGCTTTTATAATATTGACTATGATCATTTGTTTCTTAGGGAGCGAGTCTGCAATGAGGATACCGATCACATTGATCGATCAAAAAAACGTACGGTGGCTTCTGCTTCTCGTGGAACACTTCAAAGCCCTACAAAATTGCGAGAATCTGGGGAATTGGAATATGCAAACCAGAGCGTGTCAGGGATTCAGAAAGTCTCTGGAAAACCTACGCACACCCCCCGTCGCCTGTTGAAAAGTGATAGCATCAGTGCTTCAAGGTGTGTGGGTGTCATTCGAAAACCTTGTGAGGTATGCGTTCCCTGACTGTGTATTCAATGGCTCTTTGCCAATGTTTCACTTCAAAGGGGTCTTTTAGCCTCTTCTTCTTCTCTAACTCTCTTTCCAGGTGAACAATGAAATACAGAAAGTGATAGCTTAATGTGCTTGGTCATCAGCGTTCGGCAAAGATAATATGCTGGTGCTCTGTTTTCTTTTTCTAGGTCCTCAACTTTCCTTTGAAGGTTCTTAAACCTGTCTTCATTGGCCATAAAAATGGTGGAAACTTACTAGAGCTCTTCTATGGATGGCTCTTTAATGAACTAATATGTGGTGACCCTACTGATGTAGCTTGTAGCTGTTATTTATGGTTCTTCATACGAAGTTACTTACCTGTTTGCCATTGAGTACGTTTAACAAATTATTTTCATCTCCCAATATTCTATAGTTCACTTGGATTCAGCTACACTTTCTCGTGAATCAAGCAATTCAATTACGGGCACATTTTGGCATTTTTTGTTGTATATATGAAACCAAGACCATATCTACAAACATGAAACATGCAATTCTACCTTAAGATATGGATGCATTTAAAGGGCTCACTCATGAATTTTGAGCTAGTAAGTAAGTGATGTCATTCATATATCTGAATACTGGGCATCGATGGCACAAATGCCTCCGGTCTCTTACAAGATACTGCCATCTAACACTGATAGTTACTCTCTCCAACCTTGATCTAACCACATTCTCTAACTGCACGGTGAAGAAGTAGCTAGCGAACATGATTCTCTCTCAAAGTTGTCAGTGTGAATCATTTAACATGTTTCCAGCTTCTTGAATGAGGCAAGAAAACCTTTATATTCTTTCTTAATAATCGTTTATAGCTGCAGCAAATGGCAGACAAGGTGAGAAAATAGGTTTCTGAAATAGAAATTAATGGCCCAATAGTGCAAATTATGGCCTCTAAAGCCTAAACAAAGACCAAACCATAGACCAAGGAGCCAATATTAACTGCAATGGCACTCAAGTAAGGTGTAAGAACAAGTTCTTATGTTAAAACAGAAAATCAGTTGGGACAAAATCAGTTGGTGTCCCAAACAGTATAGTTTCTGTTCTTCACATTGATACAAGTATCACCACGAGTCCATTTCACATGTATGATACTAATACGTTTCCACTCATCTACCAGTGAATTTTCTTTTTCTCGAATTTTCCCCCTTCTATGTTCTAGCCACTTCCATCAAGTTGACCATGAGAAATGAGACGGGCATGTATTGCTGCAACAAGATAACAACAGAGAGAATGGAGCAAGAGAAGCTCAAATTTAGCATAAAAAATCTTCCAATTTATATTAAGTCAAAAGGATTGAAAGTTTTCTTTATGTAATGCATTGTATAAAGAAACAAGCAAACTTGTATAGGAAATTCAAGTTATAAACAGAAAAGCTTAGGAAGCATTAGAGCAATTTGAAAAGAAGAAGGGGAAGGGAAAACTCGAGTGGATTTAATCTGCAGGCCTTATATATCTCAGCACCCAAAAAAGGCCTATCAACAGCAATGAGCTCAATGATCTCTATCCTTTCAAAAATGTATGTAAAGGCAACTTAATACCTATCTGAACGAAAGGGACTGAGAAAAGAAATCAACATGCCTCAAAAACGAGGCAAAGGGTTTTGAGTAAATAAACATTAGGCCAGCTGAAAGGGAAAATATAAACTGAAACCGCTTGGTTGCAATCTGTAATCAGTATGGTAAACCTATTTGCGTCAATGTGGTGTTTCCTCCCATTTAATAGGCACTACTTGGATGAGATGAAAAATCAATATCATTTTTATGAATCATTTTCCTTGTTATCATGGCCCAGTTCCTTCATTCCGAGAAATTGACAATTGACCAAGTAATTACTATCCCAAGAAAAAGTGCGTAGTGCCTTGAAGTTGATTAACTCCTCTTATGGATAAGAGAGGTTGATATGCTGAAATTTAAAAGGTGTAGAAGAAGATGACAAGTATCATGTGTATCTATAAAGAAAGACGTTACTCCAATCAACCCAACTCATAATGCTGTCTTTTACTATCAACATATGGATAGATTTCTAATCCAGCACCTTTTCTAGAACTCATCTTTTGACCATTTTTACCATTGAATTCGAATGGGTTAAATATAAAATTGACCCCCTGTACTCGGGTGAAGCTAGCTAGCATCATGATATTGGGGGGCCAAGTACTAAGCCATTAGTAAATTAAATTGGAAGAGGGACCAAAAATGAAAATAACAGAGCCAAAACAGTAATTTTAAAGCTATCAAATTTTCTTTTGAGGGGGGCCATGGCCCGTGCCTGCCCCCTCTAGATTTCCCTCTGACTGTACCATACATTTTTTGCCGGTTGGATATTAATGAAATATTTTTCTCAATTTGGTATCTAAATTTTTAATTTATCAAATACTTGATACTCCAAATTAACATAGTTAATCAAGTTACTTATTTGGTATTAATATTTAATAAAATCATAACATATGTCATAAATGTTCACTCATCATTATATTATTTATTTTTTATGTCATTTTTTTTATTTTTTATTGATTTTTAATCAAATTCTTTTTATTTTTTTAAATTTTTTATTAATATTACAATAATTGACATAACAATAATTAAATATTTATGACATACAATATAATTTTATTAGGTAATCATATCATGTTAATCACTTAATTGACAATAACAATACAAGATATCGAAAAATTTAATAAAATAGAAGTTGAAATATCAAAATGAGAATTTTATTTTTTTATGTATCAAACTGATAGAAAATGAATAATACAAGGGTTATTTTACATATTAACCCAATTCTAATGGTAACGTTTAATTATTGTTTCAACTTTCATGTAACACCGGAAAACAAAACCTTATCTTCCATACCACGAACGAAATCATAAGTAGATTACTGAAAGAGTGCTTGCACATAAACAAACATACATAGATTGCATTGAATAACTTACCGCATGATAGGCCTAATTGTATGACATAGTAATTCTAATGCTGCTACTGCACAATACCTGCTCAACAACTCCTATTTCCACTCAACAAATTCTGGGTCTGCCTCTCCATTTGCTAAGTTGATCTCACGCTCATTGTCATGAGCCAATCTTGTATAGGGCCATGAACGAGACTTAGGTTGCCATGAGCCACCCATGTATAGGGCCATGGCCGGGTAGATCCCTTGTGCTAGGAAAAGTGTACCCATTTCAAATATTGTAATGGTTACTGGTAGCATAGCTCTAAAATCTCTAAGGCTCTTTAGGGGAAGTGAGCCGACAGCGTAGTGTTGGGCTGTCTCACCGGTTGCGATGCGAGCTTAGGCCACCCACCAAGGGCTACCCCCTGGCCTTTGTGATGGTGGGAGGTCTCGATGTATGATTTCTGTTTATAATAAAATTTATCCCGATTGAATGTCCCGATTGTTGCCTCGATGTATTTTTCTTTTTCTCGATGCGAATGTGCCTTCTTGTGTGTGTGCTTGAGATTGATCTCGATATATTGTGCCTTATTGTGAATTCTTGTGACTAACCATGGCTTATGGTTATTTGTTCATATATCGATCTATTGAAGGCTGACTTGATTGGGAGCGCCTATTCAAGTGCCGCACGGTCTATTGCTTGCTGAGAGAAAGCTTAGTCCGTGACACGTGGTATCAAAGCACGGTTGAGAAGTGCTAGAAAAATGGATGAGATGGCCACAAGTGGTGGACCGGATCATCAACAGAGAATTGAAAAACTTAAGGCCGCGGTGGCCGCAATGAAAACTCATATGGTGACGAAAAACCGAGTGAGGGAGATTGAGACAACCCAGTGGGAGTTATCCGATACTCTCCACAATGTGAGCGAAGAGGCTAGAGATGCCTTGAACATTCTTCAAAAGGAGTTTGAGGAGCTCAGAGCATAGGTGAACATCCTACAAATGGCTGTGGCCAGATCGGGTTTGAGCTCGATGGAAAGGGAAAAAAGGCCCAAAATGCCGGAGCCTCGATACTATGAAGGGGCAAGGGATGCTAAGGAACTTGAAAATTTCTTGTTTGACATGGAGCAATACTTTCGAGCTGTACACATAAATTCAGAAGAAGACAAGGTGACAATGGCGTCGATGTACCTCGTAAGAGATGCTAAGCTGTGGTGGCGCTCCAAGTTTGTCGATGACGAGTGCCTGGTTAAGACTTGGACGGATCTGAAGCGAGAATTAAAAAACCAGTTTTTCCTTAAAAATGTGGAGTATGTGGCTCGAAGGAGACTTCGAGAGTTGATGCAAATCGGAACAGTACGAGAGTTCGTAAGGAGCTTTTCTACCCTGATGTTGGATATTCGAAACATGTTCGAAAAGGACAAGATGTTCTATTTTCTTGAGGGCCTCAAGCCTTAGGCGAGGACAGAACTACAAAGGCAAAAAGTGTAAAATGTGGCCACGACCATGGCTGCAGCAGAACGTCTTCACGATTACAATGATGGCTCCTTAAAACGAAAAAATCTTTCATCAACTGGCAGTAGCTTTAACTTTTGGAGTGGAGGAAAGATGACTAGGTTGGACCGACCCTTTAGTGGGGGATCAGACAGGAGGTCTCTTGGTCGAGATAACACCCAGCCCAAGACAAGCAACGCAGGGATTTTCAAGCTTAGGCAACTGCTAGCTTACTTTCTTTGTAAGAGGCCGCATCGGGTGGCTGAATGCCCGCACAGAGGAACCCTTAATGCCTTAAAAACCTCATCTCAAGAGTCCGTAAAAGCACCAGAGAGCGTTGAAGAAGCTGAAGAGGAGTCAGCCAGGATAGGTTCAATAAGGTTCCTCAATGCCTTCCGCACCCAATTGAACACTATAAAGAAAGAGCAGAGTAGAGGCTTGATGTACGTGAACTTGACGATCAATGAGAAAGCCACCAAGGCCATGGTGGATACGAGTGCAACTGACACTTTCATCACACCAGAAGAAGCAAAAAGGTGTGGTCTTCAGATTAGTAAAGACTGTGGACGAATGAAGGCGGTCAATTCACCAGCCTTTACGATCAGTGAAAGCTCTAAAAGTGTGATAATCTGATTGGGGCCATGGGAAGGGAAGGTAAACTTTACAGTTTTCTCCATGGATGACTTTGATGTTATCCTTAGATTGGACTTCATGATGTTGGCTCAGGTCATCCCTATCCCCGTCGCTAACTGCTTGTTGTTCTTAGGGGAACACCCATGTGTGGTGCCAGCTAACATCTTACCAAAGAGTGGTAAGAAAATGATTTCGGCTTTGCAGTTTAAGAAAGGGGTAAAGAAAGAGGAACCCTCATTTGTGGCAGTGCCGATTTACAAAGAAGGGTTGAAAGTAGAACCAATACCTGATGGTGTGAGAAAAATGTTGAAAGAATTCGAAGAGGTGATGCCAAAGATGTTGCCTAAAGTTCTACCCCATCGACGAGCAGTGGACCATGAAATTGAGCTCCTCCCAGGAGCGAAACCCCCTGCTAGAGCGCCCTACCGCATGGCCCTGCTAGAGTTGGCCGAACTAAGAAAATAGTTAGATGAGCTGCTACAAATCGGGTTCATCAGACCATCAAAAGCTTCTTTCAGAGCGCCAGTGCTATTTCAGAAAAAGCACGATGGAAGTTTACGATTATGTGTTGACTACAGGGCCCTGAACAAAGTCACCGTAAGAAACAAATATCCCATTCCCCTTATAGCAGACTTGTTTGATCAATTGAGCCGGGTCAAGTACTTATATAAATTGAACCTGAGATCTGGCTACCATCAGGTCAGAATCGTTGAGAAAGATGAGCCAAAGACTACTTGTGTGACACGGTATAGTGCATTTGAATTTCTTGTTATGCCTTTTGGACTGACCAATGTTCCTGCCACATTTTGTATATTGATGAATCAAGTGTTCCATGACTACCTAGATAAATTTGTAGTCATCTATTTAGACGATATAGTGGTATATAGCTCCACCTTGGAAGAGCATCAAGAGCACCTGCGCCAGGTACTTCAAAGATTACATGACCACCAGTTATACGTAAAAAGAGAGAAGTGTGCATTTACTCAGACCCAAATCCATTTTCTCGGTCACATTGTCGAACGTGACCATATCCGAATGGACATGAAAAAAGTTAGGGTCATCAAGGAGTGGATAACACCGAAGAACGTTAGTGAACTCCGTTCATTTTTGGGACTAGTCAACTACTATAGAAGGTTTGTAGAAGGGTACTCTCGTAAGACCATGGCCCTCACGAAACTATTGAAGAAGGAGCGTAAATGGTGTTGGACGAGTGAGTGCCAAGAGGCCTTCGAGGGATTGAAGGATGCTATTATGAAGGATCCCATCTTAGCTCTCTCCGATATTGAAAAGCCCTTCGAAGTTCAAACAAATGCATCCGATTTTGCTATTAGAGGAGTACTTTTGCAACAACATCACCCGGTAACATTTGAAAGTAGGAAACTAAGTGAAGCTGAAAGGAAATATACGGCCCAGGAAAAAGAACTCCTGGTGGTGGTTCACTGCTTGAGGGCTTGGCGACATTACTTGTTGGGTTCACACTTTGTCGTGAAGACAGACAATACAGCCATTAGCCATTTTCTCACCCAACCAAGGCTTACGGTAAAACAAGCTAGGTGGCAGAAATTTTTAGCGGAATTCGACTTTTATTTTGAACACACCGCTGGAAAGACCAATCAAGTGGCCGATGCATTGAGCAGACGAATAGATCTAGCGACTCTTAGAAAAATTATCCCAATGGCGGCTAGTAGAGCCACTACAGACATTCACAAGTTGATTGAAGCTCACTTAGGGAAGGACTCGCAAGCTTGTGCCATCCTGAAGCTAGTGGAAGAAGGGAAGTCCAAGTACTTCTGGCAAGAAAATGGGGTCCTATGAACCAAGGGGCCTCGAGTGTTGGTGCCAAGAGCAGAAGGTCTGAGACAGATGCTAATGAAAAAATGTCATGACACACCATGGGCGGGACACCCGGGTTGGCAACGTACTTTGACGTTATTGAAACAGGGATACTATTGGCCTCACATGCGACAAGATATGATGGACTATACGAAGACTTGCCTCATTTGCCAACAAGACAAGATTGAAAGGAGCAAACCTGCAGGCATGCTTGAACCACTACCAGTACCCACCAGACCATGGGAAAGCATCTTCCTCGATTTCATTTTGAGCCTACTCAAGGTTGGTGACCTTGGAGCTATTTTGGTGGTAATTGATCGGTTCTCTAAGTATGCCACATTTATTCCCGCTCACAAGTATTGCACTGTAGAAGATACAGCCCGACTATTGTTCAAACATGTGGTCAAATACTAGGGCCTCCCTCAAAACATTATCAGCGATCGAGATCCGAGATTCACGGGGTCCTTCTGGAGAGAACTTTTCAAGATATTGAGGTCTCAACTCAACATCTCCTCAAGCTATCACCCTCAAACCGATGGTCAAACGGAACGGTTGAACGGATTATTAGAGGAATACTTGAGGCATTTTGTTCATGCCAATCAGAAAGACTGGCCTTCATTATTGAACGTGGCTCAACTCTGCTTTAATTCCAACAAAAGCTCTTCCACCAACAAGAGCCCATTTGAGGTGGTTACCGGATAATTACCAAGGCTACCCCACACTTCTTTGGAACAATATGGAGGAAAGAATCCGAGAGCCTTCAATCTCAACAAAGAGTGGAAACCAAACACAGAGATTGCGTAAGCCTACCTGAAGAAAGCATCAAAGCGGATGAAAAAATGGGCAGACAAAGGTCGTAGAGCTCAACAATTTCAAGTTGGTGATTTGATTCTTGTCCAACTAGTTCCTGAACAAACCAGGTTCCTGAAAAAGAGAGATCATAGATTGGTACGCAAATATGAAGGTCCAGTAAGGGTCCTTTCCAAGGTGAGGAATGCTTCTTGCAAAATTGACCCACCAAAGTGGATGAAGGTACACCCAGTATTTCATATGAGCAACCTGAAACCTTTCCATGCAGATCCTACAAATGTTAACCGAAGAGAGCCAACCAGAGCCGCCATCACCATGAAGCCACCCTCAGAGCGTCGAGTCAAAGAGATCTTAACTGATAGGAAAACCAAGATATCTCGAAGACTAGTTCGAAAATACTTAGTGAAGTGGGAGGGATTAGGACTAGAAGAAACCAGTTGGGAGAGAGAGCACGACCTCCAGAGATTTCAAAGGAAGATTGAATAATTTCAAGCCAGTAAGTCGACGAGGACATCGATAGAATAGGTGGAAGGAGGATGTCATGAGCCAACCTTGTATAGGGTCATGACCGAGACTTAGGTTGCCATGAGCCACCCATGTATAGGGCCATGGCCGGGTAGATCCCTTGTGCTAGGAAAAAGTGTCTCCATTTCAAATATTGTAATGGTTACTGATAGCATAGCTCTAAAATCTCTAAGGCTTTTTAGGGGGGATGAGCCAGTAGCGTAGTGTTGGGCTGTCTCACTGGTTGCGATGCGAGCTTAGGCCACCCACCAAGGGCTGCCCCCTAGCCCTGGTGATGGTGGGAGGTCCCGATGTATGATTCCCGTTTATAATAAAACTCACCCCGATTGAATGTCCCGATTGTTACCTCGATGTGTTTTTCTTTTTCTCGATGCAAATATGCCTTCTTGTGTGTGTGCTTGAGATTGATCTCGATATGTTGTGCCTTATTGTGAATGCTTGTGACTAACCATGGCTTATAGTTATTTGTTCAGATATCGATCTATTGAAGGCTGACTTAGTTGAGAGCGCCCATTCAAATGTCGCACGATCTATTGCTTGTTGAGAGAAAGCTTAGTCCGTGACACTCATCTTTTGTTAATCTCATAAGAAACCTATCGATTGTCTCGATTTAATGTTATCCCACAAATCATATGAAAACATGACAAACTCTTATAGTTTCTTCCTATGTATTGCAAGGCCTCAGGTAAAAATTGACAACAGTGATCAGATAGGGATATAGCTTAATAATGAAATTAATAAATGAAAAAATAAAAAGTAAAGAAGATTTTAGAGCACAAGTTCCATGCACAGATTTTTACAGGGAGAGAGAGAAAGAAAAGGCCATATATAGGTTGTACTGATCATAGTTTACATACCACATTAATACTAAACAAGCATTTTATGCCTCTCAATTGCTTTGGTAACTCGTGCAGTTGGGTCTCTCTCCCTTTCACAAGAAGGATGCAAGCATAACAAGCACTCGTACCCAAACATCAAAACTATCAGACAAAGTAATGAAAACATATTTCTAAGACTTTAACCAAAATCTTTACAAATTTAGAGGGGATATGCATGGCTAGCCACTAACTCTATACGAGGATGAAAAGAATAGCTAAAACTGCTTTTCTTCGGAACTTTTGAATCTTCAGAATTTCCTTGAAGCGGTCAAAAAGATTGCAGGGCATCATGATTGCTTCTGAAAATTTTGAGTAATTCTAAGAGGGAACTCTTTTATTGTTGACACATTTTATCGAACATGTGGCGTGCTTAAATAAAAGGTGAAAATAATCGGCACCCGAGTTGTGGGTGTTGCGTTAGTAAAGGGACGCTTCTGTCGTCCTGCTTTGAATTTAGTCTCTGCGTCCTACCGTTTGAGTTTCACTTCCTAGGGCCGGATAGCATTGCCTAAAAAAAAAAAAAATTGAATTTCGTATTATTGTCAAAAATTATAATGAATAATTAAAATATTTTAAAAAAATGTATAAAATAATAAAATATTATAAATATAAGATAATATAGTAATTTTTTATTTTAAAAATATTTTTTATAATAAAAATACTTCTTGAGTAGTTTTTTTTTTTGTTGTGTTGTAAAATCGAATTTTTAAATTGAAAAACTATTTTTTTGTTTAATATTGAGTTTAAATCAAAAATAATTTTTAAATATAAAATTACTTTAAATAGTAATGCTAAACTAAACTTTAAATCTTATGGTTAAATACTTAAATCTTTTAAATTTTGAGATTGAATAGTTCAATTCAAAATTTTAAAATAATAAAATCTTTAAATTTTTAATTAATAATAAACTATAAATTAAAAATAATTAAATTAAAAAATAACTTAAAAATCGACTCA
This sequence comes from Durio zibethinus, assembly GCF_047325235.1. Lineage (NCBI taxonomy): Eukaryota > Viridiplantae > Streptophyta > Magnoliopsida > Malvales > Malvaceae > Durio > Durio zibethinus. The sequence continues at coordinate 3,664,757 of NC_143166.1, forward strand.
AAACATTATTATGACACAGATTCAAAGTATTTAATATTAATATACTATGCTTGTAAGTATTACTAGTATTTTACATTGTAAGTAGATTGGATCAACATATTTATCTCAAAATTAAAAAATATATATTATATTTAATTTTTATAAGTAAAAATATCAATTTGTTATATTATTTTTAGTTAAGGTTCGGTTAACAACGCTTATAGACAGTGATTAAGGGTAGTTAAAATACTATTTAAAGAAAATTTTTTACAATATTATTTTTATTAAATTTAAGAACAAATAATACATTAATTACATTTTTCACTAAATATAATCTTAATCAATATCGTTAAAACACCTATTAATATTTCATGAAGTTTTAATTATAAAAACTTCACATGATTTTGTATGTACAAGACAGGATAAGGGTAAAAAATTTTATAATTGTTGAGGATATTTTTGAAAATGAAAAATATTAATTAGTCTTTAATGATGATATTTAAGGAAAAATATAATTAATGTATTATTTGGGGAGAGAAAATCATTAAAATAAAAAAAATAAAATTGAAATAAGTTGTCGGATTTGTTTAAAGTAATGAATGTCCATTAAACATTGATAAATATTTTAAGAGTGTTTGAACAAATAAAATGCTTAACCAATAATTTATGAATATGTTTTATTTATATTTATTTATTAAATTTAAAAAATAATAAAAGATAATACTTTACAATTCATTAATTAAATAAAATATCACAAATATAATAAAATTAATTTATATTTAATTTATTTGTAAAACTTAATAATTTGTGTATATAATAAATTTTATTTATTTATATTTATTTATTATATTTAATAAATAATTAAATATAATATTTTATAATTTATTAATTTAATAAGCAAATTACGAACGTAACCATAATATTATTAGTTAACAATTCTAAAACATTTATTTATTATTTTTTTAAATAAAGTAATAAATTGGTGGATAATTTATTTAATGTCAATTTATGCTTCATTTCATGATTTGGGAATCTTATCTTACAGGCCATTCAGATGAAGATTAATAGCCGACTCGTTGGATAGGCCTTGGGCATGAACGTGTCGTCACCCGGATGGATGAACTTGCTCCCGTTGTTCTCCTTTCTTTTGACAAGTAGTTTAAACTATGCAATTAATTCTATTCAACATGGAGGAAATATCAAATTAAATTTCTAAACGGTTCTTTTAATCAATTCTATGATGTCAAAATAATTCATTAAAAATGACACGATGTTATGCAGTTTAGAAATATCTTATGTAAAGAAAATAAATAAATAGATTAAACATAGCTCTAATTGAATAAAAAAGATTTGAATGCTTGATTCTGAAGCGTCCGCCAGTACAGGCTCTTAAGTCTCTTTTGTATCAGTACCAGGGGAGTACGTGTTTGTCTGTATGAAGAAGCTAAAGATTCTTCCGGCTGCCACATTCTTGATCAACTAGCTCTTATATGTACTAGAACATCACAAGCCAATCACTATAATTTTACAGAACACTTGATAAATTTGGGAAGGAAGTCAACAACAAACGCTTGCTTCTTCCTCCTCACGCTTCTTTGCCTCCACTCCTTGTTTTGTCACAGTACTTCAGCTCCTTTCTTTCCCAAAGAAGTCCCCCCCCCCCCCCCCCCCCAACCAAATCAGGCTACCTCCAAGTCAATCTTGCTACTGATTCTGCTATTTTCTACGCCTTCTATGAAGCTCAAGGCCCCACTTCCCCTCTCTCCAAAACCTCGCTTCTCATTTGGCTCCAAGGTGGCCCCGGTTGCTCCTCCATGATCGGCAACTTCTTTGAGCTTGGACCATGGCGTGCCGTTTCTTCTCACAAGCAAAACGCAAGCCACTTGTCTCATGAGCGCAATCCTGGTCCTTGGAACCGCTTATTTGGTCTTCTTTTTCTTGATAATCCTATTGGAACGGGGTTTAGTATTGCATCAACGCCACAGGAAATTCCCAGAGACCAAGATTCTGTTGCCAAGCGTCTTTTTTCTGCGATTGCAAGTTTTACCTCATTAAACCCATTGTTTAAGTACCGTCCTATTTATATTACTGGTGAGAGTTATGCAGGAAAGTATGTTCCTGCAATTGGGTACTACATTTTGCATAAAAATCCCCAATTGCCAGTGTCACAAAGAGTGAACTTGAAAGGTGTTGCTATAGGTGATGGGTTAACAGACCCCCTCACCCAGGTTGCTACTCATGCCGACAATGCTTATTATTCCGGTTTAGTCAACGAGAAGCAAAAGGGAGAACTAGAGGAAGCACAACGGGAGGCGGTTGAGTTGGTTAAAATAGGGAATTGGAATGAGGCAACAAATGCTAGAACCAAGGCCTTGGATCTGTTGCAAAACATGACAGGTTTGGCCATTTTGTATGACTTCTCACTGAAAGAGCCTTACCCGACAAGTATACCAAACGAATTCCTAAACAAAGCTGAGGTAAAGAAAGCATCAGGAGTGAACGAGTCAATTTTAATCGACGAGTGCAGTGATGTTGTAACGGCTGCATTGCATGAAGATGTGATGAAGAGCGTCAAGTACAAGGTGGAATTCTTGGTGAAGAAGAGCAAGGTGTTGTTCTATCACGGGTTATATGATTTGAGGGATGGTGTGGTGTCAACAGAGGCACGGGTGAAGACAAAGAAATGAATTGAGAAGTTGTTGATGGCAGAAAGAAAAGTTTGGAAAGTAAATGGAGAGCTTGCTGGTTATGTGCAAAAATGGGGAAGCTTGACCAATGTCGTGGTTTTAGGTGCTGGGCATCTTGTGACGCCTGATCAAGATTGAATTCTCAGGCTGTTATTAAGGATTGGGTTCTGGAGAAGGCCCACTTTGGAGGAGAGCAAAAAGGTTCATAATCAAAATCCCTCCAATACTTATTTTGGTTTTTGTGCTTTGTAGTGACAAGCAGTGCTAAGCCATGTCTTCTTGTGCTGATCTTATACTACTATTATTGAACCAATTCAAATTAATCAACTATTCAACAGTTAAATTGATTTTTATCTGCACCCATTTACTTAATCTAAAGGCTTGATAAATTAGACCAGGAATTAATAATTGAACTGGAAAGCAAGCACCAGCAGCCCCAGCCACACCGCAAAAACTTTTGAGAAGGAATTCTCAATAAAATTAATTTCAAGATCTAGGATGAACCGATTTATGATATATATTTTTCAAGCAAAATAAGAAAAGCCCTTAAAATTTGCCAAAACCATTTTTACTTATAACCAATTGAAACCCAATTTTTGTTCATAAATTTGAAAAAAGGAAAAAAGGAGAATGAACAGAAATTTTGGAGTAATAGGTATTACACTTTGGAGGCGGGAATGTGGTGAAAAGAATCTGATGGGCACGGGAAAGAAGGGAAATTGGTAAAAAAAACTAAAGATCCCATTCTGATGACCAAAGCCCACCAGAAAAAGACCACAAAACCCGTGCTATAATGCCATTGGAAAAAGGTTTGTGTTATGTTTGGGAGTGTTGTAGTCAAAAGAGTTGACATTTTTATTTTTGTTATTTTTATTATAGTATGTTATTCTGTTAGTTTCTGTTATAGAGGCAGTTACAATATTCAATTGAAACATTAAAAGAGGTTGGAAGTGATTGGAAAATCACAAGAAAATTTTCAAGAAATTCTGAAATTCTCTTTTCCTTATTCTCTCAACATTTCTTCCTTCTTTACAGCTTTGTTTTCTGGGTTTTCATTTATAGTCTTGGTAGAAGCCACATAATTGGTATCAAAGCTTTAAATCCTAGCAATGGCAGACGGCACGACAACAAGATTATAGAAAGAGATGGTACAGCTCCAAAAGGAACTTGAGAAGGTCGATGGCAAATTGCTGGCTGCTGGAGAAACATGAAAAAATGAACTCAGAAATGAGTTCCAGACGGAGTTACAAACGTTGGGATTAGAGATGCGTCAATTGTTTACATAAGTTATGGACAGGATGGAGGGTTCAGCAAAGGGGATTGATATCGAAGACTCCATAGCTACTGCTTCCTCTGAGATGAGGAAGAAAACTAGAGCTAAGGTTGCTAAAGAATCGAAAGGAGTCGAAGCAAGGCAGAAGACACCAACTCAGAGACTACCCACTAAATATCCCAAGCTTGAGTGCCTTATATTCTGTGGGGAGGATTTTAGGGGTTGGTTGCTGAAAATGGAGCAGTTTTTTGAGGCAGACCAAACCAACTAACAGGAGAAGCTATGAGTTGTGATGATGCATTTGGAGGGTAGGGCACTGCAATGGCATCAACGGTTCATGAGGAGCCAAGGAACACTCCAGGAGGTAAGTTGGACTCATTACATTAAGGAAAGGATATCTAGATTTACTGAAAATGAGTACTTTGATCCAATGCTTGAGTTAGTAGTTTTGAAGCAAACTTATACGGTGGACGCTTATTATGAGGAGTTTGAAGGCCTGTTGAATTTGTTGCCATCACTGATGAAAACGCCCTTAGTATTTTCTTTATTAATCTAAAACTAGAGATTTCTAAACCTATCTGAATGTTCTGCCCAAAATTCCTTAACCAAGCTTATGGGTTAGCAAGGCAGATGGAATCCCTTATCCATTATGTTCCAAAGAAACCATTCTTACCTTACAAAAACCAACTTATAGCTCTTCCAGTGACAAATACAACCTCTGCCTTGACTAAATCCACATTACCACCCCTTTTGCCAAACCCTAAACCTCCAGTCTTCGCATACAACCAACCTATTAAAAATGTGAACCCTCTCAATACTTACAAGCTGACAACCAATAAACCTGAAACTACACTAATTAAAACCAACAATTCCCGAATACCAACCAAGGAAGAAAGGGATGAGAGAAGAAAGAAAGGCCTTTGTATGTGGAGTGGAATCAAATATGTGACCGGACACAAGTGCGCACAATCACAATAGTAGCAAATGTTGACTGAGGATGGTGAAAGCTACTCTAATGAGGTAGAAGAATTCTATGACTGTATTGAGACTTTGGATGAACCTAGGACTGTTGAGGAGGAAGAGGACCAGATTAGGCATGTTATTTCCTTGCATGCCTTAGTGGGAGCAGAAAAACACCAGACCATGTGGATACAGGGAAAGGTTAAAAACTAAGCAGTGATTATGCTGGTAGACTCAGGCAGCACGTATAATTTTTTGTGATTATGCTAGTAGACTCAGGCAGCATGTATAATTTTTTAAGTCAGGCAGTGCAAAAGAAGTTGGGGTGCAGTACTTCAGCTGGAGGAATAGCTGTCACAATTGCAAATGGCTCACAACTCGTAGCTAAGGATCTTTGTAGAGGCTTGAGGTGGGAGACGCACAGCTTGGTGCAACACACTGACTTTTTGGTCCTACCTCTAAGAGGATGCGATGCAGTATTAGGGGTACAATGGTTGTAATCGTAGGTCCCATCATGTGGGATTTTGGCAAGCTAACTATGCAGCTTGCTGTGAACAACATGTGGGTGACTATTCAAGGGCTGGGGGCAACTCAAGTACATTTACCAAGTAAGAAGCAGATGGCTAAACTTACAATGTCCCACAAGGTTGGTGGGTTGATGTTGATCACTAGCATTGGGGTGGAATCTAGTCAGACAGGTGCCCCACAAAAAATGAAGGGGTCTACTATCCACCATGACTTGAAATATCTATTGAGCCAACACTCAAAAGTTTTGAGTTACCACCTTCTAGACCCTAGGATCATAAGATACCCCTTCTAGATGAATCTTAAGCAGTTAAGATCAGACCCTACAGGTACCTTATGGACCAGAAAAATGAGATAGAAAGAAGGTTGCTGAGATGAAGGCTGGCATTATAAGGGACAGTAATAGCCCGTTTGCATCACCGATTGTGCTCGTTAAAAAGAAAGACGAATCTTAGTGTCTTTGTGTTGATTATAGACAACTCAACAAGATGACGCTAAGAGGCAGTTACCTATTCTCTTGGTAGAGGAGTTGTTGGACAAATTAGCGAGTGCTTGCTGGTTTTCGAAGCTGGATATCACCAAATCAGAATGGACCCTGCAGACATCCACAAGACAGCATTTAGGACACACCATGGACATTATAAGTTCCTAGTGATGCCCTTTGGGTTAACAAATGCCCCTTCCACCTTTCAAAGTTTAATGAACATTATTTTTCAGCCTTTCCTTAGGAAATTTGTTTTGGTATTCTTTGATGATGTTTTGATCTATTCATCAACTTAGGCTGATCACTTAAACCATTTGCAACAAGTGTTTGAAGTCTTGTTATCACAGCAGTTGTATGTCAAACTGTCTAAATTTGACTTTGGGGCCTCTAAGATCGAATATCTAGCGCATGTCATCAGTAGTGAGGGTGTGAAAATAGACAGTAAGAAGATTAATTGTGTGCTCTAGTGGTCAGTACCTACAATTATAAAGGAGTTGAGGGGATTTTTGGGGTTGTCTGGCTATTACTGTCGGTTTATACAAAGCTATGGTAATATTACAAAACCTCTTACTGATCTCTTGAAGAAGAATGCCTTCTATTGGACAAAAGCAGCCACCATGGCTTTTAAGAAGTTGAAGCAAGCCATAACATCAGCCCCTGTATTGGCTTTACTAGATTTCAACCCCACCTTTGTTGTTGAATCTGATGTTTCCAGTGGTGGCATTAGTGCCATTTTAAGCCAGAAGGGTAGGCCAATATCTTACTTTAGTAAGGCTCTATCCACTAAACAACTCTTACTGTCTGTGTATGAAAGGGAGATGTTGGCCATCTTGGCAGCTGTTAAAAAGTGGAGTCCTTACTTGATCAGAAAACACACACTCTAGCTCAACAACTTTGGGTGTTGAAGATGATAGAATTTGACTACGAATTGGTTTTCAAGAAAGGATCATCCAATAGTGTTGTTGATGCCTTATCCAGAGCTCATGCAACCAGCTTATGTGTTATTTCTGCTGTCAACACTGAGTTGGTAACAAGGATTCGAGAATCCTGGCTGAAAGATCCAGCTCTTATCCATTTGCTTCATAAGATTAAGAGTGATCCTACTCAATTTCCAAAGTATTCCTGGCAGGCAGGACAATTAGAAAGGAAAGGCAAGTTAATGTTGGGGGTTGATGCAGAACTAAGGAGAAATTTACTGCAGTATTTCCAGGGGTCTGCTGTAGGAGGACATTCGGGGATGGAATCTACAATAAGGAGGTTGGCTAGTGTTGTCTATTGGAAAGGTATGAAATGAGCTGTCATGTAGTTTGTATGGGAATGCTCTATATGTCAATTAAACAAATATGACAATCGTGCTTATCCCGGACTATTGCAACCACTACCCACCCATTCCTGACAAGATTTGGTCTGCTGTGTCCAGGACTTTATTGAAGGTTTTCCAAAGTCTGCTGGTAAAGAAGTAATTTTGGTGGTTGTTGATCGCCTCAATAAGTATGCTCATTTCATATTGCTTTCTCATCCTTTTACTGCCATCACAATAGCCCAAGCATATTTGGACACTGTGTACAAACTTCATGGGGCACCAGACTCAATTCTATCAGACAGAGACAAGGTTTTTACTAGCCTGTTTTGGAAGGAGCTATTCAAGTTGCTTGGTGTTGAATTAAAATTTTCTACTGCATACCACCCTCAAACCAACGGCCAAACTGAGGTTGTTAACCGATGTTTGGAAACCTATTTAAGGTGTATGTCAGGGGAGACACCTAAATAGTGGGCCAAATGGATTCCTTTGGCTAAATGGTGGTATAATACAAGTTTCCATTCCTCGACCCAGCACACTCTTTATGAAATTGTCTATTGGCAGCCTGCTCCTATGCCTAGGCCACACCTCCATGGTGATTCAAAAGTGGAAGTAGTTGATAGGAGCTTGCAAGCTAGAGAAGCCACTGTTCGACTCTTGAAGTTTCATTTGAATAGGGCTCAGAACAGGATGAAACAAGCAGCTGATAAGCACGAGTCAGATAGACAGCTGGAGATTAATGATTGGGTCTATGGTAAATTTCAACCTTATCAGCAGAAGTCAGTTGCTCATCGATCTTATCCTAAGTTAACTGCTTGTTGTTTCGGTCCTTACAAAGTGCTGGAGAAGATTGGAGCTGTAGCTTATAAACTGCAGTTGCCTAGTGAGGCTAAGATTCATCGTGTTTTTCATATCTCGCAATTAAAGAAGCACATTGACCGTTTGACAACATAAGTACATTTGCCTTTGGCAGATGAGGAAGGTGTCTTAGCCAAAGAACCAGTAGCTGTTCTGGATAGAAAGATGATTAAGAGAAAAGGCTGTGCTATCACAGAAGTTTTGGTGTTGGAGCAATTCTCTTCCTGGAGATGCTACTTGGGAGATTTTATTTGATTTACAAAAGCGGTTTCCTTCATTCAATCCTTGAGGCCAAAGATTGCTTAAGGAAAAGGTATTGTTATGAGTGGGAGTGTTGTAGTCAAAAGAGTTGACTTTTTATTTCTGTTATTTTTGTTATAATCTGATATTCTGCTATTTCTATTAATTTTTGTTCAGAGGCAGTTACAGGATTCAATTGAAATGTTAAAAGAGGTTTGAAATGGATGGAAAATCACAAGAAATATTTCAAGAAATTCTGAAATTCTCTTTTCCTTATTCTCTCAACATTTCTTCCTTCTTTACAGCTTTCTTTTCTGGGTTTTCATTTACAGTCTTGGTAGAAGCCACATCAGTTTGATGTACAGGGCTGATGGAAAGGCAGGGCAGCCTGTAGAGAACCCACAGGTATTTTAAGAGCCACTGATTGAAAATCCTGCTCTCCCCTATTTGCCACTGCCCTTTCTCCCTTTTTACAAAAATGTAGAAAATTTTGATGATTGAAGACCTAACCTAATTTCTGCAGATTCTCCTGGTCTTGGCAATCGCACATCGGCTGAATGAAACACTACATCAAAATATTAGGTCTATTTATTGAGCAAATGAGGGCAATTGATCACGTGATGCTCACGTGGTGTAAATATCTTAATTTCAATTAATACGCAGAGCAAGACAGGAATGGCGACAGCCAAAACGAATAGAAGTTACTGAACATCTCCAACAGCCAAGTAACCGAACATAAAAATGAGATTCAGACACTGAACGGAAACTTTGTTTGAGTTTCTAAATTCTCAAGTTTCATGCCGTCGTTAATGCCCATGTGCTTTTGCCAAATTGCTTGAGATTGTTTTTTCCCCTTGCCTCGGCAAATTTCCTTGGAGAGTTCTATATCTTCTCTAGCTTTTACTCTTAGCCACTCAAGGCATTGACATACGCATCATGCAAAAGAAATCTTGTTGCCTAAAACCCAGGTGCGTCGTAACTGCATAATCTCCATCCATATTTTATCTTTACATTTCCATGTTTGGTTGTCAAGAAACTGCATGCTAACAAACTGCCAAGTTTGGCCTCTCTTGCATAAAGTCCGTTAGTTCAATTCTCACAACTTCAAATTCCATCCAGAATTTTGAAGAGGGAGACCGAGAACTTGTATTAGAAAACAAAAGGTGTTTTTTTATTTGAAAGAAACCCGTCTTCTAAATCTCATTGTTCTAACTCTCATTGTTTTTGTTTTCTTTTTGTACGGTTTGCAGCAGTGGATTCGATTCTCTGGATTCTAACTCAAATTGTGTTTTGCAGGATTATATATGCTTTGATGAGCTAGGCATGTTCTTTTGGCGCAGTAAGTTTGTTTCACAGGGCACAGACTGTCTCAATAGTGCATTCATGTGGCATCGTATGAATCAAATTTATGTTTAGTAATTTTATTTGTCTTTACAGTACCACCATTCGCATTTGTTTTAAATGAATGATTAAAGCAACCTTTTATTCTATTTAGATTATTGTTGTTTTAATTCTGCTATGAAGTAGTCAGAGTAGAGTTCTAGGATTGAATTGGAATGGGAAGAATGATGCAAGGTAATACATGTCTTTGTGTATGATAAATTTGAGAGGCTATTTAAAGTAAAATATAAGTACAGGTGAAAAGCCAAATAGGATAAATGACTAGGGGAAACACTGCCAAGCAAATCCATTTGTTTAGTTGTAGATTGTCTGGTTAAACTCATATGTTGAAAGGTAACTGCTGAGTTCTAATTCTGAATTCTTTTGCTTTGAAAGTGAATTATGTGATTCAAATTCGACCATATTTTCTTAACATGATAATCTTAACTGCTTCCAAGTGTAGTGATCCTAGCGATCATAAATATAGGATGGTATTTGAAGCTTTAGTGAGACTGGTCAGTGAAGAACAGAGAAATATTGGACTATTAAGTCTTCTTTATTCACTGTGTGAATTGTATTTATAGATCTGGTTGCAATGTGAGATTATATTTTGAACTTAGAAGCTATGACATAATGGAGTGGTTTGAAGTTGACCATAAACAATTGTTTTATGGTTCATTGAAATGATCTCCCTAGCAGCTGCAAAAGGGATGCCAATGAGGCCCTAGAAGATTATCAAAATCTGTTATTCTTGTTGGACAATAAAGGAAAATGAGATCATTATAATACTCAATTGGCTGTTTTGTAGGGTACATTAGTTGGTTTCTACTGATTATGATGTATTTGAATTTTCTAAGCTTCCTCGCTTGCCCGGTTTCCCTTTAAGTTATTTTTTCCTCCCCGTACAATGCCTTGGTGTAGCAGAAAGTTTTTTTCCTTGTCTTTCTATCTACTGTATCTGCATTTCCTTTCATTTCTTTTCTCAGAAGTTCTGTAAATCAGTGCAAATTTGGGTATATTTTAAACTTTCTTGAGGTCATCAATACCATGTTTTCCTTAATTTTCAACCTGTTAACAACCATTTGTTTCTGATGGACCAAATTAGAAATTTTGTTTCTCTGCACACACACACACACACACACACAAACTTGTAGCACATTTCATTGCCATAAATTGGTTCTTCTCTTATGCTATTTTCTGCCAATGTCAAGGTGCTTGCCTTTATCTTTCTGAGGCCCCTTTTTTTGCTCTAACTTATTTAATAGCTGTTTTACTTACCCAACCAAGCATGCTAACCAGGTCCTTAGGTGCACTTGTGAAAACTTTGCAAGTTCCATTTATTCCATTATAGAAATTTTATATATGCCTCTTCGCCTTTTTATGGCTTATTTTAGCATCTCATACATCAAATTAGGATAGTGATACTGAACTTTTCTCGCATATTTTTTTAAAATTTCCTCCTCCTCTTTCAGTGTTTTAGCAGGCAAGGTTTGAGAAGTGCTGTAGTCTTTGAAACAGAGCGGATATAGAATGCTTTAGGTAGAAAATGAGGTAATGTACTACATTCAGTTTTCTGGTTGCTTAAAGCACGATTATTGAGGAGTGCTTTACATTGAGTTGCCTTCAATTAATCTCAGGTTTAATAAGTTGTGTGTAATTATTAAATTATTTATTTATAGTTCTCAGAGCAACAAAAGGAGAGGGGCAAGAAAAAGAACTATATATTAACATTCCTTCAACAAAATGCTGATTGTTATGTTGTGCATGAATTTGAGTTTGCCTATCTTGTTCAATGGTTGCAGAATCCAATAAACTGATTTGAACTTTTTTCTTTTGTTACAGATGATGCTAGAGGATTTAGAAGCAGGAGGAACAGTGTATCTTGTATATCCAGTCGAGCAATTACCTCAGCTTCGGGCTGCTTCTGCAGATCTTGAGACCATATCAAATCAGTTTTGGGCTTATAACTCTGGCTTTTTACATGGAAGAATGAAGGGTGATGAAAAGGAAGAAGCATTGAGAAGGTTTAGGTCTGGAGAAACAGATTTTTTGCTTTCCGCTCAGTAATTGAGATTGGTGTTGATGTTCCAGATGCATCTATGATGGTTGTTATGAATGCTGAGAGATCTGGAATACCTTAGTTACACCAACTTAGATGGCGAGTTGGTCGTGGGGAAAGAAAGTCTATAATTATATATTAGTAGCATCTACTGCTTGAGAAATCATCAGATTGCTTCCTCTTAGCTAGTGTGGATCTTCTTCTACGAGGACCTGGTTATTTTTGCTTGGCAAAAAACATTCAGGAACCTTCCTGAATTTCCTATTGCCAGACTGGAAATGGATGGGAATATTTTGCAACAGGCAAATGTTGCTGCATTGGTAAATGTTATCCCTCTTGCCCTTGTTACTTAAATGCTTTCTTTTAAAATTTCTTTTGACTCAGGCATGTCGTCCCATAGCATATAGTTTTCCTTGTTAATAGTTATCCATCACTGGGAATATGTGTGTCCACATTCCTGATTGAGATACTAGTTTTCTCTAAACAATTGTAACATTGCATGTGCAGGGATTTTTCTGCTAGGAGTGGATGTTTAAATAATTATTTCGCACAAACACTGAATGTCATAAAGAAAACACATATAACATGAGACGTTAATCCACAGAAATAATTATGTCACACAAACACCTATAGTGCTGTAGATCTGGTTCACAACTACTGACAATGCCATGTCTTTGTTTCCAAGTCCCAATGGTAGGCTATAAGCTATAACGTACCGCATTAATTGACCTCTCAGAATGAGTTCCACTGTTAATTTTGGTTTTTAAATCTTGAGTGATTCTCATGACTTGGAGCAGTTTCCAGCACTCAAAGCAGAACTTAGCTTGTGACAACCACTCTGTCTTCTGGGTGATTGAGCTAGGGCATGGTCAAGTCGTATCATAATTTAATATTGAACAGGGGCTGCGGTTAACTAAAGAAAAAGGATGAATTACTATTTTACGAGTTCAGAGTAGCGGGGCATGTTAATTACTGCATCTAGCCAGTTTCTAGTGAAAGTTGCATCCAGGAATTCTTCAAAATTGCAGGGCTGTTTCATTGGATCAATTCTTTTGCTTTCAAGTATTCAAGTAGATTGCAAGGTAGTTTTGCATTCGATTGTCAATTTGCCATCCTAGCAAAATTTTAGTTGTTTTGTGCTATGTGGGAGAGCTTGCTTTGTTTCTGGTGTTGAACAGCATAGTGCTAGAGAATGTTAAAAGAAGAGAAAAAAAATACTACTTCCTCTGTCCCATTTTCTTTTTCATCTTTCTTTTTTGAAATATCCCAAAATTATATCATATTTTTTCTTAACATTTAAAACTCGTATTTTGTTATATTTTAAAATTATCTTTTATGTTTTTTTTTTTTTTTTTTTTTACCTTTTGATAATAAAAATCATAAAATTTTAATTTTATAAAAAAATTTTAAATTTTTTTAAAAAATTAATAAAAATTAATATATAACAAATATTTTTTTATCAGAGGGACTAATACTTTAGTCATGCTTGTTTAAAGGGAAAAAGTAGAGTAGGAAATGGGAAAATTAAGATGACCTGGTCAAATTGTGTAGGTTTTTTTTAATCTCTTCACTATGTACAAGTGTGATTTTTATTTTATTTTATTTTATATTATATATTCTGCTCATTTTTGTTCCTTCCGGGCCAAGGAAATTGAAAATTTTTACTCTGTGTTTAGAACTGTTAATTAAAAAAGGAGAAAGAAGGATTTCTTTCTTTGACTTTTCTATTGTTCTTAATTTTATTCATTACTTTTTCTAGCTTCCAATCAAACAATATCCATCTTGCAGAAGGCGATAAATCTTTAAACGTTGTGCAGTATTTTATTTAGCTTTTGTTTCATTGTTTTTGAATTGACATCTACCAAACATTGAAACATCTATTCACACTGTTTTTTCTTTTTTGTTTTCTCCAGTTGAAATAAGTATATGTCAATTATTCATTGAAATGACGATTATTATCATTTTGTAGTTACATTTATAATTAATTAAGTATGATATTTATATATAAATTAAATAATTAATTATTAAATCATAATTAAATTATAATTATTGAATAATTAATTAATAAATTATAATATAATTAAATAATTAATTTCACACAATAAATTTTAAATCTAGGACTTTAGAGTTTTATGATTTTTTTTTTGCTATTAAGTTAAAGTTTCATTAGCAATAATAATTATTATCTAATACATTACTATCAATTATATTTTAAACTTTACAAACAAAAATAAAAAATTGATATGCTAAAAAATATATATATTTCAATTTTACTCATGAAATTTAATAATTTACCGAAAATGATGTATAAAATAACAAAAAATTCAACAATATCTATCTTTAATTCTTATAATACACGATATCTGGGATTTGGTAGACAAACAATAAACCTTAATTCATGAGCTTTGCGTAGAACAATTATGCTTAATCTAAGCATTATTAGTAAAACACAGACTGTTTTTTTACGGTAATGACAAAATCCTTGCACACGTGTGATTTGCATATTTTGCAGTAGAAGAAAAAAATGAAATTAAAAAAAAAAGGATTATTTGAGGTACTGTGATGAAGGGAGGGTCCCACATGTGTTCCACTGAGATCACAAAACATGGGGATAATGAAGAAGAACCAATGAGGGATCACCGGAGCTGAGGACAAGCAGACAAGTGGGGGCCCACATATGGCTCCCTCCCCAATCATCAAAAAGCGGGGATCCACAAGGGTTTCCGTGTTCCATGCGTGTTGTCTCTAACCTAATCATCATCAACGTCAGCCCCACCCAACACCCAAGCTTTTGCCATATAATCCCATCTCCCATCTCCCATCTCCCATCTCCCATCCGGCCATCCACCCCTTGGAAAGTTGCGTCCGCCCGTTAATGCCATTTTATCGGTAAGATGATATGTTATGGTACGATATTTTATAAAAATATATTTTTTAAAATTTTAATAAAAATTATATAAATTTAATAAAATAATAAAATATATTTTTATATTTGATATTTTAACTTAAATTTATAATAATTTTTATATTTTATATTATATTTAGAATAAAGAAAATATTATATAAATATATAAATTAATGAATTTATTTATAACATTTTATTAAAAAACAGAAATACGAAGAAAGATACTAAATGATACCTTGCATGAACCGTGTGCCCAAACCAAATGATTTCTTTCAGAAATTATTTTTTAAGACTTTTTTTTTTTTATAAATTTGAATGGTTACATACATTATTTATAAAGCTTAACTTGTTGTTCCTAATTAATTAAGATAACATTTCAGTGATTACAACTTGCGTTTCCATCTTGAATGTTTCATGTTCGTCTTTGATGAATGATGAAATGAGATTTGTCATAAGGAAATCATTTAAATTTCTTTAATATTGATATATATTGAGTTTCAAGATTCTAGTCCAGAAAGTTGATTATTAGGCATAGATTGACATTTTTTAAAATATTATATTATAAATAAATATTTTATTTTATTTCAAAATTATTTTTAAATATTTTATAAATAAAAATGTTGTGTAAATGATTGGGAGTTTGACTTGACTTTACAAGTTTAAGTTCAACTCATGGATACTTTTAATTTGTGACTTTATTATTTTTTTATCTTTTGTTAGTTGGTGTATTATTTTATATTTTATAACAAGTTTTTAAGAAAACAATAGTAAAAAATAAGAAGGAAAATTTTAAAAGGTAATGATTGTCATTTAATTTTGAATGATTTTTTTATTTTGGTCACTTCATTATAAAATTAATATTTAAGTAATTTGAGTAATTATTTTTTTTATAAAACTAATATTAAATGAATAAGCATAAATTTTTATTTAAATAGTTATAACTATTTATTATATGATAATTATTTAAAATATAAATAAAATTAATATAAAAATTAATTTTATTCATCAATAATTAAATTTTTTTATCTGATGTGAGACATATCATATTCTAAAACTACCAACATTTTACCCAAAAATGAAAGTAGTTCCCCCGTTTTGATCATAGCAATAATCCAATTCATATGAATCTTTAGGACTACAAATTGTTTTTGATGAAAAAAGGTAACTAAGCTTTCTTTAATTGCTTTCTTAAAATCAAGATCGATGAACTAAAACGGAAAATTAATCTTTTTTACCTCGAGGATTACTCTTCAAAATGAAAATTAGTCTTTTATCTTTTTATTCCAACTGATTTTTGCTTGTTCTCAAAATACCACAGTTGACTATATTTCTACATTCAAACATCTTACCATATGCATTTTGTTGCTTAGGTGAAAGGTAAAACGGCAAGATTTTGGATGAACAGATTTAATTAGTTATCTAGCTTTTTATCCTTTTTATAGGATCAAGACTAGATTGTAACTCCAAATTTAGATCTGAAATTTTATAAGATTTAAAATATTCCAAAATTAAGTTGGTTTTGTTAATCCATTCTTAGATTTATTAATTATTTAGTACGAGTTTAAATTTATTGAATGATTTACTTTTAGCAATAGATCATAAAACCTGTTATGAAAACCGCATCTACAATCAAAACCTAAATTTGTTAGAGGAGAGATCTTAAAAACTTTTTTGGTGAGATCAGGTGAATGGCTATAGGCATTTCATTCTTTCTATTACCGTCCAAATTTGTCAGTAAAAACCATTGAAGAGTCCACCTCCATTTTTCCTTCTTCATAGAGTTTCTTAGCATGATTTGATTTTTTCAGTACTGAAATCTTTATTTTTTTTTATGGATTTAAGTACTAAATACTAACCCACACTTCCTAAAAAATTTGTGTGTGCTAAAATGGTAACTTCATTTTAGAAAAAAAAAAAAAAAAAAAAAAGCTCCAAATGAGTAGTAGTTAGTTCTCTCTTTTTGAAAATAGTTTTTGGCAAAAAAAATAATAATTTTGGGTTTTTTTTAAATATGAGAGAGAAAGAGGAAGGGAGGATTAGAAGTGGTCATGGTCGGATCAAGTTGGCTTTCGAGTTAGGCACATGCTTGATATTAATAACTTATATGCTAGTTCAAATTTAGTTTAAAATTTGGAATCTCAAAATTTTTTCAAATCGAGCTCAAATTAAAAAAAAAAATACAACCTACTCATTCAACTTAATTTATATAATAAAAAATTAAAAAAAATAAAAAAATGATTAAATTGAGTTTAATGTGATTGTAATTAATTCATATATATATAAATTAAAAATAAAAATTAAGTTTAATAAAATATATAATGTTTATTCTTAATTTATATATATATATGTGAATTAATTTATATATATAATATATATATATAAAGAGAAATTATCAAATACACTTACAGTAAAGTTTTTTAACTCTATAAGTAAGATTAAAATGGTAACTCATGTCCCTTATATGTTTAAAAATATTAATTTAAACTAAAAGTGGGACATGTGTTATCATCTAAACCTCACTTGTAAAGTTAAAAATTCAATTGTTAGTGTATCAAATAATTTCTCATATAAAAATAAAAAATTATATATAGGTGAATTTGGATTGAGTTGAGTTCGAACTTTAAATATTTTATTTAAAGTGTAACCTGAAATTTAATGGGCATAAAAATTATATCCAAATCAATTTAATAAATTTTAATTTTTTATCTAAACCCTCTCAAAACTTGAATGAATCTTTAGATTTAAGTAGGTAACCCCACCATTGAACAAGTCTAATTAGATAATAAAGAAAAATAATTAGAACATGATTGTGTAAATCAGAAATTCAAAATGCTAACAGTAAAATATTCTAACATAAATTAGGGCCATGTAAACAATGACATGGCATTGATACAACTACCCTAAAAAATCCCTATCAAAGAAGAAAGATTTTGATAAACCCTAACTCTATATTAGAATAGATATTAATAAAGGAAAGGAAATAAAAGGAAAAGAAAGTTTTTTAAAGGTAAGGAAAGAGTATATGTATCCTTTATTTAGATAGTTAAAATTAATAAAAGAAATGAAATGAAAGGAATTTTAATAATCATTGTTTGAATAAATAGTGAAAAAGAAAAAAAATAATTCATTATAATTTTTTTTTCAATTATAACTTTTCTTTATAAAGTAACTTATACTATACAAATATATCTTTATACTACCTAATTTGTATAAATAAATCTTTTTTGAACAAAATTGAACATGTTTAATATGGTAAAATATATTACTTAGTTAGTGATTTACTCTTAATTTTATGTTTAATTCAGCTTTTTAATTTATTTTGACAATAATTTAGCTTGTTTTGTTGTTAAGACTTAAAAAATCATAAAATATTTATAAATTGTGATATTATATAAAATACTTTAAAAAAATTATTTTTGTAGAATATGTTAATTATATAATTAAATCTAATGTCATAATAAAAATATGGATATAATAGTCGTTTCATAAAAATAATTTTTTTTAACTTTTTTTTCTTTAACTTTTCTCTCAAATTGAGATATTAAAAAAAAATCAAAGATTATTAGGCTTTTCACTTTTTTTCTTTTATTAAAAATAAAAATTTATCCAAACAAATGAATGATTTTTTTGTTTTCATTACTTTCTTTTATTTTATTTTCCTTTCCTTTTCCTTTCCTCAATCCAAACATAATGTAACGTAAGAAAGAACTACATTTTACATCTCAAGAATTGAAATGATAAAAAAGTCAACATGAATAAAGTAGTTTAATCAGAAATGAATGTTCCTACAAATGATTAAATGTATGGCTAATTAAGACAAAATTTCTCCGACCCATATTCTTACCACTTTACCTTGTATTGGAATCTATAAATTGAAAATGAAAAACATTAAGATTTTAAGACAAGTTATGTGACATTTATTGGATGAATTTATTGTATAAGAAAAAAAGAAAGTGTAGGTTATAAGTCTAAGGTTTCGTCTTTTTTAGAGCCTTCATTTAAACAAGGCTTGTTTTTCAGGGTGTGGGATTAAAACTAATAATAATGAGTTGGGTGAAAACTGAAGGAAACTACTAGCAATAAGGATACAAAACTTGGGAAGTCTGAGTCAAGGTCCCAACTTCAAATCCAAGTTGCTGATCAGATTTTTGTTGCTACCTAAAACCAACCCCTCGAGTCTGCAATTGACTTAATCCCGATTTTTTATTGGCGGTGGGATATTCGGGTCAAATTTGGCCTCACCAAGGTTGATCCTCATTTCTTTGTAGACCAAATTTTCTTTTAATCTTTATTAGTAAGTCAAATCATAAGATTAATTTTAGTTGATCACTAAAAAATCTATTTACTTGTCTTAATTGAAATGATTAAGACAGCATCCTTCACACCAATAACATACTTTGATTTAATTCAAAAGATTTATATAATTATTTTTAGAGATAATATATGATAAGTTTGAAATTTAATTTTTAATATTTATAATTTTTTTATTTCAGATTATAATACTTTTTATAAAAAAAAAATCTTAAAAAGAAATCTTCTTGCATATTTTTTTAAAACCAATAATACTAGCATATTAACATGTTTATGTGGACTTTTTGAATAATAATTAATATGTATCATACTTATCAAACAAATTGAAAGTCTTGAGAGAAATGAATAATAATTGTACTATTAAACATGGTCGTCAGATCCCAAAAACAAAAGCAAAAATGGATGCAGACAGGAATAGCATTCTTCCTCCATAAATGTCCCTGCTCCACGTCTCTAAATTATGAGACTTTTCCTTTGCATTGATGTTGAAATAGGGTGTTGCAATTCCACTGTACCCGTCGATTGGTAAAACAGCATTAAATTCTTCGGTATCCCAACCCAACTCAACCCAACCAATCACCAATTTCTCTATCAAAAAGTCAGAAAAGTGAATGACCCAGATGCCCCAAACGCCATGAAAATGCAATGGGGATGAGGTGAGTACAAAATTCTATGATAAGATTTGCAAAGAGCATAAATACATTAAAGTCTTGATGCACAACTTCAAACAGCTCGAACACATGTCAGCACTCAGCATTAAAGAAGAAAAAAAAAAAAAATGACACGCGGCTATTAGTACAGCAGGTGTATGTATGAATGGGAGAAGGGGGTCCTGTGCCCGCCCTGCCCTGCCCTGCCCCAAACCAAAGGTACCCCCCAAACCCAAGCTCCCAATCATTTAATCAACTGACCTTTCAACCGACAATCAGACTCACCATTTATAAACAGAAAACCTGCCGGTTATTCTCCTACACCACGAAGATTTTTCAATCTCTGATACGTGTCTCAGATCAGATGGGTCACACCCTTTGACTTGATGACCACAGTCAAAAACCCTAGCTATTTAGCACTTCTCTCTCAACATCTTCAATTCTTATTTTGCTTCTTTTTTTTCCTTATTAAAATGTATTTATTTATTTGTTATATCTATTTATTACTTTGACCTTTATATCAGAACCCCTCCCGTTTTTTCTCCTTCCTTTCATTTCATTTTCTTCTGTGTCTCTCATTTGTGTCCTTTTGTTTCCATTTTTTATGCATCTTTTTAAAAACTTTACCTTTTTCTCTTCATAAAATCTATCGCTATCTTCCTCTTCTTTCTTCTTCTGCAACTTTCATGGCGGTTTTACCCACCAGCTTGGAGTTGACAATATCTGTTCCTCGCTTCTCTTCTTCATCTTCTATTCCTTCTTCTGGTAAGCACAAGGAAACATCACTTTTCTTCTCTTTCCCTTCACTTTCTTTTCCCACCCTTTTTTTGCTTATTGCTTCTTAATATTGATAAGATATATATCAAGCCTTTTTTTTTCTCTTTTTAAAATCCCATGTTTTATGAAGTTTCAGCTTTTGATCTTCTATGCCCGGATTCCATGCATGGTTCAAAAAGATTGGGTCTTTGTTTTTTCTTTTAATATGATCGTCCTCAAGTTTATATATTGATTGATTTTTCTTTAAATTTGATATATTTCCTTTTCTTTTTTTTTTTTTTTGGTGGATGAAAATATTACACTAAAGGTGATCAAGGGGCTTCTACAGTGAGAGATTTGGACATAAACCAAGTACCATCAGGAGGAGCAGAAGATGAATGGATCACAGCAAGCATGGAAGATGAAGAAGAAAGCTGCAATGGAGCCCCTCCTCGCAAAAAACTTCGTCTTACAAAAGAACAGTCTCGTCTTCTTGAAGAAAGTTTCAGACAAAATCATACCCTAAACCCTGTATGTAATTGACAAACTAGTACCCATTTGCTTATTAATTAACTAACACCAAACACCAACATTTCTTTTTTCACATAAAATATCTAATAAATTCATCAGATCATCTCTTTATTTAATGCCTTTTGGAGTTTTGTGTTTGCAGAAGCAGAAAGAAACATTGGCTTTGCAGCTGAAGCTTAGGCCAAGACAGGTTGAAGTTTGGTTTCAGAACCGTAGGGCCAGGTACCACTTGCTCTAACCCATACCATACACATACATAAAAATACGAATAAATATATATTACTTCATTTAAATGAATTCTTTTTTTTTTTTTTTCTGGGTCCTTATTTTTCTGTTGGTGGGTGGGATTAAAAAGTAGCTTAGGGTGGATATCATCAAAATGTTGACAGAATATCACGAAGTATATAATCTGAATCAGATTCTTCCCGTATATTTTTCGTACACTAATAATGTAAAGTGGAAAGCGAAACAATAGATTTTTTTTTTTCAAAGTTTTAGTTCTTAGGGATATAATCATATTTTATGAAGCTATCATAACTAGTTTCATTTTTAAGGGGTTCTCTTGTCATTTCCCTGACTAAACGGTTGTTTTGGACGTTGATATATCACATCATTCCTAAGTAATAAGTCTATATTTTAGAGTTATTAAGAGCAAGTTAGAACTTAGAACATTGCACTTTAATTCATTTGGATGGATGAAATAATTGATAGTTGGTGAGATTAAAATTAAAATTAATGATGAAAATATATAAAATTTATTTATTTTTATATTACATTAAGTAGTCGGTTGTCATAAATTTCAGTAAATAATTATATCAAAGAATGCTATCCAAGTGCATCTCACGATGCTATTAGCCCAAAAAAATTGAATTCCACAGCATAGTGCCATGGAATCCTGAGACACCCTCAATCTGTTGTTCAGAGCCTTCAAACAACCTTAAGAACACAAGGAACACAACTGAAAGTTCATTATTTTCCTCAAAAGAATTTTATCATTACAGAACTTAGCATGAAACTTAGATGAATATATAATAATTTAGAAAGAGCACTAAAGGGTTAGAGAGATATAGAACACTTTTCAGTATCCTTTTCTTAATATTTCATAGACAAAAACAATCACGATCCATAAACAAAACCTGTAACAGGTAATAGAAAAAACAACACATGGCCGACAAGTAGCTGAAAGGATTTATGAAGAATTAATGATGGTGTTTGATTGCATGAGCGGAAGAGCTTTGTGGGATCAAAATAATAATGGTTTGTCTGAAAATATCAACATTTAACAATGATAGCAGATATCGAGCAGAACATTGCATGTCTGTTTCTGGCCTCGTGTGCTATTCAGATCATCATCTCCCCCTCTAATAAAGTGCTGCTTTGAACCATCATTTTTTGGACTTAGCCATGCATTAATGAATTATTACATACGTGCATATACATTAAATTATTGGATGAAATTCAATAAAAGGGAAAAGAAAACACCCCCACCTCCAAGCTAATTTGTTATTCTAATCATGTTTTTTTTCTTTTATCAATGCATGAGGAACTGAGAACAGATCGCAGAATTATGACTTTAATAAAAATTATTGTTTTTGAGTTTATCGATTATTTGGCTGTATGTAATGGTTAGCATTTAATAAGATAATAAATGTTCTTATATAATAGATATGAATAAAAATCCAAGTTTGAATTTATTACTACTCTACATTCACCAGTTAAAGGAAAAAATGGGCAAATGAATGAAAAGATAATCACAAAATGTTTTTACTTGTTTAAGAGCTTTATGAGTTCGATACTTAAATGCAATATGTGTTCTTAAGTTTTTAAGCAGCTAGCTTGGTTGGTCACGGCACCATGAAAGTGCAAAGACCTTGCACGTCATTGTTATCATATATATATATATATATATATATATATATATCTGTCAGCATGATATTTCTTTGAGTAATCCTTTGAAATCAACCAATCACTTCAAAAAGGGAAAGATAAAAAAAAGGGAAAATGTTATAAACAAGCCTTTCCTGATCTTGCTGATATTAGTAGCAATATGTTAATGATCACAAACTAAATATATAGGAGCAAGTTGAAGCAGACAGAGATGGAGTGTGCGTACCTGAAGAGATGTTTTGGATCATTGACTGAACAGAACCGGAGGCTTCAGAGGGAGGTGGAGGAGCTTAGGGCCATGAAAGTAGGGCCACCAACCGTGATTTCGCCTCATAGCTGTGAGCGTCTACCAGCATCAACCCTTATAATGTGCCCTCGATGCGAGTGTGTCACCAACACTGCCCATGACAAGGGTCCCACCAAAATGACAGCCGCCACCACCACTGCCGCCCCATTGTCATCTAAAGTTGGGACATCAACCCTGCAATCAAGGCCATCTTCGGCGGCTTGTTAGTCAGGCTTAATGACCCACTTTAAGAAGTTTATAAAAAAAAAAAAAATTATTTAGGGAATGTTCATATTAGTTTACACACAAATTTGTAAGTGATAGATACTACATATTAGTATCTAATCTACATAGGGATTTTACTTGGTTTTGCTTTCTGTTTATTTTATTGATCAATATTTTATTATCGCCTGCCTAAATATTTATTTATTTTCTTTTCAAGTGTGCCATAAGCCCAGAGATACTCTACTCTCAAAATCCAAAAAGCTGTTAGAAAATTCATAACTTTTTCCTGCGATTATTTTGCCTTAAAAAAGGCAAAGAAAACAGGAAAACCAATGGAAGCTAGGAAGCTAGAGGGAAAAAAAAATCAAATTGGTTTGAATTTATGGGAATTAAAAAGTAAAAAGGTGGTTTACTTTAGCAGATACTAATTTGCCGCAAAGTTAGACGATTTTGTGCCGCCTTGAGCTAATTTTCAACAAAGGTTGAGGCTACAGATAAACAATCCTATATAATTAAGTCAAAAATTACTAGCTAAGTGAAATAAATAAAGTCCGGTTAGTGATCACGGGCTCAATTGCGCAGACAGAAACATTCAGCAATTGCCAATGGTATAAAATAACAAAACAAAATGTCAGTTGTCAGGAGATTAAAGGCTCATTTTGGATTACATAGCACCGGATTCTTTTAATCCAATTGCATCATGGGATGCATTTGGATAGCACTCAAGTGATGTAGTTGAGGGTTTCAAGTGCACTGTTCCTCCACTTGAAGGTTCATTGAACATAATCTTACGTAAAATTGAAATAAAATATATTTTTGAATTATGACATTCGACTGTTTTTGTAGGGGTGTTAGACTAATTTTGATAAAGTTTCGAACAGAAGGTCAAAACTCTGAAATCACATAACAAAAAAGAAAGGGAAAATGATAAAAGTAAAGATAGGAGATGTTTCATATACTTATATTTTGACATTCAAATAAAAAATTAGAATGAAAAAAATCGAAAAGAGTGAAAAAACTAAGAATATAAAAAAAATTAAATTTGATTGACAATATCTAAATAAATTTATTTTTAAATGGAAAGTAAGAGATTTGTGAAGTAAAATAATAATATAACCAAATTAACGTGTTATTATACATATCAAGTCGACCTAAAAATTAAAAATACACTTGATTATTTGTTGATAACCTCTAACGAGACAAAAGACCAATTTACTTTCTAGACTCAAAATTATTCTCAACAATTATCATATTTAATCTCACCGTCACCATTAAATTTGCATCACAATACATATTTTTAATACTGATTTTAATTTCATGATTATAATATTTAATCTCTTTACAATTATTTTCAATATCATCCTAATCAATGTCATCCAGATGATCCTAAGAAGAAGCTAAGAAGAGGGTTAGTTGGCATCGCCATAATGAGAAATGACAAAAAGTTGCCGAAGTTTACTTTCAAAATGATTTTGCCAGAAGAAACTAAACAAACCAATGTGCGCATACTTGACAGGCACACATCTGTCGCATTCTTGACTATGCTATTGCATTTGTATGCTAAAAGTAGGATAACCTCTAATACCTAAAGTTTGTATCAGATCAATTACAGTTTCTAACCTTTAAACTTTGTCGGCTAATTGATTTGTGTTAAATTTGGATTTGAATCACACCTTTCCCAAAAGATGATAGGCTTATAACCAGAAACAACTGATGAAATTACAATAAATCTCCTGACAAATGAAAGAAAAATGAAATTTTCACTTATAGTTCAAAATTAATAGCCTAGAGTAAAACATTTTTTTTATTATTATTTTGGAGGATGTAAATGAACAAGTGAAAATTTGGAGGCAATAGAACTTGTAGTACGAGGGTTTTACTTTTACAATGTTTTTTATACTGTAGACACCCAATTGGGTCCGAGCCCAGATCAATTGGGCCTGGCCCAAACGGGTAAGGCCCAATTTAATCCTGTATTTTTTTTTTCTTTTTCTTCTTTTGTATTTTATGTATTTTATTATTATTATTATTATGTATATATTTATTTAGTTTTTTATTAGATTAGATTTATATGTATATAGTTATATATTTATTATTATTATTATTATTTTTTTTTTTGTAATATATACTTGGGTTCATCTTATTTTATTATTATTATTATTATTATTATTATTATTATTATTTTTAATTATCTGTTCTGATTTTTCCTGATTATCAGATATATATATATATATTTTTAAATATCTTTTGATTTATCTGATTATTATCTAGTATTTTTTTTATTTTTGATTTTGGAGGGCTAAGATTGAAGCTGAAGAATCCTACCGGGAATGAGAATTCAATCAAGAGAGTCCAATTGGATTCAAAGACTGAATTCCCGTCCAAGGAGGAATTGGGATTGATCAGAAACTCCTGATCAATCCCTATATAAAGCACCTCATGGAACAGTTCAAGAACACACAGAAAAACAGTAAGCAAAGCTACTGATTTGAGAGAAAAGGAGGCGTATAGGAAGTTAGAAAAAGTTTAGGAGTGTTCTGGCAGTGAGAAAAATTTTTTAGAAAAATTTGGCGAAAAAATTTTCTGGAAATTTTTGGGAAATTTCCAGATTCCGGCGAAAATTCCGGCGACTTTTGAATTTTCCGGCGACAATTCCGGCGAACTTTGAAGTTTCCGGCGACAGACCCAATTTCCGGCGGAGAATCCCAGAAACCGGCGACCATCCGGCCAATTTCCGGCGAAATTCCCAGATTCCGACGAATTTTCCAGAATCCGGCACCGGCGTTCTTCAAATTCTAGAGAGAAGGCAGAGAAGAAGGGAAGAAGAGAGAGAGAGGGGAGGAACGGTCTGCTGAAAAACGGAGGAAGGTGCCTTTTATACCCTCCCAAAACGACGTCGTTTTGGCTTTAAGTTAATAAGAGGATCCGCGCGTTTTGCCGAACCCGACCCGACCCGAAGCGTCGACCCGCTTTCTGACCCGCGCGTTTCAGCCCCTCCGAGCCGAGCCGAGCCGAGCCGAGCCGCACCAAGCCGAGCCGCGATCCGAGCCGCTCCAGATTTTTTTTTTTTTTTTTTTGAATTTTTTGAATTTTTTTTTTTGTTTTTTTTTGAATTTTTTTTTATTTGACTTTGATTTTGATCTTGATTTTTTTTTTCTTTATTCTTTAATTAATCCGACGACGGAGCCTCTACAAGTAAAAACAGTTGTTTTTCTTGCATACTCCTGAGGTGAGGGAATTTTCTCAATTTTCTGCTAAAAGTATTAGAGTCAATTGAGAATAATTTTCGATAAGTAATTAATTGGTTAATTTTGATTTTTTTTTCTTTAAATAATCCGACGACGGAGCCTCTGCAAGTGAAACAGTAGTTTTTCTTGCATACTCTTGAGGTGAGGGAATTTTCTCAATTTTCTGCTAAAAGTATTAGAGTCAATTGAGAATAATTTTCAACAACTAACTACTTGGTAAAATTTTAAGGCTTTTGGATAACACAAATTCAAGCTGGTACCATCTTTTGATGGGCGTTGTGAGGGTGCTATAACCTTCCTCACACGTAACCGAATCCCGAACCCTGTTCTGGTTAGTAGACCTGAACCTATTCTTTTAGGGACCCTTAAGCTTAGGTGTTCCCTGAAAGGACAGATTCTTTAGGTGGCCAATCGCACCTAGATAAAAAAGATTGGTGGCGACTCCCTGAAAGTCAATGTCTAGCGATAGATTTCCGGATCTAGACGTTACGACAGCTTGGCGACTCCACTGGGGAATTTGAGAGTCAGGCCAGCAAATAATTTGTGTTATCCAAAAGCCTAATAAAATTGAACCCTTTTTGTATATATGTGTTATTATTCATTCATGTTTATTCACTTTGTTGATTATGTCATTCATATGCATGTGCATAACATGAGCTCTATACCCGAGCTCCGTCCCTCTAGGAGGGAGTAAAGTACCTATTGCTTTCGTGAGGTCTAATACCTCCGCAGTGGCTAGCGAAATACTCCCACTCAAATTGAACATTTTCCGCTTGTAGCCTGTAATGGGTGAGGATTAGGGTGCCTTACTAGTCTGTGATGGACAAGGATGTAAGGAACAATTTGAGGACCTTTAGACTCTGACTTTAAAACCACATGTAGTGAACCTTAAGAGTGCCTAACCCTAGGATAGAGTCCTTTCTACCCAATTATAGATATACCCTGAAATTAGGACACAAAAAAGGTGTTTATCTAATCATTTTGATTGCTTAACTTTGTGTATTATTTTTTGTAATGTTATGCATCAGCATTACTTTCATTTCATTCATGAAACTAACTATGTTGTTTGTCTGATTGTATGTATCTGTATCATGTTTCAACACAATCATTTGCATTCATTTCATGCTAGATTTCATTCAAAAAAATGTACATTTCATTTGTGTATCAAAGCATCATACATAAGGCACAGCATAACATTTCTAATCATGAGTATGGTACTCAAGGCTCCAGGATAGCTCCATCTAGCGAAAATCTTGCCCATCGATTTAACACAAGATCCAAAGCAAGGCAAATGGAGCAGGAAAATTCTCAGAGATTTGAAAAGATAGAAAAAGCTCAGGAGAAGATTGAAAATGAACTTAGCAAAATTCTGGAGGCTCTCAATAATATGAATAAAGGAAAAGGAGTTGAAGGAAGTACAAGCCAGCAAGAAGTGGCTGACCCATTGTACCCTCCAGGTTTTGGCCCACCTCAAGCCCAGTCTGCCCAAGAGGTCCCGCCACAACATTTCGCCTATCCTGGAATGCCATCAGCTTTCAACCCAGGACAGTATAACAGCTATATAAATCCTGTCTTCACTGAAAAGGCAGCAGAACCAATTCCTGATCTAGATGATTTAAAAGAGAAGGAGAAGGAAAAGATGAGAGTAGAGGCTGAAGAAAGTTCCAAGATTAGCATGCTAGAGCAGAGGCTAAGGGCTGTGGAAGGATTTAGCTGTTATGGGTCAGTAGATGCTGCTGGGCTCTGCCTAGTCCCTGATGTGGTTATCCCCTGATGTGGTTATCCCCTATAAGTTCAAAGTACCGAAGTTTGAAAAATATGACGGTATAAAGTGTCCCAAAACCCACATCACCATGTATTGCAAAAAGATGGCAGCTCATGCACATGATGAAAAACTCTTGATGCATGTTTTTCAGGACAGTCTTACTGGCTCTGCCGCCAGATGGTATGTTCAGTTGGATAGGACTCGTATTCGCTCTTGGAGTGATATGGCACATGACTTCATCAGTCAATATCGACACATTATCGATTTGGCTCCTGATCGTTTGTCTTTGCAGAATCTGGAGAAAAAGTCAAACGAGTCTTTTAAAGAGTACGCCCAAAGATGGAGAGATATAGCTTCACAGGTACAACCTCCACTGACAGAGAAAGAGACTACAGTGCTGTTTGTTAGCACTTTAAAACCTCCCTATTATGAAAAGATGATAGGGAATGCAACAAAGAATTTTGCTGACATGGTAATCTCTGGAGAAATTATTGAAAGTGCCATAAAAAATGGCAAGTTGAGAGGAGGAGAAACCAAGAAGACATCAGAAAAGAAAGAAGCTGAAGCTCAAGCTGTGAGCTCTGATAGACAACAATTCGGGGGTTATCAACCCTATCCATCTCAAGGTTACTCTCCATACTATCCCGCTGTGAATAATGCCTCATCCCACCCATACCAGCTAGCTCCCCAACCATCTTATTCATCCACTTATCGCCTTAACATTCAAGCTCCTGTAAGAACCCAAATCCGCCCTACTAACCCAGCCAGTGGCTCGCGAGAACAACGGACTACTCGAGAAAAACCTGTATTTGACCCAATCCCTATGACTTATACAGAGTTATATCGAGAGCTTTATAATAGCCATTTGATTGCCCCCAGCCATGTGGAACCACTTAAACCACCCTATCCAAAGTGGTATGATCCTACAGCCTGTTGTGACTATCATTATGGAATTACTGGCCATTCTACTGAAAATTGCACTGCTTTAAAGTATAAGGTGCAACGGTTGATCAATGATGGAATGGTAAGTTTTGATCAAGGAAAAGCAACAGCACCTAATGTTAGTGTACTGAGCGAAAGTCAAGAACAGAAAGGATCCGGAGATTCACAATGAATTAAGGGGCAAGATGTCAATGGAGATAAGGCTGGTTGAAGGTTTCTTCTGTCATTTTGGGATTTCTTTTCAAAAATGTTAGATTTTTTTTTAATATGACTTCACTTGTTATCATTTTAATAAAGGCAAGTCAATGCATTTCATTACATTTTTCTCTTTCACTTTACCATTATTCCATGCCTTGTTACCTTCCATAACTTCACACTCCCATTCTTAAATTTCAGATGATGAATATTTAGACAATGATAACAATAATTCTGGAATTTAATTTTGAGAACTCATTCACAGAGGAGATGATTTGAGCGAAAATAAAGAGGGTAAGCCATCACCAGAGATGAAAGAGATATATCTTGAAGGTGTGCAATATTTTATACAAGTTCATGAGCTCTGTTCAATAGATGATGTTCAAGAAAGGTATTCACAATTGAGATGAAAAATGGCCATCTTTTCTTTTACCATTTGAAAAACCATTTATTGTTACCCCCTTGAGCTTATCATTTTTTTTTTAAGAACCCCAACCAAGGATCACCCTCTACACTGGAGGGTAATTTTTGAAAAAAAAAAAAAAAAAAAAAAAAAACCACAAAAGGTCTCAAAGATGAAAAGAGAAAGAAAAGCAAAAGAAAAAAATAAATGCCACACATGACTTGGGGCAAAGTAATGAGAATCTTTTGTGTGAGGAAAGAAAAAATAGTGAAACGATGTGGGGCAAAATGCCAAGCTGCATCAAATGATCCTTCGGTCTTGAACCTTTTTAATACATGTTTTGAGCCTATTATATCCATTTTTTTTATGACCCTTCACCTTAGCCTACATTACAACCTTGGAAAGTCCATTTGGATCAAGTGTGAATATCCAACTTGAATGATCATATGTTGAGCGAAGGCATGCTCATGATGAAGCAATGGAATCATGCTACATTACCTTAAAAGTTTGATGTATGAAGGATGTCAATAATAGGTGAAGAATGAAAAAAAAAAGATGATGAAAAAAAAAAAAAGAAAGAAAGAAGAAAAAATGAGAAAATGAAAAAATGAAAAAATGAAAAAATGAAAAAAGAGATCCGAATTGAAAACCTGAAAGGGTGATTTTGGTACCCAAAAAAAAAAAAAAAAAAAGATTCAGGTCAAATGGCTCACATGAATGAAAGATCAAAGACATCTGAAGATCCCTTAAAGACTGGGGCAGAGTTCGCCAAGCCCAAGATGACTTCAACAGTAAATGAATGAGCTTTTGAAAAAGAATCCTAGATTAATGTTGAAAATTGTCTAAATATTCATCATTTGGACATACCATTTACCTCAATGACATCCAATTTATTTCCTTTCCCATTTATTTTCTACCAAAATAGATCTCCATTGATTATCTTTACCATAATTCACTTTCTGTCCTCTTATTGTTACACCCTTAGAATGAATTGAGAAAATGCTTGATTGCATTGTATTTGTCAAAATTTGAAATGATAATGAATGAATGAACATGTACTTAAAAGAATCTTACATTCATTTGAAAAGAAATCTAAGATGATGAAGAAATGGTAGAAACCTAAAAGAGATGATGGGGCAAATCTGGAAAAGTGATGAATTGATCGATATGACTTGCAAGTTATGATTGAATGATGAAGACAATCAGTGGACAGAGTTTGTTTTTGAATGGTTAATGCTGAGACAGAGTAATGACCCAATGATGGTGGATGAAACTTGTTTTGAAAATTTGCTATTGCTGAGAAATTCATTGAATGATGGTCAAGTGATGATCGATTGATGAAACTTATTCCAAAGTGTCATAACGTCTAGATCCGGGGATCTATCGCCAGACATTGACTTTAGGGAGTCGCCACCAATCTTTTTTTTATCCAGGTGTGATTGGCCACCTAAGGAATCTGCCCTTTTAGGGAACACCTAAGCTTAAGGGTCCCTAAAAGAATAGGTTCGGGTCTGCTTAACCAGAACAGAGTTCGGGAGTTCGGTTACGTGTGAGGAAGGTTATAGCACCCTCACAACGCCCATCAAAAGATGGTACCAGCTTGAATTTGTGTTATCCAAAAGCCTTAAAATTTTACCAAGTAGTTAGTTGTTGAAAATTATTCTCAATTGACTCTAATACTTTTAGCAGAAAATTGAGAAAATTCCCTCACCTCAAGAGTATGCAAGAAAAACTACTGTTTCACTTGCAGAGGCTCCGTCGTCGGATTATTTAAAGAAAAATCAAGATCAACCAATTAATTAATTATCGAAAATTATTCTCAATTGACTCTAATACTTTTAGCAGAAAATTGAGAAAATTCCCTCACCTCAGGAGTATGCAAGAAAAACTACTGTTTCACTTGCAGAGGCTCCGTCGTCGGATTAATTAAAGAAAAAAAAATCAAAATCAGCCAAGTAATTAATTATCGGAAATTATTCTCAATTGACTCTAATACTTTTAGCAGAAAATTGAGAAAATTCCCTCACCTCAGGAGTATGCAAGAAAAACTACTGTTTTTACTTGTAGAGGCTCCGTCGTCGGATTAATTAAAGAAAAAAGAAAAAAAAAATCAAGATCAAAATCAAAGTCAAATAAAAAAAAATTCAAAAAAAAAAAAAAAAAAAAAAAATTCGAAGAAAAAAAAAAAAAAAAAAAAAAAAAACCTGGAGCGGCTCGGCTATCGGCTCGGCTCGGCTCGGCTCAAGGAAGAAAAAAACGGCTCGGAGGAGCGGCTTGGAAGCTCGGCTCGGCTCGGCTTGGCTCGGAGGGAGGCTGGCACGCGCGGGTCAGAGGCGGGTCGACGCTCGGGTCGGGTCGGGTCACGGCAAAACGCGCGGATCCTCTGGTTACTTAAGGCCAAAACGACGTCGTTTTTGGAGGGTATTTAAGGCACTCTCCTCTGTTTTTCGGCAGAACGCTCCTCCCCTCTCTCTCTCTTCCTTCCCTTTTCTCTCCCTTCTCTCTAGAAAACCGAAGAACACCGGTGCCGGATTCTGGAAATGTCGCCGGAATCTGGAATTTTTGCCGGAATATGGCCGGAATCTTCGCCGGTTTCTGGGAATCTCGACGGAAACTGGGTTGGTCACCGGAATCTTCAAGTTTCGCCGGAATTTGTGCCGGAAAATTCAAATGTCGCCGGAATTTTCGCCGGAATCTGGAAATTTCCCAGAAATTTCCAGAAAAAATTTTCGCAAAAAAATTTCTAAAAAAATTTTTTTCAGATCCCTACAGCTATCCTAACACTTCTCGACCTTCTTTAGCCTTCGAAAACTCTTTTAAACACTTTTTTTCTCTCAAATTCAGTAGCTTTGCTCACTGTTTTTTTTCTGTGTTCTTGAACTGTTCCAGGAGGTGCTTTATATAGGGATTGATCAGGAGTTTCTGATCAATCCCAACTCCTCCTTGGACGGGGATTCAGTCTTTGAATCCAATTGGACTCTTTAGATTGAATCCCCACTCCCAGTAGGATTCTTCAGCTTCAATCTCAACCTTCCAAAAAAATCAAATAAATATAAAAAAAATAATAGATAATTAGAACAGATAAATAAAAAGATATTATAAAAAAAAAAAAAAAAAATATCTGATAATCAGAAAAAAATCAGAACAGATAATTTAAAAAATAATAATAAAATAAGATAAACCCAAAAATATCTTACAAAAATAATAATAATAATAATAATAATAATAAATATATAACTACATAAATAATATACATATAAATCTAATCTAAATAAATAAATACAGATATACATATATTAATAATAATAAATATAAAAATACAAAAGAAAAGAGAAAAAAAAAAAAAAGGAAAAAAAAAATAATAATAATAATACATGATTGAATTGGGCCTTACCCATTTGGGCCAGGCCCAATTGATCCGGGTCAGGCCCAATTGATTCGGGCCCGGACCTGATTGGGTGTCTACAGCTGCCCCTCTTTGCACATTTTCTGTGAAACAGAAATTGCGCAAAGACGTAGACACCCAATCAAGACTCAACTCAACATTTTTATTTTTGATTTTTTTTTGTTTTTTTTTTGTTTTTATTTTTTTTGATTTTTTTTTTGATTTTTTTGTTTTTGTTTTTTTGTTTTTTTTGTTTTTTTTTGTTTTTTTTTTGTTTTTTTTTTTGGCCGAAGCTCCTATAAACAGAGACTCAACGACTTTTGAAAGTAAATTGCTCCTCTAAACAGAGGCAACGGACTTTGGAAAGTAAATTGCTCCTCTAAACAGAGGCAACACGACTTTGGAAAAATAAATTGCTCCTCTAAACAGAGGCAACGGAACTTTGAAAAATAAATTGCTCCTCTAAACAGAGGCACCACGACTTTTGAAAAGTAAATTGCTCCTCTAAACAGAGGCAACGAAACTTTGAAAAATAAATTGCTCCTCTAAACAGAGGCACCACGACTTTTGAAAAGTAAATTGCTCCTCTAAACAGAGGCAACGGAACTTTGAAAAATAAATTGCTCCTCTAAACAGAGGCAACGAACTTTGAAAAGTAAATTGCTCCTCTAAACAGAGGCACCACGACTTTGGAAAGTAAATTGCTCCTCTAAACAGAGGCAACGAACTTTGAAAAGTAAATTGCTCCTCTAAACAGAGGCACCACGACTTTGGAAAATAAATACTCCTAGACAATCATGTCCGAAGGAGTTGAAAGTTGTGTTTGAAGGGATTTCAGGAGATTATGCCCAAAGGTCTTATAAATCAACCCTGATACCAAGAGACATCCTATTTCGAGGATTAGGAACTTACCTGACAAGTTTCTTCTCAAACTTGCAAAGTCTTTTCATATCTGTCTTTTTCATGTGGGATGTTGGAACACCCCTGCTTCTTGAATTTGTACACTATACTTTCTTGAAAGTAGTGTATGCTATGCAAATGCATATAAATTTCAATGCATGCTATGCAAATGTTGGTCAATTAATTCCTGTTCAATGTATGGTACTCAAGTTTCTCAAGCTCTTTTTTTCTTGGGTGTCAAGCCCTTTGATTCCTCAAGGATCCAATTGCACTGCTCTTCTAAGATCGAACCAGTGTAGCTCTCAATTGTCTCTTCCACTCACATTCTTCTTGTAAGAAATCTCTTCCTAGATTCAATTTCCTAATTAGGAACTGAACATGTCGATTCTGCCTTTCTCACTCTTGACTCATTCAATGTAATGTAAAAATCTTTCCTGTGGTTATTCATTCATCAATCATTATTTCAAATTCAAAAAGTAAGAATGCATTTGCACATTTCTTCAATGGTGGGGTATTAAGAAGAAAAGATTCTGAATGTTGAGAAACAGTCATAAGAGAAAAGACACAAAGAATGGAATAGAATGTCTCTTATTAGCAAAATGTTGGCAAACTTTGGTCAAGAAAGAATTACAATGATAGGTATGGGGACAAAGCCCAAAATGAACAATCAGATAATCATGATAACACATCTCAAAGTCTTTTATGAAAACTCAACCCTCTGATGTATTTAACAACTTGGAACTCTTCCGAACTTGCTAGCCCCTATATCAGCAGACTTTTAAATTCGATGCCGTATCCTCCTTATCTAAGCTGCCTTTTCAGGTTTTCAACTTAGACAACCCCCTATGACTCAAACCGCCCTTTTTGGGTTTTCGCCTTGAGTCCTCCTTTTTCATTCACTTTTTCTTTTTTTCCATTTTTTCCATTTTTTTTCATTTTTCATCATTTTTCATTTTTTCCATTTTTTCATTTTTTTTATTTTTTTATTTTTTTGTATTTTTTTCAAGCATAGTATTTCTTCACAGCATCAGAATTTACAGGATGGGGTACATCGTTTCCATCCATCTCAGTCAGTATCAATGCTCCACCCGAAAAAGCCCGTTTCACCACATACGGCCCTTCCCAATTCGGAGTCCATTTTCCTCTACTATCGTGCTGGATTGGGAGAATTCTTTTCAAAACCAACTCTCCTTCTCGAAAGCAACGAGGCCGAGTCTTCTTATCATGAGCCCTCATCATTCTTCTTTGGTATAACTGACCATGGCACAGTGCAGTCAATCTCTTTTCTTCTATGAAATTTAACTGCTCATAACGTTCTCGAATCCATTCAGCCTCTTCCAACTCAACTTCTTTTAAGACTCTCAAAGAGGGGATCTCTACTTCCACTGGTAGTACAGCTTCCATCCCATAAACCAAAGAAAATGGGGTTGCCCCAGTAGAGGTGCGAACTGACGTTCGATATGCAAGCAAGGCAAATGGCAACTTCTCATGCCAATCTTTGTAAGTCTCGGTCATCTTCTCCAGAATCCTCTTTATGTTCTTATTGGCTGCCTCAACTGCTCCATTCATTTTCGGACGATAAGGTGCCGAGTTATGATGCTTGATCTTGTATTGAGCACATATTTCTTGCATCATCTTACTATTTAGATTCTTGGCATTGTCTGAAATAATTCTCTCTGGAAGTCCATATCTACAAATGATCTCTTTCTTTATGAACTTGCAAACCACGGAGCGTGTCACATTTGCATATGATGCTGCTTCCACCCACTTTGTGAAGTAATCTATCATCACAAAAATGAATCTGTGCCGGTTAGAAGCTTTTGGAGTGATTGGACCAATGACATCCATGCCCCACATTGAAAATGGCCATGATGGTGCCATAACATGTAAAGCAGATGGTGGAGCAAGGATCTTATCAGCATATATCTGGCATTTATGACATTTACGAGCATAGTCGATGCAATCATTCTCCATCGTCAACCAGTAATATCCCGCTCTCATGATCTGTCTTGCCATCATATGTCCACTAGCATGTGCCCCACATATTCCCTCATGCACCTCTTTAATGATTTTCTTCGCTTCAGTCTCATCTACACACCTCAATAATACTTTATCTTTACTTCTTTTGTACAGGACATCCCCATCCAGGAAAAAGCTCATAGCCAATCTTCGGATGACCCTTTTATCATTTTCTGTTGCATGAACTGGATACTGCTGATCCTTGACATACTGTAAGATGTCATAATACCAGGGTTTTCCATCTCTTTCCCCCTCTACATTAGAACAATACGCTGGTATATCCTTAACATCTAACTTGATGGGCTGAATGTCCGTATTATGATTAATTCGAATCATCGCGGCCAGAGTAGCCAATGCATCAGCAATCACATTCTCTTCCCGGGGTAAGTGATCGAACTGGACATCTTCAAATTGTTTTGTCAGCTCTAGAATATACTTATGATACGGAACGAGTTTTGAATCTCTCGTCTCCCATTCTCCTTTCAACTGGTATATGACTAGAGCTGAGTCTCCAAATACTTTCAGTATTTTCACTCTTCTTTCTATAGCAGCTTGCAGGCCCATGACACATGCCTCATACTCAGCGATGTTATTTGTGCAATTAAAATTTAACCTCGCTGTTACAGGATAGTATTGTTCTTCTGGAGAAATCAAAATTGCCCCAATTCCATGCCCCAAGGCGTTAGCAGCTCCATCAAAGTACATTCTCCAACATCTTTCCATATGCTCCCTTTCCTCCAGTCGGGAAATAGTCATTAAGTCTTCGTCAGGGAATTCCAGCTTCATCGGCTCATACTCTTCAGTAGCACGATCTGCAAGAAATTCTGCTATAGCGCCTCCTTTTATTGCTTTTTGGCTCACATATATAATGTCATATTCTGAGAGCATTACTTGCCATCTAGCGATTCTTCCTGACAAAGAAGGCTTCTCGAAGATATACTTAATTGGATCCAATTTTGCTATGAGCCACGTAGTGTGATAAAGCATATACTGTCTGAGTCTTTTGGCAGTCCACGCTAATGCACAACACATTTTCTCCAATGAAGAATACTTGGATTCATATTCCGTGAACTTTTTACTCAGATAGTAAGTAGCTCTCTCCTTTCGGCTAGCTTCATCTTGCTGCCCCAGCACACATCCCATTGAATTTTCATTTACAGTTAGGTACAGAATTAAAGGTCTTCCTGGAACAGGTGGCACCAATATTGGAGGGTTCGATAAATACTGCTTAATTTTATCAAATGCCTCTTGACATTCTTCGTTCCATTTCCCAGGATTATTCTTACGGAGAAGCTTAAATATGGGATCACATTTGTAAGTAAGCTGAGAGATAAACCGAGAGATGTAGTTCAATCTCCCCAGAAAACCTCGAACTTCTCTTGGCGTGCTGGGAGGTGACAAATTTTGGATGGCCTGTATCTTATCGGGATCAACTTCAATTCCTCTTTCACTGACCACAAAGCCTAGCAACTTCCCTGACTTTACCCCAAAGGTGCACTTGGCTGGGTTTAATTTGAGCTGAAATTTCCTTAACCTCTCAAATAACTTTCTGAGGCTAGTAACATGATCTTCACCCTCACAAGACTTTGCAATCATATCGTCTACATACACCTCAATCTCTTTATGCATCATGTCATGAAAGAGTGTTACCATAGCCCTTTGATATGTTGCCCCAGCATTCTTTAACCCAAAAGGCATGACTTTGTAGCAGAAAGTTCCCCACATGGTCACAAAAGTAGTCTTTTCCATATCATCTGCAGCCATTTTTATCTGATTATACCCCGAGAAACCATCCATAAAGGAGAAAATCGAATGCTTAGCTGTGTTATCTACCAGTGTGTCGATATGAGGTAAAGGAAAGTTATCCTTTGGGCTAGCCTTATTCAAATCCCGATAGTCTACACACATTCGTACTTTTCCATCTTTCTTAGGAACTGGGACTATATTGGCTACCCATTCTGGATACTTGGCCACTTGCAGAAAACCTGCATCAAATTGTTTCTTCACCTCCTCTTTAATCTTTAGCAGCATTTCGGGCTTCATCCGTCTCAGTTTCTGCTGAACGGGCTTACATTCTGACTTTAGGGGCAATCTGTGCTCCACTATCTCTGTGCTCAGTCCTGGCATATCCTGGTAAGACCAAGCGAATATATCTATAAATTCTTGAAGTAGGTCTGCCAACCGTCGCCTATCTCCAGATGGAAGTGAAGTGCCCATTCTAACCTCTTTCTTATTTTCTTCATCTCCCAGATTCACTAAGTCCACTACCTCCTGATAAGGCTCAATTGGCTTATTCTCTTGTTCAATGATCCTCATTAGGTCCGGAGACATAACATATTCTTCAAAATTCTCTTCATTGTCAAGTTCATCAGTATTAATTGAATTCTCAAAGTTAACCTCTTGATGGTTATCATGATTATCTTCTTGTTCATTTAAAGACCTGAAATTGAATGAAATGGGATATGTTGGCAAGATGTGTTTGAAAGGTGAAAATAATGAAGGCATGAGAAGAAATAAATGTAAATGCATCCTCCCTATTTTTTATTAAAAATAATAAATGATGAATGGCCCAAACAGAAAGGATCACCCCATAGCCTTGGGCAAAAGCTATTGAGATGTTACAAT
Source organism: Durio zibethinus (assembly GCF_047325235.1). Lineage (NCBI taxonomy): Eukaryota > Viridiplantae > Streptophyta > Magnoliopsida > Malvales > Malvaceae > Durio > Durio zibethinus. The sequence continues at coordinate 3,703,535 of NC_143166.1, forward strand.
TACATTGAATCAAAATCAAAAGTCAGAGGCATTTCAATGGCACTCCAATTGTTCAGCTCATAGTCTTGTGGACAAAGGCGAACCCATTCTTCTTTATTGAACTCCACTTCATCTTCAACAGCATTAATGGCTAACTGGGCAAAGTCCTCTTCCACACTTTTCTTTGCACCTGGGTTCATAAATCCTCCAGGTCTGAAGGTTTCGTACAAGTGTGGGATAAACATCAGTCTTGCTGTCTTTCTTGATGGCCTTCTTTTGACTTCCCACTCTGCCATCTCATATCCTAAGCCTGTCCTGTCGCTATTGTCTGCTATTGTCGGAGGTTCTTTAATTCCCTGCAAATTTTTGCCTAGCCCAAGTCCTGGACACCAGCCTTTGTTGATGACTTGGCTCACCACTATCTTTGAAAAAGGCTGACTTTGAAATCCTTCACCTACAGTATTGACCAATTCAAAAGATCGATAGGAGCACTCCAATGCTTCTTCGGTAGCCTCTACATATGGAGTGTTCAATGGTTGGGTCACTAGCATGTCTTCCTCCCCAACTACCACTACTAATTGACCTTTCACATTGAATTTGATCTTTTGATGCAAAGTAGAGGGTACAGCTCCTGCCATGTGAATCCATGGCCTTCCTAACAGACAGCTGTAGGATGGAGAGATATCCATCACTTGAAATGTTATATTGAAGGTGCACGGCCCAATTTGTAAGGGCATCTCAATATCCCCCAGGACTTCTTTTCTGGTTCCATCAAAGGCTCTCACAATCATCTGACTATCTCGCATATGAGAATAATCGATGGGTAGCCTTGCCAAAGTTGACATAGGCATGACATTGATGGCAGAACCATTATCGATAAGGACTTTAGCTATGATATGGCTCTGGCACTTTACTGTGATATGCAAGGCCTTAGCATTTCTCTTTCCCTCCAAAGAAATCTCATCATCACTGAATGAAATGTGATTTGGCATGACTAAGTTTCCAGCCAAGTGATTCACATATTCGACAGACACGTTATGTGCCACGTATGCCTGATTCAACACTTTCAGCAAGGCATTTCGATGTGGCTCTGAATTCAGCAACAGTGATAACAATGAGATTCGAGCTGGCATTTTATTCAACTGTTCCACAACTGAATATTCACTATGTTTTACCAGCTTCAGGAATTCACAAACCTCCCTTTCTGATACTGGCTTTGGCTGATCTTCTTCAGGCTCTATCTCTGGATTATTTCGTCTTTCTCCTTCTTTAGCCTTCTCTCTTCTAGCCTTCTCTAGCATTTCTGGGGTGTAACATCTCCCACTTCGAGTAATGCCTCCTACACCAGTAATGTTAGAAGCATCGGCTTTGGAGACCTCTTCTTTTTGCCCCTGCACTACAGCGTCACATCCATATCTCCAGGGTACAGCTTTATCATCTTTGTATGGGAAAGGAGTTGGGACTTTAAAAGTTACCGGCCTAGGGAGGAGCTTGTCTATGACTGATTTTGGTTTGTTTCCACACCGAATTGTCACTGGTTTGGGAAACAGCTTTTCAGGCCTATCGTTCATGCACACCTCAGCATTTTTCAAGCTTCCTTTTTCTTCGTAGACCTCTATCTGATGTGAATTCAGGAGTTTTTGCACCTCTCGGTGAAATTGTTTACAGGTCTCAATGGAGTGGCCTCTTGCCCCACTATGATACTTACAACTAGTACCAGCTATATATGCTCCATGATAGCTGTGTGGACTTACCAGTTGCATCATGTCTGCTTTTCGTAAGACATCAAACAACTGATCGAGAGGTGTCTTAATATCTACCACTTCTTTCTTCACATGGCGCTCATGCTCTTTACCTATAGCATTCACATTATGATTTGGCAAAGGATTGCCACTAACATTTGGTGCAGTCATCCCTCCAGTATCAAAGCAAATCATTCCATCCTTAATCAATCGTTGCACTTTATATTTCAGGGTAGTGCAATTTTCGGTGGAGTGACCAGCAATCCCATAATGGTAGTCACAGTGGGCAGTGGGATCATACCACTTAGGGTAAGGTGGCTTGAGGGGTTCCAATTTACTTGGAGCAATCAAATGATTGTTGTAGAGCTCCTTGTATAATTCCGTATAGGTCATGGGAATAGGGTCAAAAATAGGTCTTTCGCGAGTGGTTCGTTGCTCCCGCGAGCCACCAGCAGGGTTAGTTGGGCGAATTTGTGGTTTTGGGGTGGGTTGAATGTTAGAACTGTACATGGTGTTTTGGGGTCTATGAGAGGTTTGATAGGTTTGGGGGTATGATGGTTGGTATGGGTGAAAAGAAGTGTTATTTACAGTGGGGTGATAGGGCAGATATTCTGGTGGGGGGTAGGGCGAATAACCCCTAAGTTGCTGTCTATCAAAGCTCACAGCCTGAGCTTCAGTTTCTTTTTTCTTTGGGATTCTTTTGCTAGATGCTTCATTCCCTTCTAGCTTGCCATTCTTGATGGCACTTTCAATGATTTCTCCTGAAATTACCATATCGGCAAAATTCTTTGTTGCATTCCCTATCATCTTTTCATAATAGGGAGGTTTTAAAGTGCTAACAAATAGCACTGTAGTTTCTTTCTCGGTCAGAGGAGGCTGTACCTGAGAAGCAATATCTCTCCACCTCTGGGCATACTCTTTAAAAGATTCGTTTGTCTTTTTCTCCAGATTCTGTAAAGACAAACGATCTGGAGCCAAATCGATGATATGTCGGTATTGACTGATAAAGTCATGCGCCATATCGCTCCAAGAGCGAATGCGAGTCCTGTCCAGTTGAACATACCATCTGGCCGCAGAACCAGTAAGACTGTCTTGAAAAACATGCATCAAGAGTTTCTCATCCTGTGCATGAGCTGCCATCTTCCTGCAATACATGGTGATATGGGTTTTGGGGCACTTTGTACCATCATATTTTTCAAATTTTGGTACCTTGAACTTATGGGGGATAACCACATCAGGAACTAGGCAGAGCCCCGCAGCATCAACTGACCCATAGAAGCTAAATCCTTCCACGGCCCTTAGCCTTTGCTCTAGCATGCTAATCTTGGAACTCTCCTCAGCTTCCACTCTCATCTTTTCTTTCTCCTTCTCTTTTAAATCATCTAGATCAGGAATTGGTTCTACTGCCTTTTCAGTGAAGACAGGATTTATATAACTGTTATACTGCCCTGGGTTGAAAGTTGATGGCATTCCAGGATATGTTGGATATGCGAAATGTTGTGGTGGGACCTCTTGGGCAGACGGAGCTTGAGGCGGGCCAAAACCTGGAGGGTACAAAGGGTCAGCCACTTCTTGCTGGCTTGTACTTCCTTCAACTCCTTTTCCTTTGTTCATGTTATTTAGAGCCTCCAGAATCTTGCTTAGCTCACTTTCAATCTTCTCCTGAGCTTTTTCTAGCTTTTCGAATCTATGAGAATTTTCCTGCTCCATTTGCCTTGCTCTGGATCTTGTGTTGAAACGATGGGCAGGGTTTTCGCTAGATGGAGCTATCCTTGGAACCTTGAGTACCATACCTCAGAATTAGTAACTTTGCATGATTATCACATGGTTAAAGTGTAATGAATGAGAATGTAATGAATGAAAAATGCATGTATGCAGAGAACATTTGCCTTAAAACGGTATTCAACTAAAAAAATTTCATTTATTCCAAAAAACTTTGATCTACATTGAGTTTATCCCTCTAGAATTATAGCCATAAAATTGTTTGATCTGTTCATATTGGGCTTTGGCTTCTTCTATGAAGTTCAACAGACGCTGTCCATGTTCTCCTACTGGGGCCACCACTTGTCTTAATGCTTCTGCCTCTTCCACCATCTCTTTTGCCTTACATACCCCTTTATGGATCTGGGTTGTTAAGTGCTCAATGTATTTCTGCCTCCCTAGGTTCTCTCTTTTACCACACCAGACTTGGTATGATAATTCTCTATGTTCTTTAACCAATGCAGCAATGTGGTCTCCTTGTTCATCCAACCTTTGACTTAGCCCGCTCAAATAACTGTTTAGCATGTTAATTTCTGCCTGTGCTTCAGTACTTTCTTCTTCTAATTCGGCATACTCTTGCTTCAGTCTTGTGTTTTCCTCAGTCAGCTCGACAATGGTTATCCCTTTGGCCCTTTCTCTCACACATAGCCTCTTATGCTCCTGGTGTAACCTTGCTAGATCTTCAGTAGCTGCATCACGTTCTCTAGCAATCTTATGAACTTTAACTTCATAATTTTCAGCTCTACCTTTCCACTGGGCTTTTTCTTCTTGAAGTTCTTGAATCTCTTTCTTTAACTTGATCTTTTCAAATTCAAACTCTTTTGTTGCCAGCTCTAACTCTGATGGTATCTCTTCAAGCTTTTCTTCTGTCGGTGGTTGAGAGACTTCATAAGTGAATACCATTTCCTGTCTTCTCTTTGTTCTCCAAACCAAGTAACCTGGAGTGACTTTTTCAGTGAATGGTCCAGGACTCACTCTTTGGGGATTTTTCCATGCTTTGATCATCCCATTCATCCTCTGAAATGCTTTAGGCTCACTATAAGAGAAATCTAACTGATGAAGCCCATAAGTCATAGGAATAAACTGTTCTCCCCCTAATTGTCTCCTCACTAAGAGCGGTGCATAATTCGTCACTCCCCATAAACCCAGAAGTGGAACCACTGTACTATCTTCACATTGGTATAACATAGGCTCTCGATTCATCCATGGGACTAACCATCTCACTCTGGCACCTTCCAACTTTTGCAAGAAAGTTATCCATTCTTGTTTAGACTTCTGCTTTGACCACCCACTTTCACAGAACTCTTTGATCGGAAAGCGATTACGGATATAAATCTTCGAGAAAGCACCATTTCCATGTTCGAAATGGCTTTTCATCCACACATACAATAACTGTATGCATCCTATGAAGCGCCCTCCATTCCGACGACAATAACTCAAGGATCTGATAGTCTCTGCTAATATCACCGTTGAGGGATTACAGCCATTGATCACACTCTCGAAGAAATCAACTACCTCTATCTCAATATGTCCCAAAACCTTTGGAAAGATTACCAGTCCGTATATAGCCAAGGCAAATATGTCCAACCCCCGTTCTTCATTGGCATGTTGCATCAGAAACTCATGAAAGAACTTCCAAGGTAGGCAGACCTGTTCCTGTTTCTTCTTTGTATGAGAATCCACAACTTCCTTGTTTATCCCCATGAGTTGAGCCAGACTTTTACGAAATCCTGACTTATGCTTTTTGACATATATCTTGTCAGGAGTCTTGAGATACAAACCCAACAAGACCGAATATTCTTCTATGGTGGGAGTCATATCAACTTCATTAAAGATGAAACACCTGTATGTAGGATCCCAGAATTGTGTTGCAGCTCTAATTAGTTGGTCATCAACAGCCACTGCTAGAAGGTGTGCTATATGCCCATGTTTCTGACAAAACTGCTCTTGTCTTGACGGACTCATCTTCTTCCAGATGTCAACCAAATCTTCTAAATTATTCTGTTTGAGGAGGATAGATGTTTCTTGAGACAGAGTAGACTCATACCCAATTGGCAAGCAATCTCCCATCTTCAGTTGGGTCTTTTCTGACAAGGCCCTTACCTCATTAGGTGTCCCACAGGGTGCTAATACTGATGAAGAACAAACTAGGCGTTCATTGGTGTCCATGAAAAAAATTTGTTGAAGACCGTTTTTCAGGCAAATGTTCTTTATGCAACTTTATGATGTGCACATGAACCAATGCAAAAGAAAAAAAAAAAAAAAAAAGGTTAGTATACCCAGAAAAAGAATAAATAACTAAATAAATTTAAACATCACACAAAGTAAAAAGGATGAATCCTATGCTTTTGGTCAATTCTAACAGGAAGGGTGATGGCTCTATCTATGGGTTAGGCACTCTTAAAGTTCACTATATGCGGTTTTAGGGTCAAAGTCTAAAGGTCCTCAAATTGTTCCTTACATCCTTGTCCATCACAGACTAGTAAGGCACCCTAATCCTCACCCATTACAGGCTACAAGCGGAAAAGGTTCAATTTGAGTGGGAGTATTTCGCTAGCCACTGCGGAGGCATTAGACCTCACGAAAGCAATAGGTACTTTACTCCCTCCTAAAGGGACGGAGCTCGGGTGTAGAGCTCATGTTATGCACATGCATATGAATGACATAATTAACAGACATGAATGAATAATAATACATATATACAAAAAGGTTCAATTTTATTAGGCTTTTGGATAACACAAATTATTTGCTGGCCTGACTCTCAGGGTCCCCAGTGGAGTCGCCAAGCTGTCATAACGTCTAGATCCGGGGATCTATCGCCAGACATTGACTTTAGGGAGTCGCCACCAATCTTTTTTTTATCCAGGTGTGATTGGCCACCTAAGGAATCTGCCCTTTTAGGGAACACCTAAGCTTAAGGGTCCCTAAAAGAATAGGTTCGGGTCTGCTTAACCAGAACAGAGTTCGGGAGTTCGGTTACGTGTGAGGAAGGTTATAGCACCCTCACAACGCCCATCAAAAGATGGTACCAGCTTGAATTTGTGTTATCCAAAAGCCTTAAAATTTTACCAAGTAGTTAGTTGTTGAAAATTATTCTCAATTGACTCTAATACTTTTAGCAGAAAATTGAGAAAATTCCCTCACCTCAAGAGTATGCAAGAAAAACTACTGTTTCACTTGCAGAGGCTCCGTCGTCGGATTATTTAAAGAAAAATCAAGATCAACCAATTAATTAATTATCGAAAATTATTCTCAATTGACTCTAATACTTTTAGCAGAAAATTGAGAAAATTCCCTCACCTCAGGAGTATGCAAGAAAAACTACTGTTTCACTTGCAGAGGCTCCGTCGTCGGATTAATTAAAGAAAAAAAAATCAAAATCAGCCAAGTAATTAATTATCGGAAATTATTCTCAATTGACTCTAATACTTTTAGCAGAAAATTGAGAAAATTCCCTCACCTCAGGAGTATGCAAGAAAAACTACTGTTTTTACTTGTAGAGGCTCCGTCGTCGGATTAATTAAAGAAAAAAGAAAAAAAAAATCAAGATCAAAATCAAAGTCAAATAAAAAAAAATTCAAAAAAAAAAAAAAAAAAAAAATTCGAAGAAAAAAAAAAAAAAAAAAAAAAAAAAAAAACCTGGAGCGGCTCGGCTATCGGCTCGGCTCGGCTCGGCTCAAGGAAGAAAAAAACGGCTCGGAGGAGCGGCTTGGAAGCTCGGCTCGGCTCGGCTTGGCTCGGAGGGAGGCTGGCACGCGCGGGTCAGAGGCGGGTCGACGCTCGGGTCGGGTCGGGTCACGGCAAAACGCGCGGATCCTCTGGTTACTTAAGGCCAAAACGACGTCGTTTTTGGAGGGTATTTAAGGCACTCTCCTCTGTTTTTCGGCAGAACGCTCCTCCCCTCTCTCTCTCTTCCTTCCCTTTTCTCTCCCTTCTCTCTAGAAAACCGAAGAACACCGGTGCCGGATTCTGGAAATGTCGCCGGAATCTGGAATTTTTGCCGGAATATGGCCGGAATCTTCGCCGGTTTCTGGGAATCTCGACGGAAACTGGGTTGGTCACCGGAATCTTCAAGTTTCGCCGGAATTTGTGCCGGAAAATTCAAATGTCGCCGGAATTTTCGCCGGAATCTGGAAATTTCCCAGAAATTTCCAGAAAAAATTTTCGCAAAAAAATTTCTAAAAAAATTTTTTTCAGATCCCTACAGCTATCCTAACACTTCTCGACCTTCTTTAGCCTTCGAAAACTCTTTTAAACACTTTTTTTCTCTCAAATTCAGTAGCTTTGCTCACTGTTTTTTTTCTGTGTTCTTGAACTGTTCCAGGAGGTGCTTTATATAGGGATTGATCAGGAGTTTCTGATCAATCCCAACTCCTCCTTGGACGGGGATTCAGTCTTTGAATCCAATTGGACTCTTTAGATTGAATCCCCACTCCCAGTAGGATTCTTCAGCTTCAATCTCAACCTTCCAAAAAAATCAAATAAATATAAAAAAAATAATAGATAATTAGAACAGATAAATAAAAAGATATTATAAAAAAAAAAAAAAAAATATCTGATAATCAGAAAAAAATCAGAACAGATAATTTAAAAAATAATAATAAAATAAGATAAACCCAAAAATATCTTACAAAAATAATAATAATAATAATAATAATAATAAATATATAACTACATAAATAATATACATATAAATCTAATCTAAATAAATAAATACAGATATACATATATTAATAATAATAAATATAAAAATACAAAAGAAAAGAGAAAAAAAAAAAAAAGGAAAAAAAAAAAAATAATAATAATACATGATTGAATTGGGCCTTACCCATTTGGGCCAGGCCCAATTGATCCGGGTCAGGCCCAATTGATTCGGGCCCGGACCTGATTGGGTGTCTACACAAAGTATTGAAAAACAGAACAAGGAAGAATCTGAGTGGAAGAGACAATTAAGAGCTACACTGGTTCGATCTTAGAAGAGCAGTGCAATTGGATCCTTGAGGAATCAAAGGGCTTGACACCCAAGAAAAAAAAGAGCTTGAGAAACTTGAGTACCATACATTGAACAGGAATTAATTGGCCAACATTTGCATAGCATGCATTGAAAATCATGCACATTGCATATCATACACTACTTTCAGGAAAGTATAGTGTACAAATTCAAGAAGCAAGGGTGTTCCAACATCCCACATGAAAAAGACAGATATGAAAAGACTTTGCAAGTTTGAGAAGAAACTTGTCAGGTAAGTTCCTAATCCTCGAAATAGGATGTCTCTTGGTATCAGGGTTGATTTATAAGACCTTTGGGCATAATCTCCTGAAATCCCTTCAAACACAACTTTCAACTCCTTCGGACATGATTGTCTAGGAGTATTTACTTTTCCAAGTTCGTTGCCTCTGTTTAGAGGAGCAATTTACTTTTCAAAAGTCGTGGTGCCTCTGTTTAGAGGAGCAATTTACTTTTCAAAGTTTCGTTGCCTCTGTTTAGAGGAGCAATTTATTTTTCAAAGTTCCGTTGCCTCTGTTTAGAGGAGCAATTTACTTTTCAAAAGTCGTGGTGCCTCTGTTTAGAGGAGCAATTTATTTTTCAAAATTCGTTGCCTCTGTTTAGAGGAGCAATTTACTTTTCCAAAGTCGTGGTACCTCTGTTGAGAGGAGCAATTTATTTTTCCAAAGTCGTGGTGCCTCTGTTTAGAGGAGCAATTTATTTTTCAAAGTCGTGGTGCCTCTGTTTAGAGGAGCAATTTATTTTTCCAAAGTCGTGGTGCCTCTGTTTAGAGGAGCAATTTACTTTTCAAAGTCGTGGTGCCTCTGTTGAGAGGAGCAATTTACTTTTCAAAGTCGTGGTGCCTCTGTTGAGAGGAGCAATTTACTTTTTCAAAGTCGTGGTGCCTCTGTTGAGAGGAGCAATTTACTTTCCAAAGTCCGTTGCCTCTGTTTAGAGGAGCAATTTACTTTCAAAAGTCGTTGAGTCTCTGTTTAGAGGAGCTTCGGCAAAAAAAAAAAAAAAAAAAAAAAAAAAAAAAAAACAAAACAAAACAAAACAAAAAAAACAAAAAAAAAACAAAAACAAAAAACAAAAAAAACAAAAACAAAAAAACAAAAAAAAAAACAAAAACAAAAAACAAAAAAAAACGAAAATTTCAAAAAAAAAAAAAAATCAAAAAATAAAAATGTTGAGTTGAATTTTGATTGGGTGTCTACGTCTTTGCACAATTTCTGTTTCACAGAAAATGTCCAAAGAGGGGCAGCTGTAGACACCCAATTGGGTCCGGGCCCAGATCAATTGGGCCTGGCCCAAACGGGTAAGGCCCAATTCAATCCTATATATTTTTTTCTTTTTCTTCTTTTGTATTTTATGTATTTTATTATTATTATTATTATGTATATATTTATTTAGTTTTTTATTAGATTAGATTTATATGTATATAGTTATATATTTATTATTATTATTATTATTATTTTTTTTTGTAATATATACTTGGGTTCATCTTATTTTATTATTATTATTATTATTATTATTATTATTATTATTTTTAATTATCTGTTCTGATTTTTCCTGATTATCAGATATATATATATTTTTTTAAATATCTTTTGATTTATCTGATTATTATCTAGTATTTTTTTTATTTTTGATTTTGGAGGGCTAAGATTGAAGCTGAAGAATCCTACCGGGAATGGGAATTCAATCAAGAGAGTCCAATTGGATTCAAAGACTGAATTCCCGTCCAAGGAGGAATTGGGATTGATCAGAAACTCCTGATCAATCCCTATATAAAGCACCTCATGGAACAGTTCAAGAACACACAGAAAAACAGTAAGCAAAGCTACTGATTTGAGAGAAAAGGAGGCGTATAGGAAGTTAGAAAAAGTTTAGGAGTGTTCTGGCAGTGAGAAAAATTTTTTAGAAAAATTTGGCGAAAAAATTTTCTGGAAATTTTTGGGAAATTTCCAGATTCCGGCGAAAATTCCGGCGACTTTTGAATTTTCCGGCGACAATTCCGGCGAACTTTGAAGTTTCCGGCGACAGACCCAATTTCTGGCGGAGAATCCCAGAAACCGGCGACCATCCGGCCAATTTCCGACGAAATTCCCAGATTCCGGCGAATTTTCCAGAATCCGGCACCGGCGTTCTTCAAATTCTAGAGAGAAGGCAGAGAAGAAGGGAAGAAGAGAGAGAGAGGGGAGGAACGGTCTGCTGAAAAACGGAGGAAGGTGCCTTTTATACCCTCCCAAAACGACGTCGTTTTGGCTTTAAGTTAATAAGAGGATCCGCGCGTTTTGCCGAACCCGACCCGACCCGAAGCGTCGACCCGCTTTCTGACCCGCGCGTTTCAGCCCCTCCGAGCCGAGCCGAGCCGCACCAAGCCGAGCCGCGATCCGAGCCGCTCCAGGTTTTTTTTTTTTTTTTTTTTGTTTTTTTTGTTTTTTTTTGAATTTTTTTTTATTTGACTTTGATTTTGATCTTGATTTTTTTTTCTTTATTCTTTAATTAATCCGACGACGGAGCCTCTACAAGTAAAAACAGTAGTTTTTCTTGCATACTCCTGAGGTGAGGGAATTTTCTCAATTTTCTGCTAAAAGTATTAGAGTCAATTGAGAATAATTTTCGATAAGTAATTAATTGGTTAATTTTGATTTTTTTTTCTTTAAATAATCCGACGACGGAGCCTCTGCAAGTGAAACAGTAGTTTTTCTTGCATACTCTTGAGGTGAGGGAATTTTCTCAATTTTCTGCTAAAAGTATTAGAGTCAATTGAGAATAATTTTCAACAACTAACTACTTGGTAAAATTTTAAGGCTTTTGGATAACACAAATTCAAGCTGGTACCATCTTTTGATGGGCGTTGTGAGGGTGCTATAACCTTCCTCACACGTAACCGAATCCCGAACCCTGTTCTGGTTAGTAGACCTGAACCTATTCTTTTAGGGACCCTTAAGCTTAGGTGTTCCCTGAAATGACAGATTCTTTAGGTGGCCAATCGCACCTAGATAAAAAAGATTGGTGGCGACTCCCTGAAAGTCAATGTCTAGCGATAGATCCCCGGATCTAGACGTTACGACATATACAACACTGGAAGTTAAAATGGCAGAACTTGAAGGAGTGGCTGGCTAATGGTTTGGTCTTAAAAATGGGTTAAAAGTTGGTACATAGAGAGATACGTTTATAAGTTGGAGTTGGACCAAAGCCTTCCTTGAAATCCTTGGACCTTTCCTCTCTAATGAAGCCTTAGTAAAATTGGGTTTCACTTCTTAAACAAAAGCCTGTGCATAAACCCAAGGAGACAGACACCCTAAAATCCTGTCTGAGACGAAGACCTTACCCTACAACACAATCTCAAATCTTATTATCGTGGGACATCCTCCCCCTTGATTTTCAAGGCATTGATTTCCCTTTCCCTTCTTTAGGTTTCTTAAAGTAGGAAGCTTGTTTTCAATTGACAAACCATCTGACTAGAAAAAATAACATAAGTATATCCTCTTAAAAAGACAGGAATAATTAGGCAGTGGACTCCCTCTCTCCCAACCGAACAATTAGAGGTAAGAAACCACTCTGACTTGTGCCTCACTGCAATTTGTTTGCTCACGGGCATACCTGCGGTGACACATGCTCAGAAAATTTATCATTAAATTTCCTTCTGTCAAAACCATAAGCTCAACATGTCCCCAACTCCCATCAAACGTGTTCCCGTATAATCTCAATAAAATCCAAAGGGAATGAGATTGTTCAATATTGCAAGCCTTAGCTGTCATTTGGAAATTGGTCCTCCTTTTTGGAGAAACAAAGAGAAAGATGAATCATGACAAATGCAAGTTGTGGGAGTAAGGAAATAGCTGGGCAGGGGTTTTTGTTAGGGGTGGAGTGACACTATCTTAAAAGAAAAGAATGTTCTTTCACATGGCAAGCTTTGGACTTGATAAATCAATCATAATTAAGCCAAGCCCCCACAAGCACAAAACTTCAAACCTATTATTTTCTATACATACAAAATCCTCATTGGTGCTATTGAAGTTTATCAGTCTCATCACATCTTCTTCTGTCATCTGTAATTATTTTTCTAGTTTTGATTAAACCTTATCTTAGGCATGACAATGGCTCGAGATTGAGATCAATGTATCGAGTCAATTATTCGAATCACGTGTCCAACGGCTAATGGTGGTTTAACTGTCCACATAACGATGCATGTAAATATAGTGAGGTTCGGTCCAAGCAATAGGGTTCCTAAGATGACAAGAATCAATCTATGTGATAGATTAATTTATTAGTGTATAATTAAGATATAATTTTTTTATTGTACTAAAAGATTGCGGATTTGATAGGATTCAAATGTATAATATCCTCGTCAGATGATTTAAATAGATAAAAATTTAGAAATTAAGGATAGATTAAGAATTAAACATATATATATATAATTTTTCCTGTTAAGATGGAGCCACAGACAAAGGTTGAACTATTCCAATTTAATGTACACCGCAAAAACATGCATTTGTCTGGGAATCCTGAAAATTGGGTCGAACAATTAATCCTCAGTCCAAACAAAAATTGAAAAGGCCCAATGAAAGAAGGATCCGTTCCTTGATTGGTGGGCTGATTGTTTGCAGGTTGCACGTGCATTTGTTGGATGCCAATAAGAGACCAAGTAGAGGTAACTAGAGCCTAAAGAGGTTATTCCTAATCTTACTTGAAATACATATGGGGTGCATGTGACTTTTCTAATAGATTAATAAAGTTTAAAAATTCGGGATTATATATTTGGATCATCATTAGATAAATTATTTCATTCGTGTTTTTAGATTTCACAAGTTATTAAGGCTGATAGATATATTTTGTAGAATATATTTAAAAAAAATTATTAAATATACTAATAGTAAAATTTCTTAATTCTAAGATTATGATAGTGATATATGTTCTTTAAAATATATTTAAAAATAAAAAAATTAATTAAAAAATAAGACATGTGTTATCATTTTAATTTCATTTATGAAATTAAAAAATTTTACTATTAGTGTATCAAATAATTTTTTAAAAAAAAAATAGTTAAAAAAACATATTTTAACTTTTTAATTTTGCTTGTGGAATTAAAAAATTAGATTAATACTATATCAAATGCCAACTCTTATTATATACTAACAAATTTATCTTGTTTACAGTAAAAAAATTTTTTTTTTATCTTATTCATGTCTTAATAAAATATTGAAGTTCTTGATATTTTCCTTGAGAAAATTGTTATGTTTTTTCTAAACCGACCTAATCTTCCTTTTTAGGTCTTATAAATAGATCTAGCAAAGCGTCATCAATACCATTGCATAAAGGGCATACTTTTGACTAGATCTTGCTTATACTGGTTCACGCGTCTGGCGTCTAAAAACCCTACCACATTGTTCGGTAAGCCTCTTTAACAACCATCCCCCACCACCAAGTTGAACTACGGTCCTACATTCTTGTTCTTGATTAAGGTTTTGTGAACCTTTTAGCACCAAACAAAAAAACTGTGCGTGGGATTTCAATATTGGTGTCTTTCTAATTATCCTCCCTAATAAGAAATAAACAAGAAATTAAAGTAAGATTTATATTTGATGTATTATCAATATATTGAAATTATATATTATTAGTAAAACATAAAATGATATTTTATAAAAAAAATTAATTTTAAATATGTTTATAGGATTAAGTGTATTTTCTTTTTAGAATTTAAAATTTTAAAATTAATTTTTTATAATATATCATTATATAATTCACTGACGATATATATACTGATAATATATCAAATATAAATTTTTTAAAATATATATTAATGTTACGTCAATCTAAGATCCAATTAAAATCATTTGATTTAAAGCCTAGGATTTACACTAGGATAGTTGCCCCATTGGACAAAGCTTTATCACAAAGAAAGAAAAATGTAAAGAATGTGGTACATGTGAACAATTTAGGGCATGTGCTTTAGTTGTTGAATTTGGCATTGGCTTTAGGAGTGAACTTTTTCAATCACAAACTCTTATTATAAGGTGTAGAAGGTTATAATTCATTGTCCCCCCATTTGCGGAGAAACAAAAGAAAAGGAATTAGGCATGTGTCTGTCTTATGTCTCTCACGGGTGGGAAGAGGATGAGCCTAATTTTCATGAACACATTGGGAAGGGAAAACTGGGGTTTTGGGGGAGGGGGGCCTCCATCAGCACGCATGGTTTGATGGGTGTATTGGGACGACTAGCACGAGGGTGCATTGGTGGGGGAGAAGCCCAATGGGGTCGACAACCTCACGTCTTTGAATAAAACTTATATGAAATTTATAATGAAAATTTTAAAATAAAAGTTATAAAGTTTTATTTTAAAAATAATCTAATAAAATTTTAAATAAGAAATTCAAATTAATTAACTAATAAATTTTAATATAAAAATTATTAAAATTATTGCTTATAATTTAAATTTGACCAAAACTTATTAAATGATAAAAATCCTATTAACATTTTTACTAAAGATGTCTATCTAAAAATATATATCAAAATTTATTAAAATTTTTTTAAACTTTACATATTTAATTTATGTAATAAAATCTTTTAGTTTATTAATTTTAATTTTTAATTTTAATTTTAATTTTAATTTAATTATTTTTAGTAAATATTTTCATGAACTTATAAAACTTTACGTAAATCTTTTTTGGCATCTTTTGACCCCACTCTTCTGCACCTAAACTCAACTTACTATGTACTATGATTATCTACACACACACACAAAAAAAAAAAAAAGGAGATAGCCATGCTAATATAACCTTTTCCTTCTTTTTCCTTTCACATCTCAACCATTTTCTTCCTCTTTTGATTTCGAATCAACTATCAACTACATAAGTAACTATTAATTCAAGTTGAACTTTTCTTTATTTGGTAAAAAAGAATTCAATTCAACCTTTTAAGTAAGAAATACATGCATCTTTCATGCGCCTCAGAAGCTAAATCGAATAATTTAGATAATTTTAAATTTAAAAACCAAATGTTTCCTTCAAAGATTAAAAAATTGCTGGATCAATAAAATAAGTCACTATGGGCCTCCAGACAAAGTTTAGGCTTTTTCAAGAAGATTAGCAATGGATCGACTACCTATAGGAACCTACCATTGGCGTGAAGTTATTGAGTAGCGCATGAATATTGATATAATCATATAAATTAAATAATGCTTTGTCCTATATATATATATATATATCTATATATATATATATTAAAGTCATTTTGTTTTTGTGGTAGAAAACGGATGGAACAGGTGGGAATTCCATGGAGAAGAGATTGCTAGCAGGGATGTTCCCAATGAGAAAGAGAAAGAAGATTTTGGGAGAAAGAAATAAGAAAGAAGATAGGGTTATCAGCTGCAAGAGCGAGTTTCTGTTTTTTTTTTGAGAGATTTGCATGTGTGTGGTGACCCTCAAAAAGAATGCATTTGCATGCCTATATATTATGATAGAAATTTTGCAGTTGCAGCGTTTTGTTTATGCTTTTGGGTCCTTAATTTTATGCATGCCTTTTTCTGATTAACTACACATGCATGGACCCCCATCATTGGATTCAACCCCTTTCCCAATGCTTTCCTTTTGCTTTTCCCTTCCCATGCTTTTCTTTATCACATGATTTCACACTCATTTCTGCCATACCTTCGCCCCTAACCAAGCTTTACAAGCACTGCCTCAAATCCATAGATAGACAATATTATTTGATATAGTTATAAATGATTACAAAACTCTATACTTCAGAGTTGGATATATTGATATTTGAACTTTCAAGTTTCAACCATTGTTGGATTTTAAGGACAATGGCTATTTGATCCAAAAAGATATTACTTTAGACTTCTGTCAAACTTAAATGAAAAAAATTAGGTTTAAACGACTTTTCAGACTTCATTAAGCTTGTTAATCTTCGAACCATTTAAACTTCTAAATTATGAATTTAGATTACAATTTACAACAATATTGTCAACAGATGATTATCCACATTGATACTATATATTAACTAGGAAAAACAACTGCCAAGTAAAACACATAATACTTATTTGTACTTATGTGTTGAGACTTGAGACTGTTTGAATATCCTATTTTTGAACAGTAGTGATATGAATTATGAAAGCACTTTGGTAATCATTAACTTATTTGGTTCTTTAACATTCCTGAATTTGGTTTATTGTTGATTGTTGGCAATTGCTGCTGAGCTGTTGGATAGGTGGCTTTACGTTGAATTCCATCTGCGACAAAGTTTTAACTGTGATCTAGCTATTATGCTAACAACCCTAGTACTTGTAGAATGGAACCCACCTTTTTCCTGAAAGAGAGGTTCATTTAATTTAGATCCTCCTCTATTATTGATCTTTGGGGAATCTTAAATTTTTTTGCATATAGTCTTAATCATTATACATACATATATATATATATATATAGATGCATTCACAAATGAAACAACCCTTCTTATTTCTTTTTTTTTTTTTACATATAAAAACATATATATATATTTTCTGTAGAACAATAGAAGGTAATTGGTTTTTTCATACCAAAGACCCTAATATTTGGTGGTTTTAGCCAAATTATTAGGATTTTCAAGTTCTAATCAATAGGGTAATTGGTAGTTTGGGGATTTAAA
This sequence comes from Durio zibethinus, assembly GCF_047325235.1. NCBI lineage: Eukaryota > Viridiplantae > Streptophyta > Magnoliopsida > Malvales > Malvaceae > Durio > Durio zibethinus. The sequence goes on from NC_143166.1 coordinate 3,720,639, forward strand.
AAAACTAATCTTCTATAAAAAATAAAAAAAAAACATTTCTCCCCTAAAAAAAAGAATTTCATGGTGGGTAAGCCTCACTGCCAAAAGTTGCAACTTTTATGTGATATGGCAATGTATTCAATCATTCAGGGCCTCCAAAAGGAGACGGATTATTTAGGTATGTGAATGCAATTAATGTTTATAACTCAATAACTTCCATCTTCCTTTATCTATTCCCTTGGATTATCCCAGTCATTATATTAGCTCAAGGGATTTTTCTTTGCTTTATTATCCCTTTTAAGCCTTCGTCTTAGTTTCATTAATCAATATTACATATACTACAACTAAATTTGGTCAAGAACTAGGTTATCTATCCAAAACCGAAAAACATCTAAATTTTGATAGGGTTCGGACAAAAATTTAAAATTCATTAAAAGAGTTTGGACATAATTCTTAAATCCATTTAAATTTCGAGTTGGATCTTGGACAAAATATTTAAAGCTTAAATCCAACCCAACCCGAATTCAAATATATATAAATTATTTATTTATATATATTGTATAAATTAATTGACATATATATAAATTAAAAATAAAAATTTTTTATTTTTTATTAAACTTAATTTTTACTTTTATAGACACCTCATTTAGTCCAAAGCTTGAACCAGTTGGACTTGAACTTGATTCGAGCCAAATTCATGAATTTTGTTTTTTACTTTTATTGGTATTGCATGAATATTTTTATTTTAGTTATCCTATTTTATTTTATTTTATTCATTTTTATTTAATTTTTATTTTCTCATCTTGTTTATCCTTTCTATTTTTTATCTTTGGTTAAATTTTCATATTATCTTATTATTTCTAAAAAAACCAAAAACAAAAAAAAGAAGAAAATAATCTAAGAAACTTGAAGTTTAAAATCTGGGTAAGGCTATCCTTAGGTGATATTGATGATTATCCTCATCAAAATAATTTGAGATTTACTTTAGAGATAATTTTAGATTTGGTTGAAACAAATCCAATCCTAATTAGATTGGGACTCTTGTTAAATTTTCTTATAAATGGACTTGTAGTTGAATGAGTGAAAAGGGCAGAGACAAACGATGATTAGAGGGCAAAATTATTGAGAAAATAATAGAGAAACACATAGCAATCACCAGAAAATAAGAGGACTTAAGTTGATTTCTTCTGTCGTTGCCATCACCACCAAAGTTCCATCACCATCCTTATTTCCAAGTCATTGCATTATCACCAAAACAACCCACTGCCATCTACTACCTAAACCAAACCTTTATTTTACCACCACAAACACATACATAGATACCATACACACAAGCAACACTTTTTAGAAACCATCACACGAACTACCATTGACCAATAACACCCAAAGCAAAGACATAAAGAGGAGGCCAATAAGCCATTTGAGCAATCGAAGCCTTTTAAAACCTCACCACTGTCTTTGTTACAACACAACAGAAAATAAAAAATTAATAACTTTACACAGTCCTACAAGACAAAGCAACTCTAGGACCCAGAAGCACAAGGCCAAAAAGCTTCAATCAATAATTAAGAACAAAAAGCAATCAAGTAAGAAAAAAAAAATTCATACACAGAAGGCTCACAAACAACTCATTAAGATAGGTTTTCTTTAGACTTTTTTTTTGTTTGACAAACACCGATGGCCAAAAGGTAGCAACGATTGGCGATAGCAAAAAAAAGGTCTAGGCGATGGATTTTCTAATCTTGGTTGGTTAATAAAACGAAGAAAAACCACCAAACAAAAGAAAAAAAAGTGATTTAAGGTGGAAGGCAGAGGTGCTTATAAGCTAAACAGTGCAAGCAAACGATGGTATGGTTGACAGCTTAAGTTTTAAAAAGGTAAGATAGTGTGGTGATCGACACATAAGAGGATGAAAAGATTAAAGAGTATCGAAATAAGCTTTTACACTATGGTTAACAACCTCCGAGTGGTGATAGATAGTGGTGCTAGCACTAGAATCTAAAAACCCTTGAGGTTTCTTACCAATATTTAGCCTATGTAGAGAAAATATAGTGAAATTGACTATTATGAAAAAAGATAGAAGTAATCAAAAAAACATTTAGGTTTCATATTCAACGAATATGTAGAAGAAAAAAAATTTAGGCTAAATTTGAACTAATGCTAAGGCCCAAATAAATGCTTCACCCCAAAATGAGGCCTTATGAGTCTAAACCTATTTGAGAAGGAATTATAAGCCTGATTCAAAAAGTTAGCCTTTGATAAATGAAGATTTGAGTGTCTTACTAATTAATAATGAACACTGATGTGAAAACCCTTTAAAAACCTTTAGATTTAACCCAAACCACATATAATAAAACATAAAAAGCCAACATTAGGTTAGAGCCCTAGTTACCCATAATTAAAATGTAACCCTAGTTAGGATATATGAGTGAACCTTTTGAGTTTCATTTATATCAACTTCATGACAAATTTTATTTGATCCTTATTTATTGTTAAGTTATTGTATGTTGTATGTTGTATTCTAATCCAACATGACTAACATATGTATTCATCCACGTATCATAATATGATAAACATCAATATATGTATTCATCCACGTATCATAATATGGTAAACATCAATATATGTATTCATACATTATTGTGCATACATTCATATGTTTATGAATCATAGTTTGTTATGTCAAGTATTCAATGTATTCATTCATTCATGCATATAGGATTTTTAAAAAAGTTAGGTTAAGCTTCTTCGCATACATATTTAGTAATATAAGTATGTTAATTATGGTACATAAGGTTTAAAAATAGCTTAATCATCTAAAAATCCTGTTTAAATGATCTACCATCAATACAACACTAGAGTTCGAGCTAGGCAAATAGAACAAAAAAATGTAAATCATTTGAAAAAAAATAGATAAGGCATAAGAACAACTTAATAGAGAGTTGAGTAAAATTTTAAAAGCCCTAAACAAGTTGAACAAAAAAAAAGCCATAGAAGAAGATGCCAACCCATAAGATCATCCATCACAGGATGTAGTTGATCCCATTTATCAAAAATAACTTTACTAGTTTTTCTATTATACAGTATGTCTAATTAGATAGAACTCACATTACTTCATGAAAGGAATTAACAAAGGTGTTCATCCCCTAACATCGACACATCATTGACTTAGCTTTAGACTACCTCACTTTACAGAGCATAAAAAAGAAGGTCACCGAATCATTCAAGAAATATACCCAAAGGTGAAGAGACGTAACTACCCAAGTTTAACCACCTCTAAAAAAATAGTATTATATTATTCATTAGTACCTTGAAAGCACCTACTATGAGAAGATTGTGGGAAATGCAATGAAGAACTTCACTGATATAGTGATCTCAAGAGAAATGATTAAAAATGCTATTAAGAATGACAAGCTTCGAAAAAAAAAACCACTAAGAAATGAGGGTTATTTAAAAAGAAAGAAACTGAAGCCTAAGTTGTGAATTTTGATAGGCAATAATTGAAAAGCTATATTTCATATCCACCACTTGTTCATCCTGCTTACTACCTCATAATTAATGGTATTATATGAGCCCCTTACCAACCTATTCCATAATCAATTTACGTATTAACCAATCAATTAACCTTTCAAATACCTGTATATGAGTTTACTCATATCGCTACTTTAGCTTCAAGGCTTAATGAGCAAGAGAGTAGTTTGAAAAAATCTCAAAATAACTAAAAAAAAGCTCGTATTGATCTTATTCCCATGATTTATACTAAGTTATTCCCATAATTGGTCAAAAATGATTTGGTGTCTCTAGTTATTTTAGAACCATTGAAGTCATCCTATCTTAAATGGTATGATACTAATGTCACATGCGATTATCATAATAAAAACGTGAGTCATTTTATAGAAACTTGTTCCGCTTTCAAGCACAAGGTGTAAAGTTTGATTTGAAAAGGCTTAGTAAGCTTCGATGAATTAAAGGGTCATATGTTAATAAAAACTCTTCCCTTGATCACACGAAGGCATAATTTTGATAAGGGCAAGGATATTAAGGCTAGTTAGAAGTTGTTTATCATTTTAGAATTTCTTTTAGAGTAATGTTAGGATTTCTTTTATGTAATAAAATTTTATTTTTTGTCATTTTAATAAAGGGCAAGTATGATGCATTTCATTACATTTTTCCTTTCATCCAAACCACTATTCTATGTTTTGTTATTTTCTGTATCTTTTTTTTCATTGTCAAATTACAAATGATGAATGTTTAAATAATGATAACAATAATTCTAGGATTTAATTTTGAAAACTCATTCATATTGATATGTAAAGACTATTTAAACAAAAGAAACAATCTACTAGCAATTATGATATAGATATGTTTTAAAAGCATGCAATCTTTTATAATAATCTATAAGTTTATCTTTGTTCAATAAATAGTCTTAAAAAAAAGCATTCACATTTAAGATGAAAAATGATTATCTTTTTTTTACCATTCATAAAACCATCCATTGCTACCCCTTGTGCCTATTACAATTTTTTTTTCTAAAGAACCTCAACAAAAAAAATCATCCTATATATTAAAGGGTAAATTTTGAAAAAGACCTAGTTAAAAAAGGAAAAAGATAAAAGATTACAAAAGATCTCAAAGATAAAGAGTAAAAAAAAAAGAACCGTTTTTACAAACAAACAAAAAGAGAAAAAAATGAATGTCACAAATTATCATAACGTATAGATCCGTGGACCTACTGCTAGAGACGGATGAAAAAGAATCACCATCAATCTTTTTTGTTTAAGTGTGATTGATCACCTGATTGAATCTGTCCTATTTAAAAAATAGTCTCGAGATTGATTTAGATATCTTTAAATAGTAGATTCTGATCTACGAAATCAAAGTTTAAGTTTAAGAATACAGTTACTCGTGAGAAAAGTTATTGCACCCTTACAGCGCCTATCAAAAGGATGGTACCAGTTGAATTTTAGATTATCCAAGCCTTGATCATATTTGTGATTTATCAGATAATTTAATATTAAAAATATATCTTAAAATTATCCCAATAGTTTGATAGCAATTTAAGATAATTCTCTCACTTCAAGAGTATTTATGGAGATTAATGTTTCACTTTGAAAAGGCTTCATCGTCAGATTTATTAATGTATTTTTATTCAAAAAAATTAATAAAGTCTCTCAATAATTTGGTAAGACTTACTTTGAGGGAAATCTCTTAATAGTTTAATGAGATTTTATTATAAAAAGATTTGCAAAAATTTTAAAAATCTCATTAAGTCTCCCAATTCATAATAGTTTGGTAAGACTTAATTTAGAAAGCAATCTTCCAATCATTTAGAGGATGAAAATATTTTTTTTATTTTTTTTGAAAACTGATTTAATGAAAATTTTCAATAGTTTGGTGGATTCAATAAAATTTTAAATCCATGAAAATTTTTCAATAGTTTAGTAAGATTCATGAGTTTATTTGAAAAAAAAAATTTTTTTTTATTTTTTTGTAAATAAGTAAAATAAAACTCACAAAGAAAAAAATCACAATAATAAGTAATGTATGTTTTTTAATTTAAAATAAGAAATAATAAGAGTAAATAAAAATAAACAAAACAACATAAATAAAATAAAAAAAAATAAAGTCAAAACAAAAAATAAAGTGAAAAATAGAAATATAATACTTGCGATCGAGTCATGGTAAAATACACAAATTTAGATGCCTCAAATTTCAGGCTTTTCTTTAGAAGTGTGTGAGTATGCCTCTCTTTCTAAAATGTTTATTCTTTTATCTTCTCTCTAACTGATTTCTAAAAATTAACGAATAAATTTCAAAAGTTGATAGACAATTTTTAGAGACCCAATAAATTATCTAGAAAGCTAAACCCAAAAATCCCTAGAATGCAAAACCCTATAAAAATTCAAACTCAAAAACACTGAATCCCAATTCTAGAAAATCTAAACAAATCAAACACAGAACCTAAAACCTCTTACAGATTTATATAGGAATTCATGCTCAATCAATTCCCCTTAAATCTATGATTTTGTTTGATTTCTATTTTAATGAGAATTGATTAAGGAATTAAATTATGATAATCTCTTCACATTATTTTTAATGCCAATTGATTCTAGAATTAAATATAAAAAATCTCTCAATTACGGTTAAAGCCTAATTCTAAAAAAATATTTTCGAATAAAATATAATGTCTACACAAATGATTAAAGACAAAGTAATGAGAATTCTTTTGTGAAGAATAAGATGAATGAAAAAAGAAAAAAAAAGTAGTGAAATGATGTGAAATGGGGCAAAGTGCCAAGTTGCATCACATGGTAAGGAATGATTCTTTAGTTTTGAACCTTTTAAACATATGTTTTGAGCCTATTTTATCCTTTTTTTTTCATGATCCCTTACCATAGCCTACATTACAACTTTTAAAAGTCTATTTTGATTAAATATGAATGCTTAAATTGGTTGATTATATATTGAGCTAAGGTATGCTTGTAATGGAGCAATAAACTCCTGCTATATTATCATGTTTGAAAGATTGGTGTATGCGATATTTCAATTATAAATGAAGTAAAAAAAATATATGAAAAATATAAAAAATAAAAAAGAAAGACTCAAATTGAAAACCCAAAAGGATGATTAGAAAAACATTTGAGTTGAAAATTAGATAAATAGTTAAATATACGAAATATCAATGTCATCCGAAGATCTTTCGGAGCTGGGACAAAGTTTGATAAGCTCAAAATAATTTTGAAAGTCAATGTAATGAGGTTTTGAAAAAGAATTTTGGATTAATGTTAAAAATTGTCTAAATATTCATTGTTTGGACATTGTTGTACCATTCAAATACCATCCCTAATGGTATACTTTGAATTTGTTCCTTAGTCTATTGGTTTTTAAACCAAACTCATTCTTGCATTGATTACTTTTCTCTCAATTTACCTTGTACTCTTATTTTTGCATTCGTAGAATAAATCAAGAAAATATATGATTGCATTATATTTGTCATGAATTGAAATGATAGTGAATGAATGATTGTATTCATAAAATATTCTTGCATTTTTTTAAAAAGAATTCCAAGATGACAGGGACAAAAAAAATGAAAAGATGAAAAAAACCTTAGAAGATGAATTGAAAATGTAGTTATGGTGACCAAGTGATGAAAACAATGATGGATCAGTCAATGAAGTTCATGAATTATGATCAAATTATGGAAATAATAGGGATTAGTGGACAAAATTTGTTCTAAAATGGTTAGTGATAAAAAGCTAAAAAGGAAAAAGATGAGATGGTAGAGTCTTAAGAAGCTTAATACCACAATTAATTAAAATTTCATGACATTGATGTTAGTGACATCTGCATTTCATGCATTGTGTCTACATTGTACATGTATATAATTTGGCAAAAATTTAAATCTTTTTTTTTTATAAGTGCATTTGCATAATGGTTTGGACATGTATTTACATCATGCAGTAAACATTTAAATCATGTTTTAGAGTATGGTATCTGTATTATTATGAAAATTTAGATTGCTACATTAAGAAAACATTTGCATCATTATCATGACATTCTTTATATACAAAACTTTGACTTTGATGAAAGATTGAGAATTTTCTTGATAAAAAATTTTAAACTTTTTTAAGAAAGCATTTTAAGATAAGATTGTGGATCCTCGAATGAAAAAATATTTTATAAGAAAAACGTTTAGAATTTTAAAGTGGTGAAACCATATTAAGGAGCATTTTTAATGTTAAGAATGATTTATAAAACCTTCGGATATAATTTTTAAAAATTTTCAAATGAGAATCTTTGAGTTTTAAAAGAGAATCTTGAAGTTTTTTTATATGAATCTTGAAAGTTTTTGAATGAGAATTTTTTAATTTTAGGTGTGAATTTATAGACTTTTAGTATGTGAAACTTTAGAATTTATTGAATGTGAATCTTTAAACTCGAATGAAAATATTGAAATTTTGTGTGAATCTTCAAAGTTTTTGAATCCAAATCTTTGAAATTTTGGATGAAATCCTAAAGTTTTTCAATGAGGAATATCAAATGTGAAACACTAAAATTTTTAAATCAGAATCTTTAAAATTTTGTAAGTGAATAATTAAAGTTTTTGAATGAGAATTTATGGAATTTTAAATTTGAATTTTTGAATTTTGGGTGTGAATCTTTAGATTTTTTTAATTTGAATTTTTGAATGTTGGATATGAGCCTTGCAATTTTGATGTGAATTTCTGAATTGAACTTTGGATGTAAATTTCTTAAATGCGAAACTGAAAATTCTTGTGAAACTAAAAATCTAGTGAATCTAAATTCTTGCAAATTTAAGTTCTTATGAATATGAAAATCTTACGAATCTGAGTTCTTCCGATCTCAAATTCTTGTAAACCTGAAAATTCTTGTGAAACTAAAAATTCTTATAAATCTGAAAATTCTTGCAAACTTGAAAATTTTGTGAATATTAATATTTTTGCAAATCTGAATTCTTGCAAATCTTTAAATTGTGAACCTTTGAATTTCAAAATTATGAACTCAAATCATGAATCTTTGAGTTTTAATTTGTACTACAAATTTTTAGATTATGAAATTTTTGAATGCTTCGAATTGTGAATCTTTAAAATTTCAAGATTTTATAATTGCTGTAAATCACATCCGAACATAATGAGTGTTTATATTTTTGCACAATTCATGTTTCACAAGAATTGCATAAAGAGTGACAGCTGTAAGCATCCCATTTAGTCTAAGGCCTGAACTAGCTAGACTTGAGCTCGATTCGAGCCCAATTGATGAATTTTATTTTATTTTTTACTTTTATTGGTATCTGATTATTTCTAAAAAAAACAAAAAATAAAAAAAAAGAAAACATTCTAAAAAACTTGAAGTTTGAAATTTAGGTAAGGTTATCTTTTGGTAATATTAGTGATAATCCTCATCAAAAATAATTTGAGATTAACTTTAGAGATAGAGTGACAGCTGTAAGCATCCCATTTAGTCTAAGGCCTGAACTAGCTAGACTTGAGCTCGATTCGAGCCCAATTGATGAATTTTATTTTATTTTTTACTTTTATTGGTATCTGATTATTTCTAAAAAAAACAAAAAATAAAAAAAAGAAAACATTCTAAAAAACTTGAAGTTTGAAATCTAGGTAAGGTTATCTTTTGGTAATATTAGTGATAATCCTCATCAAAAATAATTTGAGATTAACTTTAGAGATAGAGTGACAGCTGTAAGCATCCCATTTAGTCTAAGGCCTGAACTAGCTGGACTTGAGCTCGATTCGAGCCCAATTGATGAATTTTATTTTATTTTTTACTTTTATTGGTATCTGATTATTTTTAAAAAAAATAAAAAATAAAAAAAAGAAAGCAATCTAAAAAACTTGAAGTTTGAAATCTAGGTAAGGTTATCTTTTGGTAATATTAGTGATAATCCTCATCAAAAATAATTTGAGATTAACTTTAGAGATAATTTTAGATTTGGTTGAAACAAATCCAATCCTAACTAGATTAAAACTCTATTAAATTTTCTTATAAATGAACTTATAGTTGACAAAGGGAAAATAGAGGAGACAAATGGTGATCAGAAGCCAAATTTATTAAAAAAGCAATAGAGAAGCATACAGCAATCACCAGAAAATAAGAAAACTTAAGCCAATTTCTTTTGCCATTGCCATCACCACCAAAGTTCCATCACCATCCTTATTTCCAAGCCATTACCTTATCACCAAAATAGCCCATTACTATTTATTACCCAAATCAAACCTACCTTATACCACTATAAACACATACATAGACACCATACACACAAACAACACTTTTTAGAAACTATCACATAGACTACCATTGACTAATAACACCTAAAGCAAAGGCATAAAGAAAAGGCCAATGAGCCATTCTAGTAGTCAAAGCCTTCTTAAACCTCACCACAACCTCTACTACAATGCAACAAAAATTAATAAATCAATGGCATCACACTGTCTTACAAGACATAGCAACAATAAAACCCAAAAAAATAAAGCTAAAAAGCCTCAATCAACAATTAAGAATAGAAAGCAATCAAGCAAGAAAAAAATAATTCATATAAAGAAGGGTTGCAAATAGCTCATCAGGATGGGTCTTCTCTAGAATTTTTTTTTTTGACAAACATCGATGGCCAGAGGGTAGTGGTGATTGGTGACTTACAACAACAAAAGAAAGGTCTGGGCGATGGATTTTCTAGTCTTGGTTGGTTATTAAAATGAAGAAAAACCATTAAATGAAGAAAAAGAGGTGATTTACGGTGGGTTTTCTGGTAAAGTAAAAGTGCTAAAAGGTAGAGATGCTTGTGACCTAAACAATGCTAGCAAATGGTGGCCTAGTTGACGGGTCGAGTTTCAAAATGATGGCATTATATGGTGATCGACACACGAGAAGATGAAAGGATTAAAGGGTACTAAAAGAAGCTTCTGTGGACCATGATCGATGGCTTTCGAATAGTGATAGATAATAGCTCCAGCACTAGAATCTAGAAACCATTAAGGTTTTCAATTAGTGTTCAACCTATGTAAAGAGAGAAGAGTGAAATCAACTATTATTGAGAGAGAAAAGAGTAATGTAAAAAAAAAAGAATTTTAAGTTTCATGTTCAACGAATATACATGAGAATAAGGAAGATTTTTTAGTTAAATTTGAACTAATGCTAAGGCCCAAATAAATGCTCCAACCCAAAATGAAGTCTTATGAGTCTAAGCCCATTTGAGAAAGAATTCTAAGTCTGATTCAAAAAGTTAACCTTCACTGATTTTGATTTGGGTCTTAGCCCAAATTCTGGTATTCTATTTTCTTTCCTCTTTTATATTTAGTCTTGGCATTTATTTGTTTTATTTATATTTATTAAGGATATGTTGGTTAATAATTAAAAGATAATTTGAATAAAAATATTTTTAATTATGCTATTATTCCAATGATGAAATTCTATGAAATTAAGAATGGTTGATTTTCTTAGAAAGTTCTAGGTGAAAAATTTTTCTAAATTTGACCCAAATAGTGAAATAATTTAGATGAAAGTTTAATAAAAGTAATTGTATTTTTTTTCAAATAAAAAATAAAAATTAACAAAAATTTGTGTGAAAATATTTGACAATTTTTCAAGAATGAAATCTTAAGAAAAATCACAAATGGTTGAACTTTTATAAGATTTTTAGAGAAAAAGTTATTTCCCAAATTCAACCAAAACAGTAAAAAAAAATTTAGATGAGACTTTAGAAAAATTATTATTATAATATTTTCTTGTAAAATGATGAATAAATAGAGATTGAATTCTAAGAAAAATATTTTTAAATTAGGCCCAAAAAATGAAAATTTTTAAAATAAAACTTGTAAAATAAAAAAATAAATTTCGATGATAAAATTTTTAGTAATCATAAATTGATAATTATCTAAGACATTTCTAGGTGAGAAAATATTTTTAAATTTGGCCCAAATTGTGAAAAAATTAGATATATTTTTAATAAAAACAAAATTTTAATGAAAGACAAGTGATTAAGTTTTTCCGATGACGAAGTCTCTTCAAAAAAATAAATAAGATTCTTGAATATTTTTGAGGTGATGAAGTATTTTTAAGAATTATGTTAGATTAATGAAGAATCTTAAAACTTATTTCTAATATTAATTTTAAGATCATTAAAATTATAAACTTTTAGAATAATTTAAAATTAAATGGTACTATCTTTTCGAAAGGGCATTGTAAGGTGCTATAACTTTCTTTATATATAACTGAACTCTCGAACTTAGTTTTATTCAGAAGGTCAAAAACTATTCTTTAATAATTCTTAGCCAAGCTTAAAAGCTCCTTAAAAAGATATATTTATTAGATGGTCAATCACACCTTCATAAAAGATTATGGCCACTCATTTTATTATATCTAGTTATAGGTTTACAAATCTATATATTATGATAATTTTTATATAATTTTCATTTTTAATCTTTATATCTATATATGTGTGTGTATATGTATGTGTGAATTTAATATAATTTTGTTAAACTTAATTTAATTATTGTCATAACGTCTAGATCCGGGGATCTATCGCTAGACATTGACTTTCAGGGAGTCGCCACCAATCTTTTTTTTTATCTAGGTGCGATTGGCCACCTATGGAATCTGTCCTTTTAGGGAACACCTAAATTTAAGGGCCCCTAAAAGAATAGGTTCGGGTCTACAAACCAGAACAGGGTTCGGGAGTTCGGTTACATGTGAGGAAGGTTATAGCACCCTCACAACGCCCATCAAAAGATGGTACCAGCTGAAATTTGTGTTATCCAAAAGCCTTAAAATTTTACCAAGTAGTTAATTATTGAAAATTATTCTCAATTGACTTTAATACTTTTAGCAGAAAATTGAAAAAATTCCCTCACCTCAAGAGTATGCAAGAAAAACTACTGTTTCACTTGCAGAGGCTCCGTCGTCGGATTATTTAACAGAAAAAAAACAAAATCAAAATTAAGATAGAAAGGAAGGAAAGAATGATTTTTTTTTTGTAGGGAAAATTGATACTTTCAACTTTTCCCCAAAAATATTTTTTTGGAAATTTCGATTTTCAAGGAAAATTGATACTTTCAACTTTTCCCCAAAAATATTTTTTTTGAAATTTTGATTTTCAAGGAAAATTGATACTTTCAACTTTTCCCTAAAAATATTTTTTTTTTGAAATTTATTTCTGAGGAAAATTAATACTTTCAACTCTTCCCCAAAAATATTTTTTGGAAATTTATTTCTAAGAAAAATTGATACTTTCAACTTTTCCCTAAAAATATTTTTTTTTTGGAAATTTATTTTTCTTTTAAGGAAAATTGATACTTTCAACTTTTCCCTAAAAATATTTTTTGGAAATTTATTCTTAAGGAAAATTGATACTTTCAACTTTTCCCTAAAAATATTTTTTTTTGAAATTTATTTCTGAGGAAAATTGATACTTTCAACTTTTCCCCAAAAATATTTTTTGGAAATTTATTTCTAAGGAAAATTGATACTTTCAACTTTTCCCTAAAAATATTTTTTTTTGGAATTTTTTATTTTTATTTAAAGAAAATAAAATAATAAAAAATAAAAAAAAGAATATTACATAAACCTAATCTAATAAATAAAAAATAAAATAAACAAATAAACAAAGAAATAAAAAAAATTCAAAAAAAAAAAAAAAACCTGGAGCGGCTCGGATCGCGGCTCGGCTCGGCTCGGAGGGGGCTGGCACGCGCGGGTCAGAAAGCGGGTCGACGCCCAAGTCGGGTCGGGTTCGGCAAAACGCGCGGATCCTCTGGGTTACTTAAGGCCAAAACGACGTCGTTTTGAGAGGGTATAAAAGGCAATCCCCTTCGTTTTTTCGGCAGAACGCTCCTCCCTCTCTCTCTCTTCTTCCTTTTTTCTCTCCCTTCTCTCTAAAAACCGAAGAACACCGGTGCCGGATTATGGAAAATGTCACCAGAATCTGGAAATTTCGTCGGAAGTTGGCCGGAAGATCGCCGGTTTCTGGGATTCTTCGCCGGAAACTGGGTAGGTCGCCGGAAACTTCAATGTTCTCCGGAATTGTCGTCGAAAAATTCAAATTTCATCGGAATTTTCACCGGATTCTGGAAATTTCTCAGAAATTTCCAGAAAAAATTTTCGCCAAAAATCTCTAAAAATTTTTTCTCACTCCCAGAACACTCCTAAACTTTTCCTAGCTTCCTATACGCCTCCTTTTCTCTCAAATCAGTAGCTTTGCTTACTGTTTTCTGTGTTTTTCTCTGTTCCAGGGGGATCCCTTTTATAGGGGTTGATCAGGAGTTCCTGATCAATCCCAATTCCTCCTTGGACGGGAATTCAGTCTTTGAATCCAACTGGACTCTTCTGATTGAATTCCCCTCCAGAGTGGGATTCTTCAACTTTGAATCTTAGCCATCCAGAATTAAAATCAAAATAAATAAAAAAAATACTAGATAATCAAAAGATATGATAGTATAAAAATAAAAAAATAATATCAGATAATTCAGAAAAAAAAATCAGATAAAATTAACAGATAATAAAAAAAAAATAACATAAGATAAACCCAAAAATATATTACAAAAATAATAATAATAATAATAATAATAAATATATAACTATATACATACAATACATATAAATCTAATCTAAATAAAAATAAATACACAAAGATATACATAATAATAATAATAATAAAATACATAAAATACAAAAGAAGAAAAAGAAAAAAAAAATACATGATTGAAATGGGCCTTACCCATTTGGGCCAGGCCCAATTGATCTGAGCCCGGACCCAATTGGGTGTCTACAATTATATTTTTTTAAATTTTTTATTATATAAATTAATATTAATGGGTGGGTTTAAGATTTATTTTTTTAAGTTGAGCTGGATATGGTAAAATTTTTGAAATTCGAAATTTTAAGTTACATCAAATTTGAGTAAGTATATAAGATATTAATATTAAGTATGAGCCTGACCTCACCTATGAACACCTTTAAATACAATCATGATGTGCTTATATATGGTTAAATATTTTTATTTATTATTTTGTGATTTGGATAGAAGATTCGAAGTGTATTCTTTTTAATAAGAGATCATGAATTAATTATTAAGTCAAATATTCATATATATATATATATTTATATAATTAATTTTTAATAAATTTTACGTGAAAAGAAAGATATAAAAAGGATAAAAGATATTACCTCCAAAAATAACAGAAACAAAACTTTAATTTGCAAAAGGAATTACACGGCTTTAATATGTCATTAACCCGTACTATTTCATTCACTTTTCAAGCTAATATTTGTATATCATAAAGTTGTCTAAAATGTAGAAAGTTTAATTGATTAAAAATATGGGTTTTGTCTGTTTAAATATTCCATGCAATGAAGCTGCCCTATATACATATATATATATATATATAATAGAGAGAGAGAGAGAGAGAGAGAGAGAGAGAGAGAGAGAGAGAGAGAGAGAGAGAGAGAGAGAGAGAGAGAGAGAGAGAGAGAACAATCAAAATCAAGTTGCCGTCACGTAAAAGCAAATTGATTATTCAGAGAAATATGTTCCGAAATTTGTCAATGAGCTAAAGCCTTACTGAGGTAAGCTTTTCTTCCACGTAACCAAGACTAATCATTTTCCAAGGGTCAAAGTGATCGATCAGATTCAAAAACTGATATTCAACATATATATATTTTAAGAATTAGGTGGAGAAAAATAGATGCATGAACAATCTCACTTTTTTTTTTTTGGGGATCAAACATGAACAATCTCTTTGAATGAGATACTGTATTCCTTTAGAAACTTTTTTCTTTAATCTACTAATATTTGATTCCCTCGTGCATCTTTTCTTTGGTGACCTCACCTTTGACTCATTTTTTCTGTTTCCTTTTCCGTTTCTGCCATTGGGAACGTACTTTCCAATCAAAGAATTACGTGATGATTGGAATTAGAGCAGTAACTGAGTAGGAAATTTAAATGCATACTTTAGGAAGAAATAGTATCCGTATATATATTTGGTTTCAAGTATTTTTTTTTAATTATCATGCTAATTAATTAATATATATGGAAATTAATATTTCTGAAGTATATTTGAAGTGGATAGAAACCAAATAAGAGGCTTTAAGAAATCATCTATATATATATATATTAATTTGAAACAATTTGTTTTCCCCTAATCATCAAATTAATTATCAATTCCTTCCTGATTTAAGGAGGACACAACACCTGATTATTTGGAACCAATTTTCCTCAATTTGATAGTTGAATGTTGAGACGTTTGCCTAATGGGCCAAACTTTGCTATTAGTCACAAGAAGAAGAACAATGGAAACTTTAAACTTTCTCTGTTCTAGGAGAAGAAAGATACATATCCATATCCAGAGCGATTTAATTCAAAAAAAAAAAGTTGGGTCAAGTTGAAAGAAATCCAATTGCAGATAAATAATTTTCAACCCTCCAACTATTTAGCTTCAACAGCATCTAAGTCCAGTCAAAAAGTGAATTTGATCTTTACTGTTAGAATCAGACTTTCATATCAATATAGATACTTTTAATAATTTATGTATTTATATCATATAAAATATTAATAATTTATATATTTATATCATTTTTATATAAAAATTATATGTTATAATTCATGTTAATACGAAAACATAAGATCTTTTTTATTTTATTAAGTTTATTTATAATTTTATTAAAATTTTAAATTATATCGTTTTCATATTTTTTATTTATATTATTTTTGTATCACCGTATCATATATTAAATTATCAAATCTATATGCAAACAATACTTCAAAACTCAAATACTAATAATTTATATAGGTTTGATTTAATTTTATATTAAATTTGTTTACTTATATATTAATTTGTTAGTTTATTTATTTGTTTGATTTAATTAAGTGATTTTTATATTAATAAAATATATTATTATGATTTTAATTTTTTTTATTTAAAGACAAGAAATGTATTAGATTCATGATATTTATTTTGGATAAGTTTATTGTGTCTAACATTTTGTGTCAAACTTATATACCATGATTATTTCAAAATATTAAATCAATTAATACAAAATTAATCCAATTGAAGATTTTCTTATTTTTGGGAATTTAAAATAAACTCTTTTTTTATTAATCTAAATGAACAATTTAGTGATTATGTTTTGTGATTTAAAAGAAGAATTCATATTTTATACATTTCGATAAAATATTTAAATTTTATAATTGATGTTAAAAAAATTATTATGTATATTTTGAATTATATTTTAAATAAATTCGTGACGACTTCAATTTACTAATAAAATTTTAAAAAAATCATAGAGATAATTAAAAAAAAGTTTTATGAATATCATTGAAGATTGAAAACAAATGGCAAAAACTAAAATGACGGTTGTCCATGTCATGTAGAAATCCATGCCACTGACAAGAGCCACCTGTACTTATGTCACCATAATCTATAGTTAACCACATAACGAGATTACTTGTTAACCCAAAGTGCCAAAAGGGTCCAAAGGCCGTTAACCCAGCTTCAAAGTTCACACTGCTCTCCCCCAATCGCAAATGGTCCCCTACCCCTTCTTTTCAGTACAACAATGCCGTCAATCACCCACCGCCCCTTCCCCTCTTCTTCTTACTATTTCCTATTTTCTCCCTTTCCCTTCCCTCATATAATTCTCTTTCTCTCTTTATACTGTGAAGTTACTCTATCTTTCGTCAGCCATATTTATATATCAGCAAAGTTGCAGTATTTCAACAAGTCTCAGAAGCAGGTGCAGCTGCAGCAGCAGGCACTTGTGACTCTTTGAAACACACAGATTTTATCCTCTTTAAGTTAGTTGAATAACGGTTATTTACTATACCCATTTTGCCCTCTCTGAACAACATCTTCTTTTTCGAAAAAAACTACTGTTTTGATCAGCTTTTACCGAGAAAACGAGGAAAGAAGAAATATTTGGGATCTCTTTCAAAAAAGATGATCACTTGGGGAGATCTTTACACCGTTTTAACGGCGGTGATCCCACTTTACGTGGCTATGATCTTAGCTTACGGCTCTGTGCGTTGGTGGAAAATTTTCTCCCCTGACCAGTGCTCAGGAATCAACCGCTTTGTCGCCATATTTGCTGTTCCTCTATTGTCTTTCCATTTCATTTCGATCAACGACCCTTACGCCATGAACTTCAGGTTCATCGCAGCTGACACCCTTCAAAAAATCATAATGTTATTTGTGCTTGGGTTGTGGACTAATTTCACTAGAAATGGAAGCCTGGAATGGATGATCACAATTTTCTCTTTATCCACTCTTCCCAACACTCTAGTCATGGGCATTCCTCTATTAATCGCCATGTACGGTAACTATTCAGGAATGCTAATGGTTCAGGTCGTGGTTCTTCAGTGTATTATTTGGTACACTCTTATTCTTTTCCTTTTCGAGTACCGTGGTGCCAAAATGCTTATTATGGAGCAGTTTCCCGAAACTGCGGCCTCCATAATTTCCTTTAAAGTTGATTCCGATGTGGTTTCACTTGATGGCCGTGATTTTCTTGAAGCCGACGCTGAAATTGGAGAAGACGGGAAGCTTCACGTTACTGTGAGGAAATCTAATGCTTCCAGGAGGTCCTTGGGGCCTTGTTCGCTTACTGCATTGACTCCGAGGCCATCCAACCTTACTGGAGCTGAGATATACAGCTTGAGCTCCTCTCGGAATCAAACTCCAAGAGGTTCCAATTTTAACAACTCTGACTTTTATTCCATGATGGGTATTCAAGGATTTCCTGGAAGGCAGTCTAATTTCGGTCCAGCTGATTTGTGCTCTGTTCAATCCTCAAGAGGACCAACTCCAAGACCATCAAATTGTGAAGAAAATTGCGCCGTCGTGGCTCCAAGATTTGGATTTTATCCAGCACAGACAGCTCCTAGCTCGTACCCTGCTCCAAATCCCGAATTTTCATCCGTGACAAAGAACACTAAAAATAGCCAGCCACAGCAGCAACAGCAGCAGCAGCAGCAGGAGAATAATAAAGTGAATAATGATGCAAAGGAATTGCACATGTTTGTGTGGAGTTCCAGTGCTTCGCCGGTATCAGAAGGCGCTGGACTTCACGTCTTCGGTGAGACGGATTATGGAGACTCCGAGCAATCTGGACGGTCTGATCAGGGAGCTAAAGAGATCAGGATGTTGGTTGCTGATCACCCTCAAAACGGGGAAAATAAAGGTAAAATGATTTAGTTAATTATTAAGGCTTCTAATTAGTTAACAATTACTTAATTTAATAAAATTGTTGCTTTTGGTGTGAAGCTACGCCAGCCAGTGGTGACTTTAATGGAGAGAACATTAGCTTTGCTGGGAAAGATGCGGAGGAGGAGAAAGAAAAAGAAGGGCCCAATGGACTCAATAAGTTGGGGTCCAGTTCAATGGCTGAGCGGCACCCTAAAGCCGCCCGAGCACCTGCGTTGGGTGGTGGCAAACAAATGCCTCCGGCGAGTGTAATGACCCGCCTGATCTTGATCATGGTCTGGCGCAAGCTTATCCGAAACCCCAACACATATTCCAGCCTCATTGGACTTGTTTGGTCCCTAATTGCCTTTAGGTCAGTTTATCATTTTGGCGGTACTTTTAATGATTAAGGTTCAAACTTTACACAATGAGTCCTTTGTTTTTTCTTTTTTTTTTTTTTTTGTATTTTCAGTGTCATAAATTGACTGGTTTGGGGTTTCAATTGCAGGTGGCATGTGAGTATGCCGAAAATAATAGAGAAGTCTATCTCCATCCTCTCAGATGCTGGACTAGGAATGGCCATGTTTAGCTTAGGTGAGCATTTCTGCTATTTGCTTTATCTTAAAGGAATAATATTAGCACTTTTTTTCTTTTTTGATATAAAATATGCTGCAGTCTCAAAAGAGAAGTAGCTGAGATTTAAATTCAACATTGTGTTATTTTTTAAAAATAATTATGTGAATCAATTAAATTAATTTTTATTATTTTTTAAACACGGTTGCACTTGATCTATGTAAAAACCCACGAATTATAGGAACTGTGACGATTACTAGACCACGCCAAGGTGTGGTAGAGCATGTAGTTTTGGTAGCGATTATACCCTGTCTAAGCAACGGCATGGTTGCAGAGCTCATAGCCATGCACCCTTTTGGTTGTTCTAGGGAAGTCCTAATTTTTGTTGTTTTGGTAGTGATGCATCGTTTTCTACGGAAGTCCTAATTTTGGTTGTTGTATGGTGGAAAGGTCTGTTTATGGCTCTGCAACCCAAGATCATCGCTTGTGGGAACTCTTTAGCTATCTTTGCCATGGCAGTTAGGTTCTTGACTGGTCCGGCTGTCATGGCTGCAGCTTCAATTGCCGTAGGGTTGCGAGGCACGCTCCTCCGCACCGCCATTGTTCAGGTAAAAAAACTCTCCTTCCTTCATAACTATTTGGCTTCTTTGAATGTCAAAAGCTCTCTTGACTAATTTCGACCAATTTATAAGGCTGCTCTGCCACAAGGAATTGTACCGTTTGTGTTTGCCAAAGAGTACAACGTTCACCCGGCAATTCTTAGCACTGCGTAAGTGAAAACCTGAATTACTAGAATAAATCAATTCTATCTGTGATCAAATCTGTTATGTGTAGCTGATATCTTGATTTGCAAATTTGCAGGGTTATCTTTGGGATGCTGATAGCATTACCTATAACGCTCGTGTACTACATTCTTCTAGGATTGTGAGGTTTTCTGTTTTTTTCTCCCGCCAGAACGAGGAGAATATTTATGGGGTTGATTGCGTGTTATACGTTTGGGAAGCATTGATCAAAACCAGATTTCGTTGTTAATTATAAAATGAGGATTTTCCGGCGAAGAAGATTTTCAATGGAAAAGAATTTGCCAAAGGTTCCAAAATTTTTGGAGCTAGCTTAGTTTTGACTCAGTGATGTCCCCTGGTATAAGGATGATGCCCCCATTAAAAGCCAAGTTTATCCAATTTCCTAGAGTTTTGAGAAGAAAAGAAAAAGAAAAGAGGTGGTTCACTTGATATCTAATTAATTATCTTAATCTCCCTTATGCTTTTATTGTAAAGTTTAATTTCAAAGTTAATGTCTATACTGCAAAGCGAAAAGGGTATGATTAATGAAATGAAGTTGAAAAACGGTTTGTTTTTTTCATTGTTTTTTTCTCTTTTTTGTTTTGTTTTTAATGTTGGTTTTGATTTTCCGTAGAACCGGCAATTATTTGCGGTTGTCGTCTTTCTTTGGTTTTGTTTAGGATATTTCATTGCTCATTAGTCATTCACCTTTAATAGATTCTTGGTTTGGACAAAAAAAAAAAGGAAAATTATGGAGTGAAGGATCCTTTTGAAAGCACATTGGGTTTTCTTTTATACTATTTTGCTTGAAGACCCTTATTTTTGTTGGTGGTGAAAAGTAGAAGAAAAGAAGGGGAGGTGAAGTCAAAAGCAAGTATCCTAGATAGGGTTAGCTTTTGCTTTTAGCTTTGATGCTCCCACGACCCTACCCTACAAAAAGAAGTCGTCATTCTAGTTAGGGTCTGGGCCCTGGGGGCTCGGGAATACATCAGCTAATTTATATCGTTATAATAATAGCAAAATGTAAAACTATTAAGTTATAATTTAGTTTTATATGTTAAATACGAATTTTTTTTATTAAATCATCATTTGTTATTTAAACTTTTTAGATATCCGCGAGAAATAAGTAGTCATTTTAATTAGTGTGGTGGCTTGGTCAAACTCAAACATTTCAACTTCCTCCTTTTTTTTTTTTTTATGTTTAAAATATTTTTTAGGAGTATTGGAAATTTGGAATTGAACTATTGGTATATCCTAGCACGTGATTATGCAAAATTTTACATCAAAATTAGACTCATCGTGGTTACAATTCACAAATATATTTTCAAAATCAAATTATCATGAAATGACATGAAAGATGCTTATAATTTAAGGTGAATGAGTGTCTATATTTCGTTAACACAGTAGAAATGAAAGTATAAAAAAATACTGTATTCGTTTTAAATTATATAGATTGTATCAATTTTCACATAATTTAAATAAAATTTCAGTTTTAATGTATTTAATATTAAAATTTAAAAAATTTTATAAAATTAAAAATTAGAAAATATAAAAATAATTTTAAAGGATAAAAAGATAAGAGTTTTAAATATAAAAAATATATATAATTTTAGGACATCCAAAAAAAGGATAGACGAAAAAAAAAGATAAAGGAAGTATTATTTATAATTATTGTAATATAATTAATTAATTAATTATAATTTAAAGTTATGTGAATTTTATCAAAATTTTATATAAAATATATAATTACAAAATTGGATATTTATATGCTTTTTTATTATTACTGAATAATTATAAAATTATAATAAAAAAAGTATAGTGAAATGTTCTCCAAAAATAATTATTAATTATATTTAGAAATTAAAGACTTCTCCGAAATTTAAAAAGAAAAAAGATTTCATTTAAAAAATTATCTCAATTTCAAAAAAAAAATTGTAAAGATATTAATATTTGCAGATTGAACATCATATCAAAGCAAGAGATGACACCTTTTACAACATTTTCTCATCAATCAAACGACACAACATTTAGTGAGTAGCAAGCAACTGAGAGCCCCAAGGCTTCTATATGGCTGCCCTGTACCATTGGAAGGGAACATACGCACTACACCCTTGCGTTGAAACCTTAGCCCTCTCCATTCTCCACCCTCAAACTGTTTCACTCCATCGGCAAGTTCAACCCCATAAAATTTAGGATCTGATTAACCGGCACCTATAAACATTTATTAATGTTAGTTAAACAGTATTTTAGAAAGTGATTTTTCATATAATGCAATTTTCTCATCTAATTCAAGAAAATACATAATAAATTAAAAAAATTATCTTACACGCAATTGGTGGTGATTTTAAAATTATTATAAATGAAAAGACACATGATAATTACTTATGATGTGTAAAATAAAAGTTCATAAATTATTATTTTATGAATTATTGGTGAAGTTTTTAAATTTTATAAATACAATTAAAATATTATCTTTTATATTTGTATTAATTTATTAATTATTTTAAATATATAATAATAAAGAATACATGATAATTTTTTATTTTTGTTGATAAATTTTTCAAATTTCAGCAACTGATTATGAGATATATATTTTTTATTTTATATACATTATCTTAACAAGTGCCTGTAAATTATAAGCAGTAATTTATAATATTTCCTTAAAAAATAATCGTAATGAAATAAAATTATCATTAAACTCTATTTTTTTCTTTCTTTCTTTCTTTCTTTGATTTCTCAATCAAATTCAATCTTGGTATTGAATGCAATACCAAAGCAATTTATGAGGGCGAAAGCGTAGGTTTTCAAATGAGAAAGACTTAAAAACTAAACTTGGTAGTGTAAGTAATAATTTCCTCAAGACCAACATGCCCAGCAAGATAGCGATGGGTCTTTGTGCATGGGGACACTGGAATCTGAACCGCCATGGCTACTACGGACTCACATGGTTTTGTTAGGAGATTGCAACAAAAAAGGTTCACTTTCCCACGTGTGCGCTTCAACTTCAACATGCCTCATTTTCTGCTCTATTTACTCACCAAAAACTGAGCCCTACCTTCACCTCTTTTGATATGATTTGATATGGGCAAATAGATTGGTTGATTTAATTGGTTAAAATTTATTTTTTTATGAAAAAATTTTAAGATTTTTTGTTAAAGTCATTTCTAATACATAATTTATTATAATTTATTTTAGGTTGTTAAATACGATATATTTTATTTTAATCTGAAGACGAACAATTTATTTATTCCAAATTTTTTGAAAAAAAAAAGAAAACAAAAAGGATATGAACTACTATGTAAGAGAAAAATTAGAATGTGGTAATTTAAGATTTATAAATTAGAACAAATAACATTTAAATAATTATAGACAAAGATCCATGACTTGGTATCCTTTTTACTTAATGAAACGAGTTTGGATCCTTTTCTTCTAATGAAAAAATTCGGATGTCACGTCATATGTTAATAATTTTGTTTGTGTATTAACATAAATACATAATGTATTTGATTGGATAATTTGTAGTTATTTTTTATCCTTGAGCATTTTTGTTAGACTGGAAAACTGACTTGAAAGGAATGAGGCTTGACGTTAATTTCATCTTTCTTGTTTAAGAGGTTGATTTTTGTAAAATTAAAATTTAATTTTCAACGCTTGTAATTTCTTTTAATTTTTTTAATTTACGATTTTCTTTATAAAAAGTTTGGAGGCTTGACATTAATTTGAAGAATGAATGGTACAATTACAAACATTAGTGTTAGTGTTAATTAGGAAGTGGTCGCCCTTACTTGGGTTTGGAATTAGGCCAGTGGTCCAATCTGGTCAAGTATAGCAGCTGGGGATTTAGGCTTTTAGCCCATCAAACGGATCTTCGAGGATGCCACTGCCAGGCCCGCGTCATCTGAATCTGGAAGGCCTCCCCTTCTTTGATACTGATGCTGAATGATCATTGATTAGTTCTAGCACCTTGTTTGTGTGGCCAATCCATTTCAATAATAGATTATCATATATATATACATTTTCTCTCCTTTTCCCTTCATTTATGAAAGGATTAAAATAATAGCATATTTCTTACTCACCGTTCTTTCAATTTCTTTTCAAACCAAAAAAATAAAAACATTTTTTTCTCCATCATTTTCAATTTGTGCATACATTTTGTCTCTAATCAAACAAACAGAGTGTTAGTAACTCATTTTAATTTTCGTTAACTATATCATGAAACATAATATCTCCTTCAAATTTTATTTAATATCAAAAAATAAAAAATTTGAACTTAAATTCTTAAATAAATAAATACAAAAAGCATGGAATAAAAACTCTCAAATTTTTGATACCTTGTTATCTATTTTTTGGTACTTAATTTATTTTAATTGAAAACAGGATCATCATCTCTTTTGAAAACAAACAAGGCTAACACAAACAAGTCGATTAGAATAATGGGGCAACTTGTACAACTATCCATGTCTCTCAGACAAAGATTTGGAGAGCCACATGAATTAGGTTTCCATAGCGTTTTCTTTTGTACATAAAAAAGATGGTATTCTTTCAAATCATTTCAATGTCTTGGTGTCTCTCTCTGACAGTCCTTTTATGGTATTCCAAGCTTAGGAATATGATCTCTAGATAGATATGCATGTTTTGGACTGTTTTGCTCTGTGCTGTGTCCCGCTTGGTGCACTCTGGTCCCTCTTACAGTCCCCATCTTTGTCACCATTAATTTGCTGGTATCTCTAATTTTTTATTAGATATTTTAATTTGTATTATTATATCATATAAAATATTATATTTGTATTATATTTTATATAAAAATTATGTATTATAATTTGTATTAATATAAAAATATAAATTATATATTTTTAATTTTATTAAATTTATTTATAATTTTTGTTAAAATTTTAAATTATATTTTTTTATATCATTTATTTATATTATTTTTTTATCTTATCATTATATTATATTTTAAATTATTAAATTTATTTTCGATTAAAAAATCCAACAAAATGAAACACAAGTGTAAGTTTGGTATTTCCCTTGTGTTTTCATTCAAAACCTCTTAAATGCGAAATCGGAAAATGCATAGAATTACAAGAATAGAAACTATGGCTAGGGTTTATGTTTTTTATTTTCATAATAATAATAAAGGAATGAAATAAATGGCTGCAATGTTAAAACTCAAAAAGAAAAAGACCAATCCAAACAGAAAGGACAATGACCACACGAAAATGATCGGATGCACCATGTGACTCGAGGGTAAATAAATACAGTAGGAACAAACATAGGTGCCTGGACCGAAATGGCGAAATCCAAAACCATGACATGGACAGCTAAGAATTTGCATGGTTAAAAACCATCATCCATCATACCACCATGGCCATCGATCATCATCGTCCTGAACATGCACACGTGGCTACAAGTCATCGGTGGGTCCATTTTCATGTGTATGCCCATGCTGTGACCATGCGGTTGAAGCCAAAGAAAAAAAAACGGGAGTGTTGAATTATTACAAGTGGGAAGTGTGAGAAAAATTGAATGAAAGGCATGAAGGTTGGAGAGGATAGAAATTCCAGCCAAGGTAGGGACAAGTGGTTGAGATTGAGAATGAAGTTTGGCAACAAACTCAAGACTCTGCCTTCTTTTTTGCTTTGAAAATACAAAGATATGAACCCAACTTTTTTTTCTTTTGACATGAAACAGTAATCAATCTTTTGGGGTTGTGACTTTTCCCAGAGTCTCTTTTCTCGCAAGAAATTTTGAGTGGATGATAGAGTTCGGAAGGCTGGGAGATTTGTCCCCACATTGCTTGGAAATTGAATTGGTGAAAGTCCATTGCAAATTGAAAATTTTGTAGCGGGGGAAATGGACATAATCCAAAACTAAGAAGTTCATCAATCATTAATTTACTGAAAATTTCTCTGTACTCTACTGCTGCAGTTTTCATCATACTGTCCCCTGTATATGTTTTTGATTTGAATGGCTATTGATTTCTCTAAAAAAAACCTTTCCTGTCTCTTTCCCATGGTAAAAATAGTAAATCAGCTCAATCTAAACTGTAAATTTTGCAAAATGCCTTTCATTTCCAGCAAAAACTACAAACATCTCACCCCCTTTGTCTTAAGAAAAAAAGGTGAGTGAGAGTGACTTAATTTTGGGGGAATGATATAGTTAAAGGCTATCACAGTCTTACTTTATTATACATGACCAATGAAAAAGATGTACATCTTTGATATTTGATTTCATACATGTTTATTTATAGGAGAATTTGTTATGTTGGGATCAGGATTCTTTATTCCAATTGTAGATATTTGTATGCCTACAATGAAATATTGTTTTGTTTTTATAAAAGAGAGAGGGAGAGAGTTTGTTTTGACTAATTAATTAGTTAAAACCTAAGTTTTACTCAAAGTACTTGTTAAGTGGAGTTTTCTTTTTCCATTTTTTTTCCTTGATATAAAATATTTTGATGAATTGCTTTAATCTTTTTTTTCCGTATAACTAAACTTAATTGCTAAAATTTTGCTATAAGATTATCATTTTTAAAAAATAATTTTTATATAAAAAATCATAATTTGAAGATAAAAAAAAAGTTTTTAAGTGTTGAGATTTAATTCACAAATTTACTGAATGCAACTTCTTAAAATGTGAATACATAAATCAATTAAATTAAATTTTAAATTTAAAAATATTTTTTAATATATTAAAACTATCACATTAATTATCAATTATCGCATTTAATACAAAGATATTACTATAAAATAATATGTTAATTAATATTAAAAAATACTTAAAATTGAATTCAAAATTTAATTGAACTAGTTTATACTTATGGTTTATGAACCCAAACCATGTTATACATCAAGGCTCATAACAAAGAAAAAATAAAATAAAGACTCTCTTTGTTAAGCATACAACTTCAAATTAATTGATAATAAATAAAGAGATTTAATTTGAATATAAAATTATAAGAAATTAGATATAAGATAATTCATTTTAACATATTTCATCATGTGTAGACAAAAATAAAAAAAATATTATAAGAAATTAGATATTAGATAACATATTTTAATAGATCTCTATCATATGTAGATGAAAATGAAAAAAATTTATTATGTGATAGTTTAAGAAATGACAACGAAAAAAAATTTTAACTTTAATATTATGTTAAAATATTTAATTTAAAATCAATTGATAATAAATAAATAAATTTAATTTAAATATAAAATTATAAAAAACTAAATATTTATTAAATATGAAATAATCTATTTTAACATCACTCCCTCAAAAATTACTCAAAACTTGGTTGGGTGAAATGTTTGGTATGAATATGAAATATCCAGCTCATATTTTCCGATAAGATTATGGTTTGTATTGGTTGTTGTTGACAATTTTAACTTTCTTTTTGTGATTGATGAATTAAATTTGTTGCGCAAGTTGGGGGCTTGAACCATGGAATTAAGCCGTGGCTTGGACGGCAATAAATACAAGCCGACAAAAACTGATCAAGACATTTGAGACGGAGAGATAGAGGGGCATGGCCAATGTAGGCTTAACCACGGACAGGAGTCAGGAGAGAAGGACCGGAGCCCAAGGGCGGGGACCATTTGGGTGAAGTGGGGATTAGACTTATGAGAGAGACAGTGCCGAAGGGGAAGGCGACCTTTTGCAAACCAAGCCATGACAATTCACATTTTAATATCAAACTTAGGGATGCATCTTTTCAACTAACCCCTGCCATTGTCTTTTATTTATTTATTTGAGAATCTCTTTTTTGCACCATTTTAATATTCATTTCATCAGTTTCCAAACCTTTTCTCTCTTTTTTTTTTTCATGAAACAATAGAAGTTATTTATCTCATTTTTAAAGTCAAGACAAACCATCAATTCAATTGAAATTTATAAATTTTTTAAATTTACAAATCATTTATCAATAAAAAATTATATAAAAATTCAAATTTAAATATTAATGCACCTAACATTCATTCTTTTATCACTTCTGCCTATCCTCCTGGGTAAAAAGTGCATTTTTTCTCAATGAGTTTCGCTCAATTTGGTAATCTTTGATGATGCTGAATGGTGGTCCTTCTCGGGCTCTGAAGGTGATAGCTGGACCAGTTTATTGGGTCTAACCACATTGGCCCTTTACCCTTTCTAGAATTGGTTCTCTGAAATTGTCAGTGTGTCCATGTGGTTGGACCTTGGGGAGTGTCGTTGCATAATTAACCCAACACAAAAAATTATGTGGAACACTATAATTATCGACCATAAAAAATAATGTTAGCCACGAATATCAAAGCCACAATCTCCAATTATGAAGATAATTTGATTAAAGAAAACTCCCGTTGCATTGCATTTGAGCATTTCGATTTAATGATAAGCACATGTATCTTGTATTTAAAAAATTGGGTTTGAATTATTTTCTATGAAATTATACCCAATAATTTTTTTTTAAAATGGCAATGATTTCTTGTTCCTTACTTAAGGTCCTAGCAAACGATGTGATGACTAAAGAGTTTCAACGGGTTTCGTTCATATTAAGGTTTTGTTTGGTAAAAAAAAGAAAAAAATAAAGAAAATTTTTTTATTAATTTAATGATTAAAATTTATAATATTTTTTAATTTATAATTTAACTATTAAATTAAAAATTTTCCAGGATGGTGTGCAAAATTCAAAAGGAAAAAGGGCAAAGAGTGGGGATGTGGCTGCAAAAGTAGGGGCTGCTCCATTCAAGGCAAACTTTGGCCCTCAGTCTATGGGGCTATTGAAACTCCTTCGCTTCCTTTATCATTTCATGTCTGGGGATGAAAAAGATAATTTAAAGTTGAAGTATTTAATTTAGTTTCGATCAGTTTTTTTTATTTGATTTAAATTCAATTTAAATATTAAATATATATATATATATATATATTAAACTTAGATTGAATTTTGAATTAAAAAGTAAAAAACAAAAAAATACTGAAATGAATTAAATTATATATTTTATTAGTTTTATATATATTTAAAATTTTTATTAAATAAAAATAATTATTTTAAATTTAAATCTATTAAATATATTAAAAATTATATTAAAATAATATATAAAAATAAAATTTAAAAATTGATGAACTAAAACAAATTGGTAAAATTTGATTGGATTGAATTTAATCATATGAAAATTCAATTCAAATTCGGATTGAATTTAAAAATTTTATAATTTTATACATTATAAAAAAAATTAAATTTAATCCGATTCAAATCGTTATTGTCTTTATATCCCAAAAAATTCTTTCTTACATGGCCAAAACCCTCACCAATGCTCTATCAAATTCTTGTCTGGTCGCTTTATTCACAAATACAATAGTCTTTTTCCAAATATAATTGTCAAATATCAATCACAATCTTTTGCTCTCATGTATAAAGTTAGAATCAAAATTGTTAATATCATATGGGATAATGTTTCAATCTTTTTTCATTTTTTTCTTTAAAGTTGTATGTGTTAGTCTAAAATCATCAAATTGAAATAATAGTAGAAATATGAAATTCAAAATTTAACCATGTATTCTATTAATAATTTGAAATTTTATAGGCTTAGAATTGAAAAAAAAAAAGAAAAAAAAAAGAGTGTTATCAAGCATTATTGGGAGGCTGACATGATATTATATTAGAATGTAGACCTACGCTATGTTATAAAGAATCCTAAAATTATATTTTTTAAAGTCAAATTTACAAAACACTAAAATATACTGAAATTTAGATGATCTTAAAATTAAAATAAAATTTAAAATTTAAGACTACATAACTTTATATTTATCCATTCAAAAACTCTATAACTTCTAGATTAATCCATTCACCTAAATTACTCTACAAATTCTAGATTCATCTAGACTTGAGACTATACAACTCTAAATCTATCTATTAAGGAACTCTACAATGGTCAAATTTATATCCTTAAAGTTGCTATTTGTTTTAAATAAGAAGTTCTATCAATTAGCTTTTGATTTAGGGATTTTTTATAAATATTTTAATATTATTATGCTTAAATCTTTTAGGTTTTTTTTTTTTTTTAAACAAAACTCTAACAACTTATATTTCTTTCTAAGTTATTAATGTTTCTTCTAACTATAACGTACCTCTAACATATTATGAAAATTCTTATCATAAACAATTAGATAAAATTTTTAAGAGTTAAAAATAAAAATAAAAATAAAAGAAAGGATAAATAAATTAAATAATGACAAAACTTTTTTGAGATTGACAGACACTAATTATTATAATAGTTTTTTTAGACTACTAGATGAATTTAAAAAAAAAAAGTTACCACAAATCTTTTTTGGTTAAATGCAATTGACTACCTATTAAAACTTACATTTTTAATAAAAATTTTAAAATTAATTAAAAAATTATCAAAAATATAATTATTGGATTTGCGAAACAGTTTAAGTTTGACAGTCAGTTATGTATGAGAAATGATTAATACTCTTATAGCGTTCGTAAAAACGGTACCTATTAATTATATGCTATTTTTAATTTTGACAGAAAAGTCCTAATTTTGTATTTAAAATTGATTTTTTTTATTGCAGTGATAAAATTTTCTTGTTCTCTTTTTTTTTATATATATATCTTGGTTTGAAAAATAAATAAGAACCTTGTTTATTGAAAAGTTTTTGAAAATATTTTAATACTTTGACAATATTAAAATGAACTTTCTCACCTAAAGATTTTTTAAGAATCACTACTTGAACTTCTCAAGAATCCTATCTTTAGTAATTTATATTTATCTTCATTATTTATATTTACCATGCATATAATAAAATACGAGGTTTATAATTTAATCCAAATAATAATTTATAAACATGCATTTCTTATTCTATTTATTTAAAAACGAAAATTTTTTATCAATAATTACTTCAAATATTTCAATATATTGACAATATTTAAGATAAATTTTCTTACTTAGAGATTTTTAAAGAATCATTACTTGGACTTTTTTAAAATCTCATCCTTGGAGATTTTGTTTGCTTTTTTAATATAATGCACATAGATTAACTTGTGATACTGTTACATTACATGAAAGTTTGTTTTTAAAAAATAAAAAGTAAACGAGAGTTTTTTTATATTGAAAATCATTCTAAGTATTTCAATATTTTAACAATATTTTTAGAAAAATTTTCTTACTTAGGAAATTATCTAAAATCACAACTCGAACTTTTTTATTATTAAAAAAGACAAGAAATCTTCATTGAAAATTATTCTAAATGCTCAAGTTGACGGTATTTTATATAAATTTTCTCACCTAAAGGTTTCTAAAAAATTACTACTTGGATTTTTTCAGGATCTCATCATCGGAAGCTCATATTTATTTGAAAAAAAATAAGTGACATGCATATAATGCAAATAATGAAATATTAGAATGCATATCTTATTTATTCCCTTTTTTAGAAATATTTGTTTACTAATTTTTTTATTATTATTTTTTTAACAATGGAGAATTCTTATTGTATTAAGATTTTTTGTATAAATACTCTAATATACTAGTAATATTTAAAAAAAAAAATTTTTCACATAGAGATTTTTTAGATATCTCTATTTGAATTTTTTTTAGAATCTCATTATCGAAACTCCATCATCATCATTTTCTTTTTTAATTACTATTTCACCCTAAAAGTTATACGATGATTCAGTTATCCATAAATAAATTTATTTCCTAAAAATGTATATTTTTATAGATATTTTATTTTTTATTTAAAAAAATTATTCAAATTAAAAAATAAGAATCTTTGTATTGAAAATAGTTTCTAAATATTACAATACTTTATTATTTTTTAAAAGTTTTTTCTCACTCAAAAAATTCTCAAAAAGTACTACTCGAATTTTTTAGAATCCCATCATTGAAAATTTTTATTTTTATTTAAAAAAAAATTTTTTAGCCCTTTTTTAAAAAATATATATTTATTTTTAAAAAAATCAAGATTTGAATGTGCAATAAACACATAAATAACTTAGCAAAAATATATAATAAATAAATAACTAAATAAATAATAAAATTACCCAAAAAGTTGTCAAATTTAGTCAACGATTCAGAGTGATGCATTTTTTATTTAGCCTGGTTCTTTTGGTTCAACAGACGGTTCGAGAAAGGTCTACTTGATTCAAACTAATTTAGGAGTGATTCGGATGGATCGGTTTAAGGTTATGATAAGGGTTGGAAACCAGGTCAAGCGCACGAATATTGGATCTGAGTTTGAACCAACACACAGGTAGTCTATTTACTTTTTCTTTTACTATAAAACCTAAAGTTTTTTTTTTTGACTCATTTATCGCCTCTTCTAAAAAAAAAACTTAGTTTTCCTAAAAAATTCTAAAGTAGCAACCCCAAGTCTATAATCGACAACTAACTACCGCACCTACTGTCATTTGTAGTTTCAACCACCTGAACTTTTTTTTCTTTTATCTTTTTTTTTCTTTTATCTTTTTTTTTTTTTTCCTTTTCTCCTTATCTTTTTCCTT
Source organism: Durio zibethinus (assembly GCF_047325235.1). Classification (NCBI taxonomy): domain Eukaryota; kingdom Viridiplantae; phylum Streptophyta; class Magnoliopsida; order Malvales; family Malvaceae; genus Durio; species Durio zibethinus. The sequence continues at coordinate 3,753,155 of NC_143166.1, forward strand.
GCTATTACAATTTTTCCCTTCTTTCTCTTTACCAAAACCACACCTCCTTATGCCATTGCTATCGGCTTATTTTTTCTAGTCAACACTGCATCTTTTTCTTTTTTTCTTGAATTTTTTTATAGAATCTGATCTTTTTTTTTTTTGTTAAACAAGGTTGCTTGGCATTGAGGTTCCTTCCCTCGATGAGGATTATGATTTTTTTTTTGGGTGTGATTTTTGTGGGTTTGGTAGTAGGTGTTTTGGGTCACTGGTTGTTAGTGTTTGAGTGGTGGAGAGGTTTTTTTTTATGGGTTTTTGCAGAAATGGTTGATAATTTAGGTTCTTGTTTTTTGGATACTAAAGTTTGTCTTTTTCGGTTGGGGCTAAGTCTCGGGTTAGTGGTGGTTGGACGAGGTTTGGCAATGAAAGAGGTAAGTATGTTTGGTTCTTCTTTGTTAAAGCTATGGTGCATGTCTTAGCAAAGGTTAGGCTATAATGTGGGTATGGGTAAGGGTGGCTATGGTGCTCGATTGTGGGTAGTGGTTGGGCTATGGTGTAAGTAAAGGTGGCTATGGGTGTATGAAGGCTGGGACTGGGGATCGTGTTGGGTGATTTTTTTGGTGGTCTTAATGCAAGGAAGCGTTGGGATTATTGGTGAATGTTTTTTGGTAGAGCTTGTTAGGGAAATAAGGGTTAGTGAATGAGGTTTAGAGCTGGTGCTTGAAGGTAGTGCACTTTTACGTGGGTAGTTTCAGTTGAATAAGGTTTCTATTTTTTGAAAAGAGTTTTTCTTTTGCTCTCTCGTTTCCCTTTTACTGTGAATTCCTTTTAATTTATCAAGACCATTTTACAATTGATAATTTGACTTGTTATGGCTGCTTGTTGCCTCTACAACATTGATGGCAGGGTGGTCAAGTAATGGTTGTTGCGCTTGAGAATTTTGGCCTCACATGGCATGAATTGCTAGCCATTAACTTTTGTTGTTTTTTATTTTTTTGCTTTTTAAAAAAATTTTAATTAATTTGATTAATTCTAAATGATAATAAAAAAAATTGGATTGGGTTGAATGTGGGTTTATTGGCTTTTGGGCTTTTAGGCTCATATCATTTTAATCTAATGTTGAATTAGACTATGTTTTGATCCACGTAAAATGAAAAATAAAATGAAAGAAATAATAATAATAATAATAATGCAAAACAAGTTCGAATAAATTTAATTCGATTTAATGTTTAAACTAACTCAAATAAAAACATGCAAATTAAGTATAAAAATCAAATAAATTCAAATTAACTCGGACAAAATTGGATATTTACACTAATATTGCAGTTAATATGATAAAAGAACAAAGCAAACATTAGAAGTAAATTATATATGATGAATACCAAAAAAGTATTTGAAAAACTTATATTCTTTACAATGTCTCCTCGTCACCTTTTTCAAATTTGTCACAACAATTTAAAAAATTGAAGAATAATTATTCTTAAAAAATGGAAGAATTATTTAGTCTATAAATATACAATTGTGAATTATTAACTAAAACTGTTGTCAATTATCGATGCTCACCCATGGAATAAACTTTTAATGTTATCTTTCAGATTTACTAAAAAACTTTATCATGTTCACACCTTAAAAACAAAAATATAATCAATAATTTTCTTTTCATTTTAAACCAAATTGAATGTTCATCTAAAAAGCAAGAAATATCCAATTCTTGTTTTTGTCAAAACAATTTACTACCAATGCAGCTTATCATCCCATGAATTTACACAAAAAAAAAAAGGTCATGCCTCAATCAAACAAAGAAAAACACACCAAAATATATGTTTTTTTAACCTATAATTTGTCCTTTAATCACCATTTCAAAAAAAAAAAAAACACTAAAACATATCAAATTCTAGTTTCAATACAAATAATAAAATCATATCATAAAAAGAGATTTTTTTGATATACCTAAAATTTGTCAAGATGTGAAGGCTGACCATGGTCTCTATTAATAATCTTAATAAGCTTCAAAAGCTAAAAAAATGCAATACATCATATTCATTTATTTTTTTGAGATAAAATTGTTATGTCGACAAAATCAAAAATTACTATCACTATTAGAACTTGAAAATACGAATAAAACATGCTAGAAATAAAGAATGAATGAGTGAACATATGAAGGCAAAAAAGTTAAAGATAAACAGAATGTCAAAATAGAATTGTTTTTATATAATTTGTGATCCATCATTAATTTGTTAGTAAAAAAAAATGAAAATATCGATGATTAATCATAATTTAACATAAAATTCGAAAGAAAAAGTTACACCATAAATAAAGTAAAATAAAAAAATTAGCAAAATATACCTCTTAAATCCATATTAAAGATATGACGTAATCGCCGGATCATGTCTCTCCCTTGCTTTTTCTTTCTTTTTTTTTTTTTCTCCATTTCTCTTTCTCCATTTTCCCTTCATCTATTGTCTTAAATCCATATTAAAGATATGACGTAATCGCCGGATCATGTCTCTCCCTTGCTTTTTCTTTCTTTTTTTTTTTTCTCCATTTCTCTTTCTCCATTTTCCCTTCATCTATTGTTTCAATTCTACCTCTCTTAACCTCTATGCTTCCATCAGCTTGTAGCCCAACCCTCTTTTTTTCTTAATATATTCTATTGACAAAAAATCAATAAACAATGTAAAGTAGAACTAACCTTAAACTGAGATGTTGTAGTACCTTTAACAATACTTGCAATGGAAGGAAAAAAATAAACATCTTAAAAATTTTAAAATCAATCAACTAAGTCAAAAACAATTTCACACTCCAAATATACAAAAATCATAGAAAAAATTTATTTTCCTTTCCTTTTTCTCTTCCATGCTTTTTTCTTTCAGTTCCCTTCAACATCGACCAGCGAAGAGATACCCTTTATATGTCCAGGATTACTTTCTTTTATGGGGTATACCTCAAATTTTAGAAGAAAGCAAAACGAGAAAATAATAGAAACATGAATTAAAAATGTATTGTAGGGGAAGAAAATGAGTAATAAAGGTCATTGATTCCATTTTACAAATGATAGATTTTTAAATAAATTGAAATACAGTGTAAATGAAATCTTTGTATAACCCTAATAAACATATCAAAATGATATTTTACGACTGGAATTTATTTCTACAGTCAAATAATGTAAATAAAATAAGCACAATTATTTTCCATGCAATTTAACATTAAAGATGGCATATTAAATAGTAAAAAAATCAAATTTATTACCTCATTGAAATCTGTAAAAATAATAACCAACATGAAATCAAAATTTATAAATAAAAAAGAAAAAATCAAATGGAAAGCAAAATTGGCAAAAAAATTCAAACATAACATAAAATCACAAAATAGAAAAAACTTACCAAGAGTTCATTAGAATGTTGTCACGCTCTCTCTTTTTGATAAAATCTATAAATACAAAAAAAATCAGATACAAATAAAGGATAACAGAAAAAAATAAATAAAAGTTACCGAAAAACCATCAACAATCATTTTTAATTTTTCCTTTATTTTTTTAATTAAAAAAATAAAATATATGTCATATCATAAACGTCATTTTTAGAATTAAAAAATTTATCAAATAATTTTATCTTATTTCAAACTGTTTTTTATTGTTTAGAATTTCAAGTAGAATTTTTAAAAACTTTTATAAATGCATGTAATAAATAAAAAATAAATAAAAAATGAAAAAAGGGCCGATGCAAAATTTTTCCAAAAAGAGGTCTAATTAAAAATATGGTATATGTAAAAAAAAAAATAATAAACTGTAAGCCCAGAGTTGTGGACTTCTGGTAGAAAATATTATTTACGAATATGATTACACACACCTACGTTTCTGACATGCCCTTTATCTCTGTCTTTCTCACGTGTGTTGAGTTATAGATGCCCCCTAGAGGATAAGACCAAAACAGATGGAATCACATGAATTATGCTGCCACAGAGTTATAAACAAGTGTTTATCCTAGCTCAAGGCTCGTGTCACGATTCACGTCTATTTATGAGAAATTATCCTTTACGATTGATTATGCATTATAATTTTATCTTATAAAGATATTTCATAAATTAAAAATAATATAAATATTTATATTTCAAATTAAATTTTTACACATAATTAATGTGAGATTTATAAATCTTTTAAAAAATTATGACATCTTTTCTATTCCAACACATTCTTCATGTTTGGTGAGGTATTATTAATATTTAAAGAGTTTCTTTTGATGTCAAATATTATAATTTTGATAAAATTTTAAATTATTATTTATTTAAATTTATTAAATTTTATAATTTTATTTCATAAAAAATATCTCATAAATTAAAAATAATTTAAATATTTATATTTTAAATCAAATTCTAAATGCATAATTGAAATTCGTAATTCCTCTATAAATCTATAACACCTAGCCTGCTTCCCCATGTTCAAACTCTTTAAACAAAATTGCATGCAATATTAATGTTGGCCGGTGTTTCAATGCCACACTCCTTAATTTCTTCAAAATGAGAAAAATTAATGGTATAGAACAACCAGCTATGCAGCCCTAGATTTCGTTTTTCATGTGGATCTGTATGGTGCATTTGTTTTATATTAAAAGAAAAGCATAAAAATGGTTGACCCGCTTCACCTTCCCGGCTATAATCATAGGGACCCAGGTCTGTGACGTGTAGGGTGGAGATGCAGCTAGAACTGAAAATAGACTAAAAACAGAAGAGATAAAAACGAAAGTGGGTCGGGAATGCAAAGACATGGACTGCCCACACACATTCTAGGGCCTAATTGGGGCCACTTTAGAAAAATGATCAATTTGATGATCCTTCCCACCTACTAAGACTAACGGTTCTAATCATAGCACCAATACAAAATCTTGACCACCAATCCATTATTTGCATAAAAGTTTAGGGGTCCCACCTTGAAAATCCATATCCATATCATCACATACATAATTTGGCTCTTGTTAATTATCCAATCTTGAATTAATGAAGTGTTCAATTCTTTTCTTTTTTTTTCCCCCTTTATTTATTTTGTGCTTAGTTTAGATATGAAAGATCTTTCCTTTTTATTCTAAAAACAATAATAGGACCCAACGTGCTGCTTTTAAAATGTTAAGTAAATATTTAATAATATATATAATTGTACAGATATGAAATTTTTTAAATTGGGAAAAATGAAAATATTTTTTGATTAAATTTCTAAATTATCATTTGTAATTAATTCTTATTTATTATAATTATAAATTTTAATAATAGTATTAATTTAAAAAATAGTTTTAATTACATTAAATTGCAGTCATTTATGATAGAATTTTTTGGATAATAATTCTCTGGATGCTTCTTATTTGGTTGAATTTTATTAAATAAAAATAAAGCTAGAGTTTATGAGTAATTAAATCATCTCTTTTTTTTATTAAAATTCTAAATTATCTTTTAATTTTTTATTTAATATAATTTTAAATTTTAATAATATTATTAATTAATTTAACAAAAAACTTTAATTATAAATTATTGAATCAAACATTCACATATAACATAATTAAAATTTCAATAAATTATTAAAAAATACTTACAAAAGAAAAAAATAGGTCCGAAAAAGAAAAGATAATGAATATTAGCTTGCAACCACTATTAATTAGTAATGTCACTTTCAACATCAAATTCAAAAGACTCCTATTTCTTTTAATTAATAGTTAACTAAGATTTACATATAGTTAATGTGAACATCCGCACTAGCTTCCAAATGAAGCCTTAGGCGCAAACCAATGCCAATTCGATCACTCGTAACAGGTTTATTACATAAATCAACTTTGATATTTCTTTGGTCGCTGTTTGGAAAAACGTCAAAACGGATTCTTTTTGTTTCCAAATACTGCAACTTTGAACTTTTCTCATTTTCGTGGACGTTGCCAAACGGATCCTAATGATAACAATCTGACACGTGGGACATTCTCTACGCTTCAATCCATATTAAATAATGTCGTGTTTAATCCGACCACGAGCCTTCTGAGAATCTTCTTCCTGTGATCTGAAATCAGAGCCGTCTGATTGACCTGTGGTGATCTGATGATAACAAGACAAAAAACACAACCAACCCCACAAGATAAAGTTTTTTTTTTTTTTTCCTTTTTAAATGAAAATAAATAAAGACTGAGCTGATTGATCTAACTTTTTAAGCTCCTCATTACGTTCACAACTTCACACACTTTTTTGCACTTAACGCTGTACACAACAAGCTCACTAAAGCAATTTTTTTTAAGAGAAAGATCTAAGAAGAAAAGAAGAAAAAAAGAAAACCTTTGAGCTTCGATTTTGGTATTTGTTTCATGGTTTTTTGGGTAAGTTACTCACGAAGCACGTTTAGTTCAGATTCGTTTATTATTTTGAGTTTAATTGATTTGATCCGTTTGATAAGTTGAGATGTCGGCTGCTGAACTCGATTCTTGAGGTAACTGCTGTTTCTACCTTGATTTTGGTTGCGAATGGCGGGACAGATTGAAGAGCCTTTCAGCATTAGTTCTCAGGTAAATCTCTTCTTTTCTTTTCTTTTCGTTTCTTTTTTTGGTTAACTGTTTGAATTGTTTTCCACATAATTTTGAACCACAACAGAGCAAACAAGTACAATATAGAATAGAAAAGAAAATAATGATCGGTTCACTTGATTTGCAAAGTGAAATTGCATCTTATCTATGGTTTGGTTTCAATTTTTGATATGATCTCTGTGTTTTTTTTTCAACAAAAAGAAATCTTTATCTGTTTTCCCTTGGGATGATTGGAGTTTAAGCTTCTTAAATCTATTTACTTGTTATGTAGGTTTTAGTTTCTGTTTGTTCATTGGTTGATTTGTTGTAGTTTGATGATCATGATCATTGTTCCTTACGTGATATGTCAACATTTGATGATATAAGAAAACGGTCAAAAGATTTACTGAACCTCTTCCTATGTATTCAGATCCTTTCATCACCTGTTTCGATTTTGACACTAGCAGATAAAATCGTAGTATTTTATATGTTAGCTAGTACTTTTTAAATTTGAATTTGGCTACAGCACCAGAGATAAAATTGTAGCGTTACATATGTTAGCTATTCCTTTTAATTTTCGAATTGGCTATGGCACTAGTTTTTTTCCATTAGAAAGTTCTACTATATTTTTTCTAAAACGGTGAAAGTCTATAGAAGATTGTCATTAACTATAGTGGCTTCCAGTATCTCAATTCTCAAGTGCTGATGTAATTTGATCTTGCTAACCTCTTTCATGAGTTTCTAATCAGAACTGGCTCAGAAAATACATTTCTGTATACTGTAGCACAGTAGCAGATCATTTGTCCACGTATTTCAGTTTTTTTAACTCCACCATTTTTTTTAACTGGGCAGGCAGAATCTTTGCATTCTGGTTCTATATCATTTGGGAGATTTGAAAATGAACCCCTAGCTTGGGAAAGGAGATCCTCTTTCTCGCACAATAGATATCTTGAAGAGGTTGAGAAATACTCAAAACCAGGTTCAGTTATTGAGAAGAAAGCTTATTTTGAAGCTCACTTCAGGAAGAAGGCACTTCTTCTTCAAGGTTCATCTGAGGACCAAAATGCAGTAGAATATCAAACCTGTGAGAGTGATGCTGTGGAGAATGAGGTTTACAATCAAACAGGTGAGAATGATGCTGCAGAGAACGAGGGTTATGGAGATGAATCTAATAGTCTATGTAAAGGTAGCCATTACAATCATTTTGATGAGAAGAGCTTGGATGATGTAGATTATGGGGAAGATATTTGTTATGGAAATGAAGGGAGCCTATTTTATCATGAAAATGAAGGGAACAAGTTTGATCATGCAAAAGAAGATAGCCTTTGTGCTTGCTTTGACAAGAGTCCTCAAGATTCAGAATATCATGGTGAGGGTGCATTGACCGAATGTGGAAGAGAATATCCTGGTGTTTTATCTGCCCATGAAACTCATGTTTTGGTGCCTGGAGATGTTAAAGCTGAGGAAACTCATCAAAGTGAAATTGGATGTGATGAGCCTCTTATAAGCAATAATAAACCAGAGACGGAAGTAGAAGAAAACCTTGATGATGATGCAGTTAATATTGATGAATCATTTAAGTCCAGGGATCCATCCCCCAACAATGAAATCACTAGAGAAGTTGGTACTACTAATTTAGAAATTCGGCAAAATCATTCTCCAAAGGTATGAGTTTATATTTATATTAGTTCTTATTGTTTGAAACAAATTACTATGTTGGAAGTACCAAAATCAAAATTCTGAAAAGCTGCAGTCATGAAGTAGCTAGAAACTTGATTTCACATTGTTTTCTAATGTATGTCTGCATATCTTTTATCTTGTTCTTTCTCTATGCGGATAAGTATACTTAATTTTGTCTTGTGTTTACCTCCTTGTGGCTTATTAAATTTTCAATTCTAGATGAATCCTGCTATTGAAAATAAAACTACGAAACCAAGGTTGAAGTCTCTGGTGAGTCCTGACCATTCCCAGAAAAACATTTATTGTGATCCATCAAAAGTAGCTGCAAGGATTCAAGTAAAAAGGGAAAAAGAGATTACAAGGAGAACAAAAGCAGAAAAACTGCCATTACAAACGGCCACTCCAACTAAACGTTCAATGCTTAGATCTCCAAAGGAAGAGGTGAAAATTTGGACTTTGACCTGAAGCTTAAAAGAAAAAAAATATTGAAAAAAGCAACATCTGTATTACCTAGCTTTTACTCTTTATCAAGCATTTTTATTAAGACTTCATGCTGCTATTTGAATTTCCTTTCCTTGGTCTTTTTTGTCCAGGATTCTAAGAGATTCAGTACAAAACTAAGCATTGAGAATAAAAGGTACCTATTATTTCTTGCATTTTAGTAATATGTATGTTTCATTTGTAGGGACATTTCAAATAATTATTTCATTCTTGTGACAGTTTAAAAGGACCAATGACAAAGAAAGTAATTGAAGCTCAACCTTCTTTATCCAAGAAGAATGAACCTGTTGCTCGCCTGACACCAAACAGGTGTGTAGCAACATCATGGGGATTGCTTTATGTCATCGAAATTTTAACTTTTAAACCTTAAATGTAGAGTATTTTTTGTTTTACATAGGCTTAAGCAGGCTGTCAGTTCAACTAAGACAGATGTAAATTCAAGTGCTGGAGCATTCGATTTCAAAAGTGGTGTACGAGCAGAAAGGAGAAAAGAGGCAAGAAAGCATGCTATCATTCCGAAATGTTCATATTCTTTAGTTTAAGGTATACACTTTAATGTCTTCCTCTGTACTTTTTGTGATACGATGGTTTCAGTTCTACATGAAATTGGAAGAGAAAATGCATGCCAAAGAGGCTGAGATGAATCAGATTCAAGCAAGAACACAGGTAGGGGAAGCATACTGTATTCAGAATTTACTATTTTAGATGAAAGTGAACTGGTTTTTCTCTATGTGCTTGCTTGTTTGTATTTGAAATGAAGGACCGGTCTGACATTTCTGGACTAATGAGTTGCTAAATTTATTGTAGGAAAAGACGGAGGCTGAAATTAAGCAATTGCGGAAAAGCCTTAATTTCAAAGCAAAACCGATGCCTTCTTTCTATCATGTTGTTGCAAAACCAGGGTCTACTGGAAACAAGGTACGTTAAAAGCTCTACTATTGCTTGATTTTATAATATAGCTCATATGTCCTCAGATATGATTATTTTACATCATAGAAAAGTATGCACTCAAGAGTGCATGTGTAACTTGGAGGTGCTTATATTGGCTCATATTTAATCATGCTCTAGGTTAATAGCTTTAGTTACTGTTCTTCATTTCTATGTAATTATCTTAAAATGCTTAATGTTTTTGACATTGTGTGTTAAATAATCTATTTTACTTATATGAAGCAATATTATTAAAAGATAGAGCATTTATATTTTGTTCTTTGCACAATTGTCATAGATTTTTGGGATCTTTGGAATTTTGTTAGCCAAAGCATTTTCTTCATGTTTCTACTGGATGTCTAATGTTGGTTTTAGTGAACTTCCTTGTTCTTAGACCATTGTTATATAGCATGCGAGAATCTAAAATGAATTTGACTATCCAAAGTTAACAGTCAGAGAAGGGAAAAAGATACACTTTGGTTGATGATGGAGAAGCGCAAGGATGAATGAGCACTAGTACCTTAATCCTTGTTCTTAATCTCTCTCAAGGATCGAGGGTGCATCTATTCGATCTTGCCAAGTTTTGTAACCAGAAACTAGGTATTGTTACTGAATGCTAGTAGACATTTGGATTGCTCTGAGTGTGATGGAAAATGTGATAAATATTTTGAGCATAATATGTTAAATGATTTTAATATCTAAGCGTTGGAAACACTGAAATGCATTCTATATGGTTAAGTTTATATATGAAAGTTTCCTTTCAAAATGATAATTTAGATTGACTGTCACTCCAGTGTATGATATATGTATGATATATGTATGATATAAGATGCATAATCGGCCTTGACTCCTTTGATATGAAGTTGGACTTGTATACTTATTGTTGGACCTGTATATATTGCTACTTTTTTCCTGTGATTAATTCTCCTATGATAATCTGAGTCCCTTATTTAATATTTTTGTTCCATTTATCAATAGATTTAACACTGGCTTTCTTCTATTTCTATATCAGGCTGTATCATCTACCATGAAACCTGCTAAAGTACAAAAGAAGTCAGCAAGTACGGGGATGGGTGCAACTCCAAGATCACCATCAGTCTCCAGGGAAGCAAATAAACTGGTCCTTTCTGCTAGTGGATCTGTAGATGAGTTGAATTATCCTACAGTTGAGTCATCTCAAGCTGACACCATGTCTTTGACTCGACCAACTGAATCTATGACACAATATGTTGTCCTTTCGAAGAAAGAGCGAGAGAAAGAAGGCAATAATTTGTCAAAACATCGAATATCAGCGGGTGGTAAGGTTGTAAAAGATCATAAGATTGGTGGCAGGCCGAAAGTGGGAGACGAGAGAAATAGCAGTAAGATGGTGAGGAAGAATATCAAGAGTGCTGCAATTGCCAATGCTTCTGGGATGGGTCGTTTGGCAGTTGTGGCTTCCTGAAACGATCTGCCACGGTCTCCCTTCTTCACCCAATATCCTTTCCCATTTGGCCTAGGCAGCCAACACAGGTACCCTCCATTCTAATCATGTGTTGCCTTCAATGCAAAATTGAATTAAACCGTACCAGAATGTCGATTGTCCGGTCACATTGAAATTCCTATTTCATGCAGAAGTAGAGAAATGACAGCCAATAATCATAGGTTGTTGATATTAGTATATTTCCTCCATTGTACTTGTTTTCGTTACTCAAAAAAACTTGAATTATGCAGCGTGCAATGTAACATTTAGCTGGGTCAACTAAAAATGGTGGTAATTTTATTGTGATCCTGATCTCATTAAACGTTATAGAAATTGTTCTAATCCTGATATCATTTACTTGAAAGCAAGTGATAAAAAAAGCGTGTAATATTGCAGCAATTTTATTGTAATCCTAATCACTTAGAGCCGTTGAGCAATAATGGCAAGCAAATATCAACCACCCTAAACCTAATCAAACCAAATCATCAGTCTTATTCATAGATATTTATATGTTTTTTCTCTGTTAGGTCATATTTTCTGAAATGTCTAAAATACAAAGGTTGGTTCGGCACACAACAATGTTTGCAGTGGAAAAATTTTCTGTTAAAGGACATTACTCTTTCAAAGAAAAAACCATCATAGGTGATGTCCTAAAACCATAATAGAACTCTGCAAATTGTCAAAAACTGATGTCCTAAAACGATAATAGAACTCTGCAAATTGCCCATACTGATCCAAAATAGGTGATGCAATCAAGTGGGTTCGCAAAGTTCTAATCAGAACAATTAAGACAACAGGGAAATTAAGAGGAAACAAAAATAAACATCCTCATCTCCTTCATTACCAAACAAAAAGAGTAAGGTGCCTGGGCCACCACCGCCTCTTTGATTCCTTTGTCTTTCACTTCATCACCATTCCTACACCTTTTTTCAACCACTAAAAAACACATTCACAAACTCATTTTTAATTCCTATCACTAAACATGATAGAAGTTAACATGGCTTAAAAACAAACAGAAACAACTAGAAAAAAAAATACAAGAAGATTTATGGTTGCAATCATGATCACTGATTTTCCAGGACTACTTGTTGCTGATGATTGATCATCTGTTCTGTATGGAGGTTTCCTGTAGTAGTATGGGAAATAAGGCAAGATAGGGTCTGGAGGGGGCTGACCGTATAAAGTATTACCATAAGGTGGTGGTGGGTAATATGGTAGGTTCCCTGTTGGTGTAGGGTAGGAAGTTCCTGGTGGAGGGTATAGTCCTGTTTGTGAAGGTGGTGAATAACTAGCCGGAGGTGTTTGAGTGACCGTGCCGCCGCCGCCGCTGCCCGTTGGTGGAGGGTAACATGGATATGGACATGGGTTATCTTGCTTTGTTTGAACAAAGATGCTGAGAATTATGGAGGAGAAGAAGAAGACGGTAGTGAGAGCTTTGTTAAGTGTGTTGGCCATGTTATACAAGGAAGAGATTGGAGAAGCAAGGAAGGATGGAGGGGATAGATAGAGTTTAGTGAAGAAAAGAAAAGTAGCTAGGAGAGAGTGAAACGTGGGAGAAATTGCAGACTCCCTTGGTTGAAAGAGTTTGGAAGGCTTTCTGGGTCACGTCTCAAAGTAGGAAAAAAAGAGCTAAAAGGGGTTAAAGGATTAAAATGTAAGTCCTAGCTACTAACTCTCTCATCTTAACGTTTGATCAAAGAGAGCCACATTTTGCTGTTCAAAAATCCTTTTAGCTGTTGAAAAGAAAAAGAAAAAAATAAAAAAAAGATGTCACATTTTGGACATGGGAAAATTGCACATGGGAAAACCTACAGATTTTTTGTTTTTTGTTATTTTTTTGTTTGGGGGGTGGGGGTGGGGGCGGGGGCGGGGGTGGGAACTTTCTAGTCTCAGACAATAGTTCATCATGAGGAAAACAGGGCCTGTTTTTCATAATAACCACAAGCCACTTCAGGATTCAATTTGGAAATTTTCTTTCTCTTTTGTATCAGTTTTCATTCTAAATACTTTTACTATTTTACATAAATTTTCTTTATGGCCATAAATTCGGGCCATCTCAACAACGATCAAGGTAAATGAGGTCAAAGTGTGAGCAAAGAGGTGGGTTTCTATTAAGGGTTTGAAGAATTTGATGAATCCGAGAACGAAGTAAAGAAAGTAAAAAAGATTAATTTTGAATCACACTAAAATATTTAATAAAATACATAAATTTTAAAAATTTTAATATAATATTTGAAAGATGATTTGTTAGCTACATAACATCATATAAAATTAAAATATTAAAAATAAAATAAAATAAATTAATAAATTTATAATTCAAATATAACATTAAAATTTTAAAATTTAAATACAATATTAAACATTTTAATATACTTTAAAAGTAATTAGTGCCATTAATTTAATATAACACTTTTATAGAAGATGAAAATAATATTCATGAAAATCATCGTTATCAAAATTAATTAAATTAAAGGAACATTTTTAATGATTGTTGAATTTCGAATGGGGACCATTTATTATTAATAAACAGAGTTGTTAGGAGACATTTTCTCAAAATAATGCTTTGAAAGCACTAATCAAACACCTCACCGCACATGTATACCCTGCATTTCTTCAATCAAGAAAATTTCATTTAACTATTCCTAATGGCTTATTTTATTGCAAAGAATTCATCCCTCTAAATTATTTTAGTACCCATAATATTAGTTGTATTAAAAATTGCAGGACTTGCTCTAAAATAAATTTATATATTTGGACAAACTATTTTTTTTATATTTATAATTGTGTCCAAAGTTCACGAGTTACACATGTCGTAACGATTTTGTATCCGTCCGACAAATTTAAAAACGAAATAAAAAAAATAAAGGAATCACCACCAATCTTTTTTGGTTAGGTGCGATTGGTCACATACTAAAACATATTCTTTTAAAAAAAACTTTAAAATTAATTAAAATTTATTAAAAAGATAATTTTACGGTCTACGAAACAGTCTGGGTTCATGAGTCAGTTACGTGTGGGGAATGATTAGCACCCTCATAGCGCTTATTAAAAATGGTACCAATTAACAACGTGTTATCCTTTGATTTTGATAAAAATAATCCAATTTTTGGTGTTCGAAAAATAATCTCCTTGATTTTTTTTATTTATTAAAAAATTTTATTCTCGAGAAAAATAAATTAAAACCTTTTTATTGAAATAATTCTTAAAATGTTTAAGTATGTTGGTAACATTAGAAGAACTCTTTCTCACCTAGAGATTTCTTAAAGCATCTCTATTCGAAATACTTTTAAAATCTCATCTTTGGAGATCCAAATTTACTTTTCGTAAAAAAATTATGTCATATATGTAATGCAAATACTAACATGTTGATGCACACATTTTATTCTTTTTAAAAAATTTTATTAATTGTTTTATTAATTTTTTAATTTTAATTGAAATTTTGAAGAAAAAAGAATTTAATTATATTGAAGATTTTCTATAAATATTCCAATACGTTGGTAATATTTTACAAAAAATCTTCTCACCTAGAGATTTTTTAAAGCATCTCTACTCGGAATACTTTTAGAATCCCATCATTGGATTAAATTTCTTTTTTTCCTATTTTTATTACTTATATTTTTAATTTATTAATCAATTTTTATTTATTACTAAAAAAAAGAAAATCTTTACTGTATTGAAAATTTTTTATAAATACTCCAATACACTGGTAGTATTTAAAAAAAATCTTTTCACCTATAGATTTCGTAGGCATCACTACTCGAAATACCTTTGAATCTCATCGTCGGATAAAAATTTCCTTTTCCTATATTTCTTATTACTTTAGTATTATTATTAAATTTATTTTTATATTATTATTTTTAAAGTTTATTTTAAAAATTAACATAATTATATATAAAAAATTTAACCACAATTTTATCATTTAATCTAACAAATATAAATATTTTAATATGCATAAATATTAATAAAATAATATATAAAAAATAACAAAAATTTGAAAAAAAAATTTTTTTTAACCTGAACCGGATCGGTCAAAGGTCCAGTCAACGAGCGATTCGGTTCGACGGTTCGATCCGGCGGTTCGGCTCGGTCTGGGTGATTCAGTGGTTCAGCACCGGTTTTATTCAGTCTAGGCGATTCGATTTCGGTCTAGTCAGACCGGTCAGAGGCTGATGAAAGAAACGGGTCACGGGTCGAGTGCGCGGACCCTGGGTCGGGTCACGGGTTGACGCGCTGATCCTTAGAGGTTAAAACGACGTCGTTTGGGCATTAGTGAAATGACGTCGTTTTGGGTTTTGGCAGCTTATATAAAACCAAGAATTTTTTTTCGATCATTTTTTCTCTTCTTTCCAAAAAAAAACCAGGTCACCGGCTGACTGTTGTCGCCGTTCGTCTGGGTTCCCCGTTCCAGGGGACTGTTTTTGCTTTTTTTTATGTTTTTACAGAAATTTTTTTTTTCGACAGAATCTTTTTTTTTTTTTTTTTGCCATTTTTTGCTTTGGTTCTGCCTCTCTTTTCGGTTTGCAAATAATAAGCTCTATTTATAAAGCTTTTTGGGATTCAAATCCCAGATCTTCTGAGATTCGAATCTTATTTTTTCAATTGAGAAATCATGCTTGCCATTTGTGATTGGCGGCTTGTCGATCGGCCGCTGGCAATTAGCGACGGTGATTTTGGACTTTAGGGATTATGCATTTAATGCACTAGATCTCAATCGGATAAAGATGAAAAAGAAGCAAAAAGAAAGAAGGAAAGAAAGAAGAAGGAAAGAAAGAAGAAGAAAAGAGAAGAAGACAAATGCAAAAAATGGGAAAAAGAAAAAAAAGAAAAAAATTAAATAAATAATAATAATAATAATAATAATAATAATAATAATAATAATAATAATAATAATAAAAATAAAAGAAAATGGTGTTTATAGTTGCCTCTCTTTGCCTATTTCTGTGAATCAGAAATAAGGCAAAGACAAACAAACAACCATTTTGTTTGGAAAGATAAAACATTGAGAAAAGAAAAAAATTTTTTTTTTGTTCAACAAAAAATGGCTTCTCTCAACAGAGGTTCAATTGATATTTTTGAAAGTTTAAAAGGTTCCTCTTAGCAGAGCTCAACAACTTTATTTTTTTTTATTTTTTATTTTTTTGAAAAAGTTCCTCTCAGCAGAGGCTTAACAACTTTAAAATTTTTTTCTTGGAAAAACTCTTCTCAGCAGAGGCTCAACAACTTTAAAATTTTTATCTTGAAAAAGTTCCTCTTAGCAGAGGCTCAACAACTTTAAAAATATCTTGAAAAAGCTCCTCTTAGCAGAGGCTCAACAACTTTAAAAATCTCATTTGGAAAAGCTCCTCTCAACAGAGGCTCAACAACTTTAAAATTTTTATCTTGAAAAAGCTCATCTCAGCAGAGGCTTAACAACTTTAAAATTCTCTTGAAAAAGTTCATCTCAACAGAGGCTCAATTGATATTTTTGAAAGTTTAAAAGGCTCCTCTCAGCAGAGGCTAACAACTTTAAAAATTCCATCTTGAAAAAGCTCCCCTCAGCAGGGCTCAACAACTTTAAAAATCTCTTGAAAAAGCTTCTTTCAGTAGAGGCTCAACAACTTTAAAAATTTCATCTTAGAAAAACTCCTCTCAGCAGAGGCTCAACAACTTTAAAAATCTCTTAAAAAAACTCCTCTCAACAGAGGCTCAACAACTTTAAAATTTATATCTGTTTTCAAATTTGAGTTCTCATCTCTGAACAAGTAAATTTCTCTTTTTTGAATTCTTTTTTTTGATCATTGTCTTTACCAAAATCTTGTTTTTCATTAAGAAATGGAAAATTTTTATCTTTGTTACAACTTCTCATGAATGCATGTATTGAGTGCTATAAATGCAATGCATGTAATGCAATCAAAATTATTATAGTAAAAAGGTTCTCGAAATCTCTCGTTTTTGGCTTCTTTTATCAGAATTCTTATATGACCAATCTGTTCCTAACATCTAACCACAATATTTTTCTTCTTCAAAAGTTTGCAATATCAATGTCTTGTCATGCTTTTCTCATCCTTTTTCATTTGCCTTTGTTAACTTTAAAAGTAATACTGAGATCTTTCATGTTTATTTATTTTTCATCATTTTAAGTTCAAGATAAATAAAATGCAATCACACATTTCTCTTATTCACTTGTATGATGAACAAAAATATCAAATAAGGATAAAGAAAAAGATAGGTGTATTTTATTAGGCTGACAACAAGTGCATGGCAAAGTGTTTGAGTTGAAACAAAGGTGCCCAAATAATGATCACAAGATAATCATGAACAAAATATTCCCAGATTCTTTCTCTAAAACTAAATCAAATGACTTTCTTGATTCTTCAGAGTTCGTCAAACTACACTTGCCCCTGTATTATGGGATTTTCTTCTGATGATGCTTTTGCTTCACATTCAAGCCACCTTTTCATGTTTTCAGCTTAGATAAGTCATCATTTTTTTTTTCTTTTTTTTAAGTAAAATATTTTTTCACAACATCTGAATTTATTGGGGTAGATAAATCACCTCCATCTATTTCTGTCAAAATCAATGCTCCACCAGAAAAGGCCTTTTTCACCACATACGAGCCTTCTCAATTTGGTGTCCATTTTTCTCGATTATCATGT
Organism: Durio zibethinus; assembly: GCF_047325235.1. Taxonomy (NCBI): domain Eukaryota; kingdom Viridiplantae; phylum Streptophyta; class Magnoliopsida; order Malvales; family Malvaceae; genus Durio; species Durio zibethinus. The sequence goes on from NC_143166.1 coordinate 3,770,866, forward strand.
TGATATGGAAGGATTCTTTTTAGCACTAAGTCTCTTTTCCTAAAGCAACGGGGATGAATTTTCTTGTCATGTGCTCTCATTATCCTCTTTTGATATAATTGACCATGACAAAGTCCTGACAGTCTTTTTTCTTCAATGAGGTTTAACTGCTCGTAGCGATTTCGAACCCATTCTGCTTCCTCTAACTCTACCTTTATTAGGACTCTCAATGAGGGAATTTCCACTTTGACCAGCAGCACAGCTTCCATTTCATATACCAAAGAGAACGGGGTGGCCTCAGTAGATGTTCGAACTGATGTTCTATAAGCATGTAAAGCAAAAGGTAACTTTTCATGCCAATTTTTGTAAGTATCAGTCATTTTCTCCAAGATTCTTTTGATATTCTTATCGCAGCCTTCACTGTCCCATTCATTTTTGGATGATACGATGTCGAATTACGATGACGAATCTTGAACTGAGTGCATACTTCATTCATCATTTTGTTGTTCAAGTTTTTGGTATTATCAGAAATAATTATCTCTAGAAGCCCATATCTGTATATTATCTCTCTTTTTATGAACTTACAAACCACAGATCGGGTCACGCTAGCATATGATGCAGCTTCTACCCATTTGATAAAGTAATCAATCATCACAAAAATAAATCTATGCCTATTCGAAGCTTTTGGAGTGATAGGATCAATGACATCCATACCCCACATAGAGAATGACCATGGAGGAGCCAGAATGTGTAATGTTAATGGTAGAGCATGAATCTTGTCAGCATAAATCTGACATTTATGACATCTCCTAGTATAATCAATACAGTCACCCTCTATTGTCAACCAATAATAGCCAGTCCTCATAATTTGTCTAGCCATCATATGACCATTTGTATGTGCCCCATAAACTCCATCATGTACTTTTTCAATAATCTTCTTTGCTTTAGCTGCATTTACACATCTTAAGAGTACTTGATCTCGACCTCTTTTGTAAAGGATATCTTTATCAATGAAGAAACTCATAGCCAATCTTCTGATAATCCTCTTATCATTTTCTGTTGCATGTTCTGGGTATTGTTGGCTTTTAATGTATTGCATGATATCATGATACCATGGCCTTTCATCAACTTCTTTTTAACACTTGAGCAATGTGCTGGTACATTTTTCACATTCAGCTTGATGGGTTGAATTTCAGTATTTGCATCTATTTTAATCATTGCAGCTAAAGTAGCTAGTGCATCAACAATTTAGTTTTTCTCTCTGGGTATATGCTCAAATTAAACTTTTTTAAATTGCTTGACCAACTTAGAGATGTAGTTATGGTACCAGATCAACTTAGAGTCTCTTGTCTCCCATTTATCTCGTAACTGATAGATGACTAAGGATGAATCTCCAAACACATCTAACACTTTGATTTTCTTTTCCATTGCTGCTTGTAGACCCATAACACAAAGCCTCGTATTCAGCCATATTGTTTGTGTAATTAAAATTTAACCTGGTTGTGATGGGGTAATAATGTCTGTAGACACCCAATTGGGTCCGGGCCAGATCAATTGGGCCTGGCCCAAAGGGGAAAGGCCCATTTCAATTCTGTATTTTTTTTTTCTTTTTTTGTATTTTATGTATTTTATTATTATTATTATTATTATGTATATCTTTGTGTATTTATTTTTATTTAGATTAGATTTATATGTATTGTATGTATATAGTTATATATTTATTATTATTATCTTTTTTTTTCTTTTTTTTTTTTGTAATATATTTTTGGGTTTATCTTATGTTATTTTTTTTTATCTGTTAATTTTATCTGATTTTTTTTTTTCGAATTATCTGATATTATTATTTTTTTATTTTTATACTATCATATCTTTTGGTTATCTAGTATTTTTTTTATTTATTTTGATTTTAATTCTGGATGGCTAAGATTCAAAGTTGAAGAATCCCACTCTGGAGGGGAATTCAATCAGAAGAGTCCAGTTGGATTCAAAGACTGAATTCCCGTCCAAAGAGGAATTGGGATTGATCAGGAACTCCTGATCAATCCCTATAAAAGGGACTCTGGAACAGAATGCAAAACACAGAGAAAACAGTGAGCAAAGCTACTGATTTGAGAGAAAAGGAGGCGTATAGGAAGCTAGGAAAAGTTTAGGAGTGTTCTGGGAGTGAGAGAAAATTTTTAGAGATTTTTTGGCGAAAATTTTTTCTGGAAATTTCTGGGAAATTTCCAGAATTCGGCGAAAATTCTGGCGAAATTTGAATTTTCCGGCAACAATTCCGGCGAACATTGAAGTTTCCGGTGACCTACCCAGTTTTCGACGAAGAATCCCAGAAACCGGCGATCTTCCGGCCAACTTCCGGCGAAATTTCCAGATTCCGACGAAAATTTCCAGAATCCGGCACCGATGTTCTTCAGTTTCTAGAGAGAAGGGAGAGAAAAAGGAAGAAGAGAGAGAGAGGGGGAGGAGCATTCTGCCAAAAAACGGAGGAAGGTGCCTTTTATACCCTCCCAAAATGACGTCGTTTTGGCCTTAAGTAACCCAGAGGATCCGCGCGTTTTACCGAACCCGACCCGACCCGGGCGTCGACCCACTTTCTGACCCGCGCGTGCCAGCCCCCCTCCGAGCCGAGCCGAGCCGATCCAAGCCACCAAGCCGCTCCCCCGAGCCGTTTTCTCTTCCTTGAGCCGAGCCGAGCCGAGCCGAGATCCGAACCGCTCCAGGTTTTTTTTTTATTTTTTATTTTTTTATTTCTTTGTTTATTTGTTTATTTTATTTTTTATTTATTAGATTAGGTTTATGTAATATTCTTTTTATTTATTTTTTATTATTTTATTTTCTTTAAATAAAAATAAAAAATTCCAAAAAAATATATTTTTAGGGAAAAGTTGAAAGTATCAATTTTCCTCAGAAATAAATTTCAAAAAAAAATATTTTTAGGGAAAAGTTGAAAGTATCAATTTTCCTTAAAAGAAAAATAAATTTCCAAAAAAAAATATATTTTTAGGGAAAAGTTGAAAGTATCAATTTTCCTCAGAAATAAATTTCAAAAAAAAATATTTTTAGGGAAAAGTTGAAAGTATCAATTTTCCTTAAGAATAAATTTCCAAAAAATATTTTTAGGGAAAAGTTGAAAGTATCAATTTTCCTTAAAAGAAAAATAAATTTCCAAAAAAAAGTATTTTTGGAGAAAAGTTGAAAGTATCAATTTTCCTTAGAAATAAATTTTCAAAAAAAGGGTTTTTGAGGAAAAGTTGAAACTATCAATTTTCCTTGAAAATCGAAATTTTCAAAAAATATTTTTGGGGAAAAGTTGAAAGTATCAATTTTCCTTAAAAAAAAAAAATCATTCTTTCCTTCCTTTCTATCTTAATTTTGATTTAAATAATCCGACGACGGAGCCTCTGCAAGTGAAACAGTAGTTCTTTCTTGCATACTCCTGAGGTGAGGGAATTTTCTCAATTTTCTGGTAAAAGTATTAGAGTCAATTGAGAATAATTTCTAATAATTAATTACTTGGTAAAATTTTAAGGCTTTTGGATAACACAAATTTAAGCTGGTACCATCTTTTGATGGGCGTTGTGAGGGTGCTATAACCTTCCTCACACGTAACCGAACTTCCGAACCCTGTTCTGGTTAGCAGACCTGAACCTATTCTTTTAGGGGCCCTTAAACTTAGGTGTTCCCTGAAAGGACAGATTCCTTAGGTGGCCAATCGCACCTAGACAAAAAAGATTGGTGGCGACTCCCTAAAAGTCAATGTCTAGCGATAGATCCCCGGATCTAGACGTTACGACAATGTCCATCAAGAGATATCAAAATTACCTCAATACCATGACCCAAAGCATTAGCAGTTTCATCAAAATACATCTTCTATGATTTTTCAATAGGTTCATTTTCTTCAATGGCCATCACATTTTCATCAAAAAATTCTAATTTCATTGGCTCATAATCTTTGACTGTAGATCAGTAAGAAATTCAGCTATTGTACTCCCTTTAATAGCCTTTTGAGTCACATAAATGATATCATATTCTGAAAGCATAACTTACCATCGCGCTATTCTTTCTGTCAATGGGAGCTTTTCGAAGATATACTTAGTAGGATCCAGCTTTGCTATGAGCCAAGTGGTATGATAAAGCATGTATTGTCGGAGCCTTCGAGCTGTCCAAGCTAAAGCACAACACATCTTCTCTAATGGTGAATACTTGGACTCATAATCAATAAATTTTTTACTCAAGTAGTAAATTGCTCGTTCTCTCTTATCAGTTTCATCTCTTTGCCCCAGCATACATTCTATTGAATTTTCATGCACTGTCAAGTACAAAATCAAAGGTTTTTTTGGCATTGGTGGCACCAACACAGGTGGATTTGATAAGTATTCTTTGATCTTATCAAAAGCTTCTTGGCATTCATTATTCCATTCTCCAGGATCATGTTTTCTGAAAAGCTTGAAAATAGGATCACATTTATAAGTGAGTTGAGAAATGAAGCGAGCAATATAATTTAATCTCTCTAAGAAACCTCACACTTCTTTTGAGGTATGAGGATAAGTTATGGATAGCTTGTATCTTATTTGGATCAACTTCGATTCCTTTTTCACTACCTATAAAACCCAATAGTTTTTCTGATTTGGCTCCAAATGTACATTTAACAGGATTCAACTTCAATTGAAATCTTTTCAACCTGTCGAACAGCTTTTTAAGATTGATTATATGATTCTCTCTTTCACGAGATTTTACGATCATATCATCCACATACACTTCTATTTTTTTATGCATCATGTCATGAAAGAGAGTTATCATTGCTTTTTGATAAGTAGCACAAGCATTTTTCAATCCAAAAGGCATAACTTTATAACAGAATGTCCCCCACATGGTCACAAATATGATTTTTTCCATATCATCTTAAGCCATCTTGATTTGATTATAGCCTGAAAAACCATCCATAAAAGAAAATGTGGAGTGCCTAGTAGTATTATCCATTAGAGTATCGATATGGGGCAGAGAAAAGTTATCCTTGGGACTTGCCCTATTCAAGTCTCGATAATCGACACACATTTTCACTTTTTTATCTTTCTTAGGAACTGACAATATGTTGGCTACCCATTCAGGATATTTTGTCACTTCTAAAAATTTAGCATCGAATTGTTTCTTCACTTCCTCTTTAATTTTCAACAGCATCTCTGGTTTCATGCGCCTTAGGTTTTGCTGCATCAGCTTACATCTTGGTTTTAAAGGTAACTTATGCTCTACAATATCAGTGCTGAGTCCTGGTATATGCTGATAAGTCTACGCGAACACATCTACATATTCTTAGAGCAGCTCTTCTAGTTTTTACCTTTTAGTTGGTAAAAAAAATATACCAATTTTGACCTCTCTTTTGTTCTTACCATCTTTTAAATTTACTGATTCAGTAATTTCTTGGTGGGGTTCAATTGGCTTATCTTCATGTTTCATTAATTTTAACAAATCAGAAGGTAGTGTATAGTTATTTGAATCTTTTTTATTATCAAGTTCATCAACATGAATTAAGTTTTCAAAATCAAATCTGAGATTATTACCATGACTATATTCGTGTTCATTGTTTGGGACCCTGCAAAGGGTAGGATGAAGAGAATATTGGCACACAAAAATGGAATGGCAAGAAAATGATAGAAAAAAAAGAATGAAAAGTAAAATAAAGATGAAGATAATAGAAAAAATACGGATGCATCTTCTAAGTCTTTTATTAAAATAACAAACATAAACACACCATAAAAGATCTTCTAATACTCGTAAAAAGTAATTAGGGATTTAAAGTTTCACAGTACATTACTTTTTTAAAGTTTTAAAGACAACAGGCAGCTCTGTAACTTTTCAATTATCCAGTTCAAAATCTAAAAGACAAAGGTACACGAACAGCTCTTCACTTCGACTCTTCTTTTTTTCATCATCCATCATTTGAATGGCTAGCTCTGAAAATTTTTTCACGAGCACTTAGAGCTCTCGATAAATCTGGATAAATGTATCCTCCCGAGTGAAAAGAATTATAGAGGTATGGAATGATTATGGGCTCTGACTCTGGCTCATATATTTTAAAATTAGCTATCTTCTTATCTCTTTTCTTATTCATCATTCTTACTTTGTCCCCTCTTGTTGGCTTATATCCCAAGCTAAACCTGTCTCTCTTTTCATATATGATCGATGGCTTCGTGATTCCTTACAGGTTCTTCCCAAGTCTGACTTTAGGTCACCATCCCATTTTGGTAAGCTGTTTGACTACCATTTTAGTTGTCGTAGATAAATGTGGCGAATACACTTTAGATCCTTTAGCTATATATGTTACATTGACAATCTTGAAGGATCTATAAGAGAATTCTAGAGCTTTATCTGCGGATTTCACATAAAAAATATTTATCGGTTGAGTTACCAATAAATTTTCTTCTCCTGCCACACATGTTAGCTTTCCTTCAACGATGAATTTGACTTTCTGATGTAATGAGGATGGGATAACACCTACCATATAAATCTACGGTCTACCCAATAAATAACTGTATAAAGAAGAGATGTCCATAACTTGAAATTTCACGTTAAAAGTGCATGGGCCAATCTGTAATGGCACTTCTATATCTTCTAGCACCTCTCTTCTGGTTTCATCAAAGGCTTTCACTATCATATGACTAGGTTTCATATAAGATCCATCAACAGAGAGTTTTACCAGAGTAGTCACAAGCATAACATTGATGGATGAGCCATTATCAATCAAAACCTTAGGCATTATATGACTTTTACATTTTACAGTAATGTGAAGAGCCTTAGTACTTCCTCTACCTTCAGGAGAAATTTTTTCATCATTGAAAGAGATATAGTTTGAAATCATCAAATTACCAACAAGCTGTTCCACATATTTAACAGAAGCATTATGAGACACATATGCTTGATTTAGCACCTTCAGTAAAGTATTATAGTATGCCTCTGAACTGAGCAATAATGACAATAATAAAATTCTAGCTGACATCTTGTTAAGCTGTTCTACCATGTTATACTCGTTATGTTTTATAAACTTTATAAATTCATCTGCTTCACTCTTAGATACTGGCTTCTGGCATTCTTTTTTTGGGGTTACGTTAAGACCACTCTGACTTTCATTTTTTTCTCTTACCTTGACTTTCTCTTTTTTAGCTTTTTCTAGAGTCTCTGGGGTATAGCACCTGCCACTTCGAGTTATGCCTCTTACACCCATTATGTTGGCAGTATCTAGTTGATTATGACATCATAATCGTACTTTTAAGGTACTATTTTATCATTCTGATATGAAAAAGGGTCAAAAACTTTAATTGTCACCATTGATCGGGAAACGAGCTTTTTTAGCTTCGATGTTGGCTTTTCATCATAATAGATAGTTATCGATCTACGTATAAACTTATTCTTTGAATTAATGGTAGACACTTCAGCTTTCACCAACTCTTCTTTCTCTTGGTAAAACTCTATTCGACCCTCATCCATCAATTTTTACACCTCTTGATGAAATTGGTGACAATTCTCGATAGAATGCCCCAGAACACCTCCTTGATAATTGCAGCTTTCAGTTGAGTTAATTACTTCAGAGTAATTTTGAGGTTCTATTGGCTTCAATATGTCAGCTTTGACCAAGGCTTCAAACACTTTAGCCATAAGAGTTTTAACCTTTTCTATTCTTCTTTTCACATAGCTTGTTTGCCCATCAACCAAAACATTTATTGATGGTCTGCTATGATTTGGTAGAGGGTTTTCATTAACATTTGGAGTCCTTTATTGGTTGGTATCAAAATTTAATACTCTTTCATTGATTAACCCCTGCACTTTGCTTTTTAAAGTAGTACAATTCTCAGTGGAATGACTTGAATTCCCATAGTGATAATCATAATGCAAATTGGGGTCATACCATTTGGGAAACAGAGGTTTCATAGGTTCAACAATAACAGGAGCAAATAGATATTTCTTAACAAGTCGGGGATACAAATCTGTGTATATCATGGGAATGAGATTGAAAGTGAGTTTTTCTTGGGTATTTCTTGAGGCTTTTGGACCACTATTAAGTCTTCATTCTGGTCTTATAGGCATAGTAAGATGATTATAGGAATAGGTAGGTGTTCGAAAAGATGGTTGAAAATAGGATGGATAAGCTGGTGGTTGTAGTGATTGGTATGGTTGATATGGATGAGAGATAGATGTAATATTGTTTATAGAAGGGTAATGGATTTGGTAGACTGGTACAAGGTAGGACGTGAAACCTCTGAACTGTTACTCTACATAGTTTACTACTTGGGCTTCATTTTCTTTCTTTTTGGGAGCTCCACCTTTTTTTACTCCACTTATCTCTCCTGTATCGAGCTTGCCATTATTTATAGCACTTTCGATAATCTCACTCGATATCATCATATCTGTAAAGTTTTTGGTTACATTGCCTATCAATCTCTCATAGTATGGTACTTTTAGAGTATTCACAAACAAAACAGTTATTTCTTTCTCGGTGAGAAGAGGTTAGACTTGTGTAGCCACATCTCTCCATCTTTGTGCATACTCTTTGAAGTTTTTAATTACTTTTTTTCTATACTTTGTAGAGATAGATGATCTGGAGCCATATTCGTGACATACTGATATTGTGTAAGGAATTTCTTTGTAAGCTCTTGTCAAGAACGAATACGAGTCCTATCTAATTGAACATACCATCTAGCTGCAGAACTCGTAAGATTATCTTGAAATAAATGTATTAATAACTTCTCATCGCGAGCATGTGCTGCCATCTTTTGACAATACATGGTGATATGGGTCATCGGACATTTTGTGCCATCATATTTTTTAAATTCAGGGACCTTGAATTTAGGTGGAATGACCACATCAGAGACTAAACAAAGCTCGGTTGCATCTGTGAAACCATAAAAATTTATTCTTTCCACTGCTTTAAGCCTTTCTTCTAATAACTTCATCTTTTCCTGAGCACTATTATCTTTCACTTTCTCAGATATCTTTATCCCTAGCTTTTCTTTTTCTTTGGGATCATCCAAATCAGGAACTAGGATTGGCTCGGGTGGTTTTTCCATTATAACAAGATTAACAAAATTTTAAAATTATCTCAGAGCAGGTGTAGATGTCATTCTTGGATAAGGATTGGGATATCCAGCGGGAATAAGAATTTGTACTCTAGTTTCTTGAGAAGGTTTAGTAGGTTGTGGCTCAAACCCTTGAGGGTAAATAAGATCCACCATGTCTGATGATTGCTTTTGAAAGTTGAGATTTTCTTTCACTATTTTTTCCTTATCAAGTTTCTTGAGCATATCCATTATTGTACTAAGATCTCCTCTTAGTTCTTCTTGAGCTTTCTCAATTCTCTCAAATCGACTGGTCTGTTCTTGCTCCATAATTCTTGTTTGAGTTCTGGTGTTGTATGAATGGCGAGTGGGTTGAGTCAAAATATTTGAAGGGCGAGCTATTCTTGAACCTTTATTACCATAAAATTTTTAGAAAAATCAGAATGTCATGTGTCAAAATTTTTATTTTTTTGAAAATTAAAAAAAAAATGGTGCAAATGATGCATGAATGCAAGTGAATAAATATTTGCTCATGGATAAATTTTAATACTAGAAATTTTCATTGATTCCATACAACTTTGATTACATGAGATTTATCATCCTAGAATTATATCCATAGAAGCGTTTGACTTGCTCGTAATGGTCTTTTACCTCGTCTAGAAAGTTTACTAGGCGCTATCCATATTCTCCTACAGGATTGACTTCTTGTATTAATGCTTCTACCTGTTCAACCATCTCTCATGCCTTTTTTACTACCTTATAAACTTGACTGGTTATGTGCTCTATGTACTGTTGCCTCCCTAAATTTTTATTTTTCACATCGAGTGAGCATCCCTTTCTGAATCACATGTGAAGATCTAATCTTTTTCTCTTCTATGCCACTCGTCTATCATTACTAAAATATGGTTCTTGTGATCTTATAATTGTAGCTCCAACTCTTGGATCACCTGGTGAAGTGATTCTTTTTCATTCAGTACTTTGAAGTGTTTTCTTCTCTCTTTTGTGAGCATGACTTTCAACCTTTCCTTTTCATTTTGGTATTCCACCAATCTTGTTGAGGTTGTAAAATATAATCCCTTTCAATTCTGACATTCTTGAGAAATTCTGGTGGTCTCCTCTTACTTTTCTTGAGCTTTACCTTTCCATTGGTTTATTCCCTCTCGAATTTCATCCATTTCACGTTGTCGACTAAGGTAAGACTTGATGACTTTTTTAGTTTTGAATTAAACTTGTAACCTCTTATTTTCTTGATGTAGATCTTTCAAATCACTATTGGCCAGATCCTATTATTTTATGACTTCTTCTAATCTACTTTCTTGTATCTCTGCTTCATATTTCAATTGCCCTACTTTCTCGCGAAGTCTCAAATTTTCTCTTCTTATTTCTTTTTTTTCAGCTTCTAATTCTTTTTTGACAAGCTCAACTTTTGATAATTGCATATTTTCTGAAAGATTAACCAATTGATATAAACGATCATCAAGAGAGAGTACTATGTCTTTAGGTCGCCTTACTTTCCAAATCTGGTAATCAGAAGTGACTTTATCGATGAGAGGCCCTAACCTCATTCTTTGTGTTCTTTTTCATGCTTGGATCAACTGTTCTGAGGTTCTTGATGGATTTGGTTCCCCATAAATGAATTCTACTTAGATAAGGTCATGAGTAGCAGAAACAAACTGCTTTGCACCAAATTACCTAAGTACCATTAATGGAGCGTAACTTACAATACCCCATAATCCTAACAACGGTATCCATAACTCATTTCCTCCATGATACAACAAGGGCACACGAGGCATCCAAGGCCCCATCCACTCGATTTCATCCTCAGTAAGCCTTCGTAAGAAAAAGACCCAATCTTCTTTAGTCTTTAATGTTGACAATTAGCTTTTACAAAACTCTTCGATTGGTACCTTATTTTAAAGATATGGTTTGAAAAATGCACTATTTCCACACTTGAAATGACTTCTAACCCATACGTATAATAGAGATGCACATCTCATGAATCGTTCTTTTCTATTTCGTCGACAGAAATTCAATGATCAAATGATTTCTGCTAAGATTGCTGGTGCGAGATTAATTGCTTGAGTTTCAATTTGCTCAAAAAAATCTACCACAGTTATCTCAATGTAACCCAAAGTCTTTGAAAAGATTACCATGTTATACAATGCTAGAGCAAACACAACTATACCTTGATCATCATTTAAATGCTCTTGAATGAAGTTTCAGAGAAAATCTCAATGAATGCTGAGATGTTCACCTTTAGATTTCGTGAAAGAATCAATAGTTTCTACTTTAACCCGCATAAGCTTGGCTAACTTTTTACGATAACCTGATTTTGGCTTTCGAGTAAATACTTTATCTGGACATTGTAGTTTTATCCCAAGCAAAATCAAATATTCCTCGATAGTTGGCACCAAATCTTATTTATTAAAAGTGAAGCATCTATAGGATGGATCCCAAAACTGTATAGCTGCTTTGACCAGCTGTTCATCGATCACTACTGAAATAAGGGATGCAATCTGCTCATACTTTTTACAAAAAGTTTTCTTTTCTTTCTTCACTTAATTGACCTCAGACAACAGCTAACTCTTTTAAATTATTCTGTGTGAGATCTAAATGCACTTTCTTGGATAATTCAGACACATAATCGATAGGTAAACAATCTCCATTCTTTTGTTGAACTTTTTTCGACCAAACATGTACTTCATTATACGATTCACATGGCACACTGATTGAGGATGAGCAAATTTATAGTTTTACAGGATCCATGAAAACTTCTTAGGAGAAATATGTCCTAGAGCAAATATCTCGATGCAAAACTGTATGATATGATTAATGCAAAAAAAAAAAAAAAACAAAATGGAGTTAGTGTGGTTGAAAAAAAAAACATTTTTTATTTTTTAGTGTTTTTGAGATTTTTTATGTTTTGTTTTGTTTCATATTATACACAACTTTTATTCTTAAGTATTTCCTACAAGAAGATGGACAAGGCTCTACATAAGGTCGGTTTCCTAAGCTTATTATATGCTGGGTTTGGATTGACAGGGTCTGAAGGTTCCCAAATTGTTTCTCACTGTCATCCATGATGGACTAGTAAGGCACCCCGATCCTCACCCATTACAGGCTACGAGCGAAAAAGGGTTCAATTCGGGTGAAAGTATTTCGCTTGCCATTACGGAGGTTATCACCTCACGAGAGCATAGGTACTTTACTTTCTCCTATAAAAGACGGAGCCCGAGTATAGAGCTCATGTATGAGATGCATCGTGCTATTGTGTGCAAATATATCCTAATTTATTGAGAGCAATATATACAAAAAAAAACATACAAGGCATAGTAAAAGAAATGTGTGTGAATTTTATTTTTGCTTTTTATTTTTGATTTGTTTTGTTTTTTTTTTTTTTTTTTTACTAAAAATGAAGAATAAAAATTTAAGAAATTGATTAAGACTATTTAAATCAAAATTTGAGGATAACAAGTAGTTAATTTTGGCATGACTCTAAAAAATAAAAGGCGTCCCCAGTGAAGTCGCCAAGCTGTAGTAACGGTTTTGTGTCCCCCCGATAAATTTGAAAACGAAATAAAAAAAAAATGGAGTCACCACCAATCTTTTTTGGCTAGGTGTGATTGGCCACCTATTAAAACATATTCTTTTAAAAAAAATTTAAAATTAATTAAAATTTATTAAAAAGATAATTTTACGGTCTGCGAAACAGTCTGGGTTCGGGAGTCGGTTATGTGTAGGGAAGGATTAGCACCCCCATAACGCTCGTTAAAAACGGTACCAATTAACAACGTGTTATCCTTTGATTTTGATAAAAATAGTCCAATTTTTTGTGTTCGAAAAATAATTTTTTTGATTTTTTTGATTTATTAAAAAATTTATTCTCGAGAAAAATAAATTAAAACCTTTTTATTAAAATAATTCTTAAAATGTTTCAGTACGTTGGTAATATTAGAAGAACTCTTTCTCACTTAGAGATTTCTTAAAGCATCTCTACTCGGAATACTTTTAGAATCTCATCTTTAGAGGTCCAAATTTATTTTTCGTAAAAAAATTATGTCATGTATGCAATGCAAATAATAACATGTTGATGCACACATTTTATTCTTTTTCAAAAATTTTATTAATTGTTTTATTAATTTTTTAATTTTAATTGAAATTTTGAAGAAAAAAGAATTTAATTATATTGAAGATTTTCTATAAATATTCCAATACGTTGGTAATATTTTACAAAAAATCTTCTCACCTAGAGATTTCTTAAAGCATCTCTACTCGAAATACTTTTAGAATCCCATCATTGGATTAAATTTCTTTTCTTCCTATTTTTATTACTTATATTTTTAATTTATTAATCAATTTTTATTTATTACTAAAAAAAAAAGAAAATCTTTACTGTATTGAAATTTTTTTATAAATACTCGAATACACTAGTAGTATTTAAAAAAAATCTTCTCACTTAGAGATTTCGTAGGCATTATTACTCAGAATACCTTTGAATCTCATCGTCGGATAAAATTTTCCTTTTCCTACATTTTTTATTACTTTAGTATTATTATTAAATTTATTTTTATATTACTGTTTTTAAAGTTTATTTTAAAAATTAACATAATTATATAAAAAAATTTAACCATAATTTCATCATTTAATCTAACAAATATAAGTATTTTAATATGCATAAATATTAATAAAACAATATATAAAACATAAGAACAATTAAAAAAAATTTTTTTTTTACCTGAATCGGACTAGTCAACAGTCCAATCAATGCGCGGTTCGGTTGGGCCCGGTCTGGACAGCTCAGCATGGGTTCGGTTCGGTTCGATTTGGGTGATTCGATTCCGATCCAGTCAGACCGGTCAGAGATTGATGAAGGAAGTGGGTTGCGAGTCGGGTGTGCGGACCCCGAGTTGGGTCACCGGTTGACGCGTGAATCCTCAGAGGTTAAAACGATGTCGTTTTGGGCATTAGTGAAACGTCGTTTTGGGTTTTAGCAGCTTATATAAAACTAAGAATTTTTTTTCGATCATTTTTTCTCTTCTTTCCAAAAAAAACTTCTTTTTTTTTCTTAGGCAAAAAAAACCAGGTCACTGACCGATCGTCGTTGCCACCGTACTGCCACCATTCGTCGATCACCGGCCATCATCACCGGTGGTCGAAAAAATTCAAAAAAATACTCAAAAAATTCTTCTCATCACCCTAAACACAGATCTAGGCTTAGTTTTTCCCGAAAGTAGCCCAAACAACCCAGATCGACCTTCAAAGTTTCGGCCAAAAAATTTTTTTTTTGTGTTTTTTGGTTTTTTTTTTTTTTTTTTATCTTTGTAGGTGTAGTTTGGTGCTAGTTTTCCCATTCCAAGAGACTGTTTTTGCTTTTTTTTGTGTTTCTATAGAATTTTTTTTTCGATAGAATCTTTTTTTTTTTTTTGCTTTTTTTTGCTTTGGTTCTGCCTCTTTTTTCGATTTGCAAATAATAAGCTCTATTTATAGAGCTTTTTAGGATTCAAATCCCAAATCTTTTGGGATTTTAATCTCATTTTTTCAAGTGAGAAATCACGCATGCAGTTCGTGATTGACGGCTTGTCGATCGACCGCTGGCAGCTAGCGATGGTGATTTTTGACTTTAGGGATTGTGCATTTAATGCACTAGATCTCAACCGGATAAGGATGAAGAAGAAGGAAAAAGGAAGAAGGAAATAAAGAAGAAGAAAAGAGAAGAAGACAAATGCAAAAAACGAGAAAAAGAAAAAAAAGAAAAAAAATAATAATAAATGGTGTTTACAACACACAATTATCAGAGAATATGCATGGGCAAAAGAAATATTATATTTCTTTCCTGGTGATGATGATGCATACAAAAAAATTTCATACGTACTCGAGTTGAACTTTTCTCCTTAATGAGGCCATGATTGGGGTTGATTGCATCGGCAGATCTAAATGGGTGAAAAATTAAAATAATTTCTCTCGATATTTTTAAAATTTTTTAAAATATTTTTTATATTGATAAAATTCATAAATTTATAGACAATTTTTTACATTATAAATAAATACTTTAAAAAAAAATTTAAAACTTGTCACTAAATAGTTAGAATATAATTTAATATTTTTTTTTCTTTTGCAGATCATATTGGAATGGTAATAGTGTGGATATCCGTTATTTCTGAAATATTTATTTAAATATCTGCTTAAATTTAATATCACTATCTAAATTTGAATTTATTTAAATAAATACTATTTGTTTAAATATTTGAATTCATTAAAATATTCGTTTATTTAAAATTTTTATTAAAATATAAAATAAACAAGAATTTCATTTAAAATTTAAGTTCACTTTTAATTATTAATAAATAAAAATTATTTTTTAAAGTTTGAAATCTTCTACAAATATAAAATTATATATATAATGAATTGAAATATACATTATTAATTATTAAAATTTAAACGAATTTAAATATTAAATATTTAAGAGATATTATTAATATTCATTCTGAATTCATTACAAATAATATATTTTTTATCCGAATCTATTAATTATCTATTATCAATATCTAAATTTAACATAAATAAATAAATAATTATACATATTCATTTATTTACTATCCATTGTCATCTTTAAGGAGTTGGTTGTGGTGGTTAGAAGAGGGGAAATAATTGCAGAAAAAGGCAAGTACAAATACTGTTTCTTTTCTCTCAGTTGCAACTTTGGGGCCTCCGGCATCTTACATAGTTACACCTAATCAAAGGTATCATGGGCTTATAATCAATTAAATTTTCAGTTTAATAAATGGATTTAGTACAAATAATGTTAGTCCAACTGAACCTAACCTAATCTTTACGTTTCAAAATTGAAGGGAACACATAATTGAAGAGAGACAAGTGGGAAAATGATTGCACATTCAAGCATCCAAATTTGATGACTTTTATCTTATTTTTGCTGACTTTGGAAGTCTCCTTCAGTACCTCTTTTAACTCATCCTCCACGCAAGAAGGAAGTTTCAGTGAAATTGAAATGTATGCCAAAACCCATCATCAAAAACTCATTATGATTATTATTTTTTTAAATTACATTCATATAATTAATTATTGCATTACTAAATAATTAACTAATAAATTATAACTTAATTAATCAATCAAACCCAGGGACTTGAACATAAAACCTTAAAGTTTTAGGCAAAAGCTTAATTAGGGGGCCAGCAGGAGTCATGGCTCTTAAAATTTTTTTTACACCATTGTAGCATAATACTTCGTCTCACTTAAAATAATATTCAATTTTTTTTTAGTAAAATTATTATTTGACCCCTCCTTGCTCATATTTCTGGCTTTGTTTCTGATTTTAGAGTCTCTTCCTTGCCCCTAAATCAAGTCCTCATTATCTATGTTTTCATCTTATTGGCCACATAGAAGATTGGCTTTTTCTTTTGTTAAGGCTTAAAAATGTTTGTACCAATAAATTTGGGTCCTAAACCAGATTTTTTAGAGACTAAAGGATGGGATTTGGGGGTTTTTTTGTTTGTTATAAATTTGATTGTGTCGGTGGACTACAGGTTTTAATTTTTTTTTTTTTACACTTTAAGCAAAAATATAATATATATGAATTAATATTTAATAATTTTTCATATATACGTGGGCAATGCCCTACCCCATATAAATTTGCATGCTTCTTTTTGGTTAACATTAATACAGACTGTTTTCCTCTACTCTATTATTATTATCTAACAACCCATGCAATTGTTTGTTTCACACTAAAGATACTTACACGTAGTAATTAAATATTTAATTTATATTTGATGAATTTTGTGTATAAATTTTACACATTATCGATAAATTAAATAATGTCACTTCATTAATAATAAAAATAAATTTTTATAAAAATTAAATAAATATATAAAAATTTATTTTTTAAAAATTTTTTTATTAATGAGATAGTATCATCTAATTAATTGATAAGATATCACATCCATATACTGATAGTAAATTAAATATAAAATTTTAAATATTTATGGCTGATTATGTTTTTGAAAAATAGATGTTATTTCATTTTGAATTTCAAAAGCATTTATTATTCATTCAATCTGAAATGTAACGGAAATGTAACTTGAATATTCAAAGTTTTCCCAAGAAATCAATGTAATAGAGATAATTTATCCAAAATTTGCCCAATAAAACAACAATTTTCCCAAATAGAACCTTCTTTTCTTCCCTACGTATTCCCTTTTAATGTTTAAGCAGCAGCTTATTAATTAATTATTTCATACTTTTGTGAACCTAATTCACATTTACAAATTAATCTATGCCACAAACTACAAACGATTGCATAATTTATTGAACATGGTTTCATTGGTTAGAGATTAGTTGACATTAGTATTACATATTTACAATTAATATAAGAAATCAATTAATAAAATAAAACAAATTAAAAAATTATCAATATAAACTCGATCCAACTCTCATATAGTGAAATTTGAACTTTGGGTTTTTTTAAAAAATATAAATTATTGATAAAAGAAATTGAATTTGAGCCTTTTGTAAAATATAAAGAAGAGGGGTGTGGACTAATTAGCTTAGCTTTATAGTTTAAAATCTTCATTTTTGAAAAAAAAATAATAATAAATGACTAGTTCCTTTTTTCAAACATATGGAGGTCCATATGAGTTTACATATTTGCTAATAGGTCACAAGGAAATTGGAAGCTTACCTTCTTAGATATAAAAATTCTGGGATTTTCCCCTCTTTAACTGTCTACTCGTAATTAAACATTTTTTTCTTTATAAATTATTAGTAAAAAATAATTAGTTTTGGTTGGTACCAAATTTCATCTCGTCATTTTTTTACAAAGTGGATAGTAGTTTGTGAATAGAAAAAAAATTGTACATATTAAAATTAAAAACAAATTATTAGATATTTTATCTTTAAAATAATTATATAAATCAATTAAATTAATTATAAAATCCCTCTTATCATTCATTGAACTTAACTAATCATGTTAATGATTACGTTCTAGAGTGGAGTATGAAATATGACAGACAAAAATGTGTCATAAATCCCTATATTTTTTAATTTTTAAAAATTTAATCATTTTAATATTATTTTAAAAAATTTAGTACTTATAATATTAGTTTTTAAAAAATTTAATTCAATCATTAATAATAAATAAAGATTAAATTTTTAAAAATAATATTATAAAAACTAAAATTTTTAAATAATATTATAAAATTTAAATTTCTAAAAAAAAGAAAAAAAAACTTATGACAAATTTTAATAAACATAGCCAGTAGAGATGATTCCCATTACCTAACTAGTACAATGTTGTTGCAATAAAAAAAGTTGTAGCATGTAATATGGCTAGTACAGTGGAGCCCAATCTAGAGAAATAAGAAGTTTGGCTAACACTTTTTAGGTCAGCCGATTGCCTACCAATTCCATGGGCATGAATAACGATGTATCGACGAAACAAATTCAAGTAATAAAGTGGGACCTATGGTTGGTGATGAAATCGAAGTTGATCTCATCCACTTCGACTTCCACTGACAACTGAACTCTAACTCTGAAAATTATGATCACATATCAGATGATTAGAATCTGCTCTTTTGTTTCACTTTCACTTCGAGTTTATACCATGAGTGGGTAACATTGCACCGGTGGGTAAAACAAACACCATTTTAATTTAAGATATATTTTTTAAAAAACTAATTTTCCTATGAAATAAAAAACAAAAATGGTTATTGATGATGGGGATGAGCTTGGACAGGAGTAGGAGGGGATGAAACAAGCGCCAGTGGCTCCCTATGAGCAAGCCACATGTCCAACTAAAGTCGAACCTAGGAGCGTCGTCAGTCGTCACAAACTGTCAGTGGGCCACTGTTTTTTATTTCTTTTTTAATTCAGAATGCAGTGAGCACGCTAGATGGTGGCCTGCCTCTGCTTTGCTTGGCTTAGACCAATTAATAAAACTTAAATGTCTCCCCAATTTCAATATTAAACCAGCTCATTCTAGAATCTGGATCAATTAATCTTCAAATTAGCTCAAACCCAGAACCAAACAAGACTTTATTGCTCCAACTTTGACATATTTATATTTTGTTTCAAGGAGAAAATCAAAATGAAATAACAATTGAAAATCAGGTCACATAATGAGTAAAATTTTCTAAAATTTGTTATTATTGAACAATATCAAGATGCAGCAAGTACAGAAACTAGTAGGTCCTAAAATTTTCTCTTTGGACAAAAGAAAACATTTTCTTGTCCAGAAAACAAAAGAAAAATGTACTTACTATATCCAAATTCTTGCATAAGATATATAGGACCTTTCGATTCCAAATTAATGTCCCATTCAGAAAGCAAGAAGGACCAAGAATCCAGAAACCAAAGCCAATAACCCCACTTTGAGATTCCGGCTTGCACCATAAAAATTTTCAACAGGGTACAGTTCCCCTGGCGGACCAGTTACGTAGATAAAGGATGGCGGAATAGGTGGTGGTGGACAGTATTGAGTTGGCGGGTTTTTTGGTGTAGGTGGTGGCAGTGCCGGTGGTGAAGGTGGTGGAGGGCATGGTGGCGGTGGCGACGGTGGTGGAGGACTTTGTACACATGATGGGGTACACTTGACGCCTTGGTCACCTGGTACACTGTTCTCATCAAGCTTCCTTGATTCCAAGCCGTTGATGGGACATGCAATAGTGGCGATTACAAAGCATATGGTTAGTGTTATAATTGGAAGATTAAAACGGCTAGTTTTTATGGACATGGTGGTGAATCCGATTGCCGCTGGAGCTCCTTTCTTCAGCTCAGATGAGGAATTATATCGATCTTTTAGACAGAAAAGAAGAGAAGGAATTTTATGAAAGATTAAGAGAAAAGGAGTTTGTAAGAGCTCCTGTTATTAGGTACATGAAAGACTTTGAGAGACTTAAGTGAAATGCACTTGGTGAAATTAGGATACAAAGCTAAGAATTTAAGAAGGGCAAATTGGAGTCAATGAGACGTTTCTTGAGGGCTTTTTTTTCCACGTTTTAAGTCTGGTTGCCTTGTGTGATAAGGGAATCCCACCGCATGTGGGAATTATGAGAAAGTCCAAGAATAAGGCCCCCACCTTAAATTTATCATTTATAAGTTTTTGTTTCATATTATATCCTACCTAATTTTGAATTATGATTATAATCTAATACTTACAAATGACATATTTTCATCATAAATAAATTAATTATTATCTTTTTAATCAATGATATAAATAAATATATATTTTTTTACAAAAGATATCATAATATGAGAATAATTGAATTATTGAATTATAAATATTTAGATTTAAATATTAAATTTATTAGGTATCAATTTTTAAAAGTAATTATATATATATGTAGAGTTAAGCCTCGGATTTATATAAATTATTGATTTGATTAGTTGGCAAAAAGAGCTAGATATTGACTTAGGAGTCGTCACCAATATTTTTTGTTTAAGTGCGATTGATCACATAAGGAATCTATCTTTTCAATAAACACCTAAGCTTGATTAAGGATCCCTAAAGAATAGGGTTGGGTCTATTAATCAAAACAAGGTTCAGAAGTTTGATTACGAGTGAGAAAGGTTATAGTACCCTCATAACGCTCATCAAAAGATAGTACTGGTTTAATTTCGTGTTATCCAATAAGCTTTAAAAATTTTACTAAGTAATTAATTATTAGAAATTATTCTTAATTAACTACAATATTTTTGACAAAAAATTAAGAAAAATTCCTTCATCTCAAGAGTATACAAGAAAACTACTGTTTCACTTACAGAAACTCCATCGTTAGATTATTTACCATTAAAAATTTTTCAATAAAAGAAAGAAAAGAAATAAATAAAATAAAATAAAATAAAGGAATAATGATTCAACTTTTGATATAAATCTTTTTCTTTTCATTAAAAAAAAAAAACTCATTGCTTTTGTACAAGGAAAGTTAATACTTTCAACTTTTCCTTAAAGCATTTGGAGATTTTTATTTTAAGGGAAATTGATACTTTCAACTTTTTCTTAAAAATATCTTTTAAAAATTTTTATTTTTTAGAAATTTTATTTTTAAGAAAAATTGATATTTTCAACTTTTCCTCAAAAATATTTTTAGAAATTTTTATTTTTTAAAAATTTTATTTTTAAGAAAAATTGATACTTTCAACTTTTTCTCAAAAATATTTTTTAGAAATTTTATTTTTAAGAAAAATTGATACTTTCAACTTTTTCTAAAAAATATATATTTTTTATTTTGTGTTCAAAGGAAATTGATACATTCAACTTTCCTTTAAAAATATTTTGTTTAAAAATTTTATTTTCAAGAAAAATTGATACTTTCAATTTTTCTTCAAAAATATTTTTTTGAAAAATTTTATTTTAGGAAAATCATTGAAAAAAAATAATAAAAATAAAATAAAAAATAAAAAAAATTAAGGAATACCAAATAACTCTAATAATAATAATAGATAAATAAATAAATAAAATAAACAAATAAAATAAAATAAAAACCTTGGAGCGGTTTGGCTCGGTTTGAATATCGACTGGCACACAGGTTTGTGAATCGGGTTGTGATCGGGTCGGGTCACCCACTGACAAAATGCGCGGATCCTGGGTTTATTAATGCCCAAAATGACGTCATTTTATGATACTATAAAATGCTAATTTTAGCCTTTTTTCAGCAAAGTTCTCTTCTTCCCTATCTCTCTACTCTTCTTTTCTTTCCCTCTCTTTCTAAGTTTTCCAAGAACACCAGTGGAAGCTCGTCGGATTCTGAAAAATATGGTCGAAATTTGGGTTGTTCGCTGGAAATTCACTAAAAAGTTGATCGGTTTTCTGGAAATGTTATGCCGAAAATTGCATAATTGGTTAAAAAATTCAACCGACATTAAAAAAGTCACCAAAAAATTTAAATTTCGTTAGAAAATTCAACCGAAATATGAAATTTCCAAAAATTTCTTAGAAAAAAATTGCCAAAAAAAAATCTTAAAAATCTTAAGATCACTTCTAAACCTTTTTTATGCCCTTTTTGCTTTTCTTTACTCTCTGTGTGTTTCTCTGTCCCTATGTTCTGTGTTCTAGTGTCTATTTATAGGGATTGATCAGAAGAATTTTTGATCAATCCTAATTTCATCTGGGATTGAGATTCAATCTTTGAATCTAATCCAAACTTTACCAGCCCCTAGATTTACGGCAAAAAAGTTTCTTCTAGAAAAAAAATTATATATAAAAACAATAATAATTAAAACAAAATTTAGATTAGATAAACTAAGAAAAATAATAATAATAAATAAAAATAAAAATGATCCCTATTTGGACCAGGCCCAATTGATCCAGGCCTAGATCAAATTGGGCATCTACAGCTGCCCCTATTTACACATTTTTTGTAAAACAAAAATTGTGCAAAGACGTAGACACCCATTCAAGACTCAATTTGACACTTTTTTTTATTTTTTTTATGTTTTCCTTTTTTTTTTTAGTCAAAGCTTCTCTAAGCAGAGGCTCAACGACTTTGAGAAACACAAATGCTCTTCTAAATAGAGGCTCAACAACTTTAAAAAAATAAACAAGGCTCCTCTAAACTGAGGCTCAACAAATTTGAAAAAATAAATAAAGCTCATCTAATCAACAACTTTTGAAAAATAAATAAGGCCCTTCTAAACAGAAGCTCAACAATTTTGAAAAAAAATAAACAAAGCTCTTATAATCAGAGGCTCAACAACTTTTGAAAAATAAACGCTCCTCTAAATAGAGGTTTAACAACTTTGAAAAAATAAACAAAGCTTATCTAATCAAAGGCTCAACAACTTCAAAAAAAATAAACAAAGCTCCTCTAATTAGAGGCTCAACAACTTTTGAAAAATAAACAAAGTTTTTTGACAATCATGTCTAGAGGAGTCAAAGATCGTGTTTGAAAAAATTTTAGGAGATTATGTCCAAGGGTCTTATAAATTGATCATGATATCGAGAGATATCCTTTTTCAAGGATTAGAATCTTATCTCACAAGCTTTTTCTCAAATTTGAAACTTTTACATCGAAAAGTCTTCACATCTGTCTTTTCCATGTGGGATCCTAGAATACCCCTGCTTTTTGAATTTATGCACTATACTTTTTTAAATATAGTATATGCCATGTAATGCATGAAAAATTTGATGCATACTATGCAAATGTCGGCTAATTAATTCCCATTCAGTTGTAGTACTCAAGTTTTTCAAGCTCTTTTCTTGGGCCTCGAACCCTTTATTCTTCAAAGACCAAGTCAGTGTAACTCTCAATCATCTCTTTCATTTAGATTTGATGCCAAGTCAGTCTCCATGCCAATGAATTTTTAGATTTGATGTTGTATTCTACTTATCTAACTTACCTTATCAAGTTTTCAACTTAGATAAATCCCCCTTCTTTTTCATTTTTTCCTTCTTTGTTTTTTTTTATTTTTTTTCAAACATAATACTTTTTCATAGCATCAAAATTTATAGGATGGGGCAAATCACTTTCATCCATCTCAGCTAGTATTAACGCTCTACCTAAGAAAGCCCGTTTCATCATATATGGCCATTCTCAATTCAGAATCCATTTTCTTCTATTATCATGCTGATTTGAGATAATTCTTTTTAAGACTAACTTTTTCTCTAAAAAATAATGAGGTTGAACTGTTTTGTCATGAGCCCTCATCATTCTTCTTTAATATAGTTGACCATGGCACAATGCTGTTAATCTCTTTTCTTCTATGAAATTTAACTGTTCATAGCGTTCTCAAATCCACTCAGTTTCTTTTAGTTCAACTTCTTTTAGAACCCTCAAGGATGAGATCTCTACTTCTACTGACAATATAAATTTCATCTCATAAACTAAAGAAAATGGAGTTGCCCTAGTAGAGGTGCACATTGATGTTCGATATGTATGTAGTGCAAATGGTAACTTTTCATACCAATCTTTGTAGGTCTTGGTCATCTTCTCAAGAATTCTTTTTATATTTTTATTAACTGCTTCAACTGTCCTATTCATTTTTGGATGGTATGGCACCGAGTTATAATGCTTGATCTTGTATTGGGCACATATTACTTGCATCATCTTGTTATTCAGATTTTTAGCATTATCCAAAATGATTATAATTGAAAGTCTATATCTATAAATGATCTATCTTTTTTTGAACTTACAAACCACAGATCGTGTTACATTTGTATATGATATTGCCTCTACCGATTTTATGAAGTAATCTATCATCACGAAAATAAGCATATGCCTATTAGAAGCCTTTGGGGTAATAAGATCAATGACATCCATGTCCCACATTGAAAATGGCCAAGATAGTGCCAAAACATGTAAAGCAGATGGCAAAGCATGGATTTTATAGCATATATCTAGCATTTATAACATTTATGAGCATAATCAATGCAATCACTTTTAATTATCAACCAATAGTACCCTACTCTCATGATCTATCTTGCCATTATATGTCCATTGGCATGTGCCCCACATATTCCATCATGCATTTATTTAATAATTTTTTTATCTCAACAATACTTGATATAGCTCTTTTTGTACAAAACATTCCCATCTAGGAAGAAGCTCATAGCTAATCTTCAGATGACCCTTTTATCATTCTTCGTTACTTAGACTGGATATTACTAATTCTTAATTTACTGTAATATATCATTAAATCAAGGTTTCCCATCCTCCTCTTTTTCTACATTGGAGTAATGAGCCGACATATCCTTAACATCTAATCTGATAGGCTGAATGTTAGTATTATCACTAATTCGACTCATTACAGCCAGAGTAACCAAGGCATCGACAATCAGATTATTCTCTTGAGGTAAATGATTGAACTGGACATCTTTAAACTGCTTTATCAACTCTAAAACATACTTATGATATGAAACGAGTTTTAAATTTTTCGTCTCTAATTCTCCTTTCAATTGATATATAATTAGAGCTGAGTCCCCAAACACTTTTAATACTTTAACTTTTTTATTTATAGCAGCTTGTAAACCCATGACATATGTCTCATATTCAACATGTTATTTGTGCAATTAAAATTTAACCTCGCTGTTATAGGGTAGTATTATTTTTTCGAAGAAATCAGAATTACCCCTATTCCATGTCCCAAAGCATGGTAGCTCTATCAAAAAACATCTTTCAGTACTTTTCTTCATGCTTTCTCTTTTATAATTGGGAAATAGCCATCAGATCTTAATAAAAAAACTCTAATCTCATTGGTTCATATTCTTTAGTAGCACGATCTACGAGAAACTCAGCTATAGCATTTCATTTTATTACTTTTTGACTTACATATATAGTATCATATTTCGAGAGCATTATTTGTCACCTAGCAATTCTCTCAGACAAATAAGGCTTCTCAAAGATGTATTTAATTGGATCTAATTTTACTATAAGTTAAGTAGTATGATAGAGCATGTATTTTTTGAGTCATTTGATAGTCCAAACTAATGCACAACACATTTTTTCCAAAGAAGAATACTTAGACTCATATTCGATGAATTTTTTACTTAGATAATAAATATCTCTCTCTTTTCGATCATATTCATCTTGCTGTCCCAGCATACATCCCATTAAATTCTCGCACACTGTCAAGTATAAAATTAAAGATTTTCCTGAAACAGGTGGCACCAACACTAGAGGATTTGACAAGTATTGCTTAATTTTATCAAAAGCCACTTGACATTCCTCATTCCATTTCTCATGGTTATTTTTACAGAGAAGCTTAAAAATGGGATCACATTTATAAGTAAGTTGAGATATAAATCGCAAAATGTAGTTTAACCTTTCTAAAAAATCTCAAACTTCTTTTAGTGTACTCGGAGGTGACAAATTTGAATAGTCCATATTTTGTCTGGATTGACTTCAATATCTCTTTCACTGATCACAAAAGCCTAGTAACTTCTTTGACTTTGCCCCAAATGTGTACTTGGCTGGGTTCAATTGAGTTGGAATTTTTTCAACCTCTCAAATAACTTTTTGAGGTTGGTGACATGATTTTTATTTTCACGAGATTTTACAATCATATTATTCACATATACCTCAATTTCTTTGTGCATCATGTCATGAAAAAATGTCACCATGGTTTTTTGGTATGTTGCCCTAGCATTCTTTAACCCAAAAGGTATGATTTTGTAGTAAAATATCTCTTATATGGTCATAAAAATGATTTTTTTCATATCATTTGTAGCTATTTTTATCTGATTATACCCTGAAAACCCATCCATAAAGGAGAACATTAAATGCTTAGCCATGTTATCTATCAATGTATTGATATGAGGTAAAGAAAACTTATCCTTTGGGCTAGTCCTATTCAAATCATGATAGTCTACACACATTCATACTTTTTTATCTTTATTAAGAATTGATACTATATTGGCTACTCACTCTGGATACTTAGTCACTTGTAAGAAACCTGTGCCAAATTGTTTCTTCACTTTTTCTTTGATCTTTAGTAGCATTTCAGGCTTCATTCACCTTAATTTTTGTTGGACTGGCTTACATTCTGGCTTTAGGGACAGTTTATGCTCTACTATCTCCGTACTCAGTCTTGACATATCCTGGTAAGATCAAGCAAATATATCCATGAATTCTCGAAGTAGATCTTCCAAATGTTATCTATCTCTTGATGAAAGTGAAGTGTAAATTCTGACATCTTTCTTATTTTTCTCATCTCCTAGATTCACTAAGTTAGTTATCTCCTGATGAGGCTTAATTGGCTTACTTTCTTATTTTATCAATCTCATTAGGTCTAGAGTTATAACATACTCGTGAGAATCATTTTCATTGTCAAGTTCATAAGTGTTAATTGAATTTTCAAAATTAACCTCTTGATCGTTACCATAATTATCTTTTTATTCATTTAAAGACCTGAAATTGAATGAAATGGGATATATTGGCAAGATGTGTTTGAAAAATAAAAAAATGGCAATAATGAAGGCACAAGAAAAAATGAATGAAAATGCATCATTCTTAATTTTTATTAAAGCAATAAAAGATAAATGACCCAAACAAGAAAGATCACCCTAATGCCTTGGGCAATAACTATTGGGATGTACAATTACATTGAAATAGTCCCAAAGGTAAAAGGTATTTCAATGGTACTCCAATTGTTCAACTCATAATTTGGCGGACAATGGTGAACCCACCCTTCTTGTTCAAGCCTCGTTTCATCTTCAATAACATGGATGGTCAATTGAACGAATACCTCTTCCATACTTTGTTCACAATCCTCTTATGCATTTAGGTACATGAATCTTTCAGGCTTGAAAGTCTCATACAAGTGTAGGATGATCATTAATCTTACTGTTTTACCCACTGATATTCTTCTGATCTCCCATTCTTTTACTTCATAACCCAGGCTTAACCTTTTACTGTTGGAGGTTCTTTTATTCCCTGTAAGTTCTTACTTAGCTCTATTCTTAGATACCAGCCCTTATTGATGACTTGGTACATTACTATCTTTAAAAAAGGTTGATTTTTATATCCTTCACCTATAGAGTTGACTAACTCGAAAGATCGATAAGAGCATTCCATTGCTTTTTCAGTAACTTCTATATATGGGGCATTTAATGGCTGAGTTACCAATATATCTTCTTCTCCAAACACTACCACTAACTGACCTTTCACATTGAACTTAATTTTTTGGTGCAAGGTAGAAGGAATGGCCCATGCCATGTGAATCTATGCCCTTCGCAGTAGATAGTTATAAGATTGAGAGATATCTATCACTTGAAACTTTACATTAAAAGTGCATGACCAATTTACAAGAGCATCTTAATATCTCTTAAGACTTTCTATCTAATCTTATCAAAAGCTCGCATGACCATTTGACTATCTTCATATGAGAGTAGTCGATAAGTAGCCTTGCCAAAGTTGACATAGGCATGACGTTGATAGCGGAGCCATTATCAATAAAGACTTTGGCCATGATATGGCTTTTGTATTTGACTGTGATATACAGAGCCTTGACACTTCTCCTTTCTTCTGAGGGAATCTCATCATCACTAAATGAAATATAGTTCGGCATGACTAGATTTTCAACTAAATGGTTCATATATTCAATAAACACATTATGTGCCATGTATACTTGGTTCAACACTTTTAGCAAGGCATTTCGGTGTAGTTTCAAATTCAAAAACAGTGATAATAATGAGATTCGTGTTGGCATTTTATTTAATTATTCAACCATAAAATATTCACTGTGTTTTATCAGTTTTAGGAATTCATAAGCTTTTTTTTCTGACACTAGCTTTGGACGATCCTCTTCAGGTTCCACTTCGGGGTTATTTCGCTCTTCACCTACCTTGGCTTTTTTTTTTCTAGCCTTTTCTAGCATTTCTGGAGTATAGCATCTTTCACTTCGGGTGTTGCCCCCTACACCTGTTATGTTAGCAGCATCGAACTTAGAAGCATTTTTCTTTTGCCCCTGAACTACCATATCACAACCATATTTCCAGGGTATAGCTTTGTCATCCTTATACTAAAATGGAGCCAGGACCTTGAAAGTTATTGGCTTGGGAATGAGTTTGTCTATAACTGACTTTGGCTTATTGCCACAGTAAATTGCCACCGACTTTGGAAAGAATTTTGTTGGCTTGTCGATCATCAATACCGCCTCACTTTTTGAGATTTTTCTTTTTTCATAGAGTTTCACCTGATACAAATCCATGAGCTTTTGTACCTCTTGGTAAAACTGCTTACAAATTTTGATAAAATGACCAATTATCCCACTATGATATTTACAGCTAGTACCTGCTATATATGTCGTAAGATAACAGTGCAGACTTATTGGTTGTATTATGTCAACTTTCCACAAAGTATCAAATAGTTGATTGAAAGGTGTCTTAATATCTATAACTTTTCTCTTCAAATGACGTTCCTGTTCATTACTCAGGGCATTTACGTTATGATTAGGTAAAAGATTGCCACTAACATTTGGTGTAATTACCCTCTTTGTATCAAAGCTAATCATTTCATCCTTGATCAAATGTTACACTTTATGTTTTAGGACAGTGTAATTCTCAGTGAAATGACCAACAATCCCGAAGTGATAGTCACAATAGGTTGTGTGATCATACCACTTAGGGTAAGATGGCTTGAGTGGCTTTAATTTGCTAGAGTAATCAAATAACTATTGTAGAGCTCACGATATAACTCTGTATAGGTCATAAGAATTAGGTCGAATACAGACTTTTCATGAGTAGTTTATTGCTCCTGTGATCCACCTATTGGACTAGCTGGACGGGTCTAAGGTCTAAAGGTAGGTTGAGTGTTAAGACTGTATGTGGTATTTTGAGGCCTAAAGGAGGGTTAATATGTTTAATGATAAGATGACTGTGAGAATGGTTGGTATGGGTAAGGAAAAATATTATTCATAGCAGGATAATATAAAAGGTATCTTTGTGGTGGGTAGGGTTGATAACCCTAAATTGTTGCTTATCAAAGCTCACAACTTGAGCTTCAGTATTTTTTTCTTTGGGGCTCTTTTACTTGATGCCTCTCCTCTTTCTAACTTGTCATTCTTGATAGCACTTTCAATAATTTCTCTCAAAATCATGATGTCGGTGAAATTTTTGGTTGCATTTCCTATCATCTTTTCATAATAAGAAGATTTCATAATGCTGACGAATAACACTATAGTTTTCTTTTTAGTTAGAAGAGATTGCACTTGAAAAGCTACATCCATCCACCTTTAGGTATATTCCTTGAAAGACTCA
This sequence comes from Durio zibethinus, assembly GCF_047325235.1. Lineage (NCBI taxonomy): Eukaryota > Viridiplantae > Streptophyta > Magnoliopsida > Malvales > Malvaceae > Durio > Durio zibethinus. The sequence goes on from NC_143166.1 coordinate 3,800,593, forward strand.
TTTACCTTTTTCTTCAGATTCTGTAAAGATAAACGATCAGGAGCTATATCCATAATATACCGATATTAACTAATAAAGTCATGGGCCATATCGCTCCAAGAACAAATGCAAGTTCTATCTAGTTGGACATACCACTTAGCAGCGGAGCTCGTAAGGTTATCTTGAAAAACATTCATTGATAATTTCTCATTATGAGCATGGGCTACCATCTTTCGATTGTACATGGTGATATGAGTCTTTGGGCACTTCGTACCATCATATTTCTCAAATTTTGATACTTTGAAATTTGGTGAAATAATCACATCTGGGACTAAGCATAGCCTAGTAGCATCGACAAAACCATAAAACCTAATTCTTTCTACAGCTCGTAGCTTTTGTTCCAGCATACTAATATTTGAATCTTTCTGAGATTCCACCACATTTGCCTTTTTTTTCTCATTTTCTTTCAAGTCATCCAAATCAAGACTTGGATTGGTTCTACTGCCTTTTTAGTAAAAATCAAATCTACATAGCTATGGTAATACCCTAGGTTCGAAGCTGATGATATTTTACGATATACAGGATATGTGAACTGCTATGTTGGTATATCATGTGTGGACTGGGCTTATTGTGGACCAAAATCAAGAAGATATAGAGGATCGACCACTTATTGTGATGAAAGACCCTGTTGGCTTATGTTCTCTTTTCCCTTGTTTAACTTGTTTAACTCATTCTCAATCTTTTTTTGTGCTTTTTCCAATTTCTCAAATCGATGAGAGTTTTCTTGCTCCATTTGTCTAACTCTGGCTATTATGTTATATCTGTAGGTAGGATTCTTGCTAGATGGAGCTATTCTTGAACCTTGAATACCATATCTTAGAATTATCAAATTTATATGACTATCTCATGATTACTTTGTTAAATGTATTGAATGAGAATGCAATGAATGAAAATGCATGCATGAAAAGAACATTTGCTTTAAGACAGTGTTCAACCAAAAGATTTCACTTATTCCAAAGAACTTTCATTTACATAGAATTTATCATCCTAGAGTTATAACCATAAAATCGTTTGATATGCTCATACTGGTCTCTGGCTTTCTCGATGAAAGTCAGGAGACACTGCCCATGTTCTCTTACTGAGGCCACCATTTGTTTCTGTTAGCCTTGAATTGATCCTTATTTTGAAATGAAAAAACATTGAAGCTAAATAAACTTGATCAAGACTTTGAAAAAGGATTTATTTAGTACATGTTTTTAAGTTTTATATTTTTGTACTAAATAAATAATATGATTTTCAAAGCTTAAACAAACCTTTCTTTGTTTTCATATTTCTCAAACCAAATTTTCCTTTAAAGATTATTTATTTGAGCTTAAATGAAAGTCCAACTGTTGTTTTTAAAGTGAACTTATTCATTTTGGACTTAATACAATTTTAATAATATTGGTTTTGAGAATAGATTAACTTAAGAAAGTTATTTTACAAGAATAAAGTTTTCCAACATTGAATTTATTTTATTTTTCTGTATAAATTCACAAGGTTTTAATAGTTGAATTTTATATGGTTGGAAAGCTCTTTGAGTCTACTTTCTAATAGATCAAACAAAATAAAAATTCAAATTTTCTAAGAAAAGATTTTAAATTTTTACTAGACACACTGCAGTTATCCAGAAAATTGCACAATGTGTAGATTTGAAAATTCACTATAATTCGTATATAGTGAATTAGGTGATGAACTTTACATGGATAGAAAGCTCTTTAAGTCTAGTTTCCAAATCGTCAAACAGTTTATATTTGGATTTATATATCTCAAGTTATGGTCAAATTAGTTAGTAGAGTACAAAACAGGAAACAACTACCCAGCAGCTGACAGGATCGATCCCCTCATAGAAGGGATCGATCGGTTCTTAATTTTACGATGTAAATTGGTTCAAAACATGAATCAATCGATCTCCTCATGGAAGAGATCGATCAGTTTTGGGCGTGGGCACTCCAACAGCTATTTTTTTTCATCATTCCAACGGGTATTTCTTCACTCCAAGCTTCCTCAACAGCTACTTCTTCAATTTCTTTATAAATTGAGCACTCCAACACACCAAGAAGTTTGATGAATTAAGAGAACAAGAGCCAATAAGCCACATTTTCATTCTTTTAAAGAATCAAGAGTTTTTAGAGCTTTAAAGTCCATATCTTTGTATTTATTGTATCCAATTTTTATTTGTTATTCATTCATCATTTTCTTGTACTTAAACTTAGCAAACACTTAGCCTTAGAGAGGTTGTTCTATTGTTTGCAAAACTACCTTTGATATACAAGGGTGAAAGAGAACAAGAGGTGAGGTATCCTCTTGAGAGCTTTGTAGTGAGATTTGGTAAAATACTATAAAGGGTAGAAGTTTCTATCTTAAGCCTTAGAAAGAAAAAAGATAGGTTGTATTTTGAATTCAAGAATAGTGGATTGAAGCTTTGGTGTGGACAACCAAGAAGAAAGGATGTAGGTGCCTTATGGAAAAGAATCGAACATCTATAAATCATTGTATTTGATTTCTCTATCCCTATCTCCTTACAATTTATTGTTGTTTATATTTGATTTTAAATTCATTAATTATTATTATTTGCATTATATTTTTATCAAAAGTGCTTATTGTTTTAATTTTCATTCAACTATATTGAAATCATTTGTTTGGGAAGAATTTGGAGAAATCTAATTCACCCTCATCTTGGATCATCATCTAACCTATAAAGCTAACAGTTTCAATGCCTCTTTTACCATCTCTCTTGCCTTACATACCTCTTTATAAATTTAGGTTGTTAAGTGCTCAATATACTCATGTTTTCTTAGATTTTTCTTTTTACCACATCATACTTGGTAAGATAACTCTCTATGCTCTCTAACCAATGTAGTAATATAATCTTCTTGTTCATTCAACATTTGTCTCAACCTACTTAAATAATTGTTTAACATGTTATTTTTTATCTGTACTTGGTTACTTTCTTCTTCTAATTCAGTATATTCTTACTTCAATCACTCATTCTCTTCAGTTAGCTCAATAATTGTTATCTTTTTGGCCTTTACCCTTACACATAACCTTTTATGTTCTTGGTGTAGCTTCACTAGGTCTTCAACAGTTGTATCACATTCTCTAACGGTCTTACAAACTTTAGCTTCATGTTTTTTAGCTCTATCTTTCCACTGATCTTTTTCTTCTTGAAACTTCTGAATCTCTTACTTTAGCCTATCCTTTTTTACCTTGAATTCCTTCATTACAAGTTCCAATTCTGGTGGTATCTTTTTAGGCTTTCCTCATGTTGGCGGTTGAAAGCTTTCATAAGTGAATACCATTTTCTGTCTTTGTCTTGCTCTCCAAACCAAGTATCTCTGAGTGGCCTTATTAGTGAACAGTCCAGGACTCATTCTACGGGGGTTTTTTCATGCTTTAATCACCTCATTCATCCTTTGAAATGCTTTTGGCTCACTATAAGAAAAATTTGATTGATGAAGCTTATGCATTATGGGAATGAACTGTTCTACCCCACACTGCCTCTTCACTAAAAGTGGCGCATAATTTATTGCTCCCCATAAACCCAAAAGTGGGACCACAATGTTATCTTCACACTGCTATAGCATATATTCATGATTCATCCATATGACCAACTATCTTACTTTGGCATTTGTCAGTTTTTATAAGAAAGCTACCCACTCTTTTTTAGACTTTTATTCTGACTTTCACTTTCGTAAAATTTCTTGATCAGAGCTCGATTACGGACATAAAGCTTCGATAAGGCACATTTTCTCCATTCGAAGTGGCTTTTTATCCATAAGTACAATAATTGTATGCACCCTATAAAATGCCCTATATTTCGATAATAGTAATTCAAAGATCTAACAATCTCTAATAATATTATCGTTAAAAGATTACAGCCATTGATCATACTTTCGAAGAAGTTAATCACTGCTATTTTAATATAACCCAAAACCTTTGAAAATATCACCATTCTATATAAGGCTAAGGCAAATACGTTTAAACCCCTTTTTTCGTCGACATGTTGCACTAAAAAATCATGAAAAAACTTTCAAGGTAGGCAAACCTATTTTTGTTTCTTCTTTGTATAAGAATCCACAATCTCTTTGTCTATCCCCATGAGATGGGTCAAATTCTTATGAAATTTTGATTTGTGTTTTTTGACATATATCTTGTTAGGAGCCTTAAGGTGCAGATCTAACAAAGTCGAATATTCTTCAATGGTTGGTATCATATCAACTTCATTGAAGATGAAACACTTGTATATAGGATTTCAAAATTGTATTGCAGCTCTAATTAGTTGATTGTCGACATTTACTGTAAGAATGTGTGCTATATGCCCATGTCTCTAGCAAAAATCTTCTTATCTTGATGGACTCATCTTTTTTCATATATCAACCAAATCTTCTAGATTATTTTATTTGAGGATGATAGATGTCTCTTGAGACAAAGTAGAAGCATGGTCGATTGGTAAACAATTCTTTTTCTTTAGTTGAATCTTTTTTTATTGGACTTTTACTTCGTTGGGTAACTCACAAGGAGTTAATACAAACGAAGAGCAAACTAGTTGTTCTATGGAGTCCATGAAAAACTCATTGTTGAAGACCATCTTTCTGGCAAATATTCTTCATGCAACTTTATGATATGAGTATAGATCATGCAAACATGAATAAGAGAAAAGGTTAGTACATCAAATAAAGAGGAATAAATAAATAAATAACTAAATAAATTAAAATGTCACACATAATAAGAAGAATGAATCCTATACTTTTGGTCAATTCTAAAAGGAAGGAGATGGCTCTATCTATAGGTTAGACATCTCTAAGGTCCACTATATGTGGTTCGAGGTTAAAGTTTAAAGGTTTAAAAATTGCTCCTTACATCATTGTTCATTATAAACTAGTAAGACACCCTAATCTTTACCCATTATAGACTACAAGTGAAAAAGATTCAATTTGAGTGGGAGTATTTTGCTAGCTACTGTGGAGGCATTAAAACCTCACAAAAGTAATAGGTACTTCACTCCTTCATAGAGGGACGAAGCTCGGGTATAAAGCTTATGTTATGCACATGCATATGAATGACAGAATTAACGAAGTAAATAAATATGAATGAATAAAAAATCTATATAAAAGGTTCAATTTTATTAGGCTTTTGGATAACACAAATTTATTTGCTGGCTTGACTCTCAGTTGTCCCCAATGGAGTCACCAAACTATCATAACATATAGATCTGACGATCTATCGCTACATATTGACTTTAAGAGTCGCCACCAATCTTTTTTGTTTAGGTGCAATTGGCCACTTAGGGAATCTATCTTTCGAAGGAACACCTAAGCTTGATTAAGGGTCTCTAAAAGAATAAGTTCGGGTCTATTAACCAAAATAGGGTTCAAGAGTTCAATTACGAGTGAGGAAGGTTATAGCACCCTTATAACGCCCATCGAAAAATGGTACCAGCTTAATTTCATGTTATCCAATAAGCCTTAAAAATTTTACTAAGTAATTAATTATTAAAAATTATTCTTAATTAACTCCAATACTTTTAGCAAAAAATTAAAAAAAATTCTCTCACCTCAAGAGTATACAAAAAAAAAATATTGTTTCACTTGCAGAGACTCTATTGTCGGATTATTTAACATTAAAAATTTTTTAAGAAAAAAAAGAAAAAAAAAGAAATAAAATAAAATAAAATAAAGAATAGTTATTCAACTTTTGATATAAATCATTTTTTTTTTCATTTTAAAAATGAACTCATTGCTCTTGTACAAGAAAAATTGATACTTTCAACTTTTTCTTAAAAAAATCTTTTAAAAAATTTTATTTTTTAGAAATTTTATTTTTAAAAAAAATTGATACTTTCAACTTTTCTTTAAAAATATCTTTTAGAAAATTTTATTTTTTAGAAATTTTATTTTTAAGAAAAATTGATACTTTCAACTTTTTCTCAAAAATATTTTTTAAAAATTTTTATTTTTTAGAAATTTTATTTTTAAGGAAAATTGATACTTTCAACTTTTCTCCAAAAATACTTTTAAAAATTTTTATTTTCAAGAAAAATTGATACTTTCAACTTTCCCTCAAAAATATTTTTTAAAATTTTATTTTCAAGAAAAATTGATACTTTCAACTTTTCTCAAAAAATATATTTTTTTATTTTATGTTCAAAGGAAATTGATACATTCAACTTTCTTTCAAAAATATTTTGTTTAAAAATTTTATTTTCAAAAAAAATTGATACTTTCAACTTTTCCTCAAAAATATTTTTTTGAGAATTTTTATTTTAGGAAAATCATTGAAAAAAAAGAACAAAAATAAAATAAAATGAAAAATAAAAAAAATTAAGGAATACCAAATAATTCTAATAATAATAATAATAAATAAAATAAAATAAAATAAAATAAAAAAACCTTGAAACGGCTCGGTTCGACAGCTCGGCACCAGACACAGAAGCGGCTAAGAGGGGTGGCTTAAGTGGTTCGGCTCGACTCAGGTTGGCTTGAATATCGGCTGGCATACGGGTTTGCGAATTGGGTCGAGTCACCCATTCACAAAATGCACAGATCCTAGGTTTATTAATGCCCAAAACGACATCATTTTATGATACTATAAAAGGCTAATTTCGGCCTTTTTTCAACAGAGTTCTCTTCTCCCCTCTCTCTACTCCCTTTTACTCTCTTTTTTTCTCTCTCTAAGTTTCCCAAGAATACCGGTGGAAGCTCATCGGATTCTAGAAAATATGACCGAAATCTAGGTTGTTTATCGGAAGTTCACCAGAAAGTTTGTTGGTTTCTGGAAATGTTATGCCGAAAACTGGGTAACTGGTCGACAAATTCAACTGGTGTCAAAAAAGTCACCGAAAAATTTAAACTTCGTCAAAAATTCAACCGAAATCTGAAATTTTCAAAAATTTCTCAGAAAAAAATCACCAAAAAAAATCCTAAAAATCTTAAGATTGCTTCTAAACCTTATTTACGCCCTTTTTGTTTTTCGTTGCTCTCTGTGTGTTCTTTGTCCCTCTATTCTGTGTTCTAACATCTATTTATAGGGATTGATTAAAAAAGTTTCTAATCAATCTTAATTCCATATGAGATTGAGATTTAATATTTGAATCCAATTTAAACTCTATCGACCCTCAGATTTATGACAAAAAAATTTCTTCTAGAACAAAAATCATATATAAAAATAATAATAATTAAAACAAAATTAATATCAAATAAACTAAAAAATAATAATAAATAAATAAATAAATATGAGTTTTATTTGAATCAAATCTAATTAATCTGAGTCTGGACCAAATTAAATATCTATAAAGAGAATTTTCCTTGCACATGCATGTTTCTTTGGTATATAAAAAGAGAGGATTTCGTGTACAGCCTATACAGTTGAAGAAAAGTCAACTTTGCAGGTCACACTTTAACATTTATTGGATAATCAGAAAGTCTAATTTGGAATGCGCCATGTTGCACGCACATGATTAATGGATCAAAAAGAAATGTCTAATAATTGAAGTTTGATAGATATAAATATGTGGGATACCAATCAAACCAATAAATTAAACATGATCAAGTGCGAGCTAGCATGCAAAAATGTTAATAAAAATGCATGAAAATCATGGGCATATAAGTGATTTGAGGTGGGATTTCTTTATAATTTGTGTTATTTCTTCTATTTCTAAGGAAGATTTTCTTTTCTTTTTTTGGAAAAAAAATTGAAAATGAACTTTGAATCCAAAGTTGAAAGAGGTCAAGAGTCCATTTTAGGTCTTGGGACTGCATATGAATTTTGTGGGACTGGAATTTTGTATGATTTAATCTTAAAAATTACATCAAATATTGCAGGAAAAAAAGTCGTTCGATTCTTTGCCAGTTGAAATATGTACACATTAGGTCACAATCGGTAAGCATGATGGGTGAGAGATGGCTGTCAATTTAATATATAATCGTAATTCAGTTGCTTCACTTTTGAACAAATGCTCATGGAATACCATAAAATCAAACAAACAGTTGTCACTATCCCCAGGAGACTACTCCTTTTTATCAGGAAAAATACAAAAATTCCATGGGCAGGTGATGGACATGTATGGTGGATGGTGGTCACACACAGCTCGGACTAAGCCATTCTCAGCCCCCCAATTCAAAGGGTAGGAAACCTTACACCCTTTACACTACTCATGATGTCATGTTCCATTGCCATTCATTATAGCTAAGGATTCTTCCTTTGCCCAGCTTCTTCTTGTGAAAAAAAAAATCCCATTATTTCTTCTAATTTTCTCAATCTCTCTTTCCACTTTTGTGTTTGTTGGCATCCTCTTTTCATTATTGGTTATTCTTCGAGAGGTTTTCTTTCTTTTTTTTGTTTTGCTTCCCTAATGTCAATAAGAACACTATGATAATGCCTGAGTTAAAGACTCGTGGGACGTTTGAAGGAATGGTCTAATGGGACAAACTGATCAAACAAACAAAAACAGATGACAAACGGGACAAAAGGATAGGCAACCGGAAAACTGCAACAAACAGGATAAGATTTAAAAAAACCCATCGTACGTCTCTTTTTTTTTTTTTTGCTTTGAGGATAAAATATCAGGAATTTGGCAGCAATTTTTGAAATATGAAATCAGAAATCCAATGCGTTTTACGATAAGATGCTTATTGGCTTTGAAGGTCTTAATAAACTGTACTATATCATTTCTTAAGATACAAAAATTTCGAGATTTATAATTGGTGACTTACATTTCAATCATAACTAACACCTAAAGACCAAGAACTTAGAAATAAACCACTTGAAGTGACAGGGAGGAGTAGATTGATCATCACCTCTTCCTTGATTTATGCAAAGAAGAACATGTTAATTAGTAATTAGGACTTTTGGTTTATGAATTCGGTTTGTGAAATAGAATTTGATATGTAAAACTTTTTATAGCAATGACGAATTTGAGAGTACATTGTTCAGTTCCTTTTATGAGAATCTCTGCTTTAAACAAGAGGTCATGACATTGAGATACTGTGCTAGTTCCTTGGAGTTGGCAAGAAGGGATGGGTCACTCAAAAGAGCCTTGCCTTCCGGATCACGTCATAAAAAAATGTAAAACAATTTCTCATCAAGGTAAATTGAGACAGAATTTTGTTGGGTAATATATTTACTTTGAACTGAAACCTAACCTACGTAGAATTTGTATATTAATCTAGTGAGAAGAGGACTGGGGTAGGTGGACTTAATCGTGAAGAAAGGCAAGGAAAAGGAGGGGACAAGAAGTTGGAAAAATGGAATCTCCAACGGAAGAGATTGTTATTTGTTGGTGAGAAAGGCCACCGTCCCATTTTCTTAAAGCACCTTCCACCCTTTTTCTAGGCACAAGCTGGTCAACTTCCCTACTGATACAAAATTAATTTTAACTCCCAAGCATTGCTTTTGGACCTTTTTTAATACAGCATTTAAAATACTTGAGTCAAATTCACTGATGATCCATAAGTTTTTTTATCAGTTTCATCAATTTTATTTATGATCAATCACATATAAGACCCAGCCCAAAATTTTAATTAAGACTTAAACTGCGATCATTCCAAAATTTTGATCTTATTACCTGAAGGCAAACCAGTTTTAATTTGGCTTCTAATTGGCTTTAGTTAGAAATATTTTTTGATCCAAAGGCAAACTGATCATTTCTTTATTATAAATTATTAGCAAATAATCATGAGTATTTTTAATTTTTGAGTCAATTTGATATGTTAAACTGATATGATATATAGTATTACATCAATTTGATCACAGTATCAACTTATCCTATGAGTTTCTTACATTTTATCTGTAAATAAAATCATTCAAATATTATTTATTTAATTTGTTATCTCTTACTTTTTTACTTTTTTTTTTTTCTATTTTTCATAACCAAAATTTGATTTGAACGTCAGAATATAAATATAAAAAACATTTCTTATCTTTGTTTTTAACCACTTTCTTTCTTATAATTTCAAGATTTGGTCCCTCAACTTTAAACTTGGCACTAACAACTCCGTTTGAGAGATGAGATATAGGCTGTAAAAGTGTGTGTTGTCCACGTGAAAATATTAAAGGAAAAATAAGGGCTGATAGCAATTGCAAGCCCAATGTGTTTGATCACAGATGAATGGGCTTTTGGGTAGTGATGTTTAGTGGGCAGAAAATAACCATTTAGTTGACTCATGTTTCACATTTTAGGTGTAATGAAACAAAAACACAACCACCAAACATGCAATTCTGATAAAGCAGATACAAGGAAATCAATTTCGTAAAGGACAGTCCATTCGCATTAAAAATAAAGTAGGTTCGAATGGGTTGAAGTTGTATTTTAGTGGGATACATTTTGCATGAATCAGTTCTTTGACTTGTATTTGCATTTAACTTTTTGGTCTTTAGTTAAAGGAAATGAAATATTGTACTAATTCATTGTCAATTACACATGCTTTTATAAATTCAAAAAAAAAAAAAACCCATGTTTTTATCTTTATTTGATGAAGTAATGTGGTTAGAAGATAATCCCTCTTGCTTGATTTGCATGGTTTCAGGCTTTTTAGTGAATTTTTTCCATAAAAAAAATTAAAAAACAAAACAAGTAAAATTGATCAAAATGCGAAAAAATTTGCTCAACCATATAATTATTAACTATTGACCTAAAAAAAACAAGTACAATTATGAACTAATTTATTTGGATTTGATCATTAACATTAATAACTCGAGCTTTTTCAATCCAAGATCGTAAAGAATCTGAGCTCGTATTAACCCAAATTATAATATTATAATGATAGAAAAATACCATGAAATTTGTTCGGCACACCATGAAATTGAAAGTGAAATTGCTGAATAATGAGATCATGGAACACCAGATTCGGAAAATGAGAAACTTTTCCGACAGGAAATTACTAATAAAACCATAAGAAAAAACAATAGAAAAAGGTTAAATTGATCGGTTCGCTTGAAAACTCCAGCTCCTTTTTGTAACTAAGACACTGTTCTTTGTTAGCTCCACTAAAAAATCCACCCATCATGTCTCCCTTCAAAACCACCTTTATTTTTCTAATCATCATCGTTTTGATAGGCGTAGTCGCCGGAAAGACCCACGTCATCAATTTCCGATGGCAAAACCTCTACCCAGAAGGCATGGCCTGGGACCCATCTGCCCAGCACTTCATCGTGGGCTCTCTAAACCAGCGTACAATCCACTCCGTTTCTGATGCAGGCGTTGTCGAAACTCTAATTTCCGACCCAACCCTTCCAGAAAACGTCACCGTTGTAGGCCTCGCAGTTGATTCCATCAAAAAACGCCTCCTCGCTTGCCTCCACTCCATTTCGCCTCTCCCTCCTTTCGACGCCCTCGTCGCCTACGATCTCCGCACCCGCCGCCGCCTCTTCCTCTCCCTCCTCCCCTCCGACCCCGATTCCTCCTTCTCCTCCACCAGTCGCAGGCGGGACGTCGCGAACGACGTTGCTGTCGACTTCAAAGGCAACGCCTATGTCACTAATTCGGTCGGGAACTTCATCTGGAAAGTCAACGAAAATGGAGAGGCATCGATCTTTTCTAGATCTCCGTTATTTAGCCGTTACCCTTCTGTTATGGATCAAAACCACCCGTTTAACGATTGCGGGCTCAACGGAATCGCTTACGTCAGCAAGGGTTATTTATTGGTGGTACAATCCAATACGGGCAAGATGTTTAAGGTCGATGCGGACGATGGGAGAGCCAGGTTAGTTTTGCTGAACAAGGATTTGGTCATGCCAGATGGAATTGCGATACGGAGAGACGGCGTCGTTCTGGTTGTTTCCACGCAAAAGCTGTGGTTTTTGAAGAGCGATGATAGTTGGGGGGAAGGTGTGGTGTATGACGAAACTGCCCTTGATGTGGAAGGCTTTGCTACCTCGGTTGTAGTGGGGGAGGAAGGTAGGGTGTATGTGTTATATGGGCATGTCCTGGAGGGTATAATGGGGAAAGGGGAAGGAAGGGAGAGGTTTGAGATCGTGGAGGTGAGGTCTGAGAAAGAGAGTAGTGGGGAACATGTTTGGGTTTTTGTTTTGGTTGGGTTTGGTTTGGCTTATTTCTCATTTTGGAGGTTTCAAATGAGGCAGCTTGTTAAAAACATGGACAAAAAAACCAATTAACTGCTTGCCTCTCTCTTGTAATTTTGTTATTCGTATATGTACGAGAGTTTCAAGGCTTATATTTCAATGAGATTAAAAATAATAATAATAATTATTATAATTATAATTAAAAAAATTATTATAATTACGATTAAATAAAAATTTTATATCAAATAAATTTTATTAAAATTAATATTTAAATTTAATTAATGATATAATAAATTTAATTGCATCTTACCTCGAATGTAGTGAAATCCAAATCTGGGTTCAGTCTCCCTGGCTGTACTAATTCCTTTCATGTTTTGAACGAACCGTGGACAGAAATGAAGTTGGGTTTTGTTTGATGGTTCAAACTTTGTATATACATCGCGCCCAGCGCCAAATTTTCCATCACAAAAATCCGAAATTCTCGTTTGGTACTGCTGGAGCTGGACTAGCCGCATACACATTCATTTATTTTCCAGGAAATGTCTTTCATTCAATCAGGCGTTAAGGGCTACTCTTCATGTAATGACCCATAATTTCAATGTATTAAGTGACATTTTACTTCTAGATTAGCTTAAGTAAATTGACAACATGAACGAACCTGTTACTGAGAACATCACAAAGCATCATTTGAAGAAGGGATATTCTTAAGGGTTGCTATTGCTTCCACCAATGGTCAAACTGTGCCTTCTGGAGGTGGCAGTGGCAAAGTTGGAGATTTTTTCTCCTTTGGTGACGGTTTTGTTGGAGACTCCATCCCATTCTCAGTTTTTGGCTTAGCTAGCCCAACCTTCTCCCTAAGCTCCTGAAGCTTCTCCATGATCTTTTTCCTCACTTTGGGTCTACTAAGACGAGCTTCGGCTGGTTTTGGAAGAAGGGTAAGACCAAGAACTTCAGCGGTTAAACACTGCATCATATCTCTTCGAGAAACAGCCAAATATTTTGTTGTCAATGATTTATGTCCTATCTCACACTTCACCTGCAAAAGAGACAGAATGTGTTTGGAGGTGTGTCCAACTGATGTCAAGAACTAGATGTAGATCTTTCCCTTTTCCCTTATGCCAAATGCATGCTGTTAGTTATCTTTTAGTATTTTCCAGATAAGTTAGAAGAAAATGATTTCACAAGATTCACTCTAGTTCTCCAAAACTTGAATCCAAGCAGAATTCTCAAGTCTGCATTCAGCAACAACTTTAGAAGTTCTAAAACTTACCTACATTGGCCGAAACCTATCAACAAACCTGGATTTTTTGACTGAATAAAGTAAAGTAATGTTAATTTTCAGCAGCTCTCAATAGTTGTAAAAACCTTACAAAACTGTCAAATTCAATATTTTTTATCATATGTTTATAGCTGAGAATTCAGGCATACCGTAATCAATTATAGAAACGATCAACAGCAATAACATGTATGCATTGAGAAACAAATATCCGAAATCAACCACAAAAATAGTCCATCAACTGCACTCTGTAAAATTTACAAGTTCTCTAAGTAATTTATCTAAGCATATGACATCCCTTTGTCGCTACACTTCTCAAACCAAAGTTAATAGCTTCCCAAAGAAAATTTATAGAAGAAAAGAAGCCATAATGCTGTTAATAGACAGATTTTGCAGTAAAACTTTAAGATGAGTAAATACACATTTCGTATGATCCACCACTTATCAAGATGACCATTCAAATTAGACAAAATATACTGATATCTCCCCCTTTCTAGTGTTCACAAGCATAAGCCCAACCAATTTCTTCAACAGAAAAATTGAAAGAAACATGAAAATAGAAATGATGACGAATAAGGAGATCAAAAGAACTGGAATTCATTGAGCACAGATTCAAACAAGAAACCAGAACACTGAAAATGCCAATCCAAATAGTAGTTTCTGACATCATACAGGCTCACCTTCAATGTGATATTTGCAGGTCACACCATATTATGAGCATCAAATACTTAAACAAAGTAGCTGTCAACTTTAAATTGTGATCGACCCACAACAATTACTGATAACCATAATTTTTGAAAATTTTCGGCTAATTTTATTCATCTACAATATGATATCCCATATGCCACATAACGCATCTTTGACTATAGCCATCTTGGTTATTAGACACAACAATCATGTTTTAAGCTTCATGTAACATACAACATCAAGCTTCGAATAATTATGAGACTGATAGACAGATGAATAGACGCTACAGTGAATAAGACAGAAACATTAAACTCATTTCATAGATGACAAAGACATTCCTAATTTTCAAAGGAAATGCAATCTAAGATGAGAAGATTCTGACTAACTAGTCATAACCCAATATATATATATATATATATATATATATATATATATATAGCAAGTCAATCCTAATTGGTTCAGCTACCACTTTAGATCTAAAGCATCCAATTAACCCATAAGAAAATGGTTATACAATGATTTCACGAACTTGGATTCATAACTAAAGAAAGCAACAGACAATTGTAACTAGGCAAATGTGAATTCTAGCCAAAACCCATCAATGATCACATTTCTGTCCTAATAACTTCATTAAATTGTAAGTATAAAAAGGGTTAGAAAAAAAGGAGGGGGTGCATTGAGTCATTGACCATCAGCCTAGAAACTGGATATTTAGAAAGATCTTCAATTTAAACTAAAGTTTTTCACTTTTATTTTTATATTTGAACTCTGTTCCTCTCCATTTAGCTAGTAGCTAAAACGTCAATAGATTTAAAGCAAACGTTTCTGAGCAACAAACCTGAAGAGGAACAATAGCCGTCTTTATCTTTCTAGCAACCATAACTGATCTTTTGATGGTTTGTAAGGGTCCTTTTTCTACTGCAGGGGTAAGAGGGCTTCTCATCGTCTTCAAGTTCGAGGCTGCCATCTGTCTTTAGTATGTCCTACTGGCGGAGGAGCACCGTCGTCACTTCGGCTTTGATCTAGAGTCTACTATGAAGTATTGAGTCAAAGATGCACATGGTGGCGAAAAATGTGACGTTTGGCAAAATTTATTTAGGTGAGGCCACCGTGGGCCTTTCAAAAACAAAATGGGCTGGACAGATTGCGCGGCTGGAAGGAGCTAGCTTTTCTCGGCCCAATTAAAAACTCGAGGCTCGAGCTTGATTTAACTTTTTTTTTTACTACAGTTTGGCTCGAAAAATAATTGAACTCAAGTTTGACTTCAAAAACCAACTCAAGCCAAACTTGAAGTAATTCATGAGTATCTTTTAAACCCTTATGGGCAAGTGACAAAGGTTATCATTCGATCAAAATTCAAAGTTCAGATGATTTTTTATTCGAATCATAAAGTGTAGTTGCTTCGTAAATTATTATTATTTCAATGATTTGGCTTGTGTCAAGTTAAAATTTGTCATTTTTAAATATAAAAAAATAATAATAACTAAAATTGATAATAAAAAATTAATAAATATAATTTATAATCCCTCCATATGACTGTCTCAAATTGACACATTGAATCTCTAATCCAAATTTTTATTTATAATGCATTTGAATATTGCTATCTTTCTTGGATAATTGGAGTAATTGGGTTTTTATTATCACACTAAAATATTTTTTTTTTTTTGCACTTTCTCAAAATTTTAAAATAAGTTCTATCTTTAATTATATCCCATTAAATCTTTTAAATACTATTATTATTTAATTAACCCTTTATATGAATGGAAATGTTAAAAAAAATTTTTATTATATTAGCACATACGTGGTTATCTTTGCCTTATCAATGTTGCACGTCATATATGTGACAAAATAAGGACTTTAAAGTCTATAGATGTTAATATGACATGCACATGCCATATAGGCCATGGCACAAGCCTTGTAAACATCAATCCGCTATGAATTTTAATATTTGGTCACATAGATGTTGATGTCACAGACATAACATCATGTAGATGTTGCCGTGATAGTTATAATTGTTTTTAACAAATTTCATGTAAAATAAAAGTAATATTTTAAGAGTTCATTTGAATACAACAAAGCGAAGAATAAAGGATATTTTGAGAAATTAATGAAAGTATAACGCTTTTTTTGAGTAAATTCCATCAGACAATATTAATGACCCATATGCTATTTCCTTTTATTCGCAATATTTAAATTCTAATTTTGGATTCATATATTCTAAAAAATATTTTAAATTCATTTATTTCGTTATTTACAATAACATGAATATTCATGTGACACAACTAAAACATTTATATAAATATCCATATGATATAAATTTCAGTTACATAGATGTTCACGTGACAAATATTCTAATCTAAACATTGAATGTTCATGTGACATAAAAAAGTGGACCCCTTTTAACTTATTGTGATTCACATTTACGAAAGCAAAACGCTTAAAATTACTGCAATACAATAAAACATAAAAATATATTTTTATACCATGCAGAAAATTATAGCATGCTCGGTGAATGAGACTGAGCAAGTGTAAAATCTAAAAACGTATGAGATTTTAAGACATATCTTCTTTGCAACGTTAAAAGTATTATATATGCTCCAATAGGTTATTACAAATTAGTAAATTACACTTTGAACCAAAAATATATACAAATATTGCCAATAATTTATGTTTTGTTGTATAAAAACCCCTTTTTAGCTTAAAAGATTTTATGCTATAATAAGTGTTGTACACAATACATTTTGCAGCAATTTACATAGGTATTAAAGTTATAAAAATATAAATTTTTTTTGTATGATAATTATTAACAATATCCGTCTTACATGCATATATATATATATTTTTTTTTTTTTTTGTTTGAAGTAATCACTACCATATATTTATAACCATCTAAGAACACTGATATATTCATATAAATTGACAAAATTAAAAACAAATTTTTATCACAAAAAAGACATCTCAGTATGAGAGTATTGAATTGAGAGAACATACCTTGGATTGGAAGAGATTTTTCAATTTAATCCTTTGAAACAGCTAGCTAGATTTATGTCTTGGGATGTTAAATTCCATGCAAATGCCTTCGTCAAATGTACAGTCCCTTGCCTATACCTCACTTTCGTTGTCAGTTTCGACCTCAAAATTTCTCTTATAGTTAGCATTAATTTTATTTCTTCCATCAATATATATATATATATATATATTTACATACATACATATATATAAGGCCTCAGTTTTTAGGGAAATTAACGTGAAATTTGGGTACTTGTGCTGGTGACACAATTGAAAATAAGAAAGAAGATTTCAAGGATTTCAAGGTTTTACTTGGATGAATAATTAGAAAGATTTTCATAGTAATACAGCAATTTTGATGTGACGAGAATTTTTTTAATCAAACAACATTTAGATTAAATTTTTAAGTGAAATTTATAAAGTTACTTATTAAAAATGATTTAATAAAAATTTTAATAAAAAATCTAAATTGATAAATTGATAGAGTTTAATATAAAGATTAATAATATGTAAAAATATTAAAAATATTATTTATAATTCAAATTTTATCGATATGTATTTAATGATAAAAATTCGATCAAATTTTTTATTAAAAAAACCCATCTACAAAATAAATCAAAATTTATTAAATTTTTTATTCAAAATTTATACATTGACCCTTTAATTTATAAATTTTAATTTTTAGTTTTAATTTTTATTTAATCATTTTTAATATAAAACTTCGTAAACCTCATCTAAATCTTTCCCCTCTCACCATCCATCTAAATTAAATATAAATATATCTTTAATGTTACCTTTAACTGAGTTTTACTCATGTTGTATATCTTTCTAGAAAGAAGTCCTTCCATGTCGGATCTGCACCATTTGACAATTCAATTTTTTTTTCACCTTTTTCAAAAAGATTCCAAATAAATCACTGGGCAGTTATCATAAATTGTGATATCAAAGTCTAAACTCAATATTGGTGGGTCATTGTTGGTAAAAAATGAAAAAAAAAACAAAAAATCACATCCATTGTGGATGCAATGCCTAAGAAGTAGGTGATCAAATCAAATGTCGAACACACCTTTATTCTCCCACCTTGCCAACAGCCACCCAACGAATCAGAAGAAATTATTATAACCAAGCTTTTTTTTTTTTCTAAAAAAAAAAAAAAAAAAAAAACCCTCTTAAGTAAGTGATTTTTTTTTTTGTAAAGTAAATATAAGATTTTATTAAAAATCAAGAAGCTGTTACAGCCATGTTACAAAATCACAAGTTCGATCCACTTTCTCAATTAAAGTCATGATGATATTTTCTCAATCTAATAGGAGTAAATATCTTCTACAATCTCAAGAAATAATTAAATAATTAAACCAAGTCCTTTCATTTGCTAAAAGAAACCCTAGAGTGATGATCAATGGCAACAATCTACATAAATATATGTATCTATTGTGCATCTACGTCAAAGTATAGCATGTATGTTACTTTCTAATTTCTATATATCATCGATATTATTGTGTCGTTTCTTTAATTTCTTGACCTAAATTTTTTATTTGAAATTACCAATAATTGAACCATAATTTCTTAAATTAAAAATTTAATACTCTATTAACAAATCACATAATTGCTGTTAACCTATTTCGTTGTAATTTCATAGAAGACATGTTAACTAATGATATATCTACAATCTACAAATAAATCTCACTTTTGATGGATTAGGATATATATATATATATTTATATATATGGGATGCTTTTGTTAGGTTTACTTATTTTATAAATCGGAGTGCTTCAAAATAAAAGCAAACATGCACAATTTCTAACAGGTAAATGGGAAAAAAAATTAGATTCATATTTTAGACCAAACAAAATGGCCTCTATAGCAGCTGCTACTTTCCGTTTACTTCCTAATTCCCATATGGCAATTACCGAGATGCAGTAATCAAAATTAAGTTATATATAAACCAACAGGATTTATATGCCTTGAAGGTTATAATACAAAATTGAAGGAGAAAGTGGATACCAGAATCACCATGATTTTATGCCTAAATAAATCATAATATCGAGAATCAAATCAAAACAATCAGCTGTTAGCCATTTTCTAGAGAATTGAGATTGTTATTGAAGAAGTTATGGGAATATTTGGACTAATCCAGTTTATTCAATTTTCAATTAGGGTTTCCATGATATCAGTCCTAACTATATGTGCAATGTTCAGGTCGAACAGACAATGAAAAACAGGTTAATCCGCAAAAGACTGCTCACTTGACAAGTATAGCATGGAATTCACTCACCCGATCATCAATAACCATCAACATATCTTATCATCTAATTATACTCCTTACGATCTAGGGTTGAAGTTTGAACTGCCATCATAAAACCAATATGGTGAAAACAACATTCAAAGAAGAAACTTGCGATAATTGTAAATTTTAATAAACAAACATAAATCTAGATGATTAAGAAGAAGAAGATATACCTAAAATAAGCCCCGAAGAACAAAGAGACCAAGTTTTAAACTATGAAGTTAGCTTGTTATGGGATAAGGTTTTGAACCATATTATATAGAGAAATAGTGAAGGGTAAAATATTTCTTTATTTAATTTAAATGTACAAGGCACGTCACAGGAAAAGAATTGATGCTGTACCATTTGTTTGTTGGAGCATAAAAGAAATTAAAGAAAAGAAAAGAAAAGAATAAATTAATTACATTGATTCTGTTGTGTATATCTGCTACAATATTTGACACGTGATGAAGAGCTTTGACTAACGGGTGCATGAGGTTTTAACCACCAAGAACATGGGATGCAGCTAGCTGCTACTTTGACACAGAATAATCAAACATAAACCCAAATAAAAATTATTTTGCAAGACCCTTCTTCTTTTTTGTCTTGTCCTTTTTTGTTTTTTTTAATGGTTATTCTCCCTAGCAGACTTTATTAACAATTTTATTATCACTGTTTTCCTTTTGAAAATTTGGAAAATTTTTTGTCCTATTGAAAACTCCTATGTTTGTCAGTTTGTGAACTGAAGTGAGAATTGGAAGAGTTTTTTTGGTCTAATTTTTCCCCTTTTGGAAAATAGAGTTAATTTTGAATTGTTTAAAATCATTAGAGGGCGAGCTTATTTTTACCATCATCATCATCACTGTTTTTTGAAAACTCTCAAAAGCTTCAGTTGGAAAGGGAAATAAACTCATAACATTGGATGATTAGAATATTATTTGAGGAAGATCCTTCTTCTTCGTTCAGTTGTCAGAATTTAATAGATATATTTATATATTATTTATTTATTTATTTATTTTGACATTAATCAACTTAAAAAACTGGATGGAATTGGCAAAGATCCAAAGGAAAATGGATAGCCAACATGTTGATGAAGTACTAATTGATGATCATCACAAACCCTTTTTTGGATAGGAAACATATTTCATTTACCGAGAAACACTTAATTCTTTTTGGAGCTTGGAAAGCATGCGGTGTGCCTTTCACTTGTTCGAACTTCGCTAATTTTGTAAGTCTTGAAGCCTAGCAGATATGGGGAATCCTTTAGCTACCAGTCTTCCATCCGTTTAACATATAAATTTTTAGAACAAACACTTCATCAAGCATAACGGGGTTTGAGACACTTAAAATTTAGTTCAGTTAAATTATTCAATCATCTTAAAAAATAATATCTAATAAATTTAAAATTCAAATATTAATTTTTTTTTTATTTTCAAAATGCAATCTTTTTGTTAAAATAAATATATTAGTGTAAGAGTAATTAACAGAAGGCTTAGATCATCTCTGATCAGTTGGCTTCCGACCTAATATGCTTCGCTTTTGCATTAAACATGGGATTAAAATATATTGATCTCACAATCAGAACATTTTATTAAAGAGTCCCACCAAACCAGAGCCGCACCAAATTTACTGTATAATTTGGTACTTATTTCCACTGTAGTACTGACAGCTATATTATTAATACTAGTATAACATTTTGTTTCAAAATTTTTATGAAAAGAAATAGTATCCATATCAGCCGGTACCTCGGGAGACTTTGTATGAAAAGAACTTGGTGATTCTTGGACCACAAAGAATAAAAAGTAGTAAATATTTAACATTAGAGCAATCATATTGGAGCAAGAATTTTTCCAGGAATACAAATAATCAAAGAGACAAAAAAAAATTGTATGCATTTGTAGTACAACTGAATAAGATCAGAGAGAAATCGCACCTGGGGACAACATGCATCTCGCAGTTTTAATCATCTCTGGTTGAAGAATTCAAGCTTATTAAAAAGGGCTTGTGGCTGGGCTGGTAACCTTCGTTGGGGTGTTGAATTCCATGCAAAGCCTTTGTCAAATCAATAGCCTCTTGCTTCAAACCTCACATTCGCTGTCAGTTCGACCTTAAACTATACACATTATAGCCACTTCATTTTCTTTTTTTCTTTTCTATAATTTTTGCTAGCTCTCAATGTTGATAACTACACATGAGACAGCAATAAGGAAACCGCAACAAATCTATATATGTCAATAGGTACAGAGGAATTGGAGAAAAGACAACTTATGGATGGACGATTGATAATTACTATTTGCCAAGAAAAGGTAAAGACATTTGCAGAAATAGAAAGTGTTTCAAAGCTGTCGCCTTGCGAGTTTATAGGAATCATCATTAAGCAGTTTTAATATTCAACAAAACCCATTTTCGGCATGTCTGCAAGTAGCAACCAACAACATAAAGTCAACCTAAGACACTGTAGGGTCTACTTCAATCCTAGCTAGATTTTAGATTATAAGTTTCATCTTTTAGTTACCTAATGTATCTTTGATCACCATCTCTCCCATCCAAAACCCATGACTATATATGTTTCATGTCTTTTCCATATAAAACAAATGTAGAAGATGCTTCACGTTAGCTTAGTAGATTCAAAAGCTTAATGATGTTGGAGATCCCATAATAAAAAAAGATCAGCAAATTAACCATTCTAAGATTTGCTTAAATAGGGTCCCTCTAGGGTGTCTCGCCTGACACAAACAGTACTACTAACAAATAAGGAAGCGGGTTGATGTCTCCTAAGAGAAGGATTTTTAAGTTGTGTACAGCCTAATTAATACCTTGACCCCTGCTTTAAAAACTTAATATTTTATATTATATGTAATAATATTAAATAAAAATATTTTGAATATTTTACACATATAACATGATCATCCTAATTATTATACTCCGTTTAAGGATTTATTATTAAGCTTGTAATATCTCTTTTGTTATAATAAAAAATTTTACAATAATTGCGAAGTAAATGTAGCTTTCTCATTAAGAACGAATCATTAAAAATCTTATATATTCAATTTTTTTACACTTATTTTATCATGAGTTTTTAAAAAATAATACTTGAATGCTGACAATTAAAATAAAAGAACCAATGGGATAACTATTACATGGAAGTATAAACTAATAAAATTGTCCTTATTCAAATAAAAAAACAAAAAAAAAACACAAAACGTATCTTAAGAAGATCCAGAAAATCAGGAGAATCGAATGGCGTATAAGTCATTGTTTCTTGTTTCTTTTTTCTAAACTAAATTTCATTAATAAAGGAGTGAGATAAAATTCACGACAGTAAACAAGTTATCAGTGTGGTTTGTTGTCTAAAACATGTCACATTCTGACAAAAAAATAAGACATTGTAACAACCTAGCAATAATTTATTTGCTAGTGGCCAGACTAACTTAGTGGTTAGAATTAGATTTCAGCCAAGCAATCTGGGACCGACGCAGTACCCTAGATTCTAGACAGTAAACTTTATTATATGTCGCAGTTGATAATAATGTATTTCCCAAGGGCTTTGGAAGAAAATTTTTTTCACCTTTTGAAAACAAGTTACCCCTGAAACCAGACCCCACATCAACGTTTTCTTCATTTTCCACAACCAGAGAAAGAATAAAGCAGAAAATTAAGGAAATTAGAACAATCTCTGCATACATCTCCTAGCTCCCAATATAATTCAACATTCCACAATCTTTGAATATATAAATAAGTTCATTAACGAAAAGGAAAAACTCTCTATAGCTGCATATATTGCATTCAGTTCAAAATTATAGTTATCAGATTTGAACAACCCTTTCTCAATCATAAAGCTTTACTGAATTCCCAAATTCAAAACTATATATCATGGAAATGAAATTAATTTTATCATGACTAATATATGTAAGTATGTATGTATGTATGTATGTTATAGGCAGACTCTTTAGAGGCCTTGGGTAAAAGAAAGAAAAGTATGCATTTGCTTTGTTGCCGAAAGGCAAAAACATGTTTAAAAGCATGGAACTAAAGCTTGAAGATCAAAACCCCCTAGTATACTAAAAGCCTTTTGGTCCTGCCCTGGTTGAGATGGTAAGTGGTAACAAGAAAGTACTAGCTAGCTAGACCTTAACCTGATCATGATCTATATACAAACGAATCCATTTCACACCTTGTGCTATTGCCTTTCGTTGCTAACGTTCTATACAACTGATAGTCATAAGCGACGCTGCTGTAGTAGCTAAGGGATATCACAAGGTTTTCCGCACCTACCATACTATGCCTATTCAAACATAATATTCCCTAGATATCTGTGCACCTATATGGGCATGCATAAGGCTTCTTATTCCATATGGGATCAACGATACATCTATTTCAAGACCGGAAGATGTATATGAAAAAGAGCAAAGTTTTGTGGGTCTGGTTAGGTGGTTTTCAAAATTAAAGGAATATGCGAAGGAGATCAAAAGGGTAACTAAGCGAGGATGGATTGGATTAGAAACTTGGAGAGTTGACGTTGTTATAGAGTACATCAAATTTCAAATTTGATAAGTTTAAATATATAAAACAAGTCATGAAAGAAATATTAAGATCGGTTTAGTTTGATAATTATGTTATTGTAATGAACTTTATCACTATGTTTTATTAAGCCCTAATAATGATGTGTTCAAGGTCGAACAGACAACGAAAGAAAGGTTAACCCGTAAAAGGCTGCTCACTTGACAAGCATAGCATGGAAAACCACTCACCCGTTAGTGATTCAAGAAAAACTCCATATGCTAGCTCCACCACCTTTTTAAGAGTCTGTGAGCTTTCACTGTGATTTAATAGTACTGCTTGAAGCAATGGAAAAAATCAAAACTAAGCTCCAAATCAAGGGAAGAAAAGCTAGGAAAAGAGCTCTGTAATAATCAGATGGGATTGAAAACAAAGAAACAATTTAATGAAGAAGAGAGAAGAAAAAGAGGCATGAACCTGCAACTCCCTTGAAGAGAGTTGCAAAGCCCATCTAGTATGATATATGGTTGAGCAAATGTTCAGCCCGATTTAAAGAAGAGATAAAATGATAAAAAATCTGAAGGCTTTTCAACCTTGAAAGCGTGTGAATGTTGTCCTTTTGTGTGCAATTTGGTACCTTTGACACGTGAGGAGCTTTGACTCGCTGGTGACACATTACGTTTTGAGTAGAGAACGGTGCATGTGCACTTTCCTTTTAACAACCTTCCCACGAATTTTAAGAGGATAGAGAGCAGCAAAGCAAAGGGTTGATTATGTAATCTCCATCAGCTTTTCAAGAGCTGATAGTAGATGGAAGGAGTGGTGACTAGGAATCAAAATGGGAAGTTAGCTGTGCTCGTGTGATTCTGAACCGCGGATGGAGGGTAAAAAAAAGGTGAATGGCTCGTTTTGCGTTCAACCTCACATGATCCCACTCCCATCTACCATCCCTCCCTCCCTAAGCACTTCCTGCAACTCCCTTTTACTTGTTTACCATTTCCAATTCCAATTTCTCTGCAATTTTCAACTATTTCTAGTATTTTCTATCTGCAAAATATTTCCATTCTATTATACTAGCTATAGCAATCCTTTTCACAAGTATCCTAGAGGCTTTTGCCCATTTTTGCGATTTGTGACTTGTGGCTATTTGGAATTTCACAGGTAGAAAATTCGTAACTACATACTATTATATCATAAGTTTTCAATAGCCAGAAGTTGCTTCCTTCACGCATATTATTAATTAAAAACATCAACATCTCTGATCCGTTGACAAGGACTATAAATGTTTAGTCATTAATTTGTACTAGAATTCTTTTCCAAGCTAAATCAGGCTAAGACAAGTCAATCTTTCATTTTATGTTTCTTTTGAGATGGTTGCTATGTATTACTCTGTACGTACCAATAACCATGGTGAACTTCATGGGAAACCAGACACCAGCAGCAAATACACCGTCGTTTTCACTTTGAAAAATAATGTATGGGAAAAGAGATTTAAGGCGGTGTCCAGGACCAAGCTGAAGGGGAGAAGGGCAGACACTATTGGTGCAAAGTTGAATATATTAAGGAAAATTTCCAACCCAAAAAAGTCTATTAAGAATCATCGTGCCAATGATAATCACATGCAATTTCAAATATGATATGATAACATAAATATAAATAATACAAATAAAAAATATAAAAATAATATAATTTAAAATTTTAATAAAAATTATAAATAAATTTAACAAAATTAAAAAATATATTTTTTATTTTTAACATAAATTATAACATATATATTTTATATAAAAATGATATAAATATTTAAATATTTTATATTTTATATAATACAAATACATAAATTATTAAAACTAGATGCATCTAATATTAATATCGAGGCATCCATAAATTCGGCCAGCAGAGAGCAACCTACTTGCTGAATCAAAGAGTACATTTATCACATCATTACCTCGTAGGAAGCTATATCTTTTTCTTTTCAGCTTAGGGGTTTTTTAAACTATTCTACTTACCACTGATTAAGTGACTATATTAAAACCCTCCTAATTAAAGTTGCTTCAAAAAAAAACCCTCCAAGAGTTTGTTCTGACCACTGATTAATGAGGTGATTTTAGGCTTTTATTTATTTATTTATCTTTTTGGTTTAGTTAGGTCATTGGCTGACTGTGATTTACTATCTAAACTAGATGGATGAACTCTCCCGAACTTGAGGTAGCTGACTAAAAAATTTTATTTACTTTTAGAGTAAAATACACAGAAGATCACTCACTTGCGATTGATTAATTTTTTATTTTGATTACTTAATTATAAAATCTAACATTTTAATTACTACGTTTGAGTAAACATTTTTTCACTTGATTATTAATCTCTAATGAAATCTTGAAAGAAATGCCGAAAAGTCATTAATTTTTAAAATTTTTTCTTATGCCAAATCAGTATTGCCACAATCATGATCATGTCATGTGGTAATTGGAATCATATGAGATATGTACAGTCAACATTTAATCTGAAATTAATTGATGAGTGATAAAAAAAATATTTATTTAAATATTAGTGATTAAATTATAAAATTTATGATTAAATGACCAAAATAAAAAGTCAAAAAAAATAAGTCACCATCCATGTAGTTTACCCAGGTTATTGAGTAACTATCATTTTTTACTTTGTCTAGATGGATGCCAACAATTCAATGCCTATATATATAGAGCTTAGATCGATGCTGTATTAGACCTTAATTATAAAATTAATTTATTTAACTTTGAATTGATCGCAAATCAGAGAAGGAAGTGGCAAAATGGATCAATCTAGCTATGACAGCATTTCTGAATTGGGCCTTCATCCAAACTTCAAATTCATTTTTCGAGGATATATTTTTAATATATCTTACTTACGTTTTTTTTTTTATCCCCTATTTGTTAGAATTGTAACAAATAAACACTGCTACATCAGCTCCATCTCATTCCATTTGAACATTACTAGTTCAAGTGGCTTTTTAAAACATTTTTTTATTAATGTTTGTTTATTTTAAATTATATGAATTTATAATATTTATTAATTTAATTAATTATGAATACATGTATTTCTTATTTTATATTATTTAAAATTTTAGTCTAAATTCATATCTACTATATTTAAATATTCATGAATTTAATAATTTATAAATATGTGATATCAATCAACTTAATTAACTATGGATGAATGTATTTTAACTATTTATGAATCTATGATATTTATCAATTCAATTAATTATAGATAAATGTATTTCATATTTCGTGTCATTTAAATTTTAAATATAAATTCATATTTATTATTAATTAATTATGAATCAAATTCAAATTGAATGAATCTAACTTTTAAAAAATTTGATCATTTATGAGTTTAATTAATTATAAAAAATATTTTTAATATTTAATGTAATTTAAATTTAATATATTTATTAAATAATATAAATACACATAAATCAAATCATTACATTAGATCAGTGGCATGCTTTGCCTTGCATCATGTTCCTTGTGTTTGTTGAGCTCTCTTCACTTCAGCGTCATGTGCTTTTCTTCACTTTATAAAAGAAAAGATAGTTGTTTTTAAGGTTGGCAGTCCAATTCACCTCTAACCAGTTTCAACCATGTTCGATCTTATAGGGTTGATTTTTTTTTTAAATCAAATTTCAAGTCGGATCAAGTAATAGAAAGAAAAAGTAAAGGTCAGGTTTTAAGCAAATCCGATATGATATATAAAAAAATTATTTTTTTAATTAATTATTTTTATATATTTTATATATTTATTTAATTTTATATTTATATTAAAAATAATATTTTATATTTTAAAATAATATTTTATTAATTTGGATTGGATCGGGTTAGGTACGATTTATACAATATCAGATTGAATTCGTGTATTAAAAAAATTTTCAAATCAGATCGAATTCAAGTTTTATAAATATAAAATCGAATTAAGTTCAGGGTAAGCAAAAACCCACCTTAACCCGAGCTATTGCTATCCCTAGTTTTCTTGAGATTAAAAAGCAAGCGTAAGCTATAAAAAGGACAGCCCCTCACATGTCCATGTACTACTAAAAAATGGTAAGATCATTATTAAATCATTAGTTAAATAAGGACTCATGATGATCCTAATATAATGGATAAAGGAGTAAGAAGAATTGATCTTATTTGTATATCAAGGAAAAACCTGAATAATTATGTCATTTGGTAAAAGTTTTTTACAGAAAAAATAATAAAATTAAAAATAATCTAAAAAACTCGCAGCAACACGCGAATATGACATTAATTATTTTATAATCATATCATCTTCTAAAAGTTCATTACAAATTATATATAATGCATGCCAAATCACTAAAATGAGTTTAGGATTAAACTAATGAGATGTGAGCTCTTTGACAAGGACCCTTTTTTCCTTTAATTATAATAACTTCATCTCAACATCCTAGCTCGATTATATCCAATAAAGTGATTTAAAAGCTTTAGTAATTTATAATATTATATTAAATATAATAATTTAAAATTATTGGTGATTAAATTATTGATGATCAAATCTTTTTGATGATTTTATCACTATGATAATTAAATCACTACAATAATTTTGAAAATAATACCAAATGCTACCTTAAAATAAAATACATGAAAGAATTTTGGTTGATTAAATTTTTATTTTGATTACTTAGTTATAAAATCTAATGTTTTACTCACTAACATTTGAGTAAATATTTTTTTATCTAATCATTAATCCCTAATGAACTATTAAATGAAGTCTTGTAAAACATGTCACTTATATGTGAGAATATTGATATGATATAAGAAAGTCATTAATTTTTTTCTTTTATTTTTTCTTATGCTAAATCAATAATGCCATGGTCATGGTCATGTCATGTGGTAACTAGTATCATATGTGATATGTTTGTCATAACTTATAAATCATAGATTTATTGCTAAACATAAATATTAGTAGCCACCAACAATCTTTTTTATTTAAGTGTGATTGACTACATAGCTTAATCTATCATATTTAAAGAGAAATCTCAAAATTAATTTAAGTATTTTTAAATAAATAGATTTTAGTCTACGAAACTATATTTTAGGTTCAATAGTGCAATTATGATGAGAAAAAGTTTCAGTATCCTCACAGTGTCTATCCAAAATATGGTACTAGTCTGATTTTAAATTATTTAAGCATTGAGATATTTTTATAATTTTTTTAATAATTTAATTATTCAAAATTGATCTTAAAATTACTCAAATCGTTTGGTAACAATTTAAGATAATTTTATCACTTTAAAAATATTCATGGATACTAGTGTCCCACTCTGAAGATGCTCATTTATTATATTCATGGATATATTTTATTAAAAAAATAATTAGCACAATCCTCTAATAGTTTTGTAAAATTTACTTTGATGCAAATCTCTTAATAGTTTGGTGAGATTTTATTGTAAATTTATTTTTAGAAAATTCATTAAACCTTATAATATTCATTAAACCTTCTAATAGTTTGGTAATATTTAATTTAAGATTTAAATCCTCCAATTGTTTGATAGGATTAAAACAAAATATTTTATTTTATTTTTTATAAAAATTGATTTATAAAATTCTTCAATAGTTTGTAAAATTCATTTAAGAAAAAATTTATACTTATGAAAAATCTCCCAATAGTTTGATAGGATTTATGGATTTTTTTTTAATATATTTTCATTTTATAATATAAATAAAATAGTAAAGAAAATAATAAATAATAGAATTTAAGTTAAATGAATAAAAATACATAAATTTACCAAAGTTTAGACGCGGCTTGGCTCAGCTAGAATAAGGCTCAATTGCTGAGACAGAGGGCGACTTAGGAAGACTCCACTTAAGGCTCATCCTGGCTTAGTTTGAGGTATTGGAATCGGGTTGAGAATTGGGTCGCATAGGAGATTAGGTCAGTACAGCAAAACACGTTGATCTTAAATGGGTTATGGGATTCAAAATGGCATTGTTCCTTTCTTGTGTAAAAGCTACAATTTTTTTATTTTCCTTATAATAGCCTATCCTTTTTTCTATCTTTTTCTCTGCCTCTCTTTCTATGTTTCAAACCCAATAGCCGAAAACTAGATTTTATCATCGATTTCTAGAAATTTCATAGGAATTTCATTGGAAACTTCAACATTGACCTAAATATTCAACTAAAAAATTCAAATATTCATACAATTTTTAGATTTTTTTTCAAAAAATTCAAGAAGAATTACCCAATCCTAGAATTCAAACGACCTTGTAGAAATCAGTTCAAAAATCCCAAACTACAAACAAAACCTAAAACCAGAAACTAATTCCTAAAATCAAAATTCCAAGGTTAAAACCTTAGAAACCCAGAAACTCTTCAACACCTAAAATATGTTTTAGCAATGTTTACCTCTTCTCTTTAAGTGTTTTTATGAAATTAAGTACGATTTATATAAGGCTTTTCATAAAAAACTTTAGGGTTTTATTGATTGAATTCCCCAAAAACTTTATGATTTTCTTTCTTTATTTTTTGTTTTTATTAAAAATAAATAAACAAATAAAAAATCTATTGGGCCAAAGCCTACACCAAAATAAATCATCTATAGGGCTTAAAGCCTAAACAAAATAAAACTATCTGTTGGGCTCAAAGCCAAAATACCAATTGGGATAAGTCTATTCAAACCTAAAAAACCTAATAAAAATTATAAAAGTCAGATGATTTTGACAAAATTGAAATCGAGAATTCAAATGAATGCCTCAGACAAAATAAAGTATCTACAATTGCCCTTCTTTATACATTCTTATGAAATAGAAATGATGCAAAAACATAGATATCCATTGTGTTTGAGTTCAAAAATTACTTAGATCAAGTTAAAGTTCAAAGTTAAATGACTCGACAAAGTTAAATTTGAATGTGAAAATTATCGAACTGAGCTAAAGCTGGCAACAAAGGTAACCATGCTATACCAAGATAAAAATAAAGGTGACCAAGACTAAGTAATAGGTAAAAAAATTAAATGACTTAAATTGAGCCAAAACCAAAAATAAATGACTGAGATTAAACCACAAGTTAAAAAAAAACCTATACTAAGCTAAGATAAAAAATAAATGGCTGGGATTGAATCGCAAGCTAAAAAAATAAATGACCTGGATAGAGCCAAAGTCAAAAATCAGTAATTGGATTGAACCGTAAGTCAAAAAAATAAATGATCTGGATTAAGCCAAGATTAAAAATAATTAACTGAAATTGAATCGTTAGTCAAAAAATAAAATAACTTGAACCGAACCAAAGTAGAAAATGACTAGGTTTGAGTCTAAATTAAAATATGAGATCAAACGATCTTGAAAATAACAACCAGAAATTTTTAAAGATTATGCTTGAACGTTTTATAGATCATATTTAAAGGTCTTCAACGAAAAAATCCTCTAAATAGAAGCTTCACAATTCGTAAAATATTTTTCTCGTCTAAGGAATAAGTTTAAAATTGTTCATCAAAGTTAAAATTTTATCTGTGAATGCCTTCTAAATGACACAAATACAACAAATCCATATTCTCACTAAATGATGCAAATGCATATCTTAAACAATAATGTGAATTATTTAAATATTTGTTATAAAGTACAAATGCATGCCCTAACCAAGATGCAAATGCTAATGCAAACACAAAGTATGTAAAGTAGATGCCACTAAATCAATGCCATAAAATTTTAATTATGGTAATAAGGTTCTCAAGACTCTTTGAATTCTAACTTTTTAAGTTTCTAATAATGAGACCAAAATCAACTCCATTATTCCTTATTCAAAATGGGCACTTGCCTTCTTTTCTAAAGAAATTTTTTCTTTTCAGAATCAATGTTCTTACTAGGCTTTAAGGGTTTCATCTTTTTCCATTGTCTCTCTTAACTTTCCCAAAGTAATATACACTCTCTCATAAAGTTATTCAATTATCAATTATTATCCCAATTTCAAGACATATAAGATGTAAATCCTATATTTCTTCTATTCATTACAAATCATTTAAATAGAAAAGAAAAAGCAAGGATTGAAAATAAGATATAGATAATAAAATGAAATGAATATCTTTTATTTGAAAAAGAAGTCAGATTACAAATTATGGCTATTTCGGACAACTGAAGAAGGTAAAAGCATACAAATATGGCTATTCTGGATAACAATGCCTTAAAATAAATAATCAGATAATCATATCTCAGATTCTTTTTAAAAACTCAACTATACAATATCCTCAGCATTTCCAAGCTTTTTAAAACATACCAACTTTTATGTTGGTGAACCTCTTAAATGATGCTGTACTCTTTTTATCCAAGTCATCTTTACAAGTTTTAACTTGGATAAACCCTCTTTTGGTTCAAACAGTCTTTTCAAGTTTTTGATTTGAACTTTTTTTTTTGTTGTTATTTTTTTAAGTAAAATACTTTTTCACAACATCTAAATTTATGGGATTGGAAAGATTATCTCCATCCATCTCTGTCAAGACTAATGCTCTACCTGAAAAAGTCTTTTTTACAATATATGGCCTTTTCCAATTCGGAGTCTACTTTCTTTTATTATCATGCTGATTTAAGATAATTCTTTTCAACAGTAACTCTCTTTCTTGAAATTGACAAGATTGGACTTTCTTATCATGAGCTTTCATTATCCTTATCTGATATAATTGACCATCACAAAGCATTACCATCATCTTCTCTTCAACGAAGTTTAGTTGCTCAAAATGCTTTTGAATCCATTTATCTTATTCTAATCTTACTTCTCTTAAGACTCTTAAAAATAGGATTTTTACTTATACTGACAATATAACCTTCATTCTATAAACTAAAAAAAAATAGGGTTACCCTAGTAAAGATGCATACTGACATCTGATATACATGTAAAGCATAAGGTAATGGATTTTTTGGTAAGAATATTTTGTATTCTTTCTATTTTGAAGGCTTTATTGTTGGTAGACATTCTTACAAGTAGTGTTTATGTTGTGATTTAAAGGAATTTTTTTTTTTAACCATAGTCATAAGACAAACATTCATGATTCATTTTAAGGTTTTGTATGGAAATAAATTTAAGTCTCAAAGTCATTAGGATAAAGACAATGAAGAAAAACTTTTATTTGTTGAATTTATAGAACAAATGACTGATAAAGTTTGGTTGACTAAGCAATGATTTAAAGTAAGCAAAAGAATTATGCTGAAATTTAGATATAAGATTGGTACATTTAAGTGGTTTATTATTTGCACTCAAATATATTATCATTAAAAGTATTACTAAGATTATAAAGCAATGAATGTTAAGTTTGTATTATATAAGAACATTTAAAGTTTTTGAAAAAGTGAAAAAAATTCAATATAAAGAATCTTGCCATTTCATATATCTATTATGCATATTGTATTACAAATCTATGGTGAGAGAATATGTTATTTTTATTACAAGGTATATCTGTTGTCTAGCAGCAGCATATGATGTAGATTCCAAAATTTATTATAATTAATCTACAAAGAATTATGAAGTGAACCATATATGGTTAGAAAGCTTATCAAGTCTAGTTTCTAACGCATTAAAGAGATCTTAATTCTTATTTGGATATATTGAGATATGATTATTTTAATGAAAAGAGGTTAGGCTGTCAGTATAGTTAGTTAAGTTAATTCTTGAATAACTTAGTTATTTTTGGTGTAAATGGTCTAAAAAAAGATTGATTAATTTTTACTATGTTGAAATGATCTTGAATAGGCCATTAATTATTTTAGAGAAAAAACTAACTGGTGGAATCAAAATAGATTAAGTAGAATCTCACATATTTTACTTGTTTTTGAACCTATGTATATATGTATGTTTCTAAATGAGTAAATATTTTATTTCTTTATTTTGATATATGAAAATAGGATCAAGCATATGATCATTTTGTGTTTTTATTATGCAAATGATGGATCATGTTTATGAATAAAATAAGAAAATGATTTATGTTTAAGAAACGATTTTATGATAGCTACATTTTTATATCCCTAGAAAGTAAAATCATTAACACCAAAATTAGTTCTACGGTCTTGACTAATGGCTAATAGTAGTTAACATAGACATGATTTATAGCCATGCTAATAGGTTATAGTAGTTAGCGTAAGGCCCTCGATAGTAGGTTATAATAGTTAGCAATAATCATAATGATGAAATTATCGATACGACCAATGTCATGAGTTATAGCAGTGATCGTAGCTAATGATAAACAAGTAATAATGATGATTTATGATGATAATGATTTATGATGATTTTAAATATTGATCCATAATTTGTATAAAATATGTATTTGACCATAATTTATGATTTATAATTGATGAATTGACATGTTTTGATATTGATTTATGATCTACAAAATATTTAACATAATGATGATTTTTGAAATGTTTTGACATTATGATTTGATGAATATTTTGAATGATTTATATGATATGTATGAAAATGATGCTTGATTTTATAAATTGTGTAAGCTTATACTTGCTGAGCTATGATTTGCTCTTTTTTTTTTTTTTTTTTTTTACAAATGATTAAAATGATAAGTTTGCTTAGTCTTGAGAGAAGCTAGAGGATCAAATTGAAAAGATTACTTAGGCCTAATAATAAGTTTACTTAGTCTTGAGAGAAGCTAAAATGTTCTTAAATTGTTCTTTACATTATTATCCATCATAAATTAGTAAAGCACCACAATCTTCACCTATTATAGGCTATAAGCGATAAATGTTCAATTTAAGTGGGAATATCTTGCTAGCCCATGCGAAAACATAAAATCTCATGAAATGGTAGGTATTTTACTTTCTCATAAGGGACTGAACTTAGGTGTAAAGTTCATATTATGCACATGTAAGTGAATGACAGATATGATAAATAAATAAATTAATTAAATTTATGGAGAGATATTTTTTAATTTATTAAGTAAGCTTGGATAATAAGAAATCATTTACTGGTCTGACTTTCTTTGTCTCAAGTAGAGTTGTCAAACTATTATAACGTATAGATTCGTTGACCTATTACTAAACATAGACTTTAAGAGTCACCATTAATTTTTTTTATTTAAGTGTGATTGGTCACCTAACTGAATCTATCTCATTTAAAAAGAAACCCAATATTAACTTAAGTATTTTTAAATAGTAGATTCTAGTTTACGAAACTAAATTTTATGTTTAGGAGTACAATTATGAGTGAGGAATGTTATAATATCAACATAGCGCCCATCCTAAATATGGTACCAGTCTCGTTTTAAATTATCCAAGTTTTAAGATATTTTTATAATTTTTTCAATAATTTAATTACTAAAATTGATCATAAAATTACTCCAATAGTTTGGTAATAATTTAAGATAATTTTCTTTCTCAAAAATATTCATAGAAACTAGTATCCCACTCTGAAGAGGCACCATAATCGGATTCATTAAAATATTTTATTCAAAAAAATAATTAGTAAAATCTTCCAATAATTTGATAAGATTTACATTGATGTAAATCTTTTAATAGTTTGGTGATATTTTATTATAAATTTATTTTTAGAAAATTCATTAAACCTTCCAATAATTCGATAAATTTTAATTTAAAATTCAAATCATCTAATAGTTTGGTAAGATTAAAATAAAATAGTTTATTTTATCTTTTTATAAAAATTGATTTATGAAGTTCTTCAATAATTTGTAAAATTCATATTTTAAAAAAATTTTAACCAATAAAAAATTCTCCAATAGTTTAGTAAGATTTATGAATTTATTTTTTTAATACATTTTCATTTTTTAAGATAAATATAATAGTAAAAAAAATAATAAATAACAAAATTTAAATTAAATGAATAAAAAAATTTACCAAAGGTTAGACGTGGCTTGGCTTGATTGGAATAGGGCTCGACTACTAAGACAGAAGGCAACTCAGGAAAACTTGGTTCGAGGCTCGGCTTGGCTCAACTAAAGGTATTGGAATCATGTTGCGAACTGGGTTGCGCAAGAGATAGGGTCAAGTAAAGCAAAACGTGCGTATCTCAATTGGGTTATAGGATTCAAAAAGCATCGTTCCTTCTTTGTATAAAAGCCACAATTTTTTTGTTTTTCCCAGAATAGCCTATCATCTTCTCTTTCTAAACCTTTTTTTTTCTCTGCCTTTCTTTCTACCTTTAGAACCCAGACAATCAAAAACTAGTTTTTTTCACTGGTTTTTGAAATTTTCATCAGAATTTTGCCGAAAACATCAACCTTGATTAGAAAATTCAATTGAAAAATTCAAACATTCATAAAATTTTCCAAATTTTTTTCAAAAAATTCAAAAAGAATTACCCAATACAATCTCCTAAAAATCAATTCAAAAATCCCAAACCACAAACAAAACCTAAAACCATAAAATAATTCCTAAAATCAAAATTCTAGGATTAAAACCCTAAAACTCTTTAACACCTAAAATCCGCTTTAACAATTTTTACCTCTTCTCCTTGTGTGTTTTTATGAATTTAAGTGCCATTTATATAAGAACTTTCATAAAAAAACTTTAGGGTTTTATTAATTAATAGAGATCAAATCTACCAGATTCGATCCCAAGCACTGCACGATTCGTGGCCTGTGCTTTAATCCATGCCCTAATCCCATTTGATTGTGGTCAAAGATCTTTTAATTTTCAACTTTGATTGACTCTATATTTTTGGATTGAATTCCCTAGAAACTTTCTGATTTTCTTTTCGTTCTTTTTTTTTTTAGTTTTCATAAAAACTACAAAAACAAATAAAAAAATTGTTGGGCTAAAGCCCACACCAAAATAAATCATGTATTAGGCTCAAAGCCCAAACAAAACAAAACTATCTGTTGAACTCAAAGCTCAAATACCAATTGAGATAAGTTTACTCAAAGCCTAAAAAACCTAATAAACATTATAAAAGTATGACGATCTTTATAAAATAGAAATAAAAAATTCAAATATAAACTCAAATGAAATGAGACATAATAAAGTTACATTATAAAAGTATGACGATCCCTATAAAATAAAAATAAAAAATTCAAATGCAGACTCAAATGAAATGAGATATCTATAATGTTCATTCAACATTTAATCCGTAATTAAAATATTAATTTTATAATTAGATGACCAAAATAAAATGTCATTAAAGGTAATTTACCATCCATGTACTTTACCTTTTTCTTTATTATATAACTTCTAGTTTTTCCTTCTTGTCTAGATCAATGCAAAAAATTCAATGCCTATATATCTAGAGCTTAGACCAAACCTGTACTAGACCTTAATTATAAATTTAACTTATTTAACTTTGAATCGCTGTGCAAAACAGAGAAGGGAGTGGCAAAATGGATCAACCTATCTATGACAGCATTTCTGATCTGGGGTTTCATCCAAACTTCAAATTCATTTTTGGTGGATATATTTTAATATATCTTACTTACGTATATTCTCTGTTTGCTAGAACTGTAATATGTAGAGACTGCTACGTTAGCTTCATCTCATCCCATTTGGATATTACCGGTTCAAGTGGCTTTTTAAAACATTTTCTTATTAATGTTTGTTTATATTAAATTATATGAATCTATAATATTTATAAATAAAATTAATTATAAATATATATATCGTATCTTATATTCTTTAAATTTTGAGTCTAAGTTCGTATCTATTATATTTTAATATTTATGAATTTAATAATTTATAAATCTATGGGATCAATGAACCTAAATAATTATGAATGAATTTGTTTTAACTATTTATGAATTAATAATATTCATAAACTCAATTAATTATAGATAAATATACTTTTGTGTTTATAAATCAAATTCAAATTGAATGAATTTAATTATTAACGAACCTAATTATTCATGAATTCAATTATTTATAAATGAATATATTTATTTTTTAATGTAATTTAAATTTAACATATTTATTAAATCATTGCGTTAGATCCATGGCATGCTTTGCCCTACATCATGTTTGTGTGTATTTTATTAAGCTCTCGTCACTTCAGCGTCAGGCGTTTTGCTTCACTTTATAAAAGAAAAAAATAATTTATCTTATATTTAGTTATTTGATTTAGCGATTAAATAAACTTTAAAAAAAAATATAGGCTTGAGGTTTGACTTAACCTTTCGTCCTTTCCTATTAACGTAGAGTACTGTCCGCTTGAAATATAAAAAAAAAAAAAAAAGAAACAATTTGTCTTGAGATTGAAAAGGCAATCGATAAAAAAGACAATTCCTCAGTACTAGTAGAAAATGGTGAAATCATCATTAAATCATTGGTGAAAGAAGGACTAACGATGATCCTATTCTATAGGAAAAGGAGTAGGAGTCAATCTTCTTTGAATTTCAAGGAAAAAATTGAATAATTATGTCATTTGGTAAAAATTTTTTACAAAAAAAATAATATAAAAAATTCGTAACCATCCCCCGATTATGACATTAATTATTTTATAATCATATTTCTGAAAATTCAATATAAATTATATATAATGTAAACAAAATCATTTAATACGTGATTGAGAATAAGATAAGGAGATATGAACTCTTTGATAAGGACCTTTTCGTAATAACTTTCTCTCAACATCTTAATTCGTTTATGCATAAAAATTACTAAATATGCTATACTTAATAAAACAAATGATGCTCTAAATTAATAGAAGTGTATGAATACAATTTAATCGAATTCGGAGCAAGTAATTTTATTTTTTTATTTTATTTTTTAAATGTCAAAGTTTAATAAAAATATTGTTGAATAAAATATTTTAATATTTTAAATATATTTAAAATTAAACTAAAGTCAAAAATACATTATTGAAATGTGAAGCTTAAAAATCTATATTCAAACTTTAACTGAAGAAGAAAAAGATAGTGGCATAATGGCAAATGAATTAAGGGTCATTGGTAGGCATCAAATAATTCAACAAAGCTTTTGATTTTCCTTTCTCTCTCTCTCTTCTCAAAATCATTTAACGTCGCAAGCGCGTTAATTTATCCTTTTTTATTGATAAAATTAATAATTTTATCCGTTAATTTTGTATATATTATAAATGAATATTTTTGAAAAAAATATTGAATTCGCCTGCCATCATTATCCAAGGAGAGCTGTTATCATTTTTTTCTAACCACTCTCGCCGTTAATAGATGCAAGTACCATCAATTATTTTGAAGATGTCGTTGCCTATGAGGCTAATTGCCACGTGTTCTGTTCAGATCCAACCTAATAGATCTAAAAGGGGGAATAGTGTATAATTGCATTAGGTCATGTTTGGATATATAAGATATTAGAGAGAATAAGATAATAATTATTTTATATTATATTTTATTTATATTTAAAAAATAAATAGAATTATAAAAAAGATTAATTATTATCTTAATCAATTTTTTCAAAATAAAAAAATTATTTTTAATTTATAAGATTCAATTTTTATGTGTTATTATATCTTTAAAAATCTATTAATAATTTAAATTATATAAATTTAAAAAAAAAGATAATTTCAAGTAATAAATAAATTATTTTATCATAATTTTTATACACATCAAATATAAAATAAAATAATATTATTTAATATAATTATATTTATAGTATCATATTATTTTATTTTATCATAATTTTAAGTATCAATCTATCATAAATATGCTAAATTTAATTTGGAAAATCTCTGCTTGATAAACAAACAAATTTCTTAACAAAGAATGATACAAGTGATAAATTACTTTGAACCTTTTGAGTTCTTACTGCTGATTTCTCTTCTATGTTGGAAAAAAAAAAAGGAAAAAGGAAAAATGAACAAAAAGATTCTTTTTCTGTGATCATGGGCAAATGATATAATCATGAGGGAACGAAAACTCTTGCTGGTTGTAAGGATCAAGCTTGTTATGGCATGGAGACGGCCCTGAAGGAGGCACTGGCCCTCGAGGCAGCTGGGTGTCGAACAAATGTCCAAAACTTTTAGTATCTTTGTTCATTGGTCGGATGCATCCTCCAATGGAAGCCCTGGCCAGTAACAGAAGAAAAAGAACGACAATAAACCTCAAACGCTTGAAAGATCCCTCTGAAGACCGCATCGTCAGTTACTTCCCTTTTGGTTGTTTCAAACTTTCAGTTTCAGCTGCTTATGTGTTGTTACAACAACAGAAGTGAAAAAATATATACAATGAAACAGAAAGAGACAGCGGTCGGATTTAAATGCCTATGATTTTCAATGCATAGAATTATTAATCTGCCACTGAAGAATGGATTATCTTTTTCTCTTTTTTATTGCTTAGTTTTCAAGTGAAGTCATAATTGAACAATCCAATAGCAGCCAATTTAGAAACACAGTGAACATTTATCTTTGAATTTCTGGTTTCCTTTATTTCCAACTCTTTGCAGTCTACATTCTACAAAACAAAATAAAAATTGTAACCAAAGTCTGCTCATTTTTTTGCGTAAAGAACGGACATTTAGAACGGGCTCTAAAACGTGAATAATATGCATCATCAAAACTGTAAAAGGCTGATCGATCATTGTGGGTCTTTGAAGTAGAGTTCCAGGAAATTTCCCAGTCCTTTGCTTGGAAAATTCCTTGGACTTGTTATTTGCGCCTTGTCCTCCCAATCTGTTATAGGGTTTGGGGTTGTTCTAGGCCCTACATGTTGTTTGCATCCATGGATGGAGCCTATGGGTCTATTAAAAACACGAACCACACCATCAACCCAAAAGAAAATATTTGGCCCAAACCAAAATGTCTCATACTTGATTCGGGAAGAAAACCCATGGATTAGGCTCGACAAGGCTTTAAAAGGATGCCATCTAACTAAAGCCTTGAGGAGAGAGGGGGGAAAGTATAGTACCCATTTTTGTAGGGGTGAAGAAGAAAGATTTTGGCATTGGGTCATTTTTCTCAGAAGCCGTGCCAAATTCCCGAACTTGGGTGCTTTCTATAAATCAATTTTCGGTAAGGTATGGAGACCTCAATCCACCAATCTTGTTTACATGTTCATTTCTTTTCCTTTTTTTGATTTTTTGCTCAAATTACTGTAATATCTAAAACCTGCCGGGTGATCTCGTAAAAAATAAAAAAAAAACTTCCTGGAGGCCTTCGAAACATGAAATTTTGATTTTTAATGTGTTGTTTCATTAATATAGC
Source organism: Durio zibethinus (assembly GCF_047325235.1). Lineage (NCBI taxonomy): Eukaryota > Viridiplantae > Streptophyta > Magnoliopsida > Malvales > Malvaceae > Durio > Durio zibethinus. Next base: position 3,841,470 of record NC_143166.1, read on the forward strand.
AATTTCGCATATAGTTTTCTGATGCTTCTGTCTGTTACTGGGAGTTATCTGTTATCAGGTAACAGTTGAAAGCTCACTGGCCTATGAGAACTTAACAGACAAAGAATTAATGCCTGGAATACTTTCTGTTTCCTCAATTGTTTTGCCTCATTGGTGTACAACTTCAAGGTACATTGTTGAATTATAGATTACCCTTTCGTTTAGTAGTTGGTTGAGCCTGATTTTATTTGTCTGGACTCTGGAGTGGTAGGCGTGTTGTCAGAATGGCTGCTGCTCACACTCCAATTGCTGGAGTATCGTTTGAAGCCGTGACAATAAAGCCTCCTTCACACCCTACATATGATTTAAAGGGCATTATAAAACTTGCTCTTGCTGAAGATGCTGGGAATCGATGTTTGGTTATCATTTGATTTTACAATATTCTTTCTTGCTTTGTTTCCTTTTTCAGTGTTTTCATATTTCATAATCTTTGCTCTACTAAGTTGGTAATGATGTTTAATGGTTTTTATGAAAACAATAAGCTAAGGCTTTGATGAAGGGGGAGCAAATATTCAGTTAAATCTTTATATTTTTTCTGCATTCAAATCCTATAACATTTGGGTTCAATTGCAGGGGATGTGACTTGTATGGCCACCATCCCATTTGACATGGAAGTGGAAGCCCATTTTCTGGCAAAAGAGGATGGTATCATTGCTGGAATTGCACTATCGGAGATGGTGTTTCAAGAGGTTGATCCTTCTTTGAAGGTATAGAGGCACTGTACTTTCTGTATTGGATTATCCATATGGTTTGCGTGTCTGGATCACACACTCCCTCCTTTTGATGTGCATTCTGATATCAGGTGGAGTGGTCTCGAAAGGATGGAGATTATGTTCGGAAGGGGATGCAATTTGGAAAAGTTTATGGTAAGCCAAAAAGGTGTTTCTTAATTGTGTATAAGAAACTTGTATTAAAATTATATGCTCCCTCCATATAGGAAGGGCACACAGCATTGTCGTAGCTGAAAGAATAGCTCTGAACTTTATGCAGCGGATGAGTGGTATAGCAACACTAACTAAGGTGCTTCCATTTCCTTGAGTTTTATAAATAAAGAAATGATTTTCTCTTAATCATAGCTAAGTTTCCCTATTGTAATCAAGCAAATCTTAGTTTACTTTACAGAGCAGATAACAAGGATGGTTGTAGGAAAATAGGAATTGCGTAAGTTACATTTTAGATTGTTGTGAACTGGAAATGAAAAACAATAAGGTTGACAAGTATAAGTTTTATTTGACCAAACATAACTGCGTGGATATTCTTCTAGAATTTTCAAGTTTTTTATTACCGCTTATTAAGTTGCCTTGTGTTTCCACCTGTATATATGATCAAAACATAGCTAATTCACAATTTTTAACGGACTAATACTTGTAAAATGCAAATTATATCATGAATTCATTCTTGAAATGCAAATTACATCATGTATGTACGGTAAATATGATAAAGAAACAAGACATGAAATAAAATTCCCAACTGTTTTAACCTATGAATTCGGTCATGAAATGGAAATTGCATCATTTATGCACAGTAAATATAATTAAGAAACAAGATACCTAACAAAAGCTTATCGGTGCCATAACTTTGTAATGTGTACAAAAGACTGTTTTAGAATGTTAATTATTCTGCAGGCAATGGCTGATGCTGCACAACCTGCATACATCTTAGAGACAAGAAAAACTGCTCCAGGCTTACGATTGGTGGATAAGTGGGCGGTGTAGATCATTTCTGAGATTTTACTTTTTAGTTCTTAGTTCTTTCTCTTATGCCTTTGTTGATATTGTTGAAATTTTCTTCTTGTAGGTACTAATTGGTGGAGGAAGGAATCATAGACTGGGTTTGTTTGATATGGTGTAGATAAAGGATAATCATATATCAATAGCTGGAGGAATAAGTAATGCCCTGGAGGAATAAGTAATGCCCTTAGATCTGTTGACCAGTATTTAGAGCGAGAAAATCTTCAAATGGAGGTTGAGGTAATTTCTTCCGATGGTAAAATCTATAGCAAATTAAATATTTTGTGCAGTGGACTAGCCAACAGAGTTGGGTATGAATCTATAAATCTTTATGTGGTACATCATGTATCCCGTAACTTGATTCAACTCCCCGTTTTGAAGCATAAATCATTGTTGAAAAATATGTTTAACTTGAATTTTGTGATTCAATATATCTTGCTTCTAATTAGTAATGCCTCATAGTGGTTCTTCTCCTCTGTGTGTGTGTGTGTGTTTGTGGAAATGAATCAATCGGTCAATGCGTTGTGGCAACTGTAGCAGATATGTTGAAAAATGTCTTTTTCAAGGTTGAGACCCGGACACATGAGGAAGTAAAGGAGGTGTTGCAATATGCATCTCAAACGAAGACTTCCTTGACCCGAATAATGTTGGATAATATGGTTGTACCTCTTCCAAATGGCGATGTTGATGTGTCTATGCTTAAAGAAGCTATGGAGCTGATCAACAGGAAATTTGAGACGGAGGTATCTCATGATTTTATCATGTAGTTTTTCACTTCATTTATTTAGTGCCTACAGACTGTGTAGAAAGATACTGATGATGTCTGTTGTTTCATACTAAATTACCCCTGTTCAGTGATGTGTTAGTTAGAAGGCGTTTGTTCTTTCTTTTTCTTTATCTGGGGGTCATGATGGGGTTTGTGAAACAATGTTTCACTTTATTTGCTTGGCTTTTTGATCTTCAAATATGTGAAACCTGAGCAAAATTATGCAAGAAAGATTGTATGGAATCTCTTGCTACTTAATTTTTTAAGATGGAATTCATTTTTGGTGACTTACCTTGTCATTCTTGCTCATGTAAACAAACAAATTTCTTAACAAACAAACTTTGAATTTTTCGACAAGTTTTTTGATCAGGTTTGAAGATTTCGACGACTTTTTCTAGATTTCGATAGAAATTCAATCGGAATCTAGGATTGTTTAGAGAGAGAAAGAAAGAAAAAGAGGAGAAGAGAGAGAAAAAAAGAAACGGTCTGTTGAAAAACAGAGGTTAGAGCTTTTTATACTTGTTGAAAACGTCGTTTTGGCGTTACTATTCCCAGAGGATCTGCGCTTTGAAATCGGGTGATCCGACTCGAGCGCCAACCCGCGTTTGACCCGCGTGTGACTCGAGTGCTAGCCAACCATTGGAACCTAGTCGAGCCGACCTCCTTGAGCCGCGTCTTCAAGCCGCTATTTTTATCTTGAGCCGAGTTGTTTTCTAGTCGAGCCGAGCCGTTCAAAAGGTTTTTTTATATATATATATTTATTATTATTATTATTATTATTTATTGATTAGATTAGAGTTATTTAGTATTTTTTATTTTATTTAATTTTATTTTTATTTTATTTTTTTAAAATAAAATTCCAAAAAAATATTTTTAAGAAAAAATTGAAAGTATTAATTTTTTTAAAAAAATAAGTTTTTCTAAAAAATATTTTTGAGGAAAAGTTGAAAGTATCAATTTTTCTTGAAAATAAGTTTTCTAAAAATTATTTTTGAAAAAAAGTTGAAAGTATCAATTTTTTTTGAAAATAATTTAAAAAAAAAGATTTTTTTGAGGAGAAGTTGAAAGTATAAATTTTTCTTGTACGAAAGCAATGAGTTTTTTTGAAGAAAAAAATATTTATACTTAAAGCTAAATCATTTTTTTTCTTTTTTTTTTTCGTTTTATTTTTTTCCTTTTTGTTTTTTAAATTTTTTTTAATAATAAATAATCCAACGATAAAACCTCTGCAAGTGAAATAGTAGTCTCTTTGCATATTCTTGAGGTGAGAAAATTTTTTTAATTTTTTGTTAAAAGTATTAGAGTCAATTGAGAATAATTTTTGATAATTAATTATTTGATAAATTTTTAAGGCTTATTGGATAACATAAAATTAAGTTGGTATCATCTTTCGATTGACGTTGTGAGGGTGCTACAACTTTTCTTACACGTAATCGTACTCTCGAATTCTATTCTAGTTAGTAGACTTGAACCTATTCTTTTGGGGACCTTTAAACTTAGGTGTTTCTTAAAAGGATAGATTTTTTAGTTGGTCAATCGCACCTAAATAAAAAAGATTGGTGACGAGTTTTTCAAGTCAATGTCTAGCGATAGATCCTCGGATCTAGACTTTATGACAGTTTGACGATTCCACTGGGACGTCTGAGAGTCAAGCCAACAAATAAATTTGTGTTATCCGAAACCCTAATAAAACTAAACCTTTTGTATATATTTTTTTATTCATTCATATTACTTTATTAATTATGTCATTCATATGTATATACATAACATGAGCTCTATACTCGAACTTCGTCCCTCTAGGAGAGAGTAAAGTACCTATTACTTTCGTGAGGTTTAATGCCTCCGCAGTGGCTAGCGAAATACTCTCACTCAAATTAAATTTTTTTCGCTTGTAACTTGTAATAGGTGAGGATTAGAGTGTTTTACTAGTCTGTGATGATAATGATGTAAAAAGCAATTTAAAAACTTTTAGACTTTAACTTTAAACCACATATAGTGGACTTTAAGAATGCCTAACGTAGAGATAGAGCCATCATCTTTCCCTTTTAGAATTGATCAAAAGCATAGGGTCTATTCTTCTTATTCTGTGTAATGTTTTAATTTACTTATTTATTTATTCTTTTTTTTTTGGACATACTAATATTTTCTCTCATTCTTTTGCATTGGTTCATGCTCATATCATAAAGTTGCATAAAGAACATGTGCTTGAAAGACGATCTTTAACAAAAAAATTTTCATGGACTCCACAAAACGATTAGTTTGTTCTTCATCTGTATTAGCTTCTTATGAGTCACCCAATGAAGTAAGGATCCAGTTAGAAAAGATTCAACTAAAAATGAGGGATTGTTTACCAATCGGATATGATTCTACCTTGTCTCAAGAAACATCTATCCTCTTCAAATAAAATAATCTAGAAGATTTGGTTGATATATGAAAGAAGATGAGTTCGTCAAAAGAAGAGCAGTTTTGCCAAAGATACGCATATAGCATGCCTTCTCACAGTAGTTGTCGATGATTAACTAATCAGAGCTGTAACATAATTCTGAGATCTTGTATACAAGTGTTTCATCTTCAATGAAGTTGATAAGACACCAACCATTGAAGAATATTCATCTTTGTTGGGTTTGCACTTCAAGGCTCCTGATAAGATATATGTCAAAAAACACAAGTCAAGATTTCATAATTATTTGGCACAACTTATGGGGATAGATAAAGAAGTTATGGATTCTTATACAAAGAAGAAACAAGAACAAGTCTGCCTACTGTGGATGTTCTTTCATGAGTTTTTATTGCAACATGCCAACGAAGAACATGGGTTAGATTTATATGCCTTAGCTATATACGAAATAGTGATCTTTTTAAAAGTTTTGGGTTACATTGAAATAGTGGTGGTTGACTTCTTCGAGAGTGTGATCAATGGTTGTAATCCTTCAACGGTAATATTAGCAAAGACTATCAGATCTTTGAGTTATTATCGTCAAAATGGAAGGCGTTTTATAGGCTGCATACAGTTATTATACTTATGGATGAAAAGTCACTTCGAATGGAGAAAATGTGCTTTCTCAAAGCTTTATGTCTGCAATCGAGTTTCGATCAAGAAATTCTGTGAAAGTGGTGATCAGAACAAAAGTCTAAAAAAGAGTGGATAACTTTCCTACAAAAATTGATCAGTACCAAAATAAGATGGTTAGTCCCATGGATGAATCATGAACCTATGTGGTATCAATGTGGAGATAATACAATGGTCCCATTTTTCAGTTTATGGGGAACGATAAATTATGCACCACTCTTAGTGAGAAGGCAGTTCGGGGTAGAATAGTTCATTCCTATGACGCATGGGCTTCATCAGTTAGATTTCTCTTACAGCGAGTCAAAAGCATTTCAGAGGATGAATGAGATGATTAAAGCATGAAAAAACCTTCGAAAAGTGAGTCCTAAACCATTTACTGATAAAGTCACTTTTAGAGTATTTACTTTGGAGAGCAAAACGAAGACAGAAAATGGTATTCATTTATGAAAGCTTTCAACCGCTAATAGGAGGAAAGCTTGAAAAGACATCATTAGAATTAGAGCTTGCGACAAAAGAGTTTGAGTCTAAAAATGATAAGTTAAAACAAGAAATCCAGAAACTTCGAGAAGAAAAAGATCAGTGAAAAGATAAAGCTAAAAGTCATGAAATTAGAGTTTGCAAGATTGTTAGAGAACGTTATACAGCTGTTGAAGACTTAGCAAAGCTACACCAAGAACATAAAAGGTTATGTGTGAGAGAAAGGGTCAAAGAGATAACCATTGTTGAGCTGACTGAAGAGAATGCAAAATTGAAACAAGAATATGCTGAATTGAAAGAAAAAAGTTTAAGCACAAACAGAGAATAACATGTTGAATAGCTATCTAAGCAAGTTGAGACAAAAGTTGAATGAACAAGAAGATCATATTACTGCATTGGTTAGAGAGCATAGAGAGTTATCATACTAAGTCTAGTGTGGTAAAATAGAGAACTTAAGAAGATAGAAATACATTGAGCACCAAACGACCCAAATTTGTAAAAGGGTATGCAAGGCAAGAGAGATGGTAGAAGAGGCAGAGGCATTGAAACAAGTGGTGGCCCCAATAGGAGAGCATGGGCAGCGTCTATTAAATTTCATCAAAGAAGCTAAGGCCCAATATGAGCAGATCAAACGATTTTATAGTTATAACTCTAGGATGATAAACTTAATGAAAATAAAAGTTTTTTGGAATAAATAAAATCTTCTAGTTAAATACTATCTTAGGTAAATGTTCTTTGCATACATGTATTTTCATTCATTGCATTCTCACTTATTACACTTAACAAAATAATCATGAAATAGTCGTATAAATTTGCTAATTCTAAGATATGATATTCAAGGTTCAAGGATAGCTTTATTTAGCCAAAACTTTGTCTATCGATATAACACAAAAGCCAGAGCCCGACAAATTGAGCAAAAAAATTCTCACAGATTTTAAAAGCTGAAGAAAGCACAAGAAAAGATCGAGAATGAGTTGAGCAAAATTTTAGATGCTCTTAATAAGCTGAATAAGGAAAAAAGAATAGAAGAAAATATAAGCCAATAAGGCTTCTCATCACAAGAAGTGGCTGATCCTTTGTATCCTTCAGGTTTTGGTCCACAACAAGTCCAACCCACACAAGATATTTCGTCACAACAGTTTTCATATCATGTATACCTCGGAATACCATCAGCTTTGAATTCAGGGCATTACCATAGCTATGTAAATCTTGTATTTATTAAAAAGGCAGTAGAATTTATTTTTGATCTAGATGACTTGAAAAAGAAAGAGCAGGAAAAAGCAAAGGTGACAGTCTTAGGAAGATCCAAAGATTAGTATGCTTGAACAAAGATTACGACCCATAGAAGGGATTGAATTTTATGGTTCTGTTGATGCGGTTGGGCTGTACTTAGTCTCAGATGTAATCATCCCATCAAAATTTAAAGTACCAAAATTTGAGAAATATGATAGTACAAAGTACCCAAAAATTCATATCACTATGTATTATTGAAAGATGATAGCCCATGCCCATAATGAAAAATTATTAATGCATGTTTTTCAAGATAGCCTTACAGGCTCTGCTATCAGGTGGTATGTCCAGTTGGACAGAACCCGCATTCATTCTTGGAGCGATATGGCTCATGACTTCATCAGGTAATATCGACATACTATAGATCTAGCTCCTGATCGTTTGTCTTTACAGAACTTAAAAAAAAAAAGTAAATGAGTCTTTTAAGGAATACGCCCAGAGATGAAGGGATGTAACATTTCAGGTACAACCTTCTCTGACTGAAAAATAGACTACAGTATTGTTTGTTAGCACTTTGAAACCTTCTTATTATGAAAAGATGATAGGGAATGCAATCAAAAATTTTACCGATATGATAATTTCATGAGAAATTATTGAAAGTGTCATCAAGAATGACAAGTTGGAAGGAGGTGAAGCATCCAACAAAAAAGCCCCAAAGAAGAAAGAGACTGAAGCTTAGGTTGTGAGCTTTTATAGACAGTAATTTGGGGGTTATCAACCCTACTCACCACGAGGATACCTTCCATATTATCCTGCTGTAAATAACACTTTCTCTTACCCATACCAACAATTCTCACAGTCATCTTATCCCCAAATATATCAATCTCCTCATAGACCTCATAATGCCACATACAGTCCCAACACTCAACCTACCTCAAGACCTCAGACTCGTTTAGCCAGCATAATGGGAAGTTTTCGGGAGTAACGAATTAATCATGAAAAGCTTGTATTTGATCCAATCCCTATGACCTATATAGAGTTATATCGTGAGTTTTACAATAATCATCTGATTGCTCCTAATAAATTAGAGCTTTTCAAGCCACCGTATCCTAAGTCGTATGATCCCACAGCCTATTGTGACTATCACTATAGGATTGTCGGTCATTCCACTAAAAATTATACTACCTTGAAACACAAAATGCAACGACTGATCAAGGATGGAATGATTAGTTTTGATATAGGATGGGTAACTGCATCAAATGTTAGCGGTAATCTTTTGTCTAATCACAATGTGAATGTCCTGAGTAATGAACAGGAGTGCTATCTGAAAAGGAATGTGGTAGATATAAAGACACATTTTAGTCAGCTGTTTGATATTTTGTGAAAAGCTGACATGATACAACCAGTGAATCTGTACAGTTATCATGGAGTATATATAACCGGCACTAGTTGTAAATATCATAATGGGATAGTTGGTTACTCTATCGAAACTTGTGAGCAGTTTCACCAAGCAATGCAAAAGCTCTTGGATTCATACCAGATAGAGGTTTACGAAAAAAAAAGACTTAGAAAGTGTTGAAGTATCAATGACTGATAAGCCTGTAAAATTGTTTTTAAAGTTGGTGACGATTCATTGTGGGAATAAGCCAAAGTCAATCTTAGATAAAACTCATTCTCAGGTCGATAACTTTTAAAGTTTCGACTCCATTCCCATATAATGATGATAAAGCTATACCCTAAAAAAATGGTTGCGATACAGTAGTTCAGGGACAAGAAGGGGATATCTTTAAAACTGACATCTCTAATATAACTGGTGTAAGAGGTATTACTCGAAGTGAAAGATGTTACACTTTAAAAATATTAGAGAAGGTAGAAGAGAGAAAGCCAAGGTAAGAGAAGGGCAAAATAACCTTGAAGTAGAACTTGAGGAAGATCGCCCGAAGTCGGTGTCATAAAAAGAGGCTTGTGAATTCTTGAAGTTGGTAAAACATAGTGAATACTCAGTTGTTGAACAATTGAACAAGATGCCAGCACGAATCTCATTATTATCACTGTTATTGAATTTGAAACCACATCGAAATATCTTACTAAAAGTATTGAACCAAGCATATGTGACACATAATGTATCGGTTGAATATGTGAACCACCTGGTTGGAAATTTAGTCATGTCGAATTACATTTCATTCAATGATGATGAAATTCTCTCTGAGGGAAAGAGAAATGCCAAGGCTTTGCTTATCACGATTAAGTGCAAGAGCCATATTATAGCCAAGGTCTTTATTGATAATGGTTTCGTTATCAACGTCATGCCTATGTCAACTTTGACAAAGTTACTCATTGACTACTCTCATATGAAAAGTAGTCAAATGATCATGAGAGGCTTTGATGGGATCAGAAGAGAAGTCTTGAGAGATATCGAGATGCTCTTGCAAATTGGGTCGTGCACTTTTAATATAAAGCTTCAAGTGATGGATATCTCTCCATCTTACAGCTGTTTACTGGAAAGGTCATGGATTCACATGGTAGATGCTGTGCCCTCTACCTTGCACCAAAAAATCATGTTTAATGTAGAAGGTCAATTGATAGTGGTAGTTAGGGAAGAAAACATGCTAGTGACCCAACCGTTGAATGCTCCATATGTAAATGCTGTCGAAGAAGTAATAGAATGCTCCTATCGATCTTTTGAACTAGTTAATTCTGTAGGTGAAAGATTTAAAAATTAGCTTTTTTCAAGAATAGTGATGAGTTAAGTCATCAATAAGGGTTGGTACCTAGGATTAGGGTTGGACAAGAACTTATAAGGAATAAGGGAACCCTCGACAGTGGCAGACAATAGTGAAAGGCTAGACTTAGGCTATGAAGTAGCAGAATGGGAGATCAAAAGAAGGCCAACAGGTAAAACAGCAAGACTAATGGTTATCCCACACTTGTACGAGACTTTTAGACCTGAAGGATTCATGTACCCAAATACAGGAAAAATCATGAGAAAAGCTTTTGTCCAGTTAACCATTCATGCTATTGAAGATGAAGTGAAGCTTAATTAAGAAGGGTGGGTTCGCCTTTATTCGCTAGATTATGAGCTGAACATTTGAAGTGCCATTGAAATACTTTTGACTCTTGAAACTAATTCAATGTAATTGTATATCCCAATAGTTATTGCCCAAAGCATTGGGGTGATATTTCTTGTTTGGGTCATTTTATCTTTCATTATTTTAATAAAGATTAGGAAGGATGCATTTTCATTCATTTTTTCTTGTGTCTTTATTATTGTCATTTTTTTAAATACATCTTGCCAACATATTCCATTTCATTCAATTTTAGGTCTTTAAATAAATATGAAGATAATTATGATAACAATCAAGAGGTAAGTTTTGATAATTCAATTAACACTGATAAACTTGACAATGAAAAGAATTCTGAGGAATATGTTATGTCTCCGGACTTAATGAGATTGATTGAACAAGAAAATAAGTCAATTGAGTCTCATCAGGAGATAGTTGACTTAGTGAATCTGGGAGATGAAGATAATAAGAAAGATGTCAGAATTGACACTTCACTTTTATCAAGAGATAGGTAACATTTGACAGATTTACTTTGAGAATTCATAGATGTGTTTGCTTGATCTTACCAGGATATGTCAAGGTTGAGCATGAAGATAGCGGAGCACAGATTGCTCCTAAAGTTAGAATGTAAGTCAGTCCAGTAGAAACTGAGGCGAATAAAGCCTGAAATACTACTAAAGATCAAAGAAGAGGTGAAAAAATAGTTTGATGCAGGTTTTTTACAAGTGGCTAAGTATCCGAAGTGGGTAGCCAATATAGTACAAGTTTTTAAGAAAGATAAAAAGATACGAATATGTGTAGATTATCATGATTTGAATAGGGCTAGTCCAAAGGATAACGTTTCTTACCTTATATCAACACACTGATAGATAACACGGTTAAACATTTAATTTTCTCTTTTATGGATGGGTTTTCAAAGTATAATCAGATAAAAATGGTTGTAGATGATATGAAAAAGACTACTTTCTTGATCATGTGAAGAATTTTTTGTTACAAAATCATGCCTTTTGGGTTAAAGAATGCTAGGACAACATATCAAAGGGTCATGGTAATATTCTTTCATGACATGATACACAAAGAGATTAAGGTGTATGTAGACGATATGATTGCAAAACTTGTGAGAATGAAAATCATGTCATCAGCCTCAAAAAGTTATTTGAGAGGTTGAGAAGATTTCAGCTAAAGTTAAACCCGACCAAGTGCACCTTTGGGGTAAAGTCAGGGAAGTTACTAGGTTTTGTGGTCAGTGAAAAATGAACTGAAATTGATCCAGACAAGATACAGGTCATTCAAAATTTGTCACCTTCGAGTACACCAAAGGAAGTTCGAGGTTTTCTAGGAAGATTGAATTACATTTTTCGGTTCATCTTTCAGTTTACCTACAAATGTGATCTCATTTTTAAGCTTTTTCGCAAGAATAATCCTGAAAAATTGAATGAGAAATATCAAGTGGCTTTTGATAAAATTAAGCAATACTTGTCAAACTTTCCAGTGTTGATGCCACATGTTTCAGGAAAACCTTTAATTCTATATTTGACAGTGTGTGAAAATTTAATGGGATGTGTGCTCGGGTAACAAGATGAGTCTAACCGAAATGAGAGCTATTTACTGAGTAAAAAGTTCACAGAATATGAATCCAAATATTTCTTATTGGAGAAAATATGTTTTGCATTAGCGTGGACTGCCAAAAGACTCAGACAGTATATGCTCTATCATACCACATGGCTTAGAGCAAAATTGGATCCAATTAAATACGTCTTCGAGAAGCTTTCTTTGTCCTAAAAGAATTACAAGATGGCAAGTAATGTTTTTGGAATATGATATTATATATGTAAGTCAAAAGATAATAAAAAAAGGTATTATAACGGAGTTCCTTGTATATCGTGCTACTGAAGAATATGAACCAATGAGGTTGGAATTCTCTGATGAAGATCTAATGACTATTTTCCAATTGGAGAATGCGAAGTATGAACAAAAAGTGTTGGAAAATGTATTTTGATGAAGCGACCAATGCCTTGAGACATGAAATTGAGGCGATTCTGATCTCTTCAGAAGAACAATACTGTCTTTTAACAGCGAAGTTAAACTTCCATTGCACAAATAACATCGCTGAATATGAGGCATGTATCATGTGTTTACAAGTTGCTATAGATAAAAGAGTGAAAGTATTAAAAGTGTTTGAGGACTCAACTCTAGTTATATATCAGTTGAAAGGAGAATGAGAGATGAGAGATTCAAAACTCGTTCCATATCATAAATATATTTTAGAGTTGATAAAGTAATTTGAAGATATCTAGTTTGATCATTTACCTCGAGAAAAGAATCTGATTACCGATGCCTTGGCTACTTTGGTTGCAATGATTGAATTAATGACAATACTGATATTCAGCCTATCAGGCTAGATGTTAAAGATGCCTCAGCTCATTGCTTCAATGTAGAAGAAAAGAACGATGGAAAGTTCTAGTATTATGATATCTTCAGTATATTAAGGGTCAGTAATACCCAGTTAACGTAACAGAGAATGATAAAAGGGTCATCCGAAGAATAGCTATGAGTTTTTTTTTAAATGGGGATGTTTTGTATAAAAGAAGTCATGATTAAGTATTACTAAGATGCGTAAGTAAGGCTGAAGCAAGAAAAATTATTGAAGAGGTACATGATAGAATATGTGAAGCACATGCTAGTGGACATATGATGGTGAGACAGATCATGAAAGCATGATCTAATGGTTGACAATGGAGAGTGATTGCATTGACTATGCTCGTAAATGCCATAAATGACAGATATATGCTGATAAGATTCATGCTCTGTCATCTGTTTTACATGTTTTGACACCATTTTGGCCATTTTCAATGTGAGACATGAATGTCATTGGTCCTATCACCCCAAAGACTTCTAACGGGCATAGATTTATTTTTGTGATGATAAATTACTTCACAAAATGGGTGGAGGTAGCATCATATGCAAATGTAATATGATCTATGGTTTACAAGTTCATAAAAATAGAGATCATCTGTAGATATGGACTTTCGAAGAGAATTATTTCAGACAATGTCAAGAATCTAAATAGTTAGATGATGCAAGAAATATGTGTTCAATATAAGATCAAGCATTATAACTCGACACCATACTATCTGAAAATGAATGGAGCAGTGGAGGCAGCCAATAAGAAAAAAAATTCTTAAGAAGATCGAGACTTATAGAGATTGACATGAAAAATTGTCATTTGCACTGCATGCATATCGAATGACAGTGCGCACCTTTACTAGGGTAATCTCATTTTCTTTGGTTTATGAGATGAAAGCTGTATTACCAATAGAAGTGGAGATCACATCCTTGAGGGTTTTAAAAGAAGTTAAGTTAAAAAAAATTGAATGGATTAGATAACATTATGAACAGTTAAATTTCATAGAAGAAAAGAGATTGACGGTATTGTGCCATGGTCAACTATGTTAAAAAAGAATGATGAGGGCTCATGACAAAAAAGTTCATCCCCGTTGCTTTCGAGAATGAGAGTTGGTCTTGAAGAGAATCTTTCCAACCCAACACGATAATAAAAGAACATAGACTTCGAATTTGGAAATATCGTATGTGGTAAAACGGGCTTTCTCGGGTAGAGCACTGATATTGATTGAGATTGACGAAAATTATTTATCTCATCCTATAAATTTTGATGCTGTAAAAAAATACTATGCTTAAAAAAAAGAGAAAAAAAAAAAAAAAAAAAAAGAAAGACTCAAGGTAAAAATCTTAAAATGACGGTTTGAGTCATAGGGGGTTTATCTAAGTTGAAAATCTGAAAAGGTAGTTTAGATAAGGAGAATATGGCATCAAATTTGAAATTTCATTTGCATTGAAGCTAGCAAATTTGGAAGAGCTCTAAGTTGTTAAATGCATCAGATGGTTGGGTTTTCAAAAAAATCTTGAGATGTGTTTCATAATTATTCGATTGTTCATTTTTGGGCATTCTTTCTTCATATTTATCCTTGCATTTTTTTCTTGGCCAAAGTTTGCCAAGATTTTGCTAATAAAAGACATTTTATTTCACTGTTTGTATACCTCTGCTGGTGACTGTTTTTCAACCATTCTTATTCTTTTCTTCTTAATACCTTACAATGTAAGAAATGTGCAAATGCATTCTTACTTTTTGAGTTTGAAATAATAATTGATAAATGAATAATGACATAAAAAATTTTTACATTACATTGAAGAAGTCAATAGTGATAAAGGTAGAATCGAGATGTTCAATTTTTTATAAGGACATTAAATTTGAAAGAGATTTCCTATAGAAAAATGTAAGAACTAAATGGAAGAGATGATTTAGAGTTACACTGGCTCGATCTTAAAAGAATAGCGTAACTTGGTCTTTGAAGAATCAAGGGTTTGAGCCCAAAAAAAGAGCTTGAGAAGCTTGAGTACCACAATTGAATAGGAATTAATTAGCCAACATTTGCATAGCATGCATTGAATTTCACACGCATGGCATAGCATATACTACATTCAAGAAAATATAATGCATAAATTCAAAAAGTAAGGGTATTCCAAAATTCCACATAGAAAAGACAGATGTGAAGATATTTTCAAATTTGAGAAAAAACTTGTTAGGTAAGTTTTTAATCCTTGAAATAGGATATCTCTCGGTATCAAAATTGATTTGTAAGACCTTTAGGCATAATCTCCTAAAATTTCTTTAAACATGATTTTTAACTCATTCGGACATGATCGTCAAGGAGCTTTTTACTTTTTAAAAGTCGTTGAGTCTCTGATTAAAGGAGTCATTTATTTTTCAAAGTCGTTGAGCCTCTATTTGAAAGAGCTTTGTTTATTGTTTAAGTCGTTGAGCCTCTGATTAGAGGAGCAATTTATTTTTCAAAGACGTTGAGCCTCGGTTTAGAGGAATTTTGTTTATTTTTCAAAGTCGTTAAGCCTTTGTTTAGAGGAGCTTTATTTATTTTTCAAAGTCGTTGAGCTTCTATTCAGAGGAGCCATTTATTTTTCAAAGTCATTGAGCCTCTGATTAAAAGAGCTTTGTTTATTTTTTTAAAGTCATTGAGCCTCTACTTAGAGGAGCTTTGATCAAAATTTTAACACAAGAAAATGACAAAAAAAAAGAAAAAAAGTCGGGTGGAGTCTTGAATGGGTGTCTACGTTTTTGCGTAATTTATATTTCACAAAAAATACACAAATAAGGGCTCATGTAGACACCCAATTTGGTCCAGGCCCGGATCAATTGGGCCTGGTCCAAATGAGTAAAATAGACCCATTTTTGCTTTTATTTTTATTATTTTTTAAATATATTTATTATTTATCTACTAATATATTTATTTTTATCTATTAACATATTTGTTTTATTTATCTATTAATATATATATGTTTTTTTATTATAATTTATCTATTATTGTTATTATTTATCTATTATTATTATTATTTTCTTTTAGTTATCTATTAATATTTTATTTTTATTTTTATTTTTATTTTTTTCTTTTTCTTCTTATTCGACTGGGATTAGGATAAAAATTTAGAATTCTACCGTAAATTTGAGATCAATCAGAGTCCAGATTGGATTCAAAGATTGAATCTCAATCTAAGAGAGAATTGAGATTGATCAAAAACTCTTCTCATTAATCCCTATAAATAGATCCACAGAAAACACACATAGAAAGAAAACAGAAGCTAAAAAAGGTTCTGGTGCGTTAGAACAACTTTAAGAATTGGTGGGAATTTTTTTATAAAATTTTTGGCTTTTTTTCTAGAAAATTTTTGAAAATTTTTAGAATCCGACGAAATTTTTTAACAAACTTTAAATTTTTTGACGAGTTTTTCGATCAAATTTGAAGATTTCAGTGACTTTTTTTAGATTTCAGTAGAAATTTAACTAAAATCTAAGATTGTTTAGAGAGAGAAAAAAAAAGAAAAAGAGAGAAAAAAAAGCGGTCTGCTGAAAAATAGAGGTTAGAACCTTTTATACTTGCTGAAAACGATATCGTTTTGACGTTACTATTCTCAAAAAATCTATGCATTTGACCCGACCCGAGCACCAACCCGCATTTGACCCGCGTGTGACCCGAGTGCTAGTCGACCACTGGAATAGAGCCTAGCCGAGCTGACGTTTTCGAGTCTCGTCTTCGAACCGCTCTTTCTATCTTGAGCCAAGCCGTTCAAAAGGTTTTTTTTATATTTGTTTATTTATTATATTATTATTTTTTATTGATTAGATTAAAATCGCATTTTCGAATCGCTCTTTCTATCTTAAGTCAAGTCGTTAAAAAAGTTTTTTTATATTTATTTATTTAGTTATTTATTATTATTATTATTTATTTATTAGATTAAAATTATTTAGTATTTTTATTTTATTTTATTTTATTTTTATCTTTATTTTTATTTTTTTTATTTTTTATTTTTTTAAATAAAATTCTAAAAAATATATTTTTAAGAAAAAGTTGAAAGTATCAATTTTTTTTGAAAATAAGTTTTCTAAAAAATATTTTTGAGAAAAAGTTGAAAGTATCAATTTTCTTTGAAAATAATTCTAAAAAAAAAAGGTTTTTTTTTAGGAGAAGTTAAAAGTATCAATTTTTCTCGAAGTTAAAGTTTCAGAAAAATATTTTGAGGAAAATTTGAAAGTATCAATTTTTCTTGTATGAAAGCAATGAGTTTTTTTGAAGAGAAACAGATTTACACCTAAAGCTGAATCATTTTTTTTCTTTTTTTTTCGTTTTATTTCTTTTCCTTTTTGTTTCTTGAATTTTCTTTAATAATAAATAATCCGACGATAGAGCTTCTACAAGTGAAACAATAGTCTTCTTGCATACTCTTGAAGTGAGAAAATTTTTTCAATTTTTTGCTAAAAGTATTAGAGTCAATTGAGAATAATTTTTAATAATTAATTATTTGATAAATTTTTAAGGCTTATTGAATAACATAAAATTAAGCTGGTATCATCTTTCGATGAGCATTGTGAGGGTGTTACAACTTTTCTCACACGTAATCGTATTCTTGAATTCTATTCTGATTAGTAGACTTGAACATATTCTTTTAGGGATCTTTAAGCTTAGGTGTTCTTTAAAATGATAGATTTCTTAGGTGACAAATCGTACCTAGAGACAAATCGTACCTAGAGAAAAAGGATTGGTGGCGATTCATTCAAGTCAATGTCTAGCGATAGATCCCCGGATCTAGATGTTATTACACCTCAATTTTTTTATACATCATGTCATGAAAGAGTGTCTCATAGCCCTTTAATAAGTTATCTTAGTATTTTTCAGTCTAAAGGGTATAACTTTGCAATAAAAAGTACTCCATATAGTTATGAAAGTGATTTTTTCTATATCATTTTAGGTCAAATTTATCTAATTATAACTCGAGAATCCATCTATAAAAAAAAATACAGAATGTCAGGCCATGTTATCCACTAATGTGTCAATGTAAGGTATAGAAAAATTATCTTTAGGGCTAGCTCTATTCAAATCTCAATAATCCACACACATTCATACTTTTCTATCTTTCTTAAGAATACGTATTATATTAGTTACCCACTTAAGATATTTGGTCACTTGCAGAAAGCCTACATCAAACTATTTTTTTACCTTTTCTTTAATCTTTAATAGTATTTTAGGTTTCATTTTTTTTAATTTTTATTGGACAAGCCTACATTAAGGCTTCAAAAATAACATATGCTCCATTATTTCAGTGCTAAGCTCGAGCATATCTTGATAGGATCAAGCAAACACATGCATAAACTCTCAAAGTAGATCCTTTAACTTTTATTATCTATCAGTAGATGGAAGCGATGTGCCAACCTTAACTTCTTTCTTATTCTCATCATTTTTTAAATTTATCATCTCAGTGACTTTTTAAAGATAAAATATATTCTTCAAAGTCATCTTTGGTGTCAAGTTTATCAGCATTAATTGACTTTTCAAACTTAAATCCCTGATTATTATCATGATTATCTTCATATTCATTTGAGGCTCTAAAAGTAAATAAAATAGGAAGTATTGACGAAATGTTTTAACTAAAAAGAAAATAAAAATTGAATAGGAAAAATGAATGAAAATGCATATTCTTATTCTTTGATTGAAATAATAAATGATAAGAGGCCCATACATGAAATACCATTCCAATGTTTTTGGGCATAAGCAATTGGGAGTTATAATTACATTGAAAAGGTATTAAGGACAACAAGCATCTCATTGACACTCTAATTTTTTAATTCAAAGCCCAGTGGATATAAACAAACCAACACCTCTTACTTATAGACTTTTGTATCTTTTTTGCCTATCATCTAAATAGACAACTCGACAAAAGTTTTTTTCATGCTCAGTTCCTCTTTAGCATATTTTTCTGACCGTGGATACATATTCTCCTAGTTTAAAGGTTTTGCACAAGTGAGGAATAACCATCGACACATTTCTCACCATTTTTTTTTCTCTCCTATTGTCTGGCATCATTATCATTTCCTATTCTTCAACTTTATACCCTACGCCCAATCTTTCATAGTTGTCTATTATCATTGGTGGTTCTTTTATCCCTTGTCGATTTTTACCCAACCTAACTCAAAGGTTCCAACCTTTATTAACAATTTGATTAACCACGATCTTAGTAAAATCTTATTAGTATAATTTAGATCCTTGACCCATAATATTGACAAGCTCAAAAGATCAATAAGAGCACTCCAATAATTCTTTTACAGCTTCTACATGAGAAGTATTTATAGGTTAAGTCATCAACAAATCTTAATCTTCAGTTACGATCATAAATTAACCTTCCACATTGAACTTAACCTTCTGATGTAAGGAGGAGGAGATAGTACTTGCCATGTGAATCCATGACCTACCTAGCAAACAGCTATAAGATAGGAAAATATCCATAAATAACTATAAGTGGTATCAGAGCCTAAGTTGCAATCTTTGAAAAAATTTTAGGAGTTAGATTATGATTTGTAGATTGTGATGATATTTTCTTTAAAAGCCTAATTTATGTTTTTTTTTAGATTTTTTAAGAGTTTAGGTTATGATCTTTAAATTATGTAAGATGTTAAAAATTTTATATTGCGATTTTGAAGATTTTTTAAGAACTACAATTATGATTTTTGAAGATTTCTAAGAAGTTAACTTATGATAATTAGATTAACGGTGATTTTTTAAAAATGTAGCCTATGATTTTTGGGTTGAAAGAGATTCTATGAATATGGTTATGATCCATATACTATGTGAAATTTTTTAAAAACTTAGATGATGACCTCTAGATAATGTGATGATTTTTCAAGGATATAATTGGATCAATAGACTATAGTAGTGAGTATAAGTAAACGATTCAATAAATTTTAGAGTAGTTAAAGTTTTAATGAATTTTGAGAAATCAATAATTCAATGAACTTGGTGTAATTATTTTGGTTGATATTTACATATTACTTTTGGATTTGTAGTTAAGAAAAAGTGTAATTACTTTGATATAGTGTGATTTTATAAATTAAAGAGATTTTCAATGTGACTTATAATGAGACATATTTTATAAGTTAAAGGATTATTCAAGAGAATGATTTGATCATTAGAGATCCTATGAGTTTGAGAAAAAACTTTCGACTTAATGAGATTTTAAAGGAGTAATCGATTTACAAAAAAATATATATGTTTTGGTTAAGAATGATTGCTTAAAATCTTACAAGTGCAAAAGATTGTTTGAAATCTTACAAGTGATGATTTTGTGTACTTGGTGATGTTGAGATTGTGTTTGATTTTAGAGAAGTTTGAAAAAACTTCTAAAATAATGTGATGCATTTGGTTATTGTTTATAACTATACTTTTGGCATGAATTCAAGTATTTAAAGTTCTTATTTATTCATATTTTATAAGAGAATTTTATTTGTGAATTATAATGCATAGGTTTTGACTTTGACTTAGAGATGATAGCAATATATTTGGTAAAAAGGAAATTTGATACATTATATATTTATGAGAATTGTGAACAATCAGTTGTTGTATGATAATTGATCTATTAAATTAGAAAAAATAATATTCAAAATTAGAGATAACTTGGATAAATAGAGATTTATGTTTAAATATACACAATATAAATTTATGAATATGATTTACTGCATTGATTTTATATGTATTCTAATGGTTAATTGATAAAAAATTTTGTATTGTCGGTGAAGAAGAAATGAAAATTAAAGTACTATGTGATTTTTTTTTTTTTTACTAAAAGATTTGTTAATATTACTATTCAACTTTAAGGTTATATATAGTTATAAATACTTGACATAAAGCGAATTACGTAAAAATTTATGGATATACATTTTTTTTGTTATGAAAGTTAATTTATTAGAATTTATTAAAAAGAAATATTAGATTGCACAGTGGAAGCCTGATTTGATTTAAGTTCTAAATTTTTATGCTATTGTTAGTTAAGAAAGTGATGAATCTTTAATAAATAAGGACTAATTGATTTTTTGGTAAGAATATTTTGTATTCCTTCTATTTTTGGAGGCTTTATTGTTGGTAGACATTCTTGTAAGCAGTACTTACATTGTGATTTAAAGGAAATTTTTTTTTAACCATAGTCATAAGACAAACATTCATGATTCAATTTGAGGTTTCGTATGGAAATAAATTTAAGTCTCAAAGTCATTAGGATAAAGACAATGAAGAAAAACTTTTATTTGTTGAATTTATAGAACAAATGACTGATAAAGTTTGGTTGATTAAGCAGTGGTTTAAAGTAAGTAAAAGAATTATGCTGAAATTCAGAGATAAGATTTGTACCTTCAAGTGGTTTATTATTTGTACTCAAATATGTTATCATTAAAAGTATTACGAAGATTATAAAGCAAGGAATGTTAAGTTTGTATTATATAAGAACATTTGAAGTTTTTGGAAAAGTGAAAAAAATTCAATATAAAAAATCTTGCCATCTCATATATCTATTATGCATATTGTATTACAAATCTATGGTGAGAGAATATGTCATTTTTATTAGAAGGTATATCTACTATTTAGCAACAGCATATGATGTGGATTGTAAAATTTATTATAATTAATCTACAAGAAATTATGAAGTGAACCATATATAGTTAGAAAGCTTATCAAGTCTAGTTTCTAACGCATTAAAGAGATCTTAATTCTTATTTGGATATATTGAGATATGGTCATTTTAATGAAAAGAGGTTAGGCTATCAGTATTAGTTAGTTAAGTTAATTCTTGAATAACTTAGTTATTTTTGGTGTAAATGGTCTAAAAAAGGATTGATTAATTTTTACTATGTTGAAATGATCCTAAATAGGCCATTAATTATTTTAGGAGAAAAACTAACTGGTGGAATCAAAATAGAGTAAGTAAAATCTCACACATTTTACTTGCTTACGAACCTATGTATATATGTATATTTCTAAATAAGTAAATATTTTATTTTTTTTTCGATATATGAAAATACGATCAAGCATATGATCATTTTGTGTTTTTATTATGCAAATGATGGATCATGTTTATGAATGAAATGAGAAAATGATTTATGTTTAAGAAACGATTTTATGATAGCTACATTTTTACATCTTTGAAAAGTAAAATCATTAACACCAAAACTAGTTTTACGGTCCTGACTAATAGCTGATAGTAGTTAATATAGAGATGATTTATAGCCCTGCTAATGGGTTATAGTAGTTAATATAAGGCCCTTGCTAGCGGGTTATAATAGTTAGCAATAATTATGAAGATGAAATTGTCGAAACGGTCAATGTCATGAGTTATAGCAATAATCATGATGATAAATGAGTGATAATGATGATTTATGATAATAATGATTTATGATGATTTTAAAGATTGATCCATAATTTGTATCAAATATGTATTTGACCGTAATTTATGATTTATAATTAATGAATTAACATGTTTTGATATTGATTTATGATTTACAAAATATTTAACATAATGATGATTTTTGAAATATTTTGACATTATGATTTGACGAATATTTTGAATGATTTATATGATATGTATGAAAACGATGCTTGATTTGGTACGATGTGTAAGCTTATACTTGTTGAGCTATGATTTGCTCATTTTTCTTTTACTTTTTTTTTATAGATGATTAAAATGATAAGTTTGCTTACTCTTGAGAGAAGCTAGAAGATCAAATTGAAAAAATTACTTAAGCCCAATGATAAGTTTGCTTAGTCTTGAGAGAAGCTAAAATGTTCTTAAATTGTTCCTTACATTATTGTCCATCATAAATTAGTAAAGCACTTCAATATTCACCTATTATAGGCTATAAGCGACAAATGTTCAATTTGAGTGAGAATATCTTGCTAGCCCATGCGAAAACATAAAATCTCATGAACGGGTAGGTATTTTACTCTCTCTTAAGAGGCTGAACGCAGGTGTAAAGTTCATATTATGCACATATAAGTGGATGACAGATATGATAAAAAAATAAATAAATGAAATTTATGGAGAAAGATTCTTAAATTTATTAAGTAAGCTTGGATAATAAGAAATCATTGATTGGTCTGACTTTCTTTGTCTCCAGTAGAATTGTCAAACTGTTATAACGTATAGATTCGTTATCCTATTACTAAACATAGACTTTAAGAGTCACCACCAATTTTTTTTTTATTTAAGTGTGATTGGTCACCTAACTGAATCTATCTTATTTAAAAAAAATTTTCAATATTAACTTAAGTATTTTTAAATATTATACTTAGTTTACAAAACTAAATTTTATGTTTAGAAGTGCAATTACGAGTGAGGAATATTATAGTATCAACATAACGTTCATCCTAAATATGGTACCAGTCTAATTTTAAATTATCTAAGTTTTAAGATATTTTTATAATTTTTCCAATAATTTAATTATTAAAAATTGATCATAAAATTACTCAAATAGTTTGATAGTAATTTAAGATAATTTTCTTCCTCAAAAGTATTCATAGAGATTAGTATCACACTTTGAAGATGCACCATCATCAAATTCATTAATATATTTTATTCAAAAAATAATTAGTAAAATCTTTCAATAGTTTGATAAGATTTACATTGATGTAAATCTTTTAATAGTTTGGTGATATTTCATTATAAATTTATTTTTTGAAAATTCATTAAACCTTCCAATAATTCGATAAAATTTAATTTAAAATTCAAATCATCTAATAGCTTGATAGGACTAAAACAAAATAATTTATTTTGTCTTTTATAAAAATTGATTTATGAAATTCTTCAATAATTTGATAAAATTCATATTTAAAAAAAAAATTTAACCAATGAAAAATTCTTCAATAGTTTAGTAAGATTTATGAATTTATTCTTTTAATACATTTTCATTTTCTAAGATAAATATAATAGTAAAGAAAATAATAAATAACAAAATTTAAATTAAATGAATAAAAAAATTTACCAAAGTTTAGACGTGGCTTGGCTCAATTGGAATAGGGCTCGACTACTACGACAGAGGGCACCTCAGGAAAACTCATTCAAGGCTCGACTTGGCTCAGCTAAGGGTATTGGAATCATGTTGCGAACTGGGTTGCGCAAGAGATAGGGTCGAGTAAAGCAAAACGTGCGCATCTCAATTGGGTTATAGAATTCAAAAAGTGTCGTTTCTTTTTTGTATAAAAGCTACAATTTTTTTTGTTTTCCCCAAAATAGCCTATCATCTTCTCTTTCTAAACCTTCTTTTTTCTCTGCCTTTCTTTTTACCTTTAGAACCCAGACAATCAAAAACTAGTTTTTTTCACTGGTTTTTTAAATTTCATCATAATTTTGCCGAAAACATCAACCTTGATAAAAAAATTCAATCGAAAAATTCAAACATTCATACAATTTTCCAATTTTTTTTCAAAAAATTCAAAAAAAATTACCTAATACGATCTCTTAAAAATTAGTTCAAAAATCCTAAACCACAAACAAAACCTAAAACCTAAAACCATAAACTAATTCCTAAAATAAAAATTCTAAGATTAAAACCCTAAAACTCTTTAACACCTAAAATCCGCTTTAACAATTTTTTACCTCTTCTCCCTGTGTTTTTGTGAATTTAAGTGACATTTATATAAGACGTTTCATCAGAAACTTTAGGGTTTTATTAATTAATAGAGATCAAATCTACCAGATTCGATCCCATACACTACATGATTCTTGGCCTGTGCTTTAATCCATGCCCTAACCCTATTTGATTGTGGTCAAAGATCTTTTAATTTTTAACTTTGATCGACTCTAGATTTTTGGATTGAATTCCCTAAAAACTTTCTGATTTTCTTTTCTTTTTTTTTTAGTTTTTATAAAAACTAAAAAAACAAATAAAAAAATTATTGGGCTAAAGCCCACACCAAAATAAATCATGTACTAGGCTCAAAGCCCAAACAAAATAAAATTATCTGTTGAACTCAAAGCTCAAATACCAATTGGGATAAGTCTACTCAAAGCCTAAAAAACCTAATAAACATTATAAAAGTCTGACGATCCTTATAAAATAGAAATAAAAAAATTCAAATACAAACTCAAATGAAACGAGACCTAATAAAGTTACATTATAAAAGTGTGACGATCCTTATAAAATAGAAATAAAAGATTCAAATGTAGACTCAAATGAAATGAGATGTCTATAATATTCATTCAACATTTAATCCGTAATTAAAATATTAATTTTATAATTAAATGATCAAAATAAAAAGTCATCAAAGGTAATTTACCATCCATTTACTTTACCCTTTACTTTATTGTGTAACTTTCAGTTTTTCCTTCTTGTCTAGATCAATGCAAAAAATTCAATGCCTATATATCTAGAGCTTAGACCAAACCTGTACTAGACCTTAATTATAAATTTAACTTATTTAACTTTGAATCGCTGTGCAAAATAGAGAAAGGAGTGGCAAAATGGATCAGCCTAGCTATGACAGCATTTCTGATTTGGGGTTTCATCCAAACTTCAAATTCATTTTTGGTGGATATATTTTAATATATCTTACTTACGTATATTCTCTGTTTGCTAGAACTGTAATATGTAGAGACTGCTACGTTAGCTTCATCTCATCCCATTTGGATATTACCAGTTCAAGTGGCTTTTTAAAACATTTTTTTATTAATGTTTGTTTATATTAAATTATATGAATCTATAATATTTGTAAATAAAATTAATTATAAATATATATATTTCGTATCTTATATTCTTTAAAATTTGAGTTTCAGTTTGTATTTATTATATTTTAATATTTATGAAATTAATAATTTATAAATCTATGGGATCAATGAACCTAAATAATTATGAACGAATGTATTTAATTATTTATAAATTTATAATATTCATAAACTCAATTAATTATAAATAAATATACTTTGTGTTTATAAATCAAATTCAAATTGAATGAATCTAATTATTAACGAATTAAATTATTCATGAATTCAATTAATTATAAATGAATATATTTATTTTTTAATGTAATTTAAATTTAACATATTTATTAAATCATTACATTAGATCCATGGCATGCTTTGCCGTGCATCGTGTTTGTGTGTATTTTATTAAGCTCTCGTCACTTCAGCGTCATGCGTTTTGCTTCACTTTATAAAAGAAAAAAATAATTTATCTTGTCTTTTAACTGTTTGGTTTAATGATTAAATAAGCTTTAAAAAAGATATAGGCACGAGGTTCGATCCTAATCTTTCTCTTCCCTTATTAATGTAGGGCTCTGCCTTCTTAAAATAATAATAAAAAAAAACAGTTTGTCTTGAGATTGAAAAGGCAAGCGATAAAAAAGACAATTCCTCAGTACTAGTAGAAAATGGTGAAATCATCATTAAATCATTGGTGAAAGAAGGACTAACGATGATCCTATTCTATAGGAAAAGGAGTAGGAGTCAATCTTCTTTGAATTTCAAGAAAAAAATTGAATAATTATGTCATTTGGTAAAAAGTTTTTACATAAAAAATAATATAAAAAATTTGTAACCATCTCTGATTATGACATTAATTATTTTATAACCATATCACTCTCAAGAAGTTCAATATAAATTATATACAATGTATACCAAATCATTTAACACGAATTGAGAATAAAATAAAGAGATATGAGCTCTTTGATAAAAACACTTTTATAATAACTTCATCTCGACATTTAACTCGTTTATGCATAAAAATTACTAAATATGTTATACTTAATACAACAAATGATGCTCTAAACTAATAAAAGTATATGAATAGAGTTTAATCGAATTCAGATTGAGTAAATTTATTATTTTATTTTATTTTTTAAATATCAAAGTTTAATAAAAATATCATTGAATAAAATATTTTTATTTTAAATATATTTAAAATTAAAACAAAGTCAAAATACATTATTGAAATGTGAAGCTTAAAAATCTATATTCAAACTTTAACTGAAGAAGAAAAAGATAGTGGCAAATGAATTAAGGGTCGTTGGTAGGTATCAAATAATTCAACAAAGCTTTTGATTTTCCTTTCTCTTTCTCTCTCTTCTCAAAATCATTTACCGACGCATGCGCTTTAATTTGTTCTTTTTTATTGATAAAATTAATAAATTTATCCGTTAATTTTGTATATATTATAAATGAATATTTTTGAAAAAAAAAATCTTGAATTCGCCTGCCATCATGATCCAAGGAGAGCTGTTTTCATTTATTTCTAACCACTCCCGTTGATAAATGCAAGTACTATCAATTATTTTGAAGATGTCGTTGCCTATGAGGCTAATTGTCACGTGTTTTGTTCAGATCCAACCTAATAGATCCAAATGTAGAGGGAAGAATAGTGTATATATAATTGCATTAGGTCATGTTTGGATATATAACATAATAGAGAGAATAGGATAATAATTATTTTATATTATATTTTTTTTTATATTTAAAAAAATAAATAAAATTGTAAAGAAAATTAATTATTATCTTAATCAATTCTTTCAAAATAAAAAAAATTTATTTTAATTTATAAGATTCAATTTATCTGTGTTATTATATCTTTAAAAATCTATTAATAATTTAAATTACATAAATTTTGAAAAAAAAATAATTTTAACTAATAAATAAATTATTTTATCATAATTTTTATATACATCAAATATAAAATAATATAATTTTATTTAATATAATTTTATTTATAATATCATATTGTCTAATTCTATCAATTTTAAGTATCAATCGTATCATAAATATGCTAAATTTAATTTGGAAAATCTCTGCTTGATAAACAAACAAATTTCTTAACAAAGAATGATACAAGTGATAAATTACTTTGAAACTTTTGAGTTCTGACTGCTGATTTCTCTTCTATGTTGGAAAAAAAAAAAAAAGGAAAAAGGAAAAATGAACAAAAAGATCCTTTTTCTGTGATCATGGGCAAATGTTATAATCATGGGGGAACGAAAACTCTTGCTGGTTGTAAGGATCAAGCTTGTTATGGCATGGAGACGGCCCTGAAGGAGGCACTGGCCCTCGAGGCAGCTGGGTGTCGAACAAATGTCCAAAACTTTTAGTATCTTTGTTCATTGGTCGGATGCATCCTCCAATGGAAGCCCTGGCCAGTAACAGAAGAAAAAGAACGACAATAAACCTCAAACGCTTGAAAGATCCCTCTGAAGACCCCATCGTCAGTTACTTCCCTTTTGGTTGTTTCAGACTTTCAGTTTCAGCTGCTTATGTGTTGTTACAACAACAGAAGTGAAAAAATATATACAATGAAACAGAAAGAGACAGCGGTCGGATTTAAATGCCTATGATTTTCAATGCATAGAATTATTAATCTGCCACTGAAGAATGGATTATCTTTTTCTCTTTTTTATTGCTTAGTTTTCAAGTGAAAGTCATAATTGAACAATCCAATAGCAGCCAATTTAGAAACACAGTGAACATTTATCTTTGAATTTCTGGTTTCCTTTATTTCCAACTCCTTGCAGTCTACATTCTACAAAACAAAATAAAAATTGTAACCAAAGTCTGCTCATTTTTTTGTGCAAAGAATGGAAATTTAGAACGGGCTCTAAAACGCGAATAATATGCACCATCAAAACTGTGAAAGGCCGATCGATCATTGTGGGTCTTTGAAGTAGAGTTCCAGGAAATTTCCCAGTCCTTTGCTTGGAAAATTCCTTGGACTTGTAATTTGCGCCTTGTCCTCCCAATCTGTTATAGGGTTTGGGGTTGTTCTAGGCCCTACATGTTGTTTGCATCCATGGATGGAGCCTATGGGTCAATTAAACAAACGAACCACACCATCAACCCAAAAGAAAATATTTGGCCCAAACCAATATGTCTCATACTTGAGTCGGGAAGAAAACCCATGGATTAGGCTCGACAAGGCTTTAAAAGGATGCCATCTAACTAAAGCCTTGAGGAAAGAGAGGGGGAAAAGTATAGTACCCATTTTTGTAGCGGTGAAGAAGAAAGCCTTGGGTCATTTTTCTCAGAAGCCGTGCCAAATTCCCGAACTTGGGTGCTTTCTATAAATCAATTTTCGGTAAGGTATAGAGACCTTCAATCCACCAATCTTGTTTACATGTTCATTTCTTTTCCTTTTTTTGATTTTTTTGCTCAAATTACTGTAATATCTAAAGCCCTGCCGGGTGATCTCGTAAAAAATAAAAAAAACTTCCTGGAGGCCTTCGAAACATGAAATTTTGATTTTTAATGTGTTGTTTTATTAATATAGCAATTTCGCATATAGTTTTCTGATGCTTCTGTCTGTTACTGGGAGTTATCTGTTAGCAGGTAACAGTTGAAAGCTCACTGGCCTATGAGAACTTAACAGACAAAGAATTAATGCCTGGAATACTTTCTGTTTCCTCAATTGTTTTGCCTCATTGGTGTACAACTTCAAGGTACATTGTTGAATTATAGATTACCCTTTTGTTTAGTAGTTGGTTGAGCCTGATTTTATTTGTCTGGAGTGGTAGGCGTGTTGTCAGAATGGCTGCTGCTCACACTCCAATTGCTGGAGTATCGTTTGAAGCCGTGACAATAAAGCCTCCTTCACACCCTACATATGATTTAAAGGGCATTATAAAACTTGCTCTTGCTGAAGATGCTGGGAATCGAGGTTTGGTTATCATTTGATTTTACAATATTCTTTCTTGCTTTGTTTCCTTTTTCAGTGTTTTCATATTTCATAATCTTTGCTCTACTAAGTTGATAATGATGTTTAATGGTTTTATTGAAAACAATAAGCTAACGCTTTAATGAAGGGGGAGCAAATATTCAGTTAAATCTTTAAATTTTTTCTGCATTCAAATCCTATAACATTTGGGTTCAATTGCAGGGGATGTGACTTGTATGGCCACCATCCCATTTGACATGGAAGTGGAAGCCCATTTTCTGGCAAAAGAGGATGGTATCATTGCTGGAATTGCACTATCGGAGATGGTGTTTCAAGAGGTTGATCCTTCTTTGAAGGTATAGAGGCACTGTACTTTCTGTCTTGGATTATCCATATGGTTTGCGTGTCTGGACCACACACTCCCTCCTTTTGATGTGCATTCTGATATCAGGTGGAGTGGTCTCGAAAGGATGGAGATTATGTTCGGAAGGGGCTGCAATTTGGAAAAGTTTATGGTAAGCCAAAAAGGTGTTTCTTAATTGTGTATGAGAAACTTGTATTAAAATTATATGCTCCCTCCATATAGGAAGGGCACACAGCATTGTCGTAGCTGAAAGAATAGCTCTGAACTTTATGCAGCGGATGAGTGGTATAGCGACACTAACTAAGGTGCTTCCATTTCCTTGAGTTTTATAAATAAAGAAATGATTTTCTCTTAATCATAGCTAAGTTTCCCTATTGTAATCAAGCAAATCTTAGTTTACTTTACAGAGCAGATAACAAGGATGGTTGTAGGAAAACAGGAATTGCGTAAGTTACATTTTAGATTGTTGTGAACTGGAAATGGAAAACAATAAGGTTGACAAGTATAAGTTTTATTTGACCAAACATAACTGCGTGGATATTCTTCTAGAATTTTCAAGTTTTTTATTACTGCTTATTAAGTTGCCTTGTGTTTCCACCTGTATATATGATCAAAACATAGCTAATTCACAATTTTTAATGGACTAATACTTGTAAAATGCAAATTATATCATGAATTCATTCTTGAAATGCAAATTACATCATGTATGTACGGGAAATATGATAAAGAAACAAGACATGAAATAAAATTCCCAACTGTTTAAACCTATGAATTCGGTCATGAAATGGAAATTGCATCATTTATGCACAGTAAATATAATTAAGAAACAAGATACCTAACAAAAGCTTATTGGTGCCATAACTTTGTAATGCGTACAAAAGACTGTTTTAGAATGTTAATTATTCTGCAGGCAATGGCTGATGCTGCACAACCTGCATACATCTTAGAGACAAGAAAAACTGCTCCGGGCTTACGATTGGTGGATAAGTGGGCGGTGTAGATCATTTCCGAGATTTTACTTTTTAGTTCTTAGTTCTTTCTCTTATGCCTTTGTTGATATTGTTGAAATTTTCTTCTTGTAGGTACTAATTGGTGGAGGAAGGAATCATAGACTGGGTTTGTTTGATATGGTGTTGATAAAGGATAATCATATATCAATAGCTGGAGGAATAAGTAATGCCCTTAGATCTGTTGACCAGTATTTAGAGCGAGAAAATCTTCAAATGGAGGTTGAGGTAATTTCTTCCGATGGTAAAATCTATAGCAAATTAAATATTTTGTGCAGTGGACTAGCCAACAGAGTTGGGTATGAATCTATAAATCTTTATGTGGTACATCATGTATCCTGCAACTTGATTCAACTCCCCGTTTTGAAGCATAAATCATTGCTGAAAAATATGTTTAACCTGAATTTTGTATTCAATATATCTTGCTTCTAATTAGTAATGCGTCATAGTGGTTCTTCTCCTCTGTGTGTGTGTGTGTGTGTTTGTGGAAATGAATCAATCAATGCGTTGTGGCAACTGTAACAGATATGTTGAAAAATGTCTTTTTCAAGGTTGAGACCCGGACACATGAGGAAGTAAAGGAGGTGTTGCAATATGCATCTCAAACAAAGACTTCCTTGACCCGGATAATGTTGGATAATATGGTTGTACCTCTTCCAAATGGCGATGTTGATGTGTCTATGCTTAAAGAAGCTGTGGAGCTGATCAACGGGAAATTTGAGACGGAGGTATCTCATGACTTTATCATGTAGTTTTTCACTTCATTTATTTAGTGCCTACAGACTGTGCAGGAAGATACTGCTGATGTCTGCTGTTTCATACTAAATTACTCCTGTTCAGTGATGTGTTAGTTAGAAGGCGTTTGTTCTTTCTTTTTCTTTATTTGGGGGTCATGATGGGGTTTGTGAAACAATGTCTCACTTTATTTGCTTGGCTTTTTGATCTTCAAATATGTGAAACCTGAGCAAAATTATGCAAGAAAGAGTGTATGGAATCTCTTGCTACTTAATTTTTCGAACCATTTCTAAGACGGAATTCATTTTTGGTGACTTGCCTTGTCATTCTTGCTCATGTAAACATCAAGTGCCATCTATGGCTTTACCTGATAAATTCTATTCTAGTTGCTCTACTATGCATTTTTCTGAGGCTTGTAACTGATATATCTATTTCATTGTGATAGGCATCCGGCAATGTTACTCTTGAAACTGTACATAAAATTGGACAATCTGGAGTTACCTATATATCCAGGTAAGGCAGTGCAACTTTTCTTCTCGTAAAGTATATATGCTTGTAGTAAACAGAAAAGCCAAAGTTAGCACCCGGGAATTCGGCTTAGTGGTCAGTGCATGTACCCCCTACTCAAAAGAGCAGGGGTCAAATCCCCCTTTCCCCGACTCAAAAAAGAAAAGTCTAAGTTACCTCAACTTTAGCTGAACCATGGAATTAATTGTCAAGTAAAAATCTGATCACTTCTGAAGCTAGTTCCAACAGTATTAAAAGTTTTTGGAATTCAGTATAAAGATTAAACGTGTTACATGCCAAGCAAGATACTTATCTCCTTTATGCAAACATCAATATCATAAGATTTAAAAAGTGCACTCTAGTGAAAATTGCCCCTACAGCATGTGGATAAGATTTGCCTATGCTAGCCATGTCACTTCTGGTACGGAGGTTGAAAATTATATCCCACATCAATGATCTCTCTGGTTTCAGTGCTCTAATCAGGGTTATCTAGTTGTGTAGTAGTAAAAGTAGTATTCCAGCCTTGCAAGACTCTGATTCTGTGTATTTTGCTGTATGAACAAGCTGTTCTGCATTCTTGCTTCATAAACATTTTTTAATGTGGTACAATTATTAAAAAAAAAATTTGAAAATACTGCACCAAGGATTTTCTGTGTTTATAGAAAAAACAAAATCAGAATTTTAAACTGAAAGCCAGGTGCACACCTGCATTCAAATGCTGATTCTTTTTCATAATAAGTATACTTTTTATGGAAATTGTTTCTGTTAAGGGATAGAAATTACTTGAAGTTATTACTGATTATCACTGATATCAGCTAGTGTGTATGGTATTTGTGGGATGCATGTTTGATCCATTGGGGTGCAGTGAAGGATAAAATGCCTTGGTGCCTAAAAAATCTCTTTAAATTGTTATAGTTTAATCCTTTCATCAAAAGCTCTTTTAAAAAATGCTCAGGATATCCCTACATGGATCACTGACATTTTGGCATTTAGAGGTGCTGTTTTTTTTTAATGGAACTATGTAACTGTAAGGTATCGTAGCAGCAAATTAATAGATGTGGGACTTAAATGTAACAGTGTAGAGGTTAGAGATCAAATTTAAACTTTATTTAAAGGTTAGGGATTTATGGTTCATTTTACCTTTGTAATGAACTATATCAATTAGATTTATAGGAGTTAGTGTGGATTTAAAATCACTGGTTTCTTGTTATTGGATTAGGTCCTTCTTTTTACTTTCCAAGTGTTCATACTAATACTTATATACAAATTCATTGGATCTAGATTGCTATTGCATATAGAACTTCGAAATGGTTTCAGATATGCAAGCCACTTTGTTATTGGATTTAAGATGGTTGGGTGATTCACACTTTTTGGTGGATGATACAATATTTTGGGCATGGTTCATTCTCTAGGAAATTTTTTTATATTTTTCTGGCATTTTATGCTAGATTTTGTGCTTCTGTTGTTAGCTTAAGTTATTAATCAACTTGGCTCTAAAATTCTTGGTATGGTTTGCTGCTTCTAATATTTGGGTGTTTGCAGCGGTGCACTCACACATTCTGTTAAAGCACTCGATATTTCCCTCAAAATTGATACTGAGTTGGCACTTGAAGTCGGAAGGCGAACAAAACGGGCATGATCAGTTAATCTTTATGTTGTTAGTGAGCAATAAGAAAGCTCTTTCCCCCCAAAACATATAGAGACAGAAAGAGCATGTTAGTTCCTCATTTCCCTTTCTCTAAGTGTTTTAAAGAATTGATAGACAATAAGCTACCATGTTATAAAAGATATAGAAGTATAATTGTATGCAATGACAAAACTTTAGCTCTTTTGGAATTTGTTCTGCCAACAATCTGGCTGTCTTGGCTTTTTTGCAACCCGATTGTCAAGGGCCTTATTGACAGAAACCAAAATGTCATTCGATATGATGTTATGTTCACTGTGCATTATATGTGCATTTGTGTTTGAAATTTTTCGCCGAACCATTCTTATCATTTTCAGGGATGTGAAAGCCATTTTGGATTTTTGTAGAGCTTTCATAAACTGCCCAAATGTGTTGAAGTTGTGCACTATTGTGCTTATGAATCTCTGTTGTGCATTCTTATCCAGAAAACAATGACTCTCTATTGACTATGACTTTTCTTCCTCTAGGATCCAGGTTTTGCAATATGTAATAGTAGTTGGTTTGTTGTTTTGATTCTGTAAGCCAGTTTGGTGTTTGTGTTACTTATAGAATTACTTTTTCACCGTCGTTTTCTTGCAGAATTCAATTTATTTCTAGATTTTGGGATTTTGGTCATTGGCAACATCAGTAAAGTCTGGCTTTAAATGTGTTTTAATTTGGTTGAAAACTTTGACCTTAACATGAGTAGAACAACAACGTATGTGATTTCAAGTTGGAAATTTTCATTTGGTGCATAATTTTTTGGGGCCAAAGTCGGGCACTGTCTGATGATAATATAGCACTTTCAAAGCAGTTTTCTAGCTCACTTTTAAGCTTTACTTTACTTTTAGGTAGTGTTTGATACGAGGTGATCATTCCTTAAATCATGCTGATCTACACATGATGATTAGATTACTACCAAACACTTAGGCGATCCTACACGGCAGTTGTTTGGGTTGGAAGACACTAAAATAGACGGCAATGGAGTTTCTGAGAGGCCATCAGCCACCAATTGCTGTATTGAATCGAATGAATCCCGTATGTTGTAAAAGGCATTTCAGTTGATGTAGAAAGTGTCGCAAATATGTCGGTCCAAGATCAGTTTGAATTCAAACAGACCCTAAAACATCAACAACTTATCTTAAACATAACAGTTCCATTTCCTCCTGTTTCTGAAAACAACATCCAACACCACTTTTATCATCTTAGATTTGAACAATGCACAATTGTTGTAGTTTGAACTCAGCACGCAATAATCTTTGTTATTAAAAGAAAGTATGTAGGCCCTTAGCATGCAATATTTACTTGTTTAAACTACTACAAGAAAATCCAAGAAAGTACCCATAAAATTGTTGGCAGGTCTCTAGTTTAGCTTAAAACATTGATAAGTTAGTCAATAATCGTGCACTGGCATTTGATGGTCACCTTTCTCTTTTTTTCTGCCTACCCAAATAACCCATCAAATGTACCAAATTTCGTCAGCTTCAGCTAGTATTTGATTTAGCCTGCTGCCTTTCGGTTAATTTTCTTTTCACAACATCAAATTTTAATTAGGACTCTCAAATAAAGGAGGCGGAAAGGGCAAAAATAGGGACTGAAGGAGGAATGGTCAAGCTTTCTTAGCCAGCACCACCGACCATGACTAGGTTTTTTCTTTGCTGATCTAACACGTAATGTCTTCATATCAAACAAAGAAAATTTGGAGGTTGTCTATGTGGTTTCTTTTAAATTATCATACCTAAAGCATGTTTAACACAAGCTTTTTTTTTTTTTTTTTAAGATTTATCAACTGCTTTAACTAGACCTAAAAATATATAGAGAATGGACCTCTTCGTGATTTTTTTTTCAATTTTTATATCTTTTTATTTTACTCAAATAGTTTCTTATTCTATGATTTTATCCAAATAAGTTTCGAAACATGTTAAGCATATGATTTTTAAAATAAATCAAGATGTAAGTGGTAGCTTGATAATGTTATTATCATATTTAATTTTATCGTTATAATAATTAATTTTAACATTAATATTATTTTAATTTTATCAAAATTAATTTTATTTTTCATTCAATATAATAATTAAATGTGTAATAATTAAGTGATTAAAAGAGTTGATTTTATTAATTGAATAAATAAATATATCATTTATAAGCAATCAAATCATTGCTATGCTGTTTTAATGGAGATATTTTTTTCTTGGACAATCCTAAGCAATTATATAAACAACCCATGCTGCTTTTGCAAGAGGCAATTGTAAGAAGATCCATACCCTTTTTTTTTTCACCCTGTACAATCAAAGGGAAGCAAGGAAAAATGGGTCAATCCAAAAACTTGCAAAAAGTTGAAATATTTCAACAATAATATGCTTCCTACCATCTCCCCCACCCCCCCCCCCCCCCACCCCAAAAAAAAAAAAAAAGCAGTAATATGACGGAATTATATCCTGCATTAACTTTTGATGACTACTGGCCAAAAAGAAAAGAACTTTAGTTAAAAGGATCGCTTGATTTTTCTTTTTTTTCAAAGAAAAGTACAAAAATCACAATTAGACACCATTTTTATATATCCAATAGAAAGTATCAAAGGGCAATGATAGGGCAAGTAGGCTAGGGTTGTGTGGCCAGGTTCATGTCTCGTCATGTCGATGGGATGATCAAGGAATCCTATTTGCTAAACACAAGCCTACTGTATTGCCGTTGTAGCTCTAATTTCATTGTACAAATCGTTGATATGAATGCACAACAACGTTTTGCTCAAAACTGTGAAGTATTTATGGATGCCAAAGAGATTCTAGTGTTTAACCTTTTTCGTTTAAGGATTAATTATTCTATTATCATAAAAAAAGTGGATGATGACACTATAACATCATGCCAAGGCATTCTTTAGTTAATTTGATGGTTGGATAATAGAAAAAAATAATAGTAAGCAATAAGGCATAATCCAAATGATATATATTCACTATATTTATAAGAAAAATTATTTCATTTGTAATTTTCACAAAAAACGTTGTAAAATATATTTCCTCTATCTCTTTTTACTGTCCCTTTTTTTTAATGTCTGAAAATTATATTATTTTTAAAAATATTTAAAATATTTATTTTTTTATATTATAAAATTATTTTTTATGATTTTTTTTACATTAACAATTATGAAACTTTAATTTTATAAAAAATTTAATTTTAATATTAAATATATTAAGATAAAAAAAATTTTCTTTAATTTTGTAAAAATTAATAACGCCCAAACAATTTAATACGAAGGAAATATATACTTTTTAAGATATGTAAAAAATTTAAAATATATATATATCAGTTTCTTAGACTTGTTTATGAAATTAAAAATTTTCATTAATAATATAAAAATAATATTTATAATTACCAACATACAAGAGGGTTAGTTTAGGGTTTTTAACTTGTAAAGAATCAATAATGAAGGCAAAGGAAAGGGTTTGTTTATTCACTACAATTTAATTTGTAGAACAAAAGGAATGCATAAGTGGGGCCTTTGTAGCCCTAATTTGACAAGCAATATTATTATTATTTTTTAAATGAAGGAAAGTGGCATGGGTTCAGCATACTCCAACCATACCAAAAGTAAATCCAAAAAAAAAAAAAAAAAAAAAAACCATATTCTCACATGGAGGTGAGTCATAAAATGATGATGATGAAGAAAATTGTGTACGGGCGGCTCCGTCTACTCTTGTCCTTTTGCTTTAAGTGACTGCACTTGTGTAGAATGATGTAATTTGCAATTCTGTGGAAGGGAATCTAGTGACTCATAGCAGCTCCCAAATTTGGTCACATTGTAAGAATTTGCGGACAACATTCAAGAACATTAATATTTTGTATGCTTACAATATCCATTATTTTTTAACCACAATTAGTTTATTTTTTATTTTCAATGAAATTGGAGTTATATAATCATCATATGCTTGAAAAGCATCGATGTTGGATTTTTTAAATTTCATAAGTAAAATTAAAATAATATTAATATTAATATTAATCCTAAAAAATATTCATTACTTGTAAGTTTGTATATTTTGTTCATCATGCTATAGTTTTTTTCAACAAAATAATGAGAATTTTTGTTTATATTATAATATTATAATAATGATCAAGGGGAATTACGTCAGATTTTTTTTTTTGTATTGAATAGATTACAGAAATGAACAGAAAAGAAAAAAAAAAACCATAGAAAATGCCAACGGCATCTTTCGGCACACCTCGGCACACGGACACTGCAGATGTTGTCTTCTCAGCAACCAAATGCCAAACTAATGCTACCAAACCCACCTTACCTGTAAAAATGCTCATGGCACATGCCATACCATACCACTTTTTTTTTTTTTTTTGTCATTTTAGAACATGTATATTCGGGTCGGATTTATTTCTCAGATTTCGATATATAGCAACTCATGTAAAAAAAAAAATCAAATAATTACCATATTTATGATTGCAAAATTGGAATAGTTGTCAACTTTTAAGTGTAGAATGATGTGGATCTATTAGACTTTATTGTAGTACAAAACAAGACTATGGAAGATTATGATGCTTTTATAACTAAAAAAAGTTCAAAATTAGTTCAGATTCTGCTTGGAACACTAAGAGATACTCTCCTATTTTATAACTCTCTCATTTTAAGACTTGAATTCAAGACTTCAAGTTGTAAAGTTTTTTTTTTTTTTTCCTTTTTGATGTTTTAAATTTAATTATTGATATGCTTATATTATTTTAAGTACATGCGAAGATCCTTGAACTTTTTGAATAAAAAAATCCATTGAGCTTTTGGTTTTACAAAAAAAATTCACATCCAATCTTTAAAGGGTGGAATCCCATGTTAAAGTACGAAGGCTGAGTCATTGCCTACTTGAATTTTTATTATAAATATTAATGCAAGTATTTAAAATTAATTATATATAATTTATATATCATACATGATTGTCTTATCAATGAATAAAGTTAAAAATTATATTATTACTTAAATTCATTTTGTAAGTCTTTATAGTAAAAATTCCTAAATTTTTATTTTTATTCATTAATGATGAAATTGCATCTTAGTAATTTACTAATAATATATAAATTCATAATTTACAATATTAAGTATCTATCTAATGTGCAAATATTTGAAATATGAGAGATTTATTATCTTATAAAATTCATACGAATCTAAGTGTCATTTAAAAGACTAATGTAGTGAAGGTTCTCCTTGGGGGTTGACAATGAGTCAGATTGAAGTGGGTTTTTATTCATCACGAATTTAACTCGATTTAATATTCATAAAATTTAAATTTGATCTAATTTTTTTATTTTTTATATTTGAATTCGATCTAATCCGATATTATATAAATCGTAATCAATTCAATCCAAAATTAATAAAATATATTTTTTAAAATATAAAATATTATTTTTTAAAATATAAATATAAATTATTATATAAATATATATAAATAAAAAATTAAATAAAATTAAAAAATAATTTTTATAAAATATTGAGTTGGATTTACTTAAATCCTGAACCTGACTCAATTCTCATTTTTTCTTAACATTATCCAACCCAAAACTCAATTTAAAAAAAAAAATCTTATAAGATCGGATCAAATCAAAACTTGTAAGAAACGAGTTAAAATGCTAATCTTGATTCTCTTTCATGATACTTGTGATCATTCAAAAAAATTCTAAATATAAATTCTTTTTGAATTTATAGGTTGAAAATTTTGTTTATAAAATAAAAAAGGTTTCCTATCAAATAGAAAAAGTTAAAATATTAAAAAATCTCATGAGTTATTTTTTTAATTAAATTTTGATATTTTTATTAGATTCAAATAAAATTTTATTTTAATAAAAAAATTAAACTTGAATTGTTTTGTCTATATAGAAACTGACGTGACCAAAATTTTTTAAAAAATATTTATTAAAGAATATAATATATGTTTTTATTTTTTGGTCTTTCCTCGTAATTGGAAATCAAAAGTGAGAATCAGAATGAGAGAGAGAGAGAGAGAGAAAGAATGAGAAAAAAGAATTGATAGATTTTTTTTTTTTTTAATTTTCAAGAACTTGTAAAATGATTTTGGGGAAATCGGGTCAAAAATGACCTGCCAACTTAACTCAGTTGAAAGCCCAAATTCTAGACGTTGTTAAAGGAGCGTGAATTACACGCAAGTAGAAAAAGCGTATTAAAGTTAGTTAGTTAATAAAAAATGAAATTCAAAATCTCAAATATGTTGCAGCTATTATATTTTATTTAAATAAATAAAAGAAAGATTTATTTATATTAGTATAAGTTTTATTTTTTTTAGATTAAAATGATTAAAATAAAAAATATTATTTTAATTCATATTATTCATGAATTTAATTTTAATTCAAATAATAAAATTAAAACTCATATTAATGTAAATAAATGTCTACTCAAATAAATATATTATTAAATATTTCTCTATTTAATAAAAGCAACTCATTCATTGTGTCATACTAATTAATCTACATTTACTAAATGCCAAAGTTGAAGTTGACTTTGTACTGTTATTAATTGTAAAGCTTGAATTCATTTAATTGTGATTTTTTTTCTCAATAAAAAATTTCAAGCAGATAAGTTATTTTATGATTTAAGATAAAATATGTAATTTGAATTTATATCATTATATGGTCTACTTGAGATTGCTGTCTTAATGGATTTTATTTTTAGATTATAATTTAAGAATAAAAAAATTATAAATGATATTATTTAAAATATAAAATTTATTAAATATATTTTTTAAAAAATAATTGTATGAATCTCATAAATTTTTTAATGAATTGTATTATGAGAAACATTTATCAAAAAATTAAATTTACATTAAAAATTGAGAAAAAAAATTAGTTTATTCGTAATAATATACTATTATTCAACATGCATAAAAAATTGTAAAAAATTTAAACATCGATGTTGACCAATGAAAGAGAAAGCTTTGAGATAGAGGGTCTAAAAGAAAAAAAATGAATAAATAAAAGAAAAAGAATAAAAAAGTATATTGATAACCAATAAAATACAATACCCATAAACCCTAATTAAATCTAAGATTCGAATAAGAGAAGAAGGAAAAAAAAAAAAAAAGGGAAAAAATTGCAGAAGAAGAGAGAGAAATATTATAGTATTTTGGAGGGAATAAGGAAGGAAAGGAAAGGTGAAAGAAGAGAAAAGAAAAGAAAGGAAACAGATATAATAAGAAAAGGGAAAAGAAGAGTGTTGTTGAGAGTGTAGAGATGATGGAAATGCGTGCTGATTCCGGTAGAAAGGGAACCTTCTCCGTACTCCTTCTTTTCCTCCTTTTGATCCTCATTTTGCCTCGTATCTAATTCTTCTTCTTCTCTTCAAGTCACTGAGGTTTTTTTTTTTTTCCTCTTCCTTGCCTTGTTTCACAACTTTAACATTTTTTTCTTTTTTCTTCTTCCTCCTCTTGTTCTTGTAGAGCTTGAATTTTTGGACTCTTTGGATTTGCTTTTAAAGCCACTATGTCACAGTGATTTTGATGCTTGAATGGATCTGCGGATGCATTCTTGATAAATCCGGGATTGGTTAAGCTCTGAGTTTTTGGGAAATTTCTGTCTGAGTCTTTTTTTGTTTTCTTCGGGTCAAATTTCTGTTGGATTTTTTAATTTTAGGGTTTTTATTGTTGTCGTTGAGTTTGTGATTGGGGAATTTGTTGGCTTATTATTGATGTTGTTGTTTTGATTTTTAATGTGTAAATATTGTTATTATGAGATTTGTGATTTAGTGAAAAATTTAGTTTGTGGGAGAGTTTTGATTTAGTTTCCTCCTTGGAAATATTTTGTGATTCCTCGGAGGATTTTAACTTCATTTTCCTTTTACTGACACGTTTGAGAAAAGAAACTGAAAAAAAATCAAAATCAATCAATTGTAAGCCATAAAAACACTTACTGTAAAAGATTAATTAAAACCCACCATTTTTATTGTGGGTTTTTATTATATTTTCAACATATCCATATCAAATTCAAGAATTTTTTTTTTCTTTAATACTGATTTAGAAGAAGAAGAACAAGGAGAAAAGAGGGTGATAGGAATTACTTTGGGGGTTGTTTGGGTTTCTTATGGGAATACCTGATAGTTCACTATTCGATCTAATAGAAAAAGTTAGGTCTTGGATTTCATGGGGAGCAAGTGATCTTTTCTGTTTCACTGGTGAAGAATTTGGGATGCTCGAAAACGGTGGTTGCAAAAAAAAATGTGTTGTTGTGAATGTGATATGAAGTTTGTGGATGAATTATCTCATAGATACCTTTGTCAAAGTTGTGGTCGTTGGCTATGTTCTAAATGTGTTGAAAGAAATAACTCCCCAATTGTTGTTGATGTTGATCAATCAGATAATGTAAAGGGTAATGACTTCTCTAGGATGATGAGTGTTAAATCTTGCAAGTTTTGTTTTAATGGGGTTAACGAGAGGCGTGAAAGTGGAGGAAGGAAGTATTGTGACAAAGTGCATCCTTCTGAGTCTCGCCGGGAGAGCCCGGAACCACCATCCCCTTGTTATGTGAATAGTGAATCCATCAAGTGTGATCATCTTGCCCAATATCTTGAAGCCCGTGATTGCGGCAAGAGTATGACTACATTTAGTACTCGGCGATCTCCCGTATCTACTCGGCGATCTCCCAGCAGGTATACTTTTGCTTTGATGACAATAATTATGCTGGAATGTTCTTTTTATGTAAGTAGGAGACACCCTATTAACCTCCTAAAATTAGTTTTTTTTTTCTTAACCTTCTTTTTTCTTCATTTTTCCCCTGGTAGCGAATGTGTTGTTATTTGTGTATTTACTGGTGTAGGAGTGATGAAGAAGACGCTGATGATTCTAGTAAGCAATTTTTGAGCCCTTCGGCTGAATATTGGCAGGACGTTTCTGATACAGATTCAAGTAGTATTAGCACTAGACATGAGTTTTATAGTTTTAAGTCTCTGGGATCAAGTCCTTCAGTCAGCCCTTCTAGGAACAATTTTACTCCTTATAGAGTTGAGCATTCTGTACAGCGGAGGCAAGAAGGGAGCCCAATGGCTCAATATGTTGGTTCCTTTGATCAAGGAAACATGGCTGTTTTAAGAAAGACAGAGATAGGGATTGAGGAACCAGAGAATACCGATGATTACTCTGATGGCATGTCTATTTTTCCTAATCAATATGTGAAGTCACACAAGCCATTGGATTTTGAAAACAATGGTGTAATATGGGATCCCCCACCACCTGAGGATGTGAATGATGAGGCAGAGAGTAACTTCTTTGCATATGATGATGAAGATGATGAAATTGGGGATTCTGGTGCAATGTTCTCATCAAGTAGTACCCTTCCAAGTATCTTCCCTGCAAGGGAGAAACACAATGAGGGAAACAGAGAACCTCTCAGAGCCATAATACAGGGGCATTTTAGGGCTCTTGTGTCACAACTGTTACAGGGTGAGGGTATCAAAGTTGGTAGAGAGGATAATGCTGGGGACTGGCTGGATGTTGTCACAGCAATAGCATGGCAAGCAGCGAGTTTTGTGAAACCAGATACTAGTAGAGGAGGCAGCATGGATCCTGGGGATTATGTGAAGGTTAAATGTATAGCATCAGGAACTCCCAGTGAGAGGTGTGGGCTGCTTTAACTTTCTTGAGATATTCTGAAGTTCAAATGTTCTATTGTTTTTCCCTCTTGGATGCTTATTATATGAGTTCTTAACATGTGAATTCTCTCATTCTTGCAGCACCCTTGTCAAGGGAGTGGTCTGTACAAAAAATATAAAACACAAGCGCATGACTTCACAATACAAAAATCCTAGATTACTTCTTTTAGGAGGAGCCCTTGAATTTCTTAAAGTTCCAAATCAGCTGGCATCTTTTAGTACGTTACTTCAACAGGTTTGTTCAAATAGCTTATTTCATATATGCAGGTCAATAGAAGGTTTTTCCTTCATTTTCAAACAACCACATTTGTGTTCTAAGGGTTTACCATTTGGACAGGAAAATGATCATCTCAAGATGATCATTGCAAAGATTGAGGCTCTTCGCCCCAATGTTCTGCTGGTAGAAAAGAGTGTGTCCTCATATGTCCAAGAGTATCTACTTGCAAAGGATATTTCATTAGTGCTGAATGTGAAAAGGCCATTATTGGAGTGTATAGCAAGGTGCAGTGGCGCTCTTGTTTGTCCATCAATTGATAATTTATCAACTAAACGATTGGGGCATTGTGAACTTTTCCGGTTGGAGAAAGTATCTGAAGAACTCGAGATGGTCAATCAGTTTAACAAGAAACCATCAAAAACATTGATGTTCTTTGAAGGTTGTCCCAGGCGTTTAGGTTGCACGGTAATGTTTATGCATATGATGCATTTGTTATGTCATTTGAATTGTGGAAATTTCGAGCCACGTAAGCTTTCAACTTCTTTTGTAGGCATGATATGGTATACATTGGGTGTCCACATATTTAATTACTGGCATTTTGATGCCCTAGTTGCTTCCAGTCCTTAACTCTACTGCATTTTCATTTTTTCAATTAATTTGCCTTTTGCTTCTCTATGTGTTACAGACATTTTTAGTTGATGTCTTTTCAAATTTCTTCATTTTAGATTCTGTTCCCTTTCTATGACAATGATAGGAAGGTCCCATGGAACTTTGTTCTTTTTTCTGATAAATGATTTTATGCCCTACCCTCCCTACCTCCATTTATGCCTGTATATGTCACTATGATGCTTTCAGAAATTGAACGATTTGATTATGTCTCTGGAAGTGTTCTGGTTACATTACATATTCAGTGCAGATAGTGTAAAAGGAGAATGTGTTAAAAGATTAGATGTGATTTAGTTCCATGCTGTTTTTCCTTTCCTTCTGATCATTATAGGCTGTTGACTAGTAATTGATTTGCTCATGTGGATGGTAAAGTGGCATTGGGATAGTAAATATACGGATGTTTGCATGTATGATGAAATAGAATGTCAATCTTACTTGTATGAATATATTTTCTGTATTTTAATGAAATGCATGTGATCTTCGTGCCAGGATCTTCCAAAGATTAGATGTGATTTAGTTCCATGCTGTTTTTCCTCTCCTTCTAATCATTATAGGCTATTGACTAGTAATTGATTTGCTCATGTGGATGGTAAAGTGGCATTGGGATAGTAAATATATGGATGTTTGCATGTATGATGAAATAGAATGTCAATCTTACTGGTAGGAATATATTGTACTGTTTTTTAATGAAATATATGTGATCTTCGTGCCGGGATCTTCCAAAGATGTTT
The DNA here is from genome assembly GCF_047325235.1 of Durio zibethinus. NCBI lineage: Eukaryota > Viridiplantae > Streptophyta > Magnoliopsida > Malvales > Malvaceae > Durio > Durio zibethinus. The sequence goes on from NC_143166.1 coordinate 3,886,413, forward strand.
TGCATGATTGTTTCTAATCAGATTACTTTGTTTCTTTTTATAGGTCCTGCTGAGGGGCAGAACTCGTGAAGAACTAAAGAAGGTTAAACATATTGTCCAGTATGCTGTTTTTGCAGCCTATCACTTATCCCTTGAAACTTCCTTCCTTGCTGATGAAGGTGCTACTCTGCCTAAGATGAAAGTAAAACGTTCAATTGCTATACCACAGAAAATGCAGACTGATAATGCCGTTCCAGTTGTAACTGGTTCCCTTTCTCCATCCAGTTTCAACCCGATAGTCAATGCTTCTGCTCAGAATGATGATTCTCTGGCTCTCAATCCAGAGCAAGGAGGATTGAAATCATTGTCTGATCAGTATGATCAAAGTCATTTTTTTCCTTCATTTGGTGCAGATGCATGCAATGATTTGGAATTGTGTTCTTTGGAACAATGCAAGGATTTGAAAATGTCTGCTATGTTGCCATGTGATATTAGAGATTTTCCACAATTTGAATTGCAAGAAACCATGACTGAAGAGGAGAGGCATCTTGGCAAGATTAACAAATTGGCAAAATCTCAAAAGATTGATGAAGTTGAAGCTTCCAGCGAATACTTTTCGGCCACCAACACACACCAGAGTATATTGGTTTCTTTTTCAAGCCGGTGTGGGCTGAAAGGAACTGAATGTGAACGTTCACGGCTCCTGCGAATAAAGTTTTATGGCTCTTTTGATAAACCATTGGGAAGATATCTTCGTGATGACCTGTTTGATCAGGTAACTCATTTTTGACTTGTGTGTCTTCATTTGAGATTACTGGTTTTATGTTTGGATTATTTAATTTAAAAGGTTTTCTTCACAGGTATCTTGCTGCCGATCATGTAATAAGCCAGCTGAAGCCCATTCCATATGTTATACCCACCGGCAAGGAAATCTGACAATCAATGTAAGACGCCTTTCCTCTCTTAAGCTGCCTGGTGAAAGGGATGGGAAGATATGGATGTGGCACCGGTGCCTAAGATGTGCTCATATAGATGGTGTTCCTCCAGCAACTCATAGAGTTGTTATGTCTGATGCTGCCTGGGGACTTTCTTTTGGAAAGTTTTTGGAACTTAGTTTTTCAAATCATGCAACTGCTAATCGTGTTGCAACCTGTGGTCATTCATTGCAGAGGGACTGCCTTCGTTTCTATGGGTAAATGGTGTAAAGTTTTAAATCTTTGATCTTTCTTGACAGTTAAGTATGATGTTGATAGGATTATGATTTCACAGGTTTGGCAACATGGTTGCATTCTTCCGTTATTCCCCAATCAATATACTATCGGTCCATTTGCCCCCATCGATGCTTGAATTTAGTGGAGATGTTCAGCAGGAGTGGATTAGAAAAGAGGCAGCTGAGGTTTGTTATCTATTTACCATGTTGTTCTTTTACCAGTGAAGTTGGCATATTCTGAAATTGTTGACTATTCTGTGTCGTATAGCTAATGGTCAAAATGGAAATGTTGTATGCGGAGATATCTGATGTGCTTGATAGCATTGAACAGAAGAGTAAATTATCTTCTGGTTGTCAATCATCAAATGCAAGTGAGTTACCGAATCACATTATGGAACTGAGAGATCAGATTCGAAAAGAGAGAAATGATTACAATGTAAGCATACTGAATATTAGTTTCCAATATGACCTTGAATACTACTTGGTAGTATATTTTTGATATTATATGTTTATCTCTGTTATCTTTGAAGTGTGCTGTTGAAAGATGATTTTTATGATTTGTTGACTAGTTTTTTTACTTCTAGGGTTTGCTACACCCAGTTGTTATGGAGACCTCACAACTGGGTCTGGAAGTTGTGGACATCTTTGAACTGAATCGCATAAGACGTTCACTTCTAATTGGTTTGTATGTTTGGGATCGGCAACTTCATTCATTGGACTCTTTTCTTAAGAAAGGCTCTGCTGTCAAAGCTGAAGTGGATCATTCCAAGGATGGGAAACTTGATGCTCATGAACAAAATGCCTGCAGATCCTCATACTCACAGGAGTCTCCTAAGAATGACATAGGGTTGGAGAACTCTAATTTACCAACCTTAGAATCTGTTGTGCTAGAAGAATCTGACTTGGCATTGTGTCATCAAATGAGAGAGGAGGATGTGTGGCCAGATGAAAGCATCCCATCTCTTGCATCTACTCTATCTGAAAGAATAGATTCTGCTTGGACAGGTACTGATCTACTTACATTGAATATTCAAACTCCAGAAACATTACAAGGAGATGGATTCCAAGCTGGATTGATTAGGCCAACAAGTAAAGTTGATAATCTTCCTTTGAGAAAGGTAGCATCTCCAGTGAGGGTCCATTCTTTTGATTCTGCATTGAGATTCCGAGCAAGAGTTCAGAAAGGATTGTACCCTTCTTCATTGCATTTGTTGACCCTTAAATCTTTCCATGCTTCTGGAGATTACAGGAGTATGGTGAGAGATCCTGTTTCTAACGTAACAAGGACTTACTCCCATACATTGCCACTAGAGGCACAAAAGTTGAATTTGTTACTCAGTTCCACACCCACTTTAATCACCTCTGCATCTCATGTGGCTGAAGGGGCTCGGCTACTTCTTCCACGGAGGGGCCATAGTGATATTGTTCTTGCTGTTTATGACAATGATCCTGTGAGTATAATATCATATGCTCTTAGTTCCAAAGAATATGATGAGTGGGTTTTTGACAAGTCCAATGGAATTGGGGGAGGCTGGAGTGTTAGTGACAGGGGCAAAGAAGATTCTGCAGCTTCCAGCGTTTCACCCTGGCAATCATTTGGCTCTATTGACCTGGATTATATCCATTATGGAAGTTTTGGCTCTGAAAACGCCGTATCATCTGTAGGTGCCATGTTTGCTGATACAAGAAGGTCTCCACATTTAACATTTTCTTTTGGGGATGATTCTTCTGCTGCTGGTGGCAAAGTGAAGTTTTCTGTGACTTGTTATTTTGCAAAACAGTTTGATTCTCTTAGAAGAAAATGTTGCCCTAGTGAAGTGGATTTTTTACGTTCCTTGAGCCGCTGTCAGAAATGGAGTGCACAAGGGGGAAAGAGCAATGTGTATTTTGCCAAATCCTTGGATGAGAGATTCATTATAAAACAAGTACTAAAGACAGAGTTAGAATCATTTAATGAATTCGCACCGGAATATTTCAGGTATTTGACAGAATCTCTTAGCTCAGGAAGCCCAACTTGCCTTGCAAAAGTTCTTGGTATTTATCAGGTTTGTCCTTGTACTTTACCTTTTGAAAGCATTGTTTCTATGCATCCAGTTGGCATGTGGAGGTTCTAGTATATCGAAGGTTTTATTGTAATTCTTTGTGGTTGGCTTGATGATAGGTCCATGTAAAACACCTAAAAGATGGCAAAGAAACAAAAATGGATCTTATGGTTATGGAGAACCTATTTTTCAGAAGAAGTATCTCAAGGATTTATGATCTTAAGGGCTCTGCAAGATCACGATTCAATCCAGATACAACAGGGACAAACAAAGTACTGCTAGATATGAATTTGTTAGAAAGACTGCGAACAGAGCCTATTTTTCTTGGAAGCAAGGCAAAGAGAAGTCTCGAAAGAGCTATTTGGAACGATACATCTTTTCTGGCAGTAAGTTGCTTTGACCATGAAATCTTGTAAAAATGGTTTGTCATCTTTCAAATTCTTCCTGGTCTATGTTGAAGAAGGAACAAGTTCTTCCATTGGACTTAAGATTCTTTTTCTTATTTGTGTTACTTAAAGTTTTGTGCTGTGCTTTTCAGTCTGTCGCCGTCATGGATTATTCATTGCTGGTTGGAGTGGATGAGGAGCGCAAAGAGCTGGTTTTGGGAATTATTGATTTCATGCGACAATACACCTGGGACAAGCACTTGGAGACATGGGTTAAAGCATCCGGGATACTAGGTGGGCCAAAGAATGCATCCCCAACAATTATTTATCCCAAACAGTACAAGAAAAGATTCCGGAAGGCAATGACTACTTATTTTCTCACAGTACCTGATCAATGGACTTCATGATCTGTATCATCATTGATTCATTGGTTCATTAATAAGGCATAAGAAATTGTAATTGCTGATAAATGAGATGGGAGCTTTACCACTTTCTCTTTGCCCCCCTGGTATTTTTCTCTTTTATCCTCTTTTTCTTTCTTCAAAATCTCTTCGTTATGTACACATGAGAAGGGGGTGGGGGGAACAAAGTTTTCTTTTAGAGGGTTCTTTTTTATCACCTCTAAAGATAGGGAAGAATTGAGGGTTCTTGTGTAATGTATCTTTTTTCTCGTGCATCTGCAAAAGTTTACCGGAAGAAAACAAAGGTTCCTCTTCCTTTACACGATTTGTATTTTTAACTCTTCAGGAAACAACAGGCGAACAAATCTTGGACCTCAAGTCGTTCATCCATGTGCCTGTAAATTTGCAAAGCATTGGCTTAAACGTTTAGTTAAAAGTTTTGGAAATAGTTGTCTAAAGCCTAAACATTTACTTTTATTCATGTTCCATCAGTCTTGCTACAAGTAGATTCGAAAGTGTATGTTCATTTGCTCAACCTGAACACTCACTTTTATTGATGTTCTATTTTATATTTCAAAATATAAAATTGATCATTTTTTATGAAACATAAAATAGATCTCTATATAAACATAGAGGTATTGCAGAAGATTTCCATAGTCATCCCCGGAAAGAGGTTACATCTCTCACTCGAAGCTCTTTCATAGATTCCCTATAGCTCGAAAGCTAAAATTGTTGTATGTACACAAAAACGACCGAGTATAAATGTAGGGTGAGATCGAGAGGATGTGGAAAATTAACTCTGGGGTATGGTCCCATGGCTTGTTAAGAACTAACTGCTATTTGGCTCCCTTCCTCGCTGATTGGCATGAAACTCACCCTTTTCTGTACGGAACAAATAAAACTTTGGTTAGTTTTAAGCTGATCATTCATTCCATCGTTAATCAGAACAATCAATTTGAAAATATTCAAATTATACATTGTATTCAGAATTTAATTTAATTAATTTATATAATTATACTTAAAATTTTATATCCAATTAATATAAAGTTTAAATTTTAATATTTGCGAATTATTTTCATTTTTTTTTTTTTTGTACAAGTTTGGGTGAAACCCTTAAATATATAAGATTATCTTCTATTATCTTTAACTTTTTTTTTAATTATTGGTATCATATAACAAAGACTTGCAAGCAGGTCCAGGAAGTTCAATATAAGAAAGTAACTCGTGATATGGTTTGGACAATTATTTTTCATAATTTTCTTCCTTGAATGATCATGGGAAATGACGTAAAAAAGAAAAGGAGGACAAGAATATGGGATAATACAAATTATCAAACAACATACAATAAAATTATATATAGAAAGGAAAGTTCGATCTTTTCAGTCAAAAAGTTAGTAGATTGCCCTTTTTCCCATTGGGATTTGATTGGTATGTCGAATTGATCAGGGACAAACAAAGATAATAGGTTCAGATTCAGTTGTTGAGAAAGCTCTGCAAGGACAGAGTTCAAGGGTTATGAGTTTCTACTTGTTCAAAAATAATTTATTCTTTGGTCAAATTCATGTGAGTCTAGATAGATATGGCTTGAAACCATGGATTTTGATACAAGTCCAATCGAGACAAGCCGATCTAAGCCGTAAAATTCAATTCTTATGCGCCAATTTCTAGGGCCAACATCCAAAATTTTGGTCTTAAAAACATCATGGATGAGATAAAAACGCCTTGACAAACTTAATTGTTGACTTAAATTTTCGTTTCAAAAATCAGGATTTAGAACCGTGTTCTCGGTGACCAAGAGAATTCCACGGGAGCCAAACAATGAAAAGAATATATACGATATGAAAATGATATAAAAAATAAAGATAATATAAAATTAAAATTTTAATGAAATCATATATGTATTTAATAAACACATATAAATATTAATTATGATATATAATTTTTATATCTATACAATAATGTAAAAGTTATCCCTCAACTACAAACAGTAAATAATTGTTCAAGTGAATCTCCTATTACATGACACATACTACTTAATAATTATCTTTCAATTAATTTTGTTTTAAAATTTAATAAATCTATTATTATTGTTATTTAAAGTAGTCTTCAAATCTATCGACGGATAGTTAGTTTAAGTAGCTCAATGAGTGTTGTTCTCTTTGTTACATAAATTTAATTAAAAGTATAGGTAAAACTAAATTGTTTAAAATTGAAAAAAAAAAAAAAAAGGAAAGAAGCTTCTGGGTAAAAAATTACAAAAATTTAAAAATTAATAAAAATATTTTTTGATAAATATCTTTATGAAAAAATTACAAAATATTAATAATTGCTTGATGAGTGTCAAGTAATTAACCCTTTAGAAGACTTTTTTTTTTAATTAATGTTGTGCTTTATATTTATTTATCTTCATACATAAATAAGGAAATATATATACTTAAATTCAAATAATTTATATTGTTTTAAAAATTAAACATATCATTGAAAGATAATTTTCATTCAATTAGGCCTTGCCTTTTGTTTTTCTTAGAATTTGCTTTACAAAAGAAATAAAAAATCAATAACTCAATGAAAAAAAAAATTAGATTTTTAGAACCTACTAAAATATATCAATTTACCTTTTTTTACTAAATTAAATTGAATAGTTTAAGATATTTATTTACAAAAAATCCTAAAAATGAAAATTTTAAAAACCTTAAAATTTATAATTTTTTATATCTTCATACATAAATAAAAAATATATATACATTTAAATTTAAATTTAAATATTTAATATTATTTTTAAATAAAAAAATTGATCCCGAGCGTAGCCGAAAATTTTTTAATAAAATATATTACGAATATTAAAATTATTAATTTTTTATACAAATACACATTATCTTATCCAAAAAATCAAAATTTTGGATCCTAAAAATTACTGTAGTGATTGCTAGTACTTTTGTCCTGGTCGATTGACTTCGCAAATCCCCTTAATTCCTATTCCGTACGTCATTCTATTCCCACTTTGCAACTAAAGAGATAACGAAAAGAAATGTCAACTCTTATAAACGTAGTCTATAATGGTTATCTTGTTTAAGCTTTGAAAAATAAGGGAAAAAACGAAAAAAAAATGAAAAATATGCCATGAACATAGGATCATTGTCTGGTGAAACTAACCTCACGGGCCTTGAAACCTTCTCCGATGCTTCCATGGCTACCCTTCCAATGCACTTGTTGCTGCTGCAAAACCATGCCATCCTTTCCATTCTGCACAGTTTCACGTGGGCTGTTTCTGGCATTTGCCAGGCAAAGTTGCATGATTTTCTCTGCTGCCTCTGCCTCGTTATTGCTTTCTTTCATCAACCTCTCCACTTCTGCCTTGGGTAGCCTCATCTTCACCCTCATTGCTCCACTTTCGGACCCTTCTTCAGACTCCTCGGGTATCGCAATAATTGGTTTCATAAGTGTAAGATCAGAAACAGATCTCCTCGACAGCATCAGGCTCTCGAGCCTGTCTTTAGCACTCATGTCTACACCCGACCGAACCCTTCTTGGAACTCTCTCTTTCGGAACTTCTGGCAACTCTACCAAGAAGTAGAGCCTCTTGGGCTCCAAGTTCTGATGTGGCTGCAAAGGCTTTGCTCGAATCCCAAAATGCTTAACTGCTTCTGATTCCAACAAAACGTGTCGCGGATAATCTTTCACCACCTCTTCAGCTTTCACCGGGGTCTTCAACTTGAATGTTTCCCCGTTTATCTTCATGACTTTGGTGGTCTTTTTCCGTCCCAAACTATTCCCCATTTGCCTATAGTACTCTGGTTAGTTGGAAGCAGCTAGATAGCGTTTGCCTCTGATAGAGAATTAAACTAAAAGACTGGTTTGGTTGCGCTTCGGCCAACTTTAAAACACAATATTTATGGTGGGTGATGCCAAGGGATCACTGGTCAACAAAGAGGGCAAACCTTTTGAAAATAGACCAAAGTTTTAAGTTTGACAAAACAAAAACATAAAAAGTACGTAAGATATCGTTTTCAATGTAATCTAACTTTAAACCGTACGTTTAGAACCAATTCAACAACCATAAAAATATAAATATATCCAACATAGTTCAATTGGTAGTATCGTTTTTTTTTTTTTTTTTTGTAGTTTTAAGTTTAAATCTAGTAATTTTTTATTGAAATCATTTTAAATGCATGATTTGTAATTATTATTTTTTAGACTATCAATAAGGTATTTAACTTTGAAAACTAAATAATTTATTTATTTTTGAATTTCTCTTAAATATAAATATTCCCAACAAAAAGGACGTCGGGCCATTTCAAAATCTATGTCCGTGATATGTGGGGAAATTACATGTGATAGTAAAAATGATTGTTCTTGTTATTGTTCTGATCTGCAGTCGATGAAGGTTTACCATAATCACGGTATGGGAAAGCTGATCAAGACTTTTTTTTGGTTAAGAACTTAAGATTCAAACTGCATGCACGTGTGAAAAGTGAAAATTGACTTTTATGGTTAACCGCTATATCATCAATTTCAGCATGACAATTGATGTAAGAAACTTAGAAAAGGACTTTAGTCTACGACCAACCATTCTCACGAGGCTTTAAAACGACTGCTAGGTTTGATTTGTCTCATAAAAACAGAGAAAGGTTTTGTTTTGAGTTTCAAGCTGGTTTTTAAGCATTTTTTTTTTTTTTTAATTTTGTTTTGAGACGTTTGAGTTTGAACACAAGGTCCAAATTGACAGTCCGCTCATCAACTTGGAAGTCACTTACTTGCTATATTTATCAAAGTTAATTTTTCTTCTGTTTCATGTCATCATTCTCCAGAAAGATGTAGTTCCATTATTTACGACACCCCAACTTTCTACATATGACAAATCACTTCCGATGAATATTTTACATTAATTCCATGCCATTTTTCTTTTTTTTGTTCTTGTGCCTATGTAATCTCATTGAATTTCGAACTATATAAAAGAATAGTCTTCTCTTACCTTATAACAAGTTTAGTTTTTTTCATTCTTTAATTCAAGATTCAAACATGAGACTTTCTCTTATCTTATAAGCAATTTCACTTTGCACATAAAATTGGTCCAAGTACTCAAATGGGTTTTTTTGTTTTTTTCGACTGGGACCGAACGGATTCAAACTTTAGACCTTCGCTTATGCTATTTTGTAATTACATTTTTAATGAATAAATAACAACATATCGTTTTAGTGCAGAAAAATCACAAAAAAATTAAACAGACTAAAGCCCAAAAAGGCTCACGACAACCATGTTGTTCATGTATATAAAAAATGGACAAACCTTATAAAAAAACTTTCATCAAAGGAACGTATAAAATTTTTTATTAAAAATATGTAAATAAAAAATTTTGAATTGATAAATTGATAAAGTTTAACGTGAATTTCAATAATATGTAAAGAAAATTTTATAAAAATATTATTTATAATTTAAATTTAATCGATATTTATTTAATAGCAAAAATTTTATTAATATTTTTATTAAAAATATTTATTTAATAAATATATTAAAATTTATTGAAATTATTTTTAAATTTTTGTATACTTAATTTACATGATTAAATCTTTTAATTTATTTATTTTTAATAAAAAAAATCATAAATTTTTCTTATAAGACTTCATATAATTTTTCCACTCCAAAAATTGAGCATACTTATCTTCGCCTGACCCTCTTTTGTCCAATCAACGATAACGATTGGAAAGCGGCCGCCATCCTATCAGTCCAACCCCTTTTCCCATTACTTCGGCTTTCAAGTTTTTATATATTAACCTTGCTTTTGCTTTCAGAACAAAATGGGACGCATTTTATCAGCAAATTTTTATGCCTTCTTTTTTTATCTACTTGGTTTATTGAAGGATGATCTTATTGAAGAAAATTTAATTTACAGCGCGCAAAAAAATCGTTACAATTAATCACAGTTGGATTTTTGAATAAATTTTGCCAAAACCAAAACTTGGATAGGCTTGTAAGTTGTAAATTTATCAAAGTTCCTGGAAGAAAATTTGCACATTTTCCCAAATCCAATAGCTCTTAGGTGCTCTGTTTCAATATGAGAAATCATTAATTTTCAATTGTTTTCAAACATATCCAGCTACAGCATGCTGCTCCAGGCACTTCTGCTGTCTAAAATCCACAATTTTACACAGAATAAGATAAAGGAATTTCTATGGCTCTATGAAACACTTCATGCTACCAATAGTTAATATTTATTAACACCAGCAAAAGCAATCTTCATTAAGAGATCAAATCAATTTTTTACACTTATCAATGAAAGAAATGAATACACAGAGAGCAATGAGAATGACTATGTATCTCATGCTCATTTCAGTTCTTGTGTCTGAAAGGAATGGAATGTTAATTTTGTCGAACAATTAGAGTCAATAGAAAAGACAATTAACAAACCCTCTGATACACTCAAAATGGTCAGAGCTGCTGTAATTTTCGAAGATGTTCCAACAATGATGTAGCATTCCGCTTGGCCCTCTCAGTGCCACTCTTGGTAAGCTCTGTCAAGGCTATGGAAGCACCAAGCCTACTTATGCAGGCAAGATTCTCAGTATCTCTCTTACACAAAAAGGTAAAATGACAGCTGCATTCTCTTTGCTGCGGGGCAAACCTGTTCTTAGAAGATCAATCTAAACAACAATTAACAAACCCTCTGGTACAATCAAAATGGTCAGAGCTGCCGTAATTTTTGAAGATGCTTCAACAATGATGCAGCCTTCCGCTTGGCCCTCTCAGTGCCACTCTTGGTAAGCTCTGTCAAAGGTATGGCAGCACCAAGCCTACTTATGCAGGCAAGATTCTCAGTATCTCTCTTACACAAAGAAACTAAAATGCCAGCTGCATTCTCTTCGCTGCGGGGCAAACCTGTTCTTAGAAGATCAATCAAAACAGGTATGGTACTGGCCTTTACTATAGCAGCCTTAGCATCATGGTTGCTAGCAAGCACTGACAGTATTGTCAGAGCCTCATCAACCATGCAGTTTCTTGAATCTGTAAGCATCATAAGCAATGCTATTATAATTCCAGCTTTGACAGCCCTACCCTTATTCCCCTGATAAATGCACAGATTGAACAGAGCAGTTGCAGCATCTTTCATCCCTCTAGTGCTCCCATGTTGTAGCAGATCTACCAAAGCTGGTATTGCCTGATGCACCAATTATTATTTTGTTCTCATCGGCAAGTGACAAACTAAAAAGTGTAGCTGCTGCATTCTCTCTTGCTTCCATGCTTCTAGATCTGAGGACTTGGACAATGGAAGGAACGGCACCAGCAAGCATTATAACAGACTTATTATTTTCAAATATGGAAAGGTTAAGAATAGAAGTTATTGCATGTTCTTGTAATGACACATCATCTGTTGTTAAAAGATTGACCAGAAGAGGTATCACTCCGGCATCTGCAATTAGCATCCTGTTATCTGTGCTTCTTTTAGATAGTGATTGAATTTCAGCCACAGCAGCCCTACATTCCTCTAAGCATCGGCTTGACAGCTTATAGACCAAAGCATGGATGAATGCCATGTCACCACTAACACCATAGAAAGATCCACCACTCTTTTTGAGCCTACCACCTGCTAATTCGCTTGGCAGCTCAATATTATGTTTAGCACACGATTGATTTATTAGACTTCTCAGAACATAATTAGGGGTTAGAGTTAAATTTTCCAGCTTCTGCTGAGTTTTTGGATATGTTACATTGCCACAATCTATCCATCTCTGTGTGTAAGACCTCTCATATGTCTGTAAAACCAAGAAGATGATTAATCAGAAGGCAGGATGAAAGAGATGGCTAGAAGGCCAAGGTTGACCCCAGGAAAAGAAACATAGAAATGATAAGCAGTAATTGTGGTGGCATGCTACACCTGCCCAGTAGCCACAATCACCGGATCCCGCATTAGTTCCAAAGATATAGGGCATAGAAAATCATCAATAATTACTAGTGCATCAGGCTTCTTGGTTTCATCAGTACTCTTAGTGGCCACATTCTCTTGCCCCTTGGAATCAATTTGATTTGATAGGCAGACCTCAGAAGAGGATGAAAAGGTCTACAGTCTTTCCAATATCTTAGTTGCCTGATCTATACCATGTCCTGAAGTACCACAATGTTCTGGAATGCTATCCAGCTTTGCTGAAATTTCATGGTTGGTAACAACACATTCTTTTTTCCAGCGGCTGAGACAGGACATTAGAAAATTTTGCCGAATTCAAAGACCCATATCTTTCTGTTGCTCTTCCCAATTGTGCTCTCACCAGTGATACCTGAAAAAAAAAAAAAAGCCTATGTTAAAAAGGCAATTCGATATAGAAAAAATGAACAAACATATGAATTCTGGAGTCAAACCTGTTCTTGAACATCCTCCGAGATATGAAACTGATCATATGGGATTCTCCCTAAAGCTTTCTCCAGCTTGCATGTAACACATTGATATTGGAAAGAAATACTTTTGGCATCTCCATCCTTAAATCAAGATATAGTAAATTTCAGAAACGTACCTATAACAATAACATATTAAGAAGAAATGTGCATAACCACAGCAAAATTCCAGCAACCGCTGCTCTTCTGACTCCTCCCTCCGTCCCCCCCCCCCCCCCCTCTTCCCAAAAGAAAAAACCCAAAAAATGGGTATAAAATTAACTTATCCCTTCCCCTGCATTTTCTCATGATCTTCAATTCAGATAATTAATTAGAATTTAGAATTGCTACATTTGCTGAGACAAATACTAATAATTGACAACAATTGATTAACCCGCGGGTGAAATTCATATTGATAAGCTCAAGAAATAGAATTAGCACTCTGATAAATTAACTCAATTTTTTTAAGCCCAAGTTCTCAAAATGGACTTAATCTATCACAGTAAAAGAACATTGATCCAGCAATTAGCATTTCTCCAGAATAAAAAAAAAAAAAAGTTGACTAATTCTATCAATTGTATATAAGAATTGACATCGTCAGTAAAAATAAAAAAGAAACATGTTGTACTAGAATTTAAGTGGTAAAATAGCGGGCATTGTCGGACTATGCTAAGCCAATTAACATATCAACATAAAAAAAAAAAAAAATTAAAGAAACATAGGAGATGGGGCTTTACAGAGGAATTGTTGGAATGGTAAGCAGAGGCGACGGACAAGAGACGCTTAGCAGCCTGGAAAGCTAGACCCAGATCAGCTGACCATGAAGAAGCAAGGGAGGAGGAAGAGGCATGATCAGACGGTCCAAAATCTCTGATTTCCTCAAGCAAATGCGTGAAGAGAGCTATCCTCCTTACCAGCTCCGTGCAATCCTTTTTAAACATGAAATGGGCGTGAGCAGTTCATGCAGCGACAGTCCCGGAAATGATATCGTGGACAAGAAGTAGCAAGAACGCGGGAGAAGCGTCGCCTGCTTGTGGAGAGGCGACTCCGCCGCCCATTTGTGAAAGCCAGGCGTAGGCTTCTGATTGGATTGAGACGAGTAAAAAGGAGAGTTTTCAAAGAAAACCATTGAGAAGTACAGGCAAATGCGGAAGCTGCTTTTTTCGAAGAAAACGATAAGAAAGAGAGGGAGAAAGGAAAGTAAAGAGGATAGACAAACAGACAGGGCTAAACGCTCAATTTGGATTAAAAGTTTGAGTGGTTGTTTAATTAATGATCTCAGATTTAATATGATTTAATATAAGAATTTATTTAAATAACGATTAAGTTATAACTGTAGTTTATACGCGCTATCAAATCTATTATCCATTAACATTTTTCGTTAAATACATTAATGTTAATGAATAAAATACAAAAATTAAACATAGTAAGAATTTATGATCAATAGGAAGCCAGAGAGTAAAATTAAGTACAACAATTAGTCTTGAAAAATCTAGCAACTGAGGTTAGATAGTAGCAATTCACAATCAAAAGTTATTGAAAAGCAAGAAAATTAGACAAAATTTTTTAATCTTCGAAGAAAAGAAAGAATACACAGTAGATTAATTGTTTTGAAATGTTTTTTGCGTTAAGAGAAAATTTTTTATTAGGCAACCAGCAAAGCAAATTCATCAACAATATCAGCAATCAATACTTAGCCTCAACTAAACAATTGATCTAATAAGGGGGTTCTAATACACCAAAGCAACCACAATAGCAAGATTTTAGAATTCATCATTAAGGATTTATTTTGAGTTTGATTCTTTTTGAGAATTTTTCAACAACGGCTTTTTTTTTTTGAAATTTCTTCTGGGTTTGATTCTTTTTGGAAATTTCTCATCAATAGGTTTTTTTGGATTTGATTTTTTTGAAAAATTTTGAGTTTTAAAACAAAGTCAAAAAAGAAAGAAAGTGTTGATCGATCGGAAACACAATAAACGATTAATGGCGTCAGATTCTAACGATGAGATTTTGTGATTCTTAAGCTCTTCATTTTCTTGGTTATTGTTGGGTTTTAATTTAAAGATTTAAAGAGAAAAGAACACAAAAGAGAGGTTGAACTAAAAATTTCGATTTCAACCATAAAGAAGCTATGCTGTTGGTGAAGGACGAAAATTGACAATGATCATTGGCGATAAGATTAATGGAGAAAAAAGCTGATTTCGAAGTGTTTGTTCTTCTATTAGAAAGAACAAGAAAACGGAGTTCACTTGAGAAAAAAAAAAAAACTAGAGAAAACACAATTTTTGGTTATTTTTATTGTTCATTACATTGCAAAATAAGGATTAACGTCTTTTTTTACACATGTAAATCACAATCATAATAAATAGTCTTATTTGAACAAATTTAAAAATGTTACATCCTACATTGAACCAAATTAAAATTAAGATCTTTAATTAAAAATCATGCAAATGTTAGATTCTTAATTAAGCATTTAGCCAACAAACAGGCATTAGAGATTTATTACATTTACGTTATTCCTTGTTACAAAAAATTAAAATCTATAGTTTAAATTTTACAAAAATTATATATACTTTAAAAAAATTAAATTTTATGTTTTATATTTAACATATAACACAAATTTTATATTTCTCTAACATTAAAATTTGTTGAACATTATTAAAGTTATAGAATTAATGCTTCATCTAAATTTGTCTGTTGTTATTGGGGTGAAATATTGAAATTTTTGCATTGCTTTTTTTCTTTTATTTTGGAATCTTTTATCTTGGATTTTATGATGGTAAATATGCAATGCTTATTTCAAGCATTGAAACATTTTTGTTATTTCCATCTTTCGTAAAGAGTTTTCTTCCCAATTATGTTCATGGATATACTTAATTTTTTGGATGTTATTGGCAACAACATGATTACCTTAAAGGAACATTTGGTTTTGAGAAAAGTTAGATCACTAGTCGAAATTTTATTTTTCGTAATTTGATTTCTTAATTTGGTTCACAAAATTTTATTATTAAGGTTTTTTTAAAATTTTTAACAGTGTAAAAAAAAAAAAAAGGTAATAGCTCTAAATAAAAAACTTACCTCTCACTGAGACTTTTTAAGATATTTGACTTAACGTAAAATTTATCTCATTTTTACCTTTAATAATAATTGTTTATGGTCTATTTTATTATTAAAAATTAACTTAATTACATGATAAATCGAAACGTATTTTGATATATAAACTTGCAGTCTTTGTTGAAAAGACGAAAATTTTAAGTTAAACACATATTTTTTATTGAAAATATGAAAAGAAATTCAAAATTCAATAAAGATGACACTTATAAAATAGAAAATATAATATTTGTTAAAAATATAAGAAAAGAATTTATACAATTCAACAAAGACAACATTCTTGAAATAGAAAGCGCAATCTTCTTTAAAAAGAAGATATTTCTAAGATAAAAAAACAGAATTTGTTGAAAATATGAAAAAAAATATTTTTTAATTCAATAAATATGACTTTTTAAAATAAAAATACGGTCTTTATTGAAAAAACAATCTTTTAAGACAAAAAATGTAATTTTTTTTAAAATATAAAAACTAAAAATATTTTTACTTAATATTATTGCATATAAAATACAAAATACAAAATCAATATACATGTTTTTTTTTTGCGTAAGGTTAATTAACGTTAGGATAGTAATTAGAATTATATAATTATATTTGTTGAAAAAAATATTTTTTAAAATTATTTAATTTCAACGAAAATAACATGCTATTTACATGTGAATATAATAAATATTATATGTTATTTACATGTTATTAAATATAATATAATAAAAAATTTTATTAAATAATTTTACATTTTTATGAAACAAATATAAAAATTTTATATTTTTTAAATCAACAAAAACCCATAAATCATATATTCTTCTTTAATATCACTTTTTACCTAAATTATTTTTTTCCTAAAATTTAAAAATCTGTGAATCAAACACCTCAAAGATTAATTTCTAGAAATACATATTCAATGACAACAATGCTAAATCCTTGATATGACATTTGTTTGTTTCTTTATGAATATCATCTACAGGGTGCAATCCCAAGTCTTTCCTGCAAAAAGTTAGTAACCTCCCTCCATCATTTTTACCTTTCGATGAACAAAAAAAGAAACTACTATATTGACATGTAACCAAAGAAAAAGAAACTACTATATTGATTCCTATAAGATTTAACATTGTTAAAATTATGGTTTTAACAAATAGTATGTTTTGTCTCTGAAAAAAATAGATTAATGCCTATAAATTGATTGAATATGACTTACCCCATTCACAGTGAATGGTAGATGCATCAACACTCTTGTCAGTTACATTTAGTGAAATATGCAACAATTCTATATCCTGGGTAAATTGTGCGATAAGGTGAAATTTTGAAGAAGTTGTGACCTCACGTTGGTTGACCTGGGGCATATGCAACTACACAGCAAGTGCAGAAGCTGCGTGGAGTCAAAACACAGCAGTCATATCAAAGTCGATCGTTTGAATGTTTGGTGCTTTGAAGAGAAATTGCAATGCAAAAATTGAAAACCCTAATGTACCTCGAACTTATCATTCGCATCCTCATAACCAACCATGAACTTCCCTGATGAAATATATATATAAATATCTGTACATTAGTTTAATGGCAATTACTTCGTTGAATGAAATTGATGATTTTCAGTGTTTCTTGTCACAATGATAAACACATGTTGACTTCTTGCACTATCATTTGAATGCTCGTTTATACATTGAAACAGACATTCAAAGGCTCGCTTATGTGTGTGTGTATATATATATATATGTTGACTTCTTGCAGTATCATTTGAATGCACGTTTTACGCATTGAAACAGACATTCAAAGGCTCGCTTATATATATATATATATTCTCCAGCATGTTGTATGTGGCAAATTTCCAATGTCTTCATTTCTAAAATTTTGTTGTAAACGTACGTATCTGGTAGATTTCTTTTTTTTTTCAAGCATTTTATTACAACATAATCAATTAAGTTGGGGATCAGATTACTGAAGCTTAGAGCAAAAGAGTATTTATTATTAGTATATAATAGATAGGATGGATACAATATTAAATATTTGTTTCAAAGAGACAAATTAAGCCTTACCATGCCGTGCACATGAACTAATAACATCAAATGCATTACATGAAGGAGCCATCGAGAACAAGAAATGAAAAAGAAAAGATCATGTCTTCAGATCTATCAGAATAAAGCTTATGGCAACATATATGTTGATCCAGTAACGGATTTTAAGTATACACACTGCAGGAGAACAACTCTTTAACAAGGAAATTTTTTCGACAGAAAAATTTCGTTGCTAAAATCTCCTTTTACGGCTAACTTAATTTGCAAGGAAACTATATAAATAGATGATGTGTACCCACCTTTTGAATCTGATCTCCCCAAAGTATGCACCATCATGCCTAGGAAATTTTAGGAATTCCTATCAATGGAATTCAAATTTAAGAAAGTTGATGAGTATCTAGTTTTACCCTCCTTTTGGGGATAATTATCTAATTATTTGTGCGTAAGCCATCGATCCCTTTCCTCACCTTTTTTCTTTGGGTTTCCCATGTTTGGGAGTTTCTATGACTAAGATATATAGATAAATGTACACCTGAATCCAATTCGTCATCAGTATATTCTTGCCTCGTTAAGGGTTTATGTCTAAAATCTCCCTTTTGGACAAACAAATTAACTAGCGAAAGAGAACAAGTGTGGGAGATGGGGACAAATCTAGGTCCATTGATATGTTGAACTGTTTGTGGGTTTTTTCCTGATCTTCGAGTTTAGCAGCGGAAGGAGCTGAAATACTGATGGTGAGATCTAGGTTGAGATCAGGGAGCTGACTACATGGCTCATCCTCCAAGCAACTTGCAGCATCAGAAACTAGATCATTATCACATCGGGATTTCACTGGTGGATTAGTATTGGTAGCTGCTGGGACTTTTGAACCAGATGATGTTGCACTTGCACTGCTATTGGAATTATGTGGATTTTCAGGGCGAGGAAGCAGCTTGTGGCTGATCAACCGATGGTTATTTGGATCGATACCTATGTTTACAAGCTTCCTTCTTAAATGAGAGTTCCAATAGTTCTTCACCTCATTGTCGGTTCGTCCAGGCAATCTTCCAGCTATCAACGACCACCTGAAAACGTTTCCATTATTATGTATATATAATATTATTAAGCATAAACTTGAAGGCTCTATATATATTATTAAACCTTTTCTGGCTGTGGAACCAAAGATTAGAGATTCAACAAAAGACTATATATTAATAAAACTCTTTCTTGGGTTTGGTTCTTACTGCACCTTAATTTGAGTTTCCCCTTTTTATTGGGAAAATTGTACTTGCATTTCTGTAACAAAACTCCATCTTGCTTTTCAAAAGAACAAAAATACTATTAATGTCAGGTGGAGAAATAGCTATACTTTTTACGTTTTTTATGGTAATTAATCAATTAATTCAAAAAATTTTCAACAAGAGAAATATAAATATATATATATATGCATATACGATATTCATACCGGTTGCCTAAGAGTGCATGAAGCTTGATAATGAGATCCTCTTCATCTTCAGCAAAGTTGCCTCTTTTAATGTTGGGCCTTAGATAGTTTATCCATCTCAACCTACAACTTTTACCGCAACGAAGGAGGCCTAAACCAATTTTTCAAAAATATATATTACCGTTAGCATCACTCATGCATACGTAGTTGGAAATTAATAATTTTTTTCTTTGTTTTTCCTTTGACATAAATGCATGCATATGGTAATTTAGTGCGCAGTTACCAAGTACCAACCTGCAGCCTGAGGTAGAGTTCGCCAGCAACCTTCACCATGTTTTCGAATGTAATTTATGAGCTTCTCATCTTCTTGCTTCGACCATGCCCCTTTATTTGTGTCTTGCTTATCACAGCAAGGCTTCCTCATTGTCTCCAACACCACTTCTCGCTCTCTATTAACTCTAATATGTATTTCAGAGAAATCAGACCATGGCAATCAACAAAGGGTACGCTCCTCTTGAAACAAACAAAGAAAAGGAAGAAGAAAGTACCCCTGCCCCCCAAATCCCAAGAACGCAAAGGAAAACAAGAGCAATTGAGGGAATATATCTTGCTAGGGTTGGTTTGTTGTTCGTTGTGGTATACTGGATGGATATAGATATATAGGTAAGAGAAAAAGGCAGGTTGAGTTGAACGGTGGTTTGCCATGCGTGATTGCACGCGAGTGGGTACATATCTTCACCACACTTCCGAGTGATAAGAAAATTTAGTACAATTAATTTATATAATTATTTTTGAAAAATAATATTTAAAAATTTTAAAATTTGAATCTCACTATATATAATTTTTTTTATTTTTAAATTACGGTCTTCTTTATATTAAAATATTTTGATAATGTTTTTTTTTAACAAAATTTACATGAAAATTTTTAGGTGAAGTTTATAATTTTTTTAATTAAAAATAAGTAAATAAAATTTTAATAAAAAATTTAAATCAATAAATTAATAAAATTTAATATATAAAAAAGTTATTAAAAATATTATTTATAATTCAAATTTGATCGATAAAAATTCAACGATAAAAATTCTACCAATATTTTTTAAAAAAATGTTTATTTAATAAATATATCCAATTTTTAAATTCTATACATTTAATTTATATGATGAGGTTTTTTAATTTATCGATTTTAATTTTTTATATTAATTATTATTTATTTATTTCTAATAAAAAAATTTCACGAATTTTACTTATAAGATTTCGGGTAAATCTTTTTCTTTTTTCCTGTTGTTTTTCATGTTTGTTACTTAGTTGCTGTTAAGTATAAGTCTTTGTCTTTCACCAACCCAACATTCACACCCATCCCATCCTTTTTCATTTCTCCCAATTAATACTCTCTATTTCCATTTCATAAATATTGTTTAAATTCAAATTTTTTTTTTCACTTTTGATCTTCAATATTTTAAATATATTCAATTAAATTAATTTTAACAAATATACATTTAAAAATTATATTATTCAAAATTTCGAAAGAGTATTTATTAATGATTTATAAATAACAATGACCAAACTTAAAATATTTTGACTAAAAAAATCAAATTCAAGCATGAATTAATGGAAGGAAGGAGCATTAATAATTTATACAAAAGTTTGGTATAGTTCAGTTAAGAACGGGGAATAAAATATATAGCAAAAGAAGCATTAGGAAAAGAGGAATAAAAAGGAAGTTGGCAACTTCACATGTTTTCACGTTGACTGATAGTTTTTTTTTTTTTCTTTTAGCTATTTTTTTCACGAACAATGACAAAACATCTTAACAAACGGTCACTCTCTTTTGAGGTAAAAAAATTTATATTATCACTGTAAAAAAATAGCAAATCGTACAAAAAAATTATCACATTCATTTATAATAGAATTTTTAAATTTTAAAAGTTAGTTAAATGAGATATACTCTTAATAAAAGATTTTTTATAAATATATAACAATATTTAAATTTCAAATATGAAATTAATTACATTATTAACATAATATATATATAATCATTCTCTTCTTATTATGTTTCAAACTATATGTTTTTCATGTTCCTTTCATTTTACAAATTAATTATGAATAAAAAATAAATATAAATTTAAAATTTTTTAATTTTTTAATTTTTTAATTTTTTTATAAAATTCGATGTGATTCAATTCTAAATTAATCAAATCTAAAATCATCGAATCAAACATCACCGCAATATACTTTGTATCAGCTCAGATTCCTCGCAGAATGAGTATCATCTTTCTAAACATTGGTGCCATGATTAATTAGATCCTTTGACATTTTGATTAATAAATAAAATTTGGATAATTAATTCCTATATTTTACTAAGAAATTGAATTGAAAATATGAAGGACAGGAAAATGGACTTCTAGAAACAATTATAGGAGAAAATAAAATCCTAATATAATCCAATAAGAAAATTTATTGTTTTTTTTTTCTATTTTTACACTTTTCCTTAGTTAAAAATTATATATATAATTTTTTTGGGGAGATCGACTGCTTCAATAACTATTTAAATTGCAATCACTTTAATAAAAAAAATAGAATTAGTTTGTCAATTGAATATTAACTCAAATAGAATGCATATGAAAAATTTTAAATGTGTAATTTTTTTCAATTAAATTAAATAAATAAAGATTAAGTGTTAAGGATAAAATAAAATTTTAAAAATTAAAATTAATTTAAATAGTTTAGAGCATTGGTTTACTAGCGGTTGGGAATTGGGATGCCTGTTGGCTAATAAGGATAGGGCGTGTTAAATACATAATAATTGGTTAGGTTTTTTATGTTAAAATTTGGTTGCATTGTTTATGTAATCATATTGCTAAATAATAATTAGTTTTTTATCTTACAAAAATAAAAATTGAACAAGTTGGGAAATTTTAACAGTAAATTAGATATTTAGTTACTCAATTTAAGTTGATTTTTTATTTTAATCATCTAATTATAAAAAAATTATGATCTGATCACTAATATTTATAAAATCATTTTTTTTATCATTCAATCAGTAGAGGCTAATGACATGTGAATGTGGTATTATTATATCATTTGACATGTCATACGTTATTATTAACATAACATTATAAATTTAAAAAAAAAAAATTTGAATATTTAACAAAAATAAATTAAATTTTTGGTCACTTAATTTTTCGAGAGTCTTTATTTTGAATACTCAACTTTAAAAATTTTACAACTTTATCACCAATGTTCTATGAAATTCATTAATATCTTAATCTTTATTATCAATATCTCATTATCAACATGGTTTTATAACAATTTGATAACCAGCATTGGTGCAATGTATATAATAAATTATTTTATTATTTTTATGATCTATATTGGAATATCTTAAAATAATCCCCAAATAAACTTTTGAATTTTATTAAAAAAATAAACGTTTGATATTTTTATTGCATAAAATTAAAACTATAAACTTTTATTTTATTGTAATTATACCTTATAAATTTGACAAATGGAAGAATAAATTCAATTGCCAAAATTATTAACATAGTACTACATCAAATATTTATTATCCACCTCATCCAAAATATGTCATTAATCTCTAACGGTAGGAAAAAAAAAAAACAATTTTACAAATATTAATAACCAAATCATAAATATCCATAATTTGATAATCAAAATAAAATTTTAACTAAAATTAAGTGACTAAATGCATAAGTACCAATTGGAAGATTCTTGAAGTGATTATAGTATTAATATTCCTCATGACTTTTTCTTTATAATGCAGTTAAAATTTTTGTGATTTTTTAAAATTTTTAATATATTTTAAAATATTTTATCTGTATATTTATATAATTAAAAAATATATTATATGCATAAATTTTTTTGAATTTATAACTTTTAAACGTCAATTCTATATTTTGTCAAAGTGACGTAAAAGGGAATCAGCAAATTCTTGTGACGTTTAGTTGCGAAGATTTTAGGAATGTTAAAATTTTGATTGGTAGTTT
This sequence comes from Durio zibethinus, assembly GCF_047325235.1. Lineage (NCBI taxonomy): Eukaryota > Viridiplantae > Streptophyta > Magnoliopsida > Malvales > Malvaceae > Durio > Durio zibethinus. The sequence continues at coordinate 3,909,336 of NC_143166.1, forward strand.
TAGCATTCCCTCGCATTACATAACCAAATATCAATCATACGATGCAGTGGTTTTCCTGTAGTATTTGATTTGTACCATCCCATCTTTAATTTTGCAGTGGGTGAAGGACAATTAAAATTTCTCCACTGGCTAGGGGCAAAGGCCACTGACGTGGGCTTTCTGATAGCAGCAGCCGACCATTGACATGTTTCTAAAGAACAAACAAATTTCTGGGCTAAAGTTAGGCTGAGGAAAAAAAATAAAAAATTATTCCAAATTATAACGTTTGTCTAAAATATTAAATATTTTAATTTGGATCAATTTTCGGATTATAAATTGAAAAAAATTAAAAGATATTTAAATTGAATCAAATTATATTTTTTATTAATTTTTACATAAATTTTAAATTTTTATAAAATAAAATAATTATTTTATATCTAAATTTATTTAAATATATTTAAAATAATAATAATAAATTAAAAAATTAATTTGAAAAAACCAATGAATTAAACCAAATTGAACTTATAAAATTCAATTCAGGTCAATTAAATAAAATCAGATCAATTCTATTTTTTTAAAATCAATTCAAATTCAAGTAAGTTTTTGAAAATTCAAAATATCAAGCATTAAATGAAATAAACCGAATTAAATCATAGCCATTATCATCCCTGATAAAGAAAGGTAGAATGTAAAATTAAAAGTGATTCTCTTCTTCTCTTACCATTAAACCAGGTCTCACTAGTATTTATAGCATTAAACATGATCACCACCTGCCATATTCATTTGAACCAATGAGGAATCCATTTTTTGATTTGTACAAGCGATTGATTCAATTGCAACATTAGTCTTATTTCAAAGTCCAAAAATTAGATAATAATTAAAATGAACTAAAATTGCTTCAAAAAATCAAATCTATTTAATCTGTTGACACAGCAATTCACATCAAATTATCAAGAAATTCAATATCCATATCAGGGGAATTGTTGAACCCTAACTAGAAGAAAAAATAAAGGAAAAAAAAAAAAGGTATTTTGTAAAAGCAATAACTGCAGTAAAAGCCTACAGCCTTCATTCCATGCAGTATAGCATTATATAAGGTTTCTCAGGGGCACTTCTGTCTAAGTATTGTAGCCAATCTCATATAAACACACACAAAACTCAGAAAGTTAGTGTCTACATCAAGTTAAACTACTTCACTAAACAATATGAGGCAGTCAGTGCATTGACTTACAGTTTAATGTTCCATCAGAGTTCAGGCCTCCCATCAAAAATCGAAGAAAATTTCCCAACAACCTCACACCAGTGGTGAATATGGGTATTCCAAGTCAAACTACAGTGGTTTCTTTCAAATTGATAGCTTCGGTTTCAACATCTACAGTTGTTCTATTTCAACTTTAGACCTGCAAAAGCCAAATACCGTGCTTCATGCCAGCTCACATCACCTCAATCAAACCTCAACCATTATGGTATGTTGACAGTGGTAGACATTATTTCTGGCAAAAATATATGTAACAGTTAAAATTTTCAACCTAAGCATGTTAAATTTTCCATCGAGGTCTTACCAAAAAAGATGCTAGAAAGAAACAAAAACTCTTGCACCACTGTTATATGAACCAAAGAATGAGGACTTTAATATGTATATTCAGTTTTCAAAGAGCATTCCATATTTTTACCATTAAGTGATGGATGTTGCTCTTGAAATTGCAAAGCCATTAGCCGGAATAACAGAAGGGCAATGAATGTTATCAATTTTGTTCTACAGAGAGAATCTGCGTCAATTCCTGCCTTATGAGCTGCAATAACACCTATAGCTTCCCAATTGTTTGAGACCTTGACCTGCACAAAATATGCCGTTGCATTGGTTATCAAGTGTTTACTCTCCACTGGGTTAAATTATTTAAGTACAGCACTTTTTTTTTTTTCCTAATGATGATTTCTAATCTGTCTTTTTATTTCAAATTCAAGGAAAAATATCTTCATCAGGATAAATTCTGATAAGCCCTGAAACTACTTTGCCTAGTTTAACCCTTAACCTTAGAGAAGCAAACTCTAAGGCAGATAATTTTGTTGTGACTGGTGTTTCTAAAGACAATAGCTTGCATCACGGCTGTAAGGTTGATGGAATCAAATAAAACTGAAGGGGGCGGCAATTAAACTGTGCTAATGAAACATGAATTTGGATTTTCCTTCTCTTTCTTTCTTTCTTTTTTTTTTTTCTTTTTCTTTCTAAAGACAAGTAATTTTTACTTATCAACATTGGACATGATAGTGATTGTAACTCTAGTCTCACTCATTGTAACATAATTGTTCTTTACTGCAAGGTCTTTATTTTGAAGGGAGAACCAAATATGGAACCAAGAGGGAAAGAGAACCAAGAGGGAGAGAGAAGGCAGTAATTAACATATTGCTTCAGAATGCATTCTAGACAGTATTTGTTCTACAATCATTACCGCAATTCATAGGCAAAGAACAGGATCTACACTAAAGTAGGGATAACTGAGAAAATGGTAAATGGTCTTCAGGAATCTAGGCACTTCCAAACCGAACTATGGTGATTAATAGAAATCTGGATCATAATGCTCCAATTACGTCAATAAGTCTTCTACACATGGTACACGGTGGTAAAAATCAGCCATTGGCATTAGCCTTAACAACACTAAGCTTTCAAATTAATGGCAGAATCTGATACCACAGCATCATATGTAAATGCTCAAAATCTGTTGAGATTTATCAAATTCAAGGCACATGAATGAATAGTTTAAAACATGTCCCTTGAGTCACCCCAAGGAACCTCTACTTTCATATAAAGCAGCCACTTTTCATTCCAAACCAGTTTACCAAGTTAGTCAACCAGATATTTAAACCAGGCAGTTCAAACAGAAAGAGGCCGTTAATACAAGCATCCACTACATTAACAAAACTCTTTATTCCAAAAACCTGATCAAAGAAAACTACAGAAAGAAAATAGAAAGAAACTAATAACAAAAAGATTAAGCCAACAATTAGATGCATACCCCTTTGATCCCAACTTTATCTGCAGTGTCGTTCAGAACTGTTACATTTTCCTCCACACAGATTAAAGTCTGGAAAGCGGGGCAGGGGAGTAGTTAAGACTGGCATTATATTGAGTTGCAGCTAATTAAAATTACTCATGGTTAAGTGAAATGTTTTGGTGGACCAAGAAAGTATGAAGCCAAAATGCTAGTAAGCATGTTTTCCTTTTAATGAATTTGCCAGCCATTTTTAACCAGAAAGTGAAAAACATAGTTTGCCTTCAAATTTGTACCTTATTTCACTTGTTTCTTGCAAAAGCAAGAGCACCATTTACAAGCATCTATCGGAAGAATAATGCTGTTAACATCACTTGCCAAGATACAACCCTTCTTGAAGGACTCAGGGTTTTTAACCTAGTACTGGAGTGCATCACTTAGCCCTGCAAGGACACATGGCAAAAACGTGTATCTTATCTATTCAAAAGAAACGAAATAGAGACATAAACATATTAGTATGTAGAGGAGTGCATGCTTGCATGCATACATGTGTGTCTGTGTGATAATCAAACTTTGTTACCAAGCTATTCACATAAAACAGGGAGAGAGACCAATCATCATATGATTTATTTTCTATTATCTAATCTATTTATTGTGCTCTTGTACCCATATGACTCTTTCTCTTTCCCTTTTTCTTGTTCATTTCCCACGTTATAGCCTTATTCTTACTTCAAACCAGCTCTTATTCCAATTACTGAGGAAGAATGAGTTATTGATGCCATCAAAAGACAATGGTGTTAATAAGCTTTGTTGCTAAAAATCTGTGAACATTGCATTCTCACTTTTTCATCTGTTCTAATTTTTATGGACTTAATCTAGGAACATTTTATCGATCATCCTTCAAAATGCTTCCAACCACAAAGTATTTCTGCATTTTTGCCATCAATTCTAGTTCATTTATAACGATTGAGGTTCCATTTGATTGTTATTTGCTACATGTTTTTGGCTTCTATGAGTTAAAAACAACCACCAAAAAAGGGTCATTTTGTTTAATTTTAATTAGGAAGAAATAATCTTGAAGAGGACAGTTCTGAAAGATAAATGTTTTTCTCCAGAAGATATTTTATTAAAAAATACTAAGCATCGGTTATGCTGTACCTAGATTCACATGCCAAACTGCAAAAGAAAAATGAAAAAGAAACAACATATCACACATAAGCATGCTCAGCATGTGTGGCAAGAGAGAGAGCACAAATTCTTTTCCTAAAACTTCACAAACCTCCTCAGTAGCTGATTTTGGGCTAAGAGATGTGGTCAAGGGGAGGGGAGAAAGTGCAGGCGCATGTGCACAAGTTATCTGAAATTCCTTCACCACAAGATGACTTATTACTGCCTTCACTCCTGCCAATATATCTATTCCCTGGAAGCATGTGCATGACATGGCATCAGATAAAAACCACTGAAAACAACTCAGAATTCAGAACTGGCTTTACCAGCATCTGCCATCCCTTCTAAACTAAAGATGAAAATGAAATTGGTAGCCAATTGAAACCTAACTACAGAAAATCACATACAAGAATGGTGCATGAAGGATTGAAGGCAAACTACTTGAAGAATTAAATTATTTAATAATTTAGGGGTTTAATTGTAATCTTTATACAAATTCAGGTTATTTTATTAGTTAATATTTTGCTTATTTCTCAAGTACTAGGGTTTTAGGGTTACATTAGCTATTTTGTGTTTTTATTACAGTTTAGGGTTTAACTAATGAAAATCTATGTTATTTCTGTTTCTAGTAGATTTTTGTTTATGAGATATTGATATTTTGGATATTTTGATACATAGATTTTGAGAATTCTTGAGTTTTTCAAATTATCACCGGATTGTCATTGTTTGAGAGTACTTGTTAAGTTGTTATACATCAATAATGCTCCTTCAACTTAGTATGGTCTGTAAGTGTAAGGCAAGCATTACCCACAGTTCCTTATGGAAAAAGATCTATTTCTCATGTATTGGTGGTTTTAGGGTTTGGGATTTAACTTATAAAAACCTATGTTATTTCAATGTCTGGTAGCTTTTGGTTTATGAGATACTGATATTTCTAATATTTAATATTTAAGTTTTGAGAATTCCTTAGATTTTGAAAATTTTGACTGAAATTTACAGATTACACTTGAGTTTTATCATTTGAAAGTACTAGTTCTACATCAATGATGCTCATCTATCTTAATATAGTTTACATGCGTAAGGCAAATATTAGCCATGACTCTAGCAGTGCTCATGGGTACAGACCTATCATTTAAAATCAATTTTAATAGAAATTTCAAATTAACAACAACTTACTAACAAGAGAAAAGAAAGTGGAATAAAGGGAAAAGGAGAGGGAGAAAGAGTAGCATTATTACCATCTATCATTAATCTATGGTACTCAAAAGCCAAAAAATTGAATACTAATTAGAAGACTTCTTCTAACCACGTTAATTCCCAGGTAATTTGGCCTAGGAGCCTTTAAGGGGTAGTGAAGGTGAGAGCATAAGATAGCGGAAGGGAGACAGAGCAAAAGGAAGTGCGATAGAGCACAACTGATTGATACACTTCATGCAAAGTAGGAGTACAGTAAAGATCAGAAACTTTCACTTTCCATGTGCACTTATAAAAGACCTTCCTAATGGTAAACATAATTCTTTGTACTTTACACGAGAAGTTAAAGAGAAGAAATAATTGCCTTACAATTCCAAGTCGATAGTCATCGAGGTCATCCACTTCATCATCTGGGAAGCGCCCAACAAGAGCAACAGCATCCACTTGTGATCATTCGACTAAATTCTTAACAGCCTGCAGTCAAGAATCAGGGTGTTTAATCCTACCTATAGATTACCAGGTTGTTGGATTGACCCACTGTAAAATGCCAACTACAGCCTTCAGCTGACACAATGTATCAGAACGAAATTTGTCCCTAAAACATCCAAGCAATTGTGTAATTTCCTACAAGGAGCTGCAATTTATTGTTTTATATATCACAATTTGATATGTATCTTTTTCAGCTACAACATCACCGGTATAGAGCAGAAACTATAACATTCTATTGCCTGAAACTTTTATCTCTTGTTTTCCTAAATGGTAGATTGAGTTCAGCACTTAAGTATCTCTTCTCAGCTTAACCAAATTGTTACCTCTAATAGGGTGTCAGTGACAACATATTCAGCAACAAGGGAAGCCCTTGTAGCATCAGCCACTTGCAAATGGCGAATTTGAAGATGCTCTTCAATGCCGGCATCAAGAACCAATCCCAACCGCATCAAATCAAAATCTCAGTGAAGTTAAATGCTAGCAACTGACAACAACCAGCTATAAAACATAAAAGAGTAATTATGCTTATTATGTCCCATCTCAAATTGAATGTCCATCTTATTTTTTTGAATGTTCCAAAATTATGTCTATTTATCATTATTTTTTTTCTTTTGAACACTTAAAACCCTTACTTTTTCTACCTTCTACATGAATTTTTCATGATTTCTTTGTAAATTTTTATCATTAAAAATAATTGAACATCAATGTCACAAAAATATTTTAAAAAGTTTAATTTATAAATACACTAAATCCAAATCTCTTTCTTAATTTGCATCCCACGAAACTCAAACTTGAACATTAAATTTGAAACCAAAAAGTATTGAGAAATTTAAAAAAAAAAAAAAAAAACCTTGTTTTGATGAACAGGTCTCAAAGCCCATAAGCTTGCGCGAATTGGTCCAAACTCCAAAGCATAACCTTCAACATACATTACATTATCCATGGGCCAGTATACATTACATACCATTTAATTTAATTTATTTGAATCCCCAAAAAAAATTTTTTTTTAAAAGTCTTACGCTCTTATATTAGGATGTGAAATAAGACAATCAACGATGAAGGATAAGGCAGGAGCAACAGGCAAAGCATCAGCCGCAAACCCCCCAATGCTGGCTCAGACTCCCGGTGGCACTATCATTACGGTTGTGTACGCCCTCTTCCACTGAATCCCCCCCCCCCCCAAAAAAAAAGAGAAAAAAAAAAAAAAACTCCTCATAAGTTATACATATGCACTACTATCAAAAAGAAAAATGGAAAATCTTTTTTTTTTTTTTAAATCGGCTTAAGATAATGAAGTGACACACTTTGTTTGTGGAGTAAGGAGCGTAGCAGGTGATACTTAGCGGAATGGACGGTCCTGATTTAGTGATGAATGGATTCTGGTTGGGCAGTGGCTGCCACGTACGGCATAGGAGGAGAGCCGCGGGTGCCGCCATTTTTGGCGGAAAAATGAAAATATGGGATACTTGGTGTTGGAGAGTCTGAGACGGAGAGACAGGATAACGCAAGCGGCCCCTTTCGAGGTCTCCAATTTGGTAGCAGATTGACGGCCTTGCCCCTTATGATTTTTGGGCCTTCATATAAGAAAGTCTACAATGACCCACACTCTAGCAGCCCATTCTTTTCACACAATTTATTCGGAGGTTTCTGGAACTAAATATCTATTTACTTATCATTAAGCCAGCCAGATGCCACGTGTTTGAACTTCAATTAATTTTAAAAGATAATATTTAATAATTTTAAATTTTAAAATTTATAATTTATAATATTTTTATAAAAAATTAAATATCTTTGATTTATTTTTTTTTTAAGTGTGAATAGCTGTACAAAATAGTTTGGCTAATGCCATGTCATATTTGATTTATCGTTAAACAAAAATCATTTTTTGATTTATTTTATAGGATACACATTACATCATGACTTTGAATAAGAAAGAGGGATTTCAAGAAATTACGTATCTGTTCACTTTATCAATGATCGAGTCAAATTTGTTGTATCATATCTTTTTTAATTGATTCTTATGAATTAAATAAAAACAAAATTTGAATGAAGTTTTCGATTTCAAGGATGAATCAAACAAAAAATCGTTATCTATTTTACTTCATATTTTTTATGAAGAAACATGTTATTATTTTTTTATTACAATTGTCACAATAAAAAATTATGTAAAAATCCATCATTTATAAATATGAATTTCATATAAAATTTTGATAAATTTTACACATTTATGAATTATAATTGCTTAATTGTATTACAATAATTGTAGATGATATATTCTAAAAAAATGCATATGAATCTCCAAGAATGATTTGGAAGATCCAAAACCAATTGAATTTTAGTTCAAATATCATTTCATCACGTGAATGTAACATTATGTAATTATTTAATTAAATGTAATATTAAAGATTATAACAAAATTCTTCTGAAGATAATGAATAAAAATTAAATAGAACATCCTATAATATTTTTCTCAAGATAATGAATAAAAAATCACTTATCTTCTAACACATCAATTAAAAATTAAATATTTGATCCGCTAAATTAATTCAATAAAAACTATTTTCATATACTTCATCAAATAAAGTTCAAGCCCACATTAACACACATAAAAAAAAAAAAAAAACATACAAAGAGTTTAAACCACAAATTGGCAGCATTTCTAGATCATAAAGCTAGCTGCCTCTTATTTTTAACCAGGATCCCCACCAATTGTACGTTTCAATTCCTTCCGATATGGCTTGTCAATAGAGTTCTTCTTCCTGCATAGATGAACTGAGTGTTAAAATGAAAATAAGAGAAGAAAGAAATTCCAAGAGTTTTCAATCTGGAAACAACGAGCTCAAAATTTCTATGAGCTTTTGAGATTATCACCGTCTTTAGGCTTCTCATTTGATCAACTTGATGGGCCTAATCATCTCATTATCTTCGTGATCCAACATCTGCATGTACTGAATTCTGTCAACAAACTTTTAATTTCATAAAATAAAAATACTGCAAAAGCAAAACATGTTGATCATTTGGGTTTTATAGGCAGGCAAAAAGAGAGATCATTCGTACATGGCAATGATACAGGTAACCAGGCTGCGCTGTTGGATCAAATGAATATGAAGTGTTGGAATGTATGTAAGAAAACCTAACCAATATCTTTGTCACATATCCTGGCATCATCTTATACACGTTCTTCCACCCCTTCTCATGTGCTGCCACCTCTATCTTCTTGCCAACTGTGTACTTGTTTATTTGGCACTTGATCGCGTCGTTGTTATTCAACATGCATCCCTTGAACTCCGCTTCGTTCACTAGCTCAGTTTGATCCAACACCGTAAATAGTCCCAGATGAATGTGCAATGGATGATTATCCCCCGTTAGATTAATCACATTCCAAATCTCAGACGTCCCGGCTTTAGGGGTCTCTGTCACTGGCGCATCGAACGGTTTCCCGTTGATGTAAAGATGCGTGGGCTCACCGCTTTTGCTTGTGTACTCATACATTGCTATGTATCGTGTTTGTGACACACTAGATAAATCCGGGGAAGGATATTGTATTAGTTTATTGGGTACTTGCCACGTGTCAACCTCCTGATTTTTGTTGATGATAAATTTCATGACTTTGCCATTTGATTCATTGACTGGGTTACCAGACGGGTAAGGGTAGGGTGCATCGTTGGCCAGAATAGCTTCATCAGTTTTTGACGTTGAAAAGTCAACGATCACGTCTGCGATCTCTGATGGAGCCAGCAGAGTTTCATTGGTCACTATGGGTTCCCCAAGGTAACTTGAGTCAGCTCCCACGTGGATGAATTTCAAGCCATTGGTGAAGAAGAATCGGAAGAATCTCGCATTGCTGGCATTGATTACACGGAATCTATATTTACGACGTCGTACCATCATTTTTGGCCATGCTTTGCCGTTCACTATGATTACGTTGCCGAAATATTCTGGCCGCCACTGCGGATGTATAAAGGGATTGTTTCCTGTGGAATTCATATATATGGATCCATCTGTATAAAATATACGATCAAACACGAACAAATGTCGATCAAACTCGTCACCAGAGGGAAGTTTAAGTGGGCCCTCAACCTCAGGATGGCGAACAACATAGGCCCCAATCAGGCCGGCTAATAGGTTGACTCTGGTCAATCCCAGGGCATGATCATGGTACCACAGATTTCCAGGGTGTTGATTATTGTCGTAGTGATATGTTTTCTTATACCAAGTGGGACCCTTTTCTTCGAATTCAGCGGTGAACCATGAGTTTGCGTTTCCATCACTGGCAGGTTCATGGATGCCCCCATGGAGGTGCACTACAGTAGGGACTCCATTCTTGGTGGCAGGAATGGCAGTAGGGATAGTTGGATCCCATGGCAGTATGTGCTTTGAAGGGAGGTAATTTTGCCACGTGACGTAAGTGTCAATGCCGTGGAGGGCCTCGATAGTCGGACCAGGGACTGTTGCCGTGAGACTGGAGGTACCGTAGGCAAACACCGGCGTGGGAGGCAGGTCCCTGTGGAATTTCTGCAACGCAAAAGGGGACAAGCCAGATCGGTTATCATCATATTTTAAATTTTAGAACAACTAAAGAATATTTAGTGAAAATTATGTTAAAATTATTTTATAATTAAAAAATATGACAAAGCCAAAATTAACCAAAAAATATGACGTGGAATTTTATACGGAAAAATATGTTAGGATGAAATAAGAACAAAAAAAGATAAAAGAATTCAAATTGTGTGATATTATATTTAATAAAAAATATCATAATAAAAAATTGCTAAGTTGAGTCATAAGACAATAGCTGTGAAATATGGATACAAACATATAATATGGATACAATAGGATTCGGATATAATATTAAGATAATTTTTTAAAAGTACGATATAATAAAATAATAATAATTTTATATAATAATATATAATTAATTATTAATATATTAAAATCTTTTTAAAATTTTTTTCTTTAAATCATCCATTCTATCATTTTTATCTTTTATATTCTCTTTTGTCATTTTCTTTATTTTTTAATTTTAGCATCTGAGTTTTTTAAGATTTGGGTTTTACTCATTGTTGATTTTAATTTCGAAAAACAATGCAAAAAATGACATAAATATAAAAAAATTTTAATTAAAATTAAATAATCATCAAAGCTTGGTTGTTTGATTGTAAATAATTAAACCCTTAATAATTTATTTTCATCAAATGAATTTTTATTACACAAAAATTAATTAACTGTCAACATTAATTTTTATCCAATCAATAGCTTAATTAAATAAAAATAAATATTTAAAAATTTAACTAATTTTAATAAAATGATAAAATTTTAAATAATTATTTAATTTTATTTTAAAAAAATTTAAATTTAACCAAAAGAAAAACTTTCATCCTGTATCCAACCGAATTCGAACGTATATTGATAATGATTTGCAGATATGGTCGTATCTAATATTTTTATTTTTTTATATGTCTCGAATGTATCTGATACTTGTTGGAGGCGTGTCTTGATGCGTCAGAGACGCGCTTGTCGAAAACGCGTCCGACACAAGTATGCCAGGGTAAAACGACGTGTGCTTCATGGTACACGGGCTACCCTCTAATAAATTAATTACGCGGAGGACGCCAATCGGAAAAAATTCTCTTAAAACTCAAATTTAACGTATAAAAAAATTTGTGTTAGAAAAATAAACTGTTTCCTGTCCAAATTTAAATCAGCAAGGCAGAAAATCAGGAACATTTGAACTTAAAAAGAAAGGAATTGAAAGAATGATATATAAGATATAAATAGTTACCCATTTCTTCTCAAACATGCCGATCGTCAGTGACTTAGCCTTGGGAGAACCATTCACTACATCAAAACCTTGGATTTTAGGCATATCTGGAAGCACATCAACGAACATCTCCAACACTGATGAATTGAGAAGCCCCTTATTCGCCCATGAACGGCTGAGCTCTACCAAGAGAGCTAAACATATGAGATGAAACAGTAGAATCCTCCCCATGGAAACCATCTCACATTGCATGATGAGCAAAAGAGAGAAGACCGAGGGAGAAAGAGCGAGCACTGACTGAGAGATAGACAGGGATAAGCTGTGAAAGGAATGACTTAATTGGTGGTTTACTTGTGGCTTAATTAACTTAATTATATAGGCTTGTGGTTTACATATGCCAAACTAGAATACCAACATAAATTCATTATTATATACCATACCACGTATAAAATAAAAATAGAATCACGTTATTGGATGTTTTATAGACATTAATTTCAATTTGTTGGACCCTAATCACCTAGCCAATATGTTGACCCCGTACTCGCCAAGTTTGCACAGAATCAACTTGCACGTCAGTAACCCACATAGGGTTGACATCCACGTTGCTCACCCGCGAGGGCCACTCGCCTTACAGTAACCTAGGTATGCATCCGGCCAATGGGTCGTCTCAACGTAAGTCAACTCTCCTCTGGCCATCAACTATCAATTACTATATGTTCACTAACATCATCAACCGTTAACTCTCTAAGTCACATCACCGTAAACACAATTATATAGAGGAATCCTAACCCTTTCTCTTGAACCAAAAATCTTCTCCTTTCCTTTCCTAACCTTCATTTTTATCTTCTTGATTTAACTGATTTGAGTGTTAAAATGTGCTTTGGAGTCCTAACTTGGGCGTTTCTTGACCATGCTCTCTTCTTGCATGTTTCTCTCACCTCAAAATCACCTTACAGTTGAGCTCCATCTCACTCTCACCAAAATTTCCATCGGCAAAAACAATTAAATTATTAAATTAAAAAATACATTAATTTAATACTTTGTTTTCAATAAATTTTTTAAAAAATAACACATCAATTGTATTTTTTAAATATTATTAGAAAATTATATGTACTAGATACCAGTAGAAAGTTATAGTCATAGGCAATAAAGTACAATGAGTTTGGCAAACACACGCCTTTTACTATGTTAGACAAGGACCTAGACGATGGAGGTGAGATATATGTGCAACACAACTTGAAGAAGTTAATTATAGAAAAAAAGTCAGTTTTTTTTTTTTTTTCAATATTCTCTTACAAGTTGACACATACAATTTTGATTTAATAATGTAACAATTTGAACCAAATGCCCACTGATCACCCCATAATGTCAAATATAGATAATTATCACCGACAAATTCGAAGAAATTTTGTGAAATATTATAAGATTTGAATTGGAATCCAAACAATTTCAATCTTATTCCAATAAAAAAATCTATAGATGATCGTCTGGCATACCAAGTTGAATTTATTTGATCTCATCATCTCCTTCAAGAACCAAAGGGATATATATGTTCCTTAAAAGCTTTGGTGGCCTAGGAAAAATGAAATAAAAACTTTTTTGAAATAAAAAAAAAACTATTAAATAGAAAGTTAATCATTCTTAAAATTAAATCAAATCTGACAGGTCGGAAAAAAACTTTTTTATAGTTGAAATTAAATTTAATTGTTTTAAACATTACACGATAAATATAATATAAAAAATAAAAATAATACGATATTTAAATTTTAATAAAAAAATATATAAAATTGATAAAAATAAAAAAATTTTATATTTAACATGTCGTTACATATTATTATATAATAATTTTTATATTTTATATGTATCATATATACATATAATATATATATATATATAAAGTAAATAGTCAAATTTAACTAAAATATTGCAAAAAAAAACATTATATTAGATAAGAGTTTCAACTTCTAACATGCATGGAAGCTTCGATGTTCGAAATTTGGATACAGAGAGGTTGAATTACGTGAGAAGAAAAAAAAGATCACTTCTCGTCATTCTTATGACAAGACAAAAAGAGAGGGAGAGGATGGGGCATAGTCAATTATTTTGTAGATCCATGTCCTCTTTGAAGCGTGATGTATTTGTCTTTAGGTTGCAAAATTTTAAAACGACAACCAAAGTCTTCCCACTACGTATTATTACATTGACTTCTTCGATCACTTTGGTCGCGTTATTTGCCCCACCTCATTTATCACATTAATTACAAATTTAATTTATGGATATTAATTCAATAACTTAACTTAATCAAGCAAAATTCCTGTTCCTGTCTTTTTCTTTTCATAGTGCTTCTCCAATATGAACGAGATGATGCTAAATCAATCACTTGGAAAAACGTATGCTCTTTAAATCAATTTTTAATTTCTTAATCTTTCACAGTTGTTTCCAACCATGCTTAAAGCACTTGTGCATTTATTAATTCATCATTTGTAATAATGAAATTGTTTTGTTTTGTTTTGTTTTGTTCATAAAATATAAACTTGATCAAGTGCCTTTTTGTGGATGTCCAAATTGTAAACCACTTGTGCACAAATTGACTAGCTTTGGCTCAAATTAATGGCACGAAGAGTTGAGAGATTCATTGTTTGGATTCTAAGATCTTATTTTATCAAATAAATTGATGGTTGGGAGATTGAGAGGTTAAAAATAAATTAAAAATTAAAAAAATTTGTCATTTAGTTTTTATTTTTATTTTTTGTTATTATATAACAGGTTGTTTGTTCACAAAGAATATAAAAAACAGTTGCTAATTCTTATTAATTATCTAATAAATATTTTAAATTATATCTAGCATGCAATATCAATGTAATAATAATAATAGATTTCGTGTGACATCCTCCTTATAGGGATGATAACAGTTTGAATTGGATTGGATTCAGTTCAATTTTTTTAGATAATATATAATATTATAAATTTTTTAAATTAAATTTACCTTCATTTGAAATTGATTAAATTCAAATCGAATTTTATCAATTCGATTTAGTTTATTGGTTTTTAAATTTTAAATTTTAAATTTTAAATTTTAAATTTTTTTATATATTATTTTAATAAGATTTTTAATGTATCTAAATATATTTATATATAAAATATTTATTTTATTTTATAAATATTTAAAAATATATAAAAATCAATAAAAATATATAATTTAATTCGATTCGATTTTTTTATATCTTAATTTGAAATTCGATTTGAATTTAATATATACATTTAATATATAATTTTGATTCAAATTGAATAAAAAAATAATCCAAATCAAACCAAACATTATTATTTCCAGTCAGGTTTTCTTTTTCTTTTTTTTTTTTTTACATTAATAGCCACCTACAGTATAAAGGATAGCTTCCTTGGTAAGAAAAAAAATGAAGGAAAATGGTTTAATTTAATTGTTAAACTATAAAATAATACATGTTGCTATATAATTTAATTATTAGATTAAATTTATTATCTTTCTGTCGGCATAAAAATGTTATTTTTGATCAATAATGGTGCAATAATTTCATATTATTTGAAAAGAAGAAACTTATTTGGGCCAGGCCTGGCCCAAAGTGGTCCATTCTCAGAGACCTGAATGAAAAATCGAGCCATGGATCACTTTTTCTCAATGGCCCTTCTTAACCCAGCGATCAACTCGTTCAAACGCTTCCTCCTCAATTCCCGCACTTTTCCTGTCAACTAAAAACCATCAAAAGACTCTCTCTTGGCAAAAACAAAAAACGAAATGGCCAATCTGATAGAAACCTATGCATGCGCCCCTTCTACAGAACGAGGCCGTGGGATTCTAATCTCCGGCGATTCCAAATCCAACTCCATTCTTTATTGCAATGGAAGGTCGGTCTTCATTCGAAACCTTGACCGCCCTCTCGACGTTGCCGTTTATGACGACCACAGCTACCCCGTCACTGTCGCTCGTTACTCCCCAAACGGAGAGTGGATCGCCTCTGCTGACGTCTCTGGAACCGTTCGAATCTGGGGGACTCATAACGACTTCGTTTTGAAGAATGAGTTCAAGGTCCTTTCGGGTCGGATCGATGATCTTCAGTGGTCCCCAGACGGGTTAAGGATCGTTGCCTCTGGCGATGGCAAAGGACAGTCCTTTGTTCGCGCTTTTATGTCAGTGTTCCTTATCTTCCTTTTTTCTTTCTCTCTCTTTTTGGTACAATTTATGTTTCATAATCAGGGGAAGAGAGCTCCAATATAAAATTCCACTGCCATTTTACTAAGAAGAGAATATTATTATTATTGTTCGAATAAAATTAAGGTTAACTCAAAGGAGAATATAAAATAGTCCGATTTGATTATGGTTTTTTTATTGTGAATTTGAAGGTGGGATTCGGGTTCAACGGTGGGGGAATTTGATGGGCACTCGAAGAGGGTTCTGAGCTGTCATTTTAAACCGACGAGGCCGTTTCGAATTGCAACTTGTGGAGAGGATTTCCTGGTGAATTTTTATGAAGGTCCACCCTTTAAGTTCAAGTTATCTCACAGGTAGGTAAGACTGTTCTCAATTGCTTTTATTATTCATTAAGTAAATTGCTCAAGTAAGAATGCCTTGATTTAGTGAGGAAAATATTCCATTGATCGCCTGTTCTTGCTTTACAGTGATTTTGTTAAAAAAAAAATTGTTAAGAATGTGTAACAGAATGAATGAATGATCAAACCAGAGAATAAGAAATGAAAGAAATTAAGATTAGACCAGAGAAAGAAAGAAGAATAGAGAGCAGGAAAAGAGTTGATAATTTTCATTCATATTCTGGGAAGTTACAGAACAATGCTTATATAGCATTAACTTGCCATAATTCTCTCATCATGATTGTAACAGAATTTCATAAACGCCTAACAGATTCTATGACAGCTTTTTCACAAAATTGCATGAAAATGAGCTACTAACTGGCTGCCACATCAGCTTCAACCTTACACTATTCTCCTTGTCTGCATTGCCACCACCAGCCGCCAATTCAGCTGCTGACTTCACTCTCGATTCTGCTCCCTCCATTGCTTTCTCCATTTCTGTTGTTTCCTGCTCAATTCTCAGCTTCCTGCAGCAGCTGTTGTTCTTCGTATTACCCTTCAGCACTCTGTTGCCATTCATCCCTGCTCATATCATCATAGAATGTTAATCTTAGACATTTTTTTGTCACTTTTGCTATTTCCTTTTTTGTTTTCAGGAGCAGAATGCAGAAAGTTCACTTGGAAGCAAAATATAGTTTTTGGTTTTAAAATGAAAAATTTTAAGTTTCATTTTGCTTATTTTAAGTTTTGCCCTTTTTTGGACAGACAGAATTTCGTCTTTGGAATTTTTTTTAAGCAACCAAAAACCTAATAAGGAATATCAATTACCAAGAAAGAAAAACCATATGGAGCCTTTTCCCCGCTGTGTATGGTCGTTGTATTCTATTCAAGGTCAAATCCTCAACAAGCTCGGTAAATTCTGTTTTATAGCTTTTTTTCCATGTTCTCTATTGTATTTTTGTCCTCTTTCTTAGCTATCCTCCACTAAATCACATATTCTTGGCACACGGGTGGGTGTAATAATTTATCAGGGATTGTTTTGGTATAGAATCTTGTGAATAATAAGTCTACACACCAAAGAAGACATATACTTACACGGTTTTTTAAAATTTTGTTGTTGACATCTGCTAATTCATCCACAATACAGCTGAATCCCCTTTACACATGCGGATAGACTGGAGAGGATTTGTTGTTTTTCTGTTTCTTTTCAATATTAGTTTCTCAAAATAAGTATGTGCTCACAAAAACTATGGCCAAGGTGACTCAAAATCTAAAATTAAAATTTTTGATAAGCAAATCAATAATACAAGTCGATTTATGATGCAAATAAAGAACCTTTTTTCGTAGCTGCAAATGCAATAATCAGATAAATCCATAATACTTCATACAATTATTTATCGCTTCATTTTGAAAATACTCTTCTACTGGTTCGTAAGATCTATTAGTTTTAGGGTTATTCAAGGATTTGTTTTATGATCTGCAGGGACCATTCAAATTTCGTCAACTGCATTAGATTTTCCCCAGATGGAAGCAAACTAATCAGTGTAAGCTCAGATAAGAAGGGTATAATATATGATGCAAAGACTGGTGAAAAAATTGGAGAGTTATCCTGTGAAGATGGTCATACAGGTAGCATTTATGCTGTTAGCTGGAGTGCTGATAGTAAACATGTAAGGACCTACCTGAATATTTAATTTAGTTGCTTTAATTAAGTCCATTGCTTCATTAAAAGAGCAGTACTAAATGCAACTGTGCTTCTGATCATTACTCTCTCTTTTGTTGAACTTCTTTTACAGCTCAATTGCAGGTTAAGAGCTTTTGAATTTGTTTGTCATCAAATTGGTTTGGTTTCATTATTTATATGTGCATGTCTTAGCCATTGCCATTTCTGGGTATATTTACATGCATTCTTATTGAGAATGCCTAATCCTTTTAAATGTGTGTTTTGATCACTTTGTGAATTTAGGCTAGAGATGTTGACAAACTGGGGATAGTGGAAGAAAACATTTTTTGGAGGGTTGCGCCACCTTACGTGCTCAAGAGCTTTCGGGCTTGGAGGAATCATAAGGTTCAGTAGACAATAGAGCATTATGCGAATGAGATTAAAGCTTTGGATTCTTTAGGCTCCATTTTATCGGCGCTTTTCCTATTTGATTTTTGCTTCTTGTAGCAAAAACAAAGTAAATAATATTTTTGAAGATTATAAACAAAATATGTAATGCTTTAGATAACAAAATTAAAGATTCTACTTTTACATAACCTAATTATGTTACAATTAGTATTAAATTTTAATTACTTGGCCATTTTAAATCAATTATAATATTGTTTTTTAATTTTTGCTTTTTCTTTTGCTTTGTAGCAATTCTTCAAAAAGCATATAGCAAAAAACAAGTAGCAAAAACATAAATAAAATGGAACCTTAATTTTCTGCTGTAAGTCAGAAAAAGTTGTTTTACAGCACTTTTCTCCCCCTTTTTTTTTTCCCCAGATTTATAAGGTATTAGGAATTAGGATGTTTTTCCTCTTGATTTTCTTTCTCTTTTTTCTTCTCCGGACGTATAAAATGTTAGGCATCACAAAGTGGTTCCTCTCAATTTTCTACTCTAGTTCTCTCTTATATTTCCATTGACTAGGATTGTGTTTCCAGTTTGGCAAATTTTATGTACTTTTTGTTACTTAGTTTAACGAAAAAGAAGGGGAAAGAAACCCAGCATTGCGTGATTGATTTAGCTTGAAATAAGAAGGGAAAAGGGGGGAACGACAAGTCCTCAATTAAGTTTAACTTGCTCAGCCAACGAAGTTGTTAGTTACAGTCTTGCATTCACCTGTTCCATTTCTTAAGTTTAGCACTAAGGGCAAGAAAGATCTATACTCAAGAGTTTCTCACTCATTAGGAAAGGTTGACTGGAGTTTTCATCACAAGTGACAAATTTATCTGAATGAGTATGTTTGCATGAATAAGAAAATTTTTCTAGTTCTTTGTTTCTTCACTTTACCACATCCAATCTCTTAATTGCAGTTCTATGTTTCTCACTTATCTGTCTATTATTTGATTGATAAATAATCAGGTACTAACTGTCTCTGCTGACAAGACTGCAAAGATATGGGAGATATTTGAGGATGGTACTGGAAAAGTGAAGAAAACATTGGAATGCCCTGGATCTGGCGGAGTGGAGGACATGCTTGTTGGATGTCTGTGGCAGAATGATCATCTCATTACAGTTTCCCTTTGTGGCACAATGAACTTATTCTCTGCAAGTGATCCTGCTAAACCCCCATTATCTTTGTCTGGACATATGAAGAACATATCTACATTAACTGTAATCGAGAGCAACCGAAAGATGATTCTGTCCAGCAGCTTTGATGGATCCATCCTTAGATGGATTCAAGGGATTGGATACAGTGGTAAATTAAAGAGGAAAGATTGCTCTCAAATTAAATGTTTGGCTGCAGTAAAAGACGAGATAATTACATCTGGATATGACAACAAGGTAAACTTATACCAAAAAATGCATTGCATTTTATTATTGTTAACAAAGTATGCATTAATAATCTCTGTTTTTGAACGTCATCCACCCATAAACAGAGGAAAATGTCAAAACAAAAACTTTATTCTTCAAATAAAATTAAGTTATGGAGTAAGGACTTCCCAAATAGCTTTTGCTGTCATAAATTTTATTTTACCTGTTTAATATAAATATATTTGCATTTGTTGTCGATTTTTGTTATTTAAGATTTTGCAGGGGAAAGAGATGGTACTATGGAAGCATATAAAATTTAGTTTAGTTCATATTTTGAAATCTATACAAGGTGTGGTTATATATATTTCACCTCACTTGAACGATGGATGCATTTCAAATGAGTGACTGGAATGGTATAACTCAAACATTATAGGAACTTTATTTTAACAGCGTGTTGCAGCAAAGAGAGATAATTTTCTTGCAACCTAAACTTGTAATCCAGATATTTTAATTAAATAAATTAATGGATAAATCTTTGGGCTGATTCTTGAAAGTAGTTTTTAGGGCTAGCACTATAATGTTTTCTGAAGCATTTGTGGATTTATACGTTATTACATGTTGTGTTTCAACTATAACTTTGAACTTTATTGATATGTTGATTGTGTTTGATGGTAATGAAAATTATTCTGTTTTTCTTAGCAATTCAATGCCCCTATCCTTAAAGAAATTGCAATGCTTATCTTCTGTAGCATATATGTAGAATTTTGAGATGTTTGTTCAGCATCAATGGTTATAATCTTGATGTTCCTGTAACTTAAACATTCATCAAGATGTGTGATAGAGCACCAAGATTTAATGAGTCTATTCAGCTAATAAGTTGGCCAGATTATCCAGTTTAAGAGGTTAACATGCATGAAAGATGCAAAAAGGTTGAGAAAAGCAAGTGCTGGGTTTCAGTCTTGGTTTATCCACTTAGGCTTGCCTGGATGCATGGTTGAATTTTCTAGTTATATTTATTAACCAAGTAAAAATTATACAGGAAACATGTTATGTCTGCATGTCTTTCCCTATAAAAATGCAAACACGTGGGGGGAAGAAAATAGAAACTGTGGAGAAAAGAGAAAGAAGTTCGCCTTTGTTAGCACCACATAGGCACTTAGTAAACAGACCATGAAAAGTTTTAATGGAAATTATAATCATTGGACAGCTAGATCTCATTGTGTAGCTAATTAAAACTGAATCTGGCTCTAGAAATATTACTTATACTGGGATATCTATACATGGGTCATGGGTAATCTTATAGCATTAATCAACTTTGATTTCATCTCTATCTAGACAAGTGCTTTCTTGGATTTATATTAACCATCAATACTCTGCATCCTTTGTAGCTTGAAAACTAGTTTTCTTTACTGTTGATAATGCCTCAGTTAATTTCAGGTATGGAGAGTCCCTCTGCAAGAGGATGAATGTGGGGTTGCAGAACATGTAGATGTTGGCAGCCAGCCAAAAGACTTGAGCCATGCCATTAAATCCCCTAACCTGGCTTTAGTTTCAACTGAATGTGGAGTTGTATTGCTTAAGGGTCTTCAAGTACGATCAAACATCAACCTTGGATTTACAGTGACAGCTTCTGTTATTGCACCTGATGGAAGTGAGATTATTGTGGGGGGGCAGGATGGTAAGCTGCATATATATTCTGTCTCAGGTGATTTTCTTACAGAAGAAGCAACCCTTGAGAAGCATAGAGGTGCAATTAGCGTGATACGTTATTCGCCAGATGTTTCCATGTTTGCTTCAGCCGATCTCAATCGTGAAGCAGTTGTTTGGGATCGTGTCTCCAAAGAGGTAGCTTGAACTTCAAAATAGTTATAATATGTCCCAGCCTTACTATAAAACTTGAATTCTAAGTTGATTCATCCCATTTTTGAGATGAAGGCCTGGTGGTAACAACTGTTATGTTCATTCCCTATTGCACACTCTAATTGCTTAACATTTGCTAAATATAAAATGTAAATTGGGAAATACAAATTCAAATGAGAGAGATAGCTTCCTCCTAAACGAGTGGATGCTACAAAAATAGATTATTGTGGGATGCAGATCCATCAGTCTCATTCATTCATGGATATTAGATCCTGGAGAATCCGCCATTTTCTATTTTTGGGGGGGTTATCCTCAAGTTTCTCAGTAACATTTGCTATATAGCTCTGAAGCCTGTTGTGCATGACTAGAGTCCTGGGTCTGCCGTGACTCTTTTAGGACTGATTGCAGAATCATAATGGTGGTTTTGGAGTTTGTCTAATAATTTCCTCAGTTATCTGGTTGTTTATGTTTGATTGGCATCAACTGCTACGTAGAAAACCTGTTTTATTAACTCCAATTCCATGGCATGCAAGGCTATGAACCAAAAAGTTTCATTTTTTTTAGTACCTATAATATGAAATTATAAAACTAGAGAACTTGTTTTTATTTCTTTATGATATCTTGAACATCATTATGCACATTTCTAAAGGTACTCTTCTAGTTTATTACCTTTGTTACGGCTTGTTCTTTAATCAAGAAACAGATAGAAATAATGTATCGCCAAGAATAGTCCAAAAAAAGTTTGGATTATTGTGAACAACAGGATATCTTAAAGTGCTTTTAGCAACTGACTGGATGTGTTAACCATCTTTTTCTTTGAACTAAAATATCGTTTTGCTATTTGTCCTGCAGGTGAAGCTGAATAACATGTTGTACCACACAGCTCGTATCAATTGCCTTGCTTGGTCTCCTAATAGCACTATGGTGGCTACAGGATCACTAGACACTTGTGTAATTGTATATGAAGTTGGCAAACCTCCTTCGAGCCGCATAACTATAAAGAACGCTCATCCTGGTGGAGTTTATGGCTTGGTTTTTACTGATGACTGCAGTGTGGTTAGTTCAGGGGAGGATGCCTGCATCCGCGTTTGGAGGATAGAGCAGCAATAATACAAGTACTGCATCAGAAACATATAATGCAGGTTAGATCTTTAAAGTTTGCTGAATGCACTTTCATTTACTTTCTTACTTTGAGATATTGGTCAACCTGAATGAATTACGGTAACAAGAAAAAGCTTGCATGTTTCATGTAAATGATGCAGTTCTCATGTATTAGAATTAGTTTAGTTAGTTGCATTTTGCACATATTACATGAAAAATCCAAACTAGTTTTATAAAAAGGCATGAAATCTTTCATTTTCCAGTCCAGGTATAAGACAAAATCTAATACTCAATTCATACTGCTATGGACTACAATATCAACCTTTTTAACCTTGTTGTCCTCAATCTACGAATTGCCAACTTATTTGCCTGGATAAAGCAGAGTATGTCATCTACTGCAGTTGTTACCATGTGACAGGTCCATAAACATGTTTCAGAGTACAATTTCCTTTTTCAAAAATATTTTGCCAAAGAATAAAATGAGAGCAAAGCATGCAAGTAAGCATCTTCCTGAAGGATTTTTTGAAACATGTTACCATATATTTCTGCTCACACGGTTTCAACATGTAAGAGGGAGCATCCTTGAGACAGAAATAGCAGTTCTTATTAGTATGTAGTTTGCTTAGATTGTTTGGGACCATTTGCTTGTGAGATTGAAATTTTGTTAAAAACTCTTTTTGCAGCTTTCATCCTTGTGATCATCAATTTACTTGGGAGAAGAAACTTGCTTATCTTTGGTGTGATTGTCAATCTGGTGATATTTTATCTACTCAAGCCCGAGATAGAAAGGCTGGTTGTGACTGCATTTATCCGGGGAGAGTGGACTATTGGGGCAAAACAGGACGGAAAAGTTATATTATGAAATAAAGCAGGCAGCATTTCAAAATAGAGGTGATGCTCATTTTCTATTCTTTCTTAAAAGGGAAAAAAAAATCATTCAAAATATTTTATTTCATTTTGGTTTCTTCCACATGGAATTTGGTTACTGTTCATGACAGTTCTTAATTCTCTTTATATTTAGTATAAGGTTATAAAAATAATGAGTTATTTGCACAAATTGAAATAAGCTAAGCTTGTTATTTACCTTTTGTTTTGTTTTTTTTTTTTTTTCTGTTTACTTTTTATTCATTTTTTTTTTTTTACAAATCAAAAAACAAAATCTAAATAAAATATCAAGCAAGCGAAACCAATGTTAATGAATCTTACTTCACTTATATATTTTAGTAATTGTTCTCAGAGTATCATATTCATCGGTTTAGGATGGAGATTCTTTGTGGTTAAAACTGCAGAAATTCCTGTTTCAGTGCACTGATCTGTTTCTTCTAAATCTCAAACAATGAAAGGCAAATCAAACACAACTGAACCAAGGGATTCAAAGTGTCGTCCCGCAACCCAATTTTTTAAAGGGAAAGACCATCATCACATAAAAAACAATTTCCAGTATCTTTGCTTGCATTGGCAACGCTTTGCTTATGCAGTGGGAGGAACACTGTCACAAGATACTGATGGTGGGTTGGGTGGTCGGTGGTCCTGTCCTGTTGGCCTTAGCCCGTAAGCGACAGGCCGCATCACAATACCAATGGTAATGCACGTGACCGGCACCTGCACATCTACCTAACGTTATATGCACACACTTTTCAGCACAAACTTGACACATTGTCAACCCTGCTGTTCCTACCCTCTGGCGCATAACAATATCATTATTTCCTACACTCTCAAGTTGCAGTAGCCAGTGCCATCTTATCTGTTATTGGAATAAAATAAAAGCCAATATTAACGGAGAAGACTGTTAGAAGATATTTTAAAGTGAATTTTATGAAAATTTTAATTAAAAATAATTAAATTAAAAGTATTAAATTTAAATAATTTTTTAAATAATTATTTTTACCAAAATTTTAATAATTTTAATTTTTATCATTAAATAAATATTTATAAAATTTAAATTATAAACCATATTTTTTATTTTTGATATTATTAATCTTTCCATTAAAATTTTCCCATATATTAAACTTTATCAATGTTTTAACAGACTTCTCCTACTAACTTCATCTAAATTTTTACCGGTCCTCAAAAACCATACACTTACACTCGCATAATTAGTTAACAGTCGCATAATTAGTTAACAGCCATAGATTAATCACTCCTTTGTTTAGTATTTTTGTGGATCCCATTATCATTCCAGTCCAGATCAGAGGAAAAAAAACAAGAGGACATCATCTTAACAACTACACAAATACAACACTAGACAAAAGATTCACTCAGACATCTCATTCCAGCATCTTTGCTACCCTCTACACCACAGAGTAGAATACTGTCAAAACCCACTAGCTCCACTTAGAAGAGAGAATTTCATGTCAAACAAACTCCATTCATTCTCTCTCTATACATATTTTCCCTTTCCTCTCATTACATTATTGAACAGCTGCTGCTTGTGTTGTCATCACCGAGCATATGGGTTGCTGCAGAATGTTCAGCATTGTAATTGGCGGCTTCAGGGAATGAGTATGGAGGAGGATTATAATTATAGTAATATCCAGTGGTAGGAGGAATCAACGGGGATCTATTATACATCATCAGGGGTTGTTGCTGCATTGCATGCCTGTTCTGCAGGTTCATCATGTTCATCATTGATGATGGATGGTTGTAGCCATTCATGTTCATGAGCATAGATGATGGATATTGACCAGTAGCATATCCCGCAGTTGGAAAACTTACATCAGAAGAGCCCTGCAATCCATTGTTGGATTGAACTTGAAATCCTCCAACAGCATTAGGATTGCCTCCTAAAGCTGCAGCATTGGAAACATTAGCAGCAATTCCATGAAAACCTGAAAGACCCATCATGGAATTGATGTCATTTCCCCTCTTGCCCTCTGCTGCTGCATTGATGTTTAAACCACCCAATTGAGCATTATTCATCTTCAGAGCAGCCAAGGTATTTTGGTCAAGCACACCTGGATTGTGGTTTCCTTTCTTTGCAGTATTCCCATTTATAAGATTGTTGTTCATTTTATTATTATTGCCGGAAGCTGCAGTAATGTTTCCAACACCTTTCCTGGCATTATTTTCATCAAGACCTTGTTGCTTAAGCAAACCAAGCTGACCCAACCGACCCAATTGACTTGGTTTGAGAAATTGCAGCTCATCCTCTTGGTCATAATCATCCATACAATCATCATCTTCCACAGAAATGAAAGCAGGAAATTTCTGCTGGTTCTTGAAGGCTTCAAGTCCTTTGACCAAGCCTTGTTTTTGGCCTTTGTTGTTGTTCTTATCATCTTTGATGCAGTTGTTCTTTTGGTTTTGGTTGGACTTCTGGGACCAAACTTCAGCATGTTTACCAGCTCTGACCAGTTTCTTGATCAATGTTGCAGAATCTACACTTCCTGAGACTGTGACTTTCTGCTGCTCTGCATCTATGCTTACTTGGTAAACACCTGGAACAAATAAGAAAACAACGTAAAATTACACAAACAGATTAGACATGCACATGACACCAATTAATAGGACCAATGAGTTGGAAATTTTCCTAGCAATGTGTCCCAGACATCCGGAACATTACAAGTATCTATCCTAGTAACCTCTAACTCAAAGAAATTTCATCGAGTAATCATTCCTGAAATAAAGATGAATTGGTCAGTCCAGATCTTAGGTCATTACATCCCATACTGATTGAGAACTTACAAATTTTCACAACTTACTTCTCTTATCCAAAGCACATAGAAAGCAAATCATTGTTCTTACTTCTTTCAGTCTATCAAGCGGACTCAGAGAGTTCCCTTATTGTCTAAATTTAGGGAAATAGTTTTGTTATGCAAAAGAAAACAGCCACAAGAGTTTGCAAGAAAAAGGAATAAGACTCACTCCGAACAAGACAGACAATTATTTTACTTTGCTAAGTGGTCAGAATTCTGTATTCTTGAGATCACTCTTTTGAACTACGAGCAGCAGAGCACTAATGAGTAATGACTCTTTTCCTAATTTCCTCCGCAAACCAAGCAAGAAAAAAACTACTACTAAGAAAAACATATTCACAAACAAGAGAGAAGAGAGGAAAGAGAGCAATCCACAATCAGTGAGCAAAAAGAAGAGAAGCAATCATATGAGAAAGCTGATGACAAAAGTGATAACCTTCAATTCTCTGAAGGAGTTTCTTCACTTTCTGCTTACATCCATCACAGTGTATGTTCACTTTGAGATCACAAGTCTGGATTAAAAAGAAAAAGAAAACAACAAGAAGAAGAAAGAAAGATTCTTTATAAGAAAAGACCATCACTGTCCACATTTCTTGTACATATATATAAAAAAATTATCATTAAAAAAAGGACAAAAAGAAGGTGGGTAAAAGAGAAAGACCCGAATCTTGAGTAGCTTAAAGTCTTCTTCTTTAGTCATTTCTTCACCTCTGTTTCGAATGAAAGACTTGCTCTCTGTGAGAAAAAAAAAAAAAAGACGACACCTGATACTAGGGAGGAGTTAAACAGGATTGCATGTGAGTTTCTAGTTCTACAAGTAGAGAATCTTTGCTTCTTTCGCTTGCTTGTTGGCTTCCTTCTCTTCTTCAGTTCAACTCAAAAAGAGACTAAAAGAAAAAGCACATGGATTTTTAAGCTTGAAAGCTTCTTCCTTTTAAAAGAAAAAAGAACAACCCGTAATGCCAAGGCAAACAGGAGAAAATTTACCAGCACAAAAAGTGGAGGCAGGCAGGAGTAAGAAAAAAAAGAAGTCAGAGGAAGAATATATCATAAATAAAGAGAGTGAAACGTGGGAGAGCAAGGTCCGAGAAAAAAAGTGAGAGGAAATGGTGGGGGTGATGATAATCTAGACTGCTATATTGGAATTCTGAAATGATGTGATTTAACAAACGTTAAATACTGAGGAGAAACAATGACAGCAGAACAGCAACTTGACAAGCTCACCTGACCTCTCCTATCCCTCTCCTGTTTGTCACATGTACCCTCTTGTTTATTCTTTCTCGTGAAGACAATGAGGTAAAAATTTGACAATTAATCAATGTTTTTTTGTTTTCTTTTCTTGGGAATTGAAAGAAAGAATTTGGTTTCAAATTTTCAAAACTATTCGTTTAGCAGTATATATTTTGAATGGAACCAGCCATGACTCAAACATCTCAGAATATAAGTTCATTGCTGATTGCCATGTTGGGAGTTGGGACCAACGGCCTTATCTAACTCCGTCGGGACTTGGGAATTGTCCGCTCCCTATATTCCAACTCCGAACAAATCCACTAATGGCATCATTCTCTAGTCTGGTCTTCTTGCAAATATTATGGTACCTTCTCTTTAACCTTTATCATTTTCCTAATCCAAAATTTTCTGTAATTTTTTTTAAAATAATATATTAATTAATAAATTTATAATTTAAATATTTATTAAATATTTTATTATAATTTAAGAATTATTTATAATATTAATTTCAAATTAGATTTTAATAGGTAGAATGTACAAAATTTTAAATAATTTGAAGTAATAAAACTTTTTACAAATATATAAGCATTTTTATTAAAAAAATTCAGAATATTTTCTTATTTCTTAATTATTTGTCAAATTTTTATATTAACTATTTCTAATTAATTATTCACTAACTTTTTGACCCACTCATTGAACTTCAATAATTTTTAATTTTATTTAATTATTTTTTAAAAAAAAGAATTTCATCTAAAATTTAATAACCCTAATGAATATTAAATTTTGAACATTTCTTATGAAACTATATCATATTATTATAAATTAACATTAGCGTAGCAGAAAGAAATATTGTTTGAAGAAAAAATGCTATAAATGGGAAAAGCGACTGAAATAAGAGCAATCAGAAAGGCCATCCCATCAATTTGCAGACAGAAAAAGGTACGCACTTTGGACTGTAGTGTAGTATAATTGAGTCTGAGACGGCTAAAATGGGGCTGAAACGTTGAAAAATAAACCAAAAGAAAAAACAAAAGGGTTCGACTTTTTAACCTTTTGTGGTTCACAATTCCCAATCATATGTCCGCGTATTCTAACCTTTTCGTGCATTGAACAACCAAAACAAACCAAAACAAACCAAACCAAGCATACAACCATGGCAGCAGCAGCAGCAGCAGTGTCATGGTCAGGGCAAGGCGTGCCTTGGTCCTACCATAACTATCCCAACACAAAATAGCGGACGAGATTTAATTTATGGGATGATGATCCCTGAACAAGTGTGTGGGTAAGCATGGGCCTTGGAGCAGGCCATTGTATAGGCATCTTGGACCCTCTTAGCATGGTCGGGTATTCTCGGGTGAAGCCTTGTTACTGGCAATTTTGAGTGGGTTGGTGGAGCAATGAATTGGATGCTGGCAACATGGAAGACCAAGAGGAAGAGTATGGTGTCTTGAGTTGACTTGATTTGGCCTTGAAATTATTTGGGAAGAAAAGTGTCTCATTTCAAACATTGTCACAGTTTCTGGAAGCAGAGCTTTAAAACCTCCTTGCTCTATACAGGGGATGTCTGATGTTAGCTCTCCACTACTCTCTTACCTTGCAAGTAAGGAAGGCTTGCTAATTTGAAGTAACTACTCTTAGGCACATGTGATATTTAGATGGGCAAGTATCGTTGGGTCATGAGTATGGTATAGTGTCTCCTTAAGACACGATAAACCTTATGACAATTGGGATTGACGAATTTCGTATTGTGCCTTTGTGTTAGCCTGTGGAGTTGTATGGTAATATTCACTATGAGCGTCGATTTCCTTTCCAAGAGTCGGCTAATAAGAAATGAAGGATTATGGATTGGTGCTAATGTAGAAAGGGCACCAAACTTGAGGCTTGAGTGGCCTAGCAGGCAAGTAAGCTACTAAATCCCCAGTAGTTACTCGATAGCATGCATGGGAGTGGGTTGTCGCTGGGATAACACACTCTAATATTTGATTGATGTGGGCATGATGTTGGCATCCATCATGCATGAGGACGGCATAAAATAAGGCTAAGAGGCGAAGCCTCAAGATGGAAAATGAGATGAATCTAATGTGTCTCCGAGCTGACTGTAAATCAGCGTTGGTATTGTGCCTTAGGTTTCCAGGCATTAAAGCTGCGAAACATGTGTGTGTACATAGTGTTAGATTCTCACCATGCTAAAAGGTGGTTGCTTGGTGAGACTCGGGACTCTACGCCTCTATGTGAGCTCTTGTAAGAGCGATGCTCGAGACTTTGTTGTTTGCGGGTAATGGATTGGTGCTCGAAATCACCCTAAAACTAGTGGGTTGATTTGTCATCAGCATCGGATTACTCTCTTGAAGAATTTAGGAATGTCATGAGTGATCCTACGAGATCGAGCTAAGAAAGGCTTTCATACGTGAGACGAAAGAGCTGTTGTAGGTAGTCCACAAAAAAAATGAATATACAAAAAGCTGAACTCAACTATAAGTAGTTTGGGTATCGCATGATCGTGTTGCTTCAACTAAGACCCGTGCGATTCGTGACAAGCAGCAAGTTATGTGAATTTCAAGTTTGTGGACTTCTTGTTTTTCCATCTCCTCATGTAGCTTTTTGTTTTTTTTTTGGTTTCCCAAAGCTAAAACCAAAGAATGGCACGCAATCATACAAAGGTCAAAATAAAGTAAAATAATATCAGAAAGAAGCAGAGAGCTGGTTGGTGCTGGGTTAAGTGTGTGTGACTGTGTATTATGTCCATCATTACTTGTTCTCCCCATGACATGCAAATTTTACTGGCTTGGCATGCCTCTCCCAAACCAAAAAGCTTTCAAAAAACCTTTTTTTTATTTCCTGCCTGAACTAGCCTGGCCCCTGGGGCTAGAGGGTGCCTTTGCTTGCTTCTCTAACAAGTCCATTGATTTTTATTCCTACGAATTTCCTGTAACTCCCGCTGACTTTTTTGTTATTTAACTTTTACCCAAAAAAGTTTCAGTTCCCCAAAAAGAGGTAAAATGAAAATTCTCTGAGATCAGCATCTGAGCCAAAATTCTAAGAGGGAGGTGTAGAGTAGATAGTGCAGCAGTCTCACCTTGATTAGAGGAGAAGGGGTCGGAATTGAATAGATAGGATTTTTCAGAAATCTGGACGGTTCAAAGTGAGCTTTGACTGAAGAAGTTGAAGTTGTGGTGAAAATACAATTGGCAACTTACCAGTGTCGATTTTATGATATTTGACTCTTTCTTGCTTATTTAAGTTCTCATTTCCCAAATTTTTCTGTTCTATATCGTATTAAATTCTTCCACGTGTCACAAAGCACCAGCTGAAATAGATACTTAATGAAATGCATTAGGAAAACGTCCTTTTACAAATATTATGATTACGCGGTAGTATCGCCGCCCCACATGCCGGAACATCCTTCCTTAACTTTCTGCGAAATCAAGCTTGTAAATTCCGGCCTGCTTCAGTGTCAACGCCTGCTCTATAATTTTATAAATACTCTATCGATGTTGGCATGAACATTGCTCCATTCACCATTCATTTGACAACTTTTGCAGCTTAATTTTGTTTGACGTCCAAAAACCATGGAAGCGACTTCTTTTCTTTGTAATAATCCTTTAGCTTCAGCTCTTCCACCAGGTCCGTTCTCTGGCGATTTGATATGCCGAAAAAAGGGTTTCGGAGGTGCAAAAACACTGAATATCAAAATATTGGCGTCGAAGAGAGACGCTTATAGTCACGGCTTCGATGGCAAACTTGTTGATGAGAGCATGGTTGTGTTACGAATGCGAATTCAGGAGATGACACAGTTGGAGAAGAGTTACGAGACACCCCAGCATTGGATGGAGTGGGAGAAGCAATACAAGAAAGCAAATTATGACCTTGATGTTTGTGAAGCAGTAGGATACTTGCAATCCATACTAATGGAAACAAGGCCTGGCGTGGCTCTTGGAATGGGAGCTCTTCTTCTGTTTACCGTACCAACTTCAATGGCTGTGCTTTTGTTTCAGGTCATGGCTATGATCATAAAAGGGTTACAATTAGAATTCACTTTTGTTCCTTAATTTGATACCAAAGGTTAGGACTTTCTTTATGGTACTATATCCATTCATATTGATTTTTTTTTCCTATGTAACCAATTACTTTTGGTTAAGGAATACAGCTTGCCTGCTTAAGCATATTTGGTTGAAATCTCTCGTTTTCAAAGCAAAATATATATATATATATATATATTTTATAAAAAAATTTAAGATTTAACTTAATTAATTTATATAGTTATTTTTAATATATAATATTCAATAGCTATAAAATTCAAATCTAGAAATGCTAAATTATGTATTAATGTTGTATAAAATATTAATAATTTACATATTTACATTAAATTTTATTTAAAATTTACGTATTATAATTCGTTTCAATTTGAAAATATCAAATATATTTTTTATGATTTTGTTAAAATCACATTGGTTTTTGCTCAAATTTTAGATTGCATCATCTTTGTGTTTTTTTTTTTTTTATCATTTTCGTGTAATTTACAAATTTATTTAAATCTTAATATCTATTTTCTTTTTTTTTTTTGTACATTTGACAGGGGACTGAGATGAAGATGACAGAATTCAAAGTCTCTCTTATAAGTCTTCCTAAATTTTCTTAACCATTAAGTTAAAAAGCTGAAAATATTATTATTATTTTTCAATTATATCTATACTTATTATTAAATCGAAATTATATCTATACTTATTATTAAACCAAATGCTTAAGTGTCATATTGTTACAATAAATTGTCCTTGATATTTTCCTTAATCTCTTTCTCTCATATCTATCTTTTAGGAATTTATTGTTATGCTATTGGTATGTGTGTATTATATTTTACTTCTTTATCTCAATTTCATTATCCCTATTAATATATATATATATATATATATATATATATATTGGATAAGTTATCCCTGTTAATATTTGACTTTTGCTGGATTTAAGGAAAATTTTTATGTTAATGTATTTTATATTAAAATTAAAAAAAATTTATAAAATGGATGCTTCATAACTTTTAATGTAAAAACCAATAAAAATGATAAATAAATTTAAAATATAGAAAAAGAAGAATATTTAAAGAAAGGGAAAACGAAATTTAATTTGAAACATCTTATAAAGGAAAAATGAACAAACTAAATAGGAGGGAGAAGGGAATATATATGGCTCTTTGGGAGAAACCATTTTATGTATAGACTCTTTTAATTTTTTATATTAATTAATAAGACATGAAAATTTTGAAATCAAAATGAAAAATGTTATGGCATTTTCTTTTTCTATCATTCTAGTTGAATTTAGTAGTTAGTAGAATATAAGAAAATTTTAAATGAAGTTTATTTATTTTTTATTTCAAAATTTTATTTTTGAATAATTAATTAATGTAGTATAAAAAAAATAAAATAAATATGATAAAATTTTATGATTTTTGCTCCCTCTACTATTTAAGAAGCAATAAAATTTAATTTTATTTCAAAATTCACTATCAAAATACCAAAAATATAACATCTCGTTATTTTATTTATAATTTTTTTATATTTGTGATTGTCGTTTCGATTATTAAAATTAAAAATCTAACAATTTAATAACAAATCATGTGATTATTAACATGTAATTTATAATTTTATTCTTTACATATATTTTTCCTCTTTACTTTTCACATGTTTTTTTTTTTTTTGTTGCCAATTTATTTCTCATATGCTTTGTAGCCAAATGTAAAGAAAGAACAACGCAAATGCCTTCACCTCAACCGCACCAAAAATAATTAATAAAATATTTTATCGCATACGACTTTTCGTCGGTCAATAATAATAATGAGTTATAGCCATGGCCGGTGGTGCTGTTGTTGCTCCTTAAAATTAATCTCATCAATTAATTATGGACGGCCTTTCTATATGCATTTACACTCCAATAATTCATTTTAAGTCAAATAATATTTTATACCTTTAGAATCCAATTTCAAATGCTTTTTAATTAGTAAAGGGACTTATTACATTTTTTTTTTTTTTGGTTGTTGTATGGTGCTCTCATGTGTAATTTGTTGGAA
Source organism: Durio zibethinus (assembly GCF_047325235.1). NCBI lineage: Eukaryota > Viridiplantae > Streptophyta > Magnoliopsida > Malvales > Malvaceae > Durio > Durio zibethinus. The sequence continues at coordinate 3,942,887 of NC_143166.1, forward strand.
ACAAATTTTAATTAATAATTAATAATTTATCATTTCTTTATTTTTTTAAAAAAATTTCAATTTTATAATAGCATTAAATTCATATAAAATATTTTCTTATTATATGTCATATTGAAGGAAAGATTTTCTTAAAGTGCATATTCAAATAAATTTATGATCATTGATTTTTTTAAAAGAAGAGAGTTCAATTTACGTAGTGTAAATCTTTTTTAGTTTTATATTTTTAAAATTTTTTATTTTAATATATTTAAACAAATGTATTAAATCATTTTTTATTTTTATTTCTCTTTTTCATTTTTTGATCTATTAAAATTAAATATTAAAAAAAATTTACATTATGTAAGTTGATTACTCCTTTTTTTTAATTATTTTTAATTAATTTTTTTGTAAAAATTAAACTATTAAATTTTAATAAACATTCTAAATCTTAAGATGAAACTTGGCAAAAAAAAAAAAAAACCTTAAAAATGAAAAACTGTAGATCTTGAATAGGATCATTACCTTATCGTTCCTATGCGCTATGAAATTCTCATACGTCTCTCCATTTTTCTTTCTTTGTGATTAAATGAAGATAAAGCAAAAGTGACGATTGAATAATATTTTCCTAAAAAGTACACGCGCCGCCGTCCCCATTAAATCCTTGATGAAGGAAAGTCAGCAAACAGGAAACTTTACATACCAATTAGTTTTTCCCTTTTTTTATTTTATTTTTTTAATTTTTTATGAAAACCAAATAGTATTTTATACGTATATAAAAAAGCATGAGAAATTTTCAAATATTAGTGGAGTGTTCGTAGGTAGAATTAGTAAGGTGATATATTTTTCTTAGGATATATTAAAAAAAAATTTAAGGATTAATTTTATGAATAATTTTAAAATTATAGTAAAATATTTAATGAATATTTAAATTTAAATTTTTTTTAATATGTTATTTAAATTATGAATCTATTAATTAAAATGATATTTATCTTTAATATGATTAATTTCAAATGATGATATATTGAAGATAAATAACACTCAAATATTAAATTAATTAATATATTCATAGATTTGAGTATTATATTAAAAATTTTATTATAATTTATAAATCATTTATGATATTAATCTTAAATTAAATGAAATCGATTATATGTAAGCTGGATAAAATTATTTTGTGGATTTAAAATTTTTCAATTTTGTATCAAATAAATTTAAAAAAAAAAATCACTTACATCCCTCCTAAACTTAATTAAAATCAATAATTGATGAGTTTAACATCAATTAATCCATAATTTATAACTTAATTGAAATCAATAATAATGAGTTAAGCATCAATTAGCTCATGATTTAGAAGTATAAATTAATAAGCATGATTAAAGATATAAAACGATGGTTTAGCCCGATCATGCATTCATAAATTAATTTTATAAAGTTATTATTCATTCAAATCATCGCGTAATGCCACATGTAGCTATCAAAACGGGACAGCTGTTTCATCTGGGGATCCGCTCTGAAAAAACGCGCTGCAAAGTTGTAGTTGGGCTGTTAAAAAAACACGGTTGCTGCCTAAAATTTTTATAAATCACATGGCCCACCCACCATGTAAATATTTCATTAAGCAATCAAACTATAAATATAATGCCACTAGCTACCACATTTTCGTATTACAGTCAAACATTTATCCTTTCTAAATTTCTTCACATCGAAGATTAAACAATGGAATCAACATCTCTTTCCTTTAACCCTTCTCTTTGCTCAAGAACATGCTTTCAAAATAATCATCGGAATAAGGCGATCTCGAGGAAGATATTGGCCATGAGAAGATCGGAGGCACATGACCAAAATTGTAGCGGACGACTTGTTGATGAAAACATGATTGTTCTCCGGAAAAGAATACATGAGCTGAAGATGATCCAGCGCAACTATGAACCGCCGGCGGATTGGATGGAATGGGAGAAACGTTATTATACGAGTTACGATTCGATTATATGTGATGTTTTGGGTGTTTTGCAATCCCAGTTGATGAATACCAGGCCAAGCTTGGCTTTGGGGATGCTGGCTTTGATAATGTTAAGTGTGCCTACGGCTGCTGCCCTGACGTTTTTCCATTTGATGGAAATAACTAAGGGGGTTGTTGCTGCGATTCATTTGATATAGGCAAAGTAGTGATCTATCTTTTGTAGATCGATAGTAATTTGATCAGGAAGAATGAAATGTTCTTTTTTTTTTTGTCGTTTTGACTTTTAAAGTATGCTATTAATTTAGAATTTTTTATATATGTGGGTGCCGAGCTATTACTTTAGAGATAAAACTAATTATGGCAACGGGTCGGGTCGGGGTGAGTTTTTGCTCGTTTCGAACTCGATCCGATTTTAAATATATAATATCCGAATTCGTATCCGATTTGATAATTTTTTTCATTCTTAATACATGAATCCGACTCGATCCGACATTGTATAAAATCAAATTCGACTCGATCCGACTTGAAATTAATAAAATATTATTTAAAATATAAATATAAAATTAAATATATATAAAATATATATAATTAAATATAAAATTTTAAAAATAATTTTTTTATATATATCGGGTCGGGTAGGGTCGGGTTTGCTTAAAACCCGACCCCGATCCGAACCCGAAATTTTTTTTTTTTTACTCTACCCAACCCGATACTCGATTTTCAAAAAAAAAGAAATCTACCTTAAGGAGTCGGGTCGAGTCGAAACCCGACGGATTCGGGTGATTTTGCCTTCCTTAGATAAAATTCTGAAAAAAAAAATCATTAAAGACAAAGATTGAAAGTATTTTTAACGTTTGTATTTCAACATTTAAATCAAAAATTGATCAAAGAAAAAAATAAAAAAATGGGGTTTGAACAATTTAAGTTGTTTGAGGTCAGCTGATAACTTGAGTTGGATATTAATCATCTAATTAGAGAGTGATAAATTAACATTTTAAGGAATCTAGTGACTAAGTCGATGATGTAGCAAAAGTGACATGGTTCCGTGAATTTAAATCAATCTTACATATTAATTCGGTTCAAAAATAAAAAATATTCTTAATTGTCTATAATGAGAGAAAATGATTATTTTACCTTTTGAATAAAAAAATCTCCTTACAATAAGAGTTTAATTTAAAGATAAATAATTATAAATTTTAAAATTTAAATTTATTAAACATTATTATTTATAGATGAATTAATTAAATTAAATTATAAATTTATTTATAAAGAATTATGAATTTTAAATTTATTAAATGTTATTATTTGAAAATGAATTAATTGAATTAAATTATAAATTTATTAATTCAAAAAGTTTAAATTAATATAATTTAAATTAAATTCAATGGACAGCGTTATAAATTTTTGTTGAAAAATTGTGTTTTTGCTTTTGGCATTTTGAACTTGTTGGAGTTAAATGTTCGTGGGAATGGTTGAATATGATGATAGTCTTTTAGTAAATTCGGAAGATAAAAGGAATTAAGTGTGCATAGTGATCTCCACGACCGTACATACGTTAAGATAAAATTTTCTTATGGTGGTACTTTCTCTTATCCCATTTGTGTTAGGATTGGTTATGTAAGTCCGAAGCGGAAGCCACTACCGCCCACAGGTGTATTCGTAAGTCCGATTAAGCTTGCTTGACATCTCAAACACTTGTAGATAGATGTCCGGGTCTAAGCCTAATTTGTCACGTAATATCCTTCGAGGCTTGAGCAGTAAAATTTTAAATTTATAAAATTAATATATAAAAATAAGTCTTTAAAATTATTTGAAAAAAATAAATCTAAACAAAAATTAAAAAAGAGGATTTGTCTGATACTTTTATTGATGTCCAATCCTTTTAAACTAAATTTTTAATTTTTAATTTATTTAAAATCATTAAAAATATAATTCATTTTTATTTAAAAATTATTAAATATAACTTATAATCACTCGCATAGACTCTCGTCAATTAATAATCACTCATATAAACGCTACAAGTTTTACATAAATTTATTATTAATTATCAATTATTTTAATTAAATTATTTTTTTTCATATATAAGATAAATAAGAAATCTAGGTTCCTAAAATTTAAGCATTTTTTTTTATCATAGTTTCTTGCCTTAATTTTTGTAAAATCTTAAATATTTTATTGACTTAAGTATCAAATGCGTTTAAAAATAATCAATTCTGATATCTTTTAATCGTATTTTTTAATTACAAAATCCAAATTATCTCACATTTAACTTTTCACTAATTTTCCTCCAACTAAGATATCCAAAACTACCATCATCTAAAAACTTACAACGTTTACTTATCATTCGTGCCTGTAAATTGTCGTAATCAACTTGCTTAGAAGAATTTTCTGGCTTGGGGTTAAAAACACTGGAACTATGATCAATTCATTAACAAATAAATTACCAAAAAAAAAAAACAAGTACTCCATGTTACTGTGCAGATGAAGTGAAATGACTAGACATGGGTACGTACCATGTGATTACAGGTGAGATTCCCTGATCTATTAATTTTGTCGTATATAGTGCTAGAGATTGTAAGCTGTAACTGTGAGTGAGAGATTACAAGTCTTGTTTGAAATCAATGGCCCCATAGAATAAACAACAACCGTACACATGAGTAGTCTGCCAAATTAAGGTACCTCCTTATGCAGAACACGTGCCTGGCAATGGCTTCGCACTAGCCAACGAGATTGCTACCAAGAGACTGGCTTGGTTGGGCAAAATTCAAGTGTAGAAACTACTTTTGGTACGGTGTGCCAATCATAGTTGGAAGCGAACAAGCTTGGTTCTATTATGATCCTACTCCTCTTGAGCAATATTCTTTTGCAGTCGTTCACTAATGCTTTGAACAATTACATACATACACATATATATATATGTATAAACTGTAGTTGTCATTAGAGCATACAGATACAGCTGTATGATAATATATTTGGCAGAGTACGATTTTTTTTTTTTGGTTTGTCTACTTCGAGTGTAATAGCTTAAAAACAGGCTAATATTCAGACCACATATGAATATGCTTGACCTGTCGTGAATCTTCCTCTCAGCCTGCCCTTAGATTTCGATGTCGAGCCACCCCATCCATTCATTTTCATTTAAATCTGCCACATTTCCCAATCCTCGTACCTACCATCTATTGTAAATCTATCTTAATTTCTCTGATTTAGCGAAGTCACATGAGATTCAGTAGGAGGCTTTTTATTTTATTTATAAAAAAGTTATAATTTGGACATAAAAAATTTACGAGTAGACCAAATTTATATTTTAAATTAATTAAATATTACTTTTTGAAAATAATTACATTAATAAACTAAATTAACTTAGGTTAAAAAATTTTGGAAATAGTACAGCAGGCCTTTTGTTACTCGTTTTTTTTTTCTCCTATAAAAGAGTTGCTTGAGGCCCCCCCTTTTGCATCAAAGAAGAAACTGTGGAGAGTGTTCCTTTCAATTCCCTCGTCTTCGCATATGGCGGTGGTAGCACAACTGAAGCCCTAGCTAGGCAGTCCTTTGCCTCTACTATAAAGCTTTCGATGGAACCCTATGAGCTCGCTTTTGCACCAATGAATTGAGCTTTTCTTTTTGTTCTAACATAGTATTAGCATAGGGTGTTAATTTGTGGTGTTCAATTACGAGGGTTCATCTACGAAGGAGCTCTCTTCAGTCCAGTCCAAGGCAGCGGAGGGCTGACACTCGGCTGCTGACTCGTTGGTTCAAAAGCTCATCGATCAACGAATGCACAGGAAAAACATATTACGATGCGTTTCTGATCCAACGATGCAGGAGCTGCGTTCAGTTCTAGCTGTCACGCCTTGGACTGAAGGGAGCTCCCTCTTGTCGATTCCACATATTTATTTAAAATAAGCTCTATAATTAACCCTACCATTCTTGCATTTTTGCTGCAGCTGGTTCTTGCAGCCAGAAGGCTTTGTTCAAAAATGGAGCTTGCTTTACTGAGTCAGAGTGGGATATGTATGAAGCATCCACAGGAGAGAGATCATAAACTGATAGCACTTTCATCCAGCTGGACAGGCAGCTTAATTTTCAGGGTGTGATCATCAGTTGCATTTTGCTGTATTATTAAGGTTCTTTTTCAAGCTTTTTTATTGCCACTAATAATAATTGGTGATTATAAAATATGAATGTTTTATACTTCATTTGGACAGAGGGTGTGAGTAATGTCCATCTTACCTTGTCGTTCTGTCACCATACCTCTTTCTCATTCTAGTTTTAAATTTTAAGTAAAGCTATTTATCAATATTTAATAATTAAAGTGATCATTAATTCTATATGTTAACTTTAAAATTAATATATTAAATTATTTTCTGTTAAAATAAATTATTGTAATTACCATATTTAAAAAACTGATTGAGTGATAAAAACTTGATTCTAATAAGAAGAAGGAAAAAATTGGAGAAAATAGGGAAAAAATTAAAAGAAGGGTATTTTTAGTATTTAAAGTAAATTTTTAAACAAATATTAATTTGACTAGTGGAATCCTAGCCAGGATAAATTATTCTTGTTTTGGAGTGACAATGAGTATTATTTTCAAATTAATAGAGACAAATATATTTTTGAAAAAAAAAATGCCATGGGAGACAATTATTTTCCCTAATTGAATTAAATATATTTAATATATAATTTAATTTACCGAATTTAATATATATTTTTTTAATTTGGAGGAGGAAGGACTCAAATGCAATTTTTGAAGAAAAAAAATACAGGCTCTTGTCATTAAACTGGTACTCTGATGCCAAAGCAAAGAAAAAAAAAATAGTACTATTAACATATACACACAAAACATGATACAATAACGATTTACAAGGGAGAATTACAAAATGAGGCAATGAACTAAAACCATTCGATGTTTAAGACCATGCTAAGATGAAAAAAAAAATTATTAAGAAGAAAATAAAAAATACTAACCTGCCCTTAGCTTTTGAATTGCTTCAAGATAACCCAAAAAAAAAAAAAAAGACTTAAGGTAAGGGAGGAAAAATATGGTCGACCTGACATGTAAATTTTAGTATAATAAATAAACAAATAAATATCTTCATAATTAAAATTTAATTAAAATAAATAATTATATAAATAATAAATAATAAAGTAAGTAAACATTATTAATTTTAAATTTAATATGAGTAAATAACTTTTAATCTAAATTATTATATTCAAACTTTAAATAAGTTTATTACATTTAAATTTTAATTTAATATCTTTAATTATTTTTTTATTACATTTCACTATGCCACTATTGTTATTTTTACATCCAAATATGTATATTATCATTAATTTTAATCTTATTACTATAATAACCAATTATTATTACAATAATTAATTTTACTTTCATAATTATTTTTAATCTTATCAAAATCAATTTTACTCTCAATCCATATGGATCCTTAACAATTATGGAAACTTTTATTACCTTTTCTAATGGTCGTGTAAATACTTTTACTCCATTGTCGCGTATTGTAATTTACTATTTTTTTATTTGTTTGAAAAATGGGTTAATATGTAAAATATCCTTATATTATTATTTTTTATTATTTTAATATTTTAACTTTCATTTCCTTTAACACTTTAATACTTTATGCTATTATTGTCGACTAAGTGGTTGATAAAATATGAATATCCAATTAAATCTTGCTCAAACAAGCCTAGTCGACATCGATCGGTCAAGTCCTGGATGGACCGACCCTGATCCAATCTTGGGTCTGTCGACTACGTAGCCCATGCCTTCTCCTTCGCTCTCTCTCTTTCCTTTCTCTTTTTCCTTCCCTCGTTTTCATTCTTCCCATTTTTTCCCTTTACCTTTTCCTTTCTCCTTTTTTATTTTTTATTTTTAAATTTAAAATATTTTAAAATATTTTAAAATTTTATTTAAATGTTAACATAAAAAATAAATAATTTGATGGTACCTAAACTTTTTTATATCACGTCATAATTTTATTAAAAATTTAATATCACATAAGAATTGACAATATTAATCTGAAATATTACAAGGTTTAATGAAACGAAAGTTTATATATCAAAGTGAAAATTTTTTTTAAAGTATGAAAATATATATAATATCAGACATTTTTATATTTAACACTCCGAAAATTTATTATAAAAATGTAAGTAAAGAGAGAAAAAAAATTAATACCATAATTGATTTTACGGTAACAAATGATTTATCGGGCTTTTTAGAAGATATCTGAATCGCGTTTCTACGTCTCCAGACCTAAAGCTTTCCCGTGAATCTTTGATCATCTCTTGTATTCTCTTCCATTCAACTCCGTACTTTTTCTTTGGCCAAAAAAAAAACTCAATACTTTCCGATCTGTAAGTTTTCTCTATAACCCTTTTCTTGGGGGAAATTTTTTTCAGTTAAGAGTCTATATTACATTGAAAGCTTTGTTTTTCTTACCCTTTTATGCGTTCTCATAGATTTAGCTGGAGCAGGAATTTTTGTTTAACCATTTTCAGGTTTTTATATATTGGGTGTTTCCTTTCGCTGTGGTTATTGATAGTTTTGTGTGATTTAGTGGTACTATAATGAACCCATGTTATAGGGTTTACAACTTTCCGAATTGGGTTTTAGAGATTGTGTTGAATTTCACTATTTTGATTGTGTGATTCCCGTTCTGTTCTTATATTGCAGGAGGAAATTGAAATTTTGTTATTTGATATTCAAGAAATTGGAAAGGAAGATGATTCGTTATTTGGCTGAAATTTATAAAAATGATATGAAGTCTAGTGGTGAAGATTTGTTAAGTGCTATAGTGCCTTTGATGAAACTTCTGTCTCTTACAGTTATAGGATTGGTTCTTGCACATCCCAAAACGCAAATCATTCCAAAAGCTACATTTAAGCTCCTAAGCAAGCTTGTTTTTGCACTGTTCTTGCCCTGCCTGATTTTAACCGAACTGGGTGAAAGTATTACGTTTGATAGCATTGGTCAGTGGTGGTTCATTCCAGTTAATGTGTTAGTCAGTACTTTAGTTGGTTGCTTGCTTGGGTTTTTGGTGGTTATTATATGTCACCCGCCACCTGAGTATAAGAGATTTACCATCATTATGACTGCCTTTGGCAATACGGGTAACCTCTGTCTTGCGATTGTTGGATCTGTATGTCACACTTCCAATTCCCCTTTTGGACCCCATTGCCACTCTAGAGGTGTGGCCTATGTCTCTTTTGCACAGTGGGTTGCTGTGATTCTTGTCTATACCTTGGTTTATCACATGATGGAGCCGCCGATGGAGTTCTATGAAGTTTGTGAAGAAGGGACTGAAATTGAGGAACAGAGACCAACCAATGATATCAGCAGGCCTCTTCTTGTAGAAGCTGAATGGCCTGGTATGGAAGAAAAAGAGACTGAACATTCTAAGACACCATTCATTGCCAGGACTTTTAACAGCATCTCAATTTGTTCAGCAACAACTTTTCCTGACCTTGATATCGATGGAGAGACTGGTGAGAGCAGTCACAAATCCATTCGGTGCTTAGCTGAACCAAGAGTAGTCAGGAAGATCAGAATCGTTGCTGAACAAACTCCAATACAGCACATACTTCAGCCCCCTACAATTGCATCTCTATTAGCTATTATTATTGGTATGGTGCCTCAATTAAAATCCTTTGTCTTTGGATATGATGCTCCCCTATCTTTCATCACAGACAGCTTGGAGATTTTAGCTGGTGCAATGGTGCCTTCTGTGATGCTCATTCTTGGCGGTATGCTAGCTGAGGGTCCAAATGATTCTAAGCTTGGACTCAGAACCACAATTGGCGTAATAGTGGCAAGACTCTTGGTGCTTCCATTGCTCGGAATAGGGATTGTGACACTTGCCAGCAAATTGAATTTTCTTGTCCCTGGTGATGCAATGTACAGATTTGTGCTCTTGTTGCAATATACTACACCAAGTGCCATTTTGTTGGGAGCTATTGCAAGCTTGAGGAATTATGCAGTTAGTGAGGCTTCAGCACTTCTCTTCTGGCAGCATGTATTTGCTCTATTTTCTTTGTCTCTGTATATTGTTATTTACTCTAAATTGCTGCCACATATGTAGATTGATAGATTTGCCTAATGTCTTGGCGCATGAAAATCTTGTTGGCTAATTGGTTAATGCACAAGTGCTGCCAGAATGCTGCTGTCGCCATCCGATTAAATAAGATGTAATCCTCTGTTCTATGTGCTGTATGGGATACCGGGGATGCAGTGAATGCAGTTGATTTTGTAGCACCATTAATGCAGTTGTTCTATGTGCTTTGTTTGTTCTTTGTAGCACTTTTTTCTTTATATTCTTTGTGAAAGCCACAGCAATCTGATGTTTCCTCTCGATTAAAATCCATAATCCCAACCAAAAATCAACTCAACCCGTTTGTTGTCGTCTATGTGCATAGCCACGGAACAAGAGGAAACCGATAAAAACATTCTATGGAATTCAAAACTAAATAAGGATTAGATTTACAGATTGACACCAGACAACAGCTTCGGCCTCTGATCAAGATTCGTGATGGTCTCTGAAATGAAAATGAACTAATATTCATAAAACTTGTGCTCAGAAACTGGACATGGCTCTCAGTCTTAAATTCAAAGTTGGTTTCATTTGGTCTTTGAAACACACGAGTAAACCATTAACAAGTCGAGGGTGGCTAAGATAAGGAAAATTGTAACTATTACGAAGGGAGGCAAGAATACAAAAGTTGGATGAAACAAATAACCGAGTTAATAAATTGCCTTCTATCACACGTTAAACAAGAGACAATAAGCAACAAACACATGTTAAACCAGAGCTCCTATTTGCTCGTGATAATGGCGTGTTTTGCTGATAAAATGTAAAAAACTTTTAATTTCAATAATTATGTAATATGTTGGTAAAATAGTGAACTCGATTTCGGTAATTAAAGATTGAATCCTGACAGTCTCGCATAAAAAGAAAATCACCACATCTGCCCTGAATTCATGAAACCAATACAAAACATTGCATGTCATTTGCAATTTGCAAGTTGGCCAATACTCCATACGTTATGAGGCAAAAAGCAACAACCATGCAGGTTTTAAACAACATTAGAAACCTATTAAAGAACATAAAACACCCCTTGTTTCAAATATCAATCTGATTCTGTCAAAATTTTCAAATATATTGCAACTGGTCTCACAATCCTAACATTCCTAGGCTTTACTTCCCTCAAAATTGCCTCCGTAGAAATAGCAAAACTTGAGAAGACAACTCTCCTCATCAAGCAATTGATATGCCAAAAAATAATCCAAAAATCCATCCCCAGTTACAATAGTAATCCCCTAAATATTAAAAGGTGTTAGAATGATTTTCTCAGTTTCTACTTATTCTTGATGGTGATTCCAAGCTCACCCGCTATAATAACAGTAGTAGCCATATCAAGAAACATGCCATGTTCAACAACACCAGCAATCCTCGAAATAGCATCACTTGCAACCTGCAAATCCTCCATATCTTTCTTCAAGTACAAATCGACAATGTAATTCCCATTGTCCGTTACAAAAGGCTCCCCTTTACAATCATTCCTCAGGTTGGCGACGCAACCCGAATGTTGAAACAAGTTTTGGAGTTTGTTAGCAGTGAATTTCCAACAAAAGGGAACAACTTCAACAGGCATAGCCAATCCACTACCTCCCAAATACTTGACCAACTTTGATTCATCAACAATGCAAACAAATTTCTTACAAGCTCCTTCCACCATTTTCTCTCTTAAAAGGGACCCACCTCTGCCTTTGACGAGATTAAGATGTGGGTCCACTTCATCAGCACCATCGATTGCTATATCAATGGTGGGATGGCTGTCGAGATCTGAAAGTGGGATACCTAAAGAAAGTGCTTGTTCTTGTGTTTTCTTTGAGGTAGGGATTCCTATGATGTTTTTCAGTTTGCCTTGAAGAAGCAACTCGCCGATTCGATCTACGGCGTGTTTGGCTGTCGAGCCTGTGCCTAAACCCAAAACCATGCCTGATTCAACGAACTCAACCGCTTTAAAAGCGGCAATTTTTTTCAATTCGTCTTGGGTTAGGATGACGGATGGTGACACAGGAGGAGACAAGGACAAAGACTCCATAGAAGAAGCTTTTTCAGACCAAGCAATTGCCATTACTTGGGAGGGAGGGGGATTAAGGGGTAATAAAGAATAAAGAAGAATAGGTTAATATTAAAAGAAAAATGGTGATGATAAAATAAATAAACGGAAATCAAAGGATTAGTATTGTAAGAGAAATGGGAAAAGAATAGAAAATGTGGGATTTTTTTCTTTCTCCTTTTGTTTTTCCTTTAGTAATCCAAATATTGGAATGAAGGATAACAAAAAGGGCAAGAAGAAACCAAAAGGAAAGAGACAAGGGAATCGTTTCTGTGGTGAAGTGAAGAGAAAGAGATAGATGAATGGAAAGAAGATAGAGAAGGAGGCGGGATAAGGGATTGTTTGGTTCCATCAAAAGCCAGCGGGTTTTTGTTTGTCAGTCCAACGTTTGTCTCTTTTCAGACTGGTCTTTTTGGGCGGGACCCATATAAAAACGAAATCAAATTTTCAAAGATCAACGAACACGGAGCCGTGTCTTTTTTTTTTTTTCTTGAAAAATAAATCAACGGTACTCTTTATTCTTTAACACTATATAACACTAAAGTTTGCGTTAAATATTTTTTATTTTGGAATTTTAATATTACATTAACGTTAAAATAAATAAAATTTATATTAATTAATATGGTATATTTTGCACATCAAATAAAGATTATATGTTAATATAAATTTCTAATAACATATACTTATTAATTTTAATTATTTATAAAATATATGTCCATCAAATATATTTAAAATAAGTAATCATATATGTGGCGGGTGATAACAAATACCAATTCTTTCAAAATGTTGGAAGGTGGATTTTGTTTTTTTTTTTTTTTTTATCATTTAAGAGGAGTAAAACCCTATATTAAGAGAAAAAAATTAAAATTTGAATATCTTTTTTTAAATTTATTTTAATCATTAAATTAAATAATTGAATATAATTTTATTTTTATTTTTTACGATTTTGTCTCTGAAATGAAAACCTTGTTTTCATAATAAAGTTTAATGGATTTTATTGTTAAAGGCTGTGCCTTTGTCTCCCTTTTATTTTAGCGAAAAAGAATCTGTGGTGATATTTTATTTGAGAAATACATACAACCGTGGATGGTCAACCGACGAAGATGGATATTTCACTGATCTAGGGAAAGTCAATCGTCCGGCGAAACGCAGCTTCGTTAATTAATGTTTCATAGAATCATGGCCACTGATTTCATTTCCCATGATTCTGCCGCGTTAAATATGTATTTAAGAAATGAGAAATACTCATTTTCAAAAAAAAAAAAAAAAAAAGCACGCTATCTTGATAGGTGTTATGCCAAACGCTCCAAGAGTTGATAAAATGCATTAATTTCATATAAAATAAAATAAAAAGATTATTGGATATATAAATATTACCATTACATATTTTATAAATTTATTTTATGAAAAGAAGTGATATTAAAATTAACTCTTAACTCAACAAATTTTATATTAAATATTTTAATTTGAGGATAAATAATATAAATTAATCTGATCATTTAATAAAATATTAAAATACGATAATTTACCATTTAACAAGGTGTCAAAATATGGCATAATAACAAAAAATTTGATCATACCAAACACTTAAAAAAAAAGCAAATAAGATGGTAGCCCCACATCAAACATTTCAAAAAGGAACAGATAGGTTGACAGTTGTGATGAGAATTACAAAATTAAGTAGGATAATGTCATATCAAACTCTTAAGAGAATAAATAAGATGTATTAATTTCACATCAAATAAAAAAGAAAAAGCATTACACGTAAAAACGTTGACAATGTATATTTCAATAAGTTAATTTTATGAAAAAAAAAAAATAATCACGTGATAAATGATATTAAAATTAATTATTAACTCAATTAACTCACACTCTAATTTGGAGGTAAATATAATAGATCAATAAGATTACTTAATACAATATCGAAACAAAAAATAATAATTGATCACGTAATAAAATATCAAGATATTTACTATAATGATAAAAAATCTATCACGCCGAGTCCTGTAAAAGGAGCAAACAAACGAGAGCTTTAACTAGGACGTTATTAGATTGAGTGCGGAAAATTTTCTTGCCAAACGCTTAAACAAGTAAACAGAACGCATTAATTTCACATTAGATAAAAAAATCACTGAATATATAAGCATTACGCTACACACCCTAAGGAAAAGTGATCAGGGAAAGTGACACGAAAACTTAGAAATTGAGAGACCCATACAGGAGGAAAGTAATGACTGATTATTATTCTTCGACCCACCCTAAAGAAATCTAATCCAAAGCTTCAAAACTAAAGTTTATTAGAAAATTAAAAAAATTCAGTATGCTATTCTACTTTATTAGAAAGTTAAAATATTCAGTATATTATTCTATACATTATACGATTTTATGCTTCGAGGAAAGCAATCTCGAAAGGGGAAAAGTGATATTTATTTATAAAATCAGAGTTAATCTTTAGTTATTAAACGTGAGATAATTTTTTTAAAACATTAATCCTAATTAAAGATATAAACTGTGAGTTTGTTGAAAGATTATACAGTTTTTTCACAGACGACATCATTGTTGATGCAGCAGTCTGACATTGTTGATGTAAAAATTAATGAACTGCTCTGCTGTAAGGTATTATCTGTTCTAAAAATTCGGATGTCTGAAGTCTGAACTCATTTGAAAAAAGACGGTTCAAATTGAAAATGACAGCCTTTATTTATACAGTCACAATCCAATCCTTATATATTAGATATGAAATCATTTTCCCTAGAGGCTAGCCCTAATCAAGATATGGATTACGTGTTCCAAGATGTAGAATATTTTTTCAATATTAGCCACCTTCAAGAGGTAAAAAGCGATGCTCTTGACGGTAAGATTGTTAAATTTCCGCATGCATCCCTGATATAAATAATTGTTAAGTGATTTTGTGGATAAATTGTAAAAGTGATGCACAAGTGAACAATCAGATATGCAAAGTGCATTGAGTTTTGTGTATGTGATGGCGCAACCTCTTACCATAGGAACAATGAATGCCATAAGCTTTCAACAGCAACCTAAAATTGTCCCAAGCAAAACCACTTTGGTGATTCAGCCTTTCCTTTTCTCCCATTGAGGGAGACCAACAAAACCTTTAATGATAGAGGTACCTAATGACATAAAAATCAGATTTGATGGATACGATAATGAATAAAATAAAATAATAATTATTTTATATTATATTTAATTCGTATATAAAAAAAATAAAATTATAAAATTAATCATCTTCTTAATATAAAATAATTCAATCTTTTTAAAGTAAAGAAGATTATTTTTAATTAATGTAATTGAATTTATATATTTTATTATATCCTTAAAGATTATTTCGATAATTTAAATTATATAAACTTTTAAGAAGAATAATTTTAACCAATCTTTATACATATTAAACATAAGAGAAGATATTATTTAATCTAATTCTATTCTTAATATCATTTAATTTTATTTTATCACAATCTTATGTAACAAACACATCCAAAGGAAATAATATTGTCAATGCAATAATGAAAGTGTCTTCTGAAATAACCTTAAAAGAAGTTTATACAATATTCCCATATTCAAGTTAGTAAAGTTCTACAATGTTTAGTATTTACCAAAAACAAAAAGATAATTCTTCGGACTTTACTGTTTTATCATATGAAGAACAAAATCAGGTGGAGAGAAGGAATTGGACCACACTTTTATCAGACAATTCATAAAACTCATTCTAAGTATTCATGCAGCATGCCTAATGTGAATGGAAGTTTAGAAAACAGACGTAGGACATTCCTTTCTCAAAATTAAGATTATGTTAAATCTGGAGAACCCAAAATTAAATTTCATGATCGAAAACTGGTAAAGAATAGGACCTCAAGTGCGAGAGTTGGTATAAGGCTGTAATCTGAATTTCTACTTGGAGCTTGAGTTCATCCAACTGGCCATCTTAAAGATTGTGTGTGATTTTTTGTTGTTTTAGTAATCTTAATTCCAGCTTCTCCTTGGCCTGAACAGTGGTGGAAGGAAATCAGATAAGAAAGTTACATCCTACTTATCAAAAATTCTCTCTACACCTCTCCCCCACCCTTTTGCTCCGTTTCTCTATACACTCTAATGCTTTTAATCCTATTTGAAACAACTTGTATCATCAATATTATCATATTTTCTTTAAAGAGTATAGTTGGTAGTAATACTTCCGATTCTTCTGCTGCGAACGCCAGTAGCAAGCAAGCGCTCCAAATGCACAGCTAGCAAGAGCTATAGCCAATGCAGCCCCCACAGGCACCACAACTGCGTTTGTTGAGGCCACCAAATCATCCATGGTAGCATTGGTCCCATCATCAGCAAGTAGACCCTTTTCTTTGTACAAAGATACAAGCATATTTCCATAATAACTAACTAAAAACTTGAACACTTCAGCCTGATCCCAATCAATCTGACTGCTTCCTTTATCTTTGGGGCCTCAGGAGCGATAAACATAATGGACAAAGCTCTTTTGGAGGCCAAATAATCTTTGGGAACTTGAGATCTCCAGTTTCCAGAGATGCTTCTTCCTTCATTATGTGCACTCCACAACCAAAGGGCAACATCACGGGCTTTTTTGAAAGGATTAGTAACACTGCAAATTGAATATTTGCAGTTAGATGAAATAAAAGCTTATATATTTAAGAAAATAACTTGTCTTGGAATCAAATTTACCTTGAACACATCTCCCGAAAGCGCTGACGGCACTCCTCACAAATAAAGAAGTTGTGAACAAAATCACATACAGATGTAAATGCAAACTGGCTCTATCCATCCTCAATCCTCACAGAGAGTGAATGCATTAAAACCCATAAGCAACAACTGCAAACAAACATGAATAATTATTGACACCTTATAAAATCAATTACAACTAAAGGAAGTTCTCTATTATAATTCTTATAATTGTTGAAAAATAAATGTTCTTAGTAATTGAATTATAGGAACAAATAACTATGGAGGACAACTAGTTTAATAGAATAAAACAATGACGACAAAGTTATCATTTTTTAACATCATATATTGCAAAATAGCCTAATTTGTTGTTCTATGGCTAAAATATCAAAATAGCTTAACATAAGCTAACTTCAACCAAGCTTGTTTACAAACTGTTCAACAAATGTATTGGTTCACTCGTACCTTACTCTATGCTCTCTTTCCTCCCTTTCTTTCTCTCAATGGTACCATAGATCCTCCTCTCTCTAGACTAGATTTTTGTTGGAAAACAATTTTCCTTATTTAATGCAATGTGTTTTATATATAGGAGAAACAAGAAAAGTGTCATTAATCAATAAAGAATTTTCAAAAATTTGTTTGATCATTCACTGATTCTTAATTTTAAGAACTTTGTCAAGACCCAAGTCTTTAACTTTAAATTTTCCTTTAATTGAGGACTAAAGGGTGAATTTTTTATGTCCCCTTGGTCAAAGACTTCAGAATTAAAACTTTTTGAATGCAAAGATATGGAGGTTACACAACTGATGATCCAAATGTACTTGAATTTCCATTCACAAGTTGTGAAATTTACCTTTCTTCAGTATCTGTTTCATTTATGAGGAAGATGTCGATACTCTTTGGTATCTTAGATTGGCAATTGAGTTGGTGCAAGTCTAGATAGGGAAACCTTAGCAGTGAGTATAGAGAGAGAAGGAAAAAGAAGAGAAAAATAAAAGGTTAAAATACTAAATGAACCCTTGTACTTTCATTTTTTTTTAGATAAGATCCTATGTTTTTATTGTATCTAATTGAACCGTTCAGGTACTATTTTTCTTTTTTTTTTTCCTAATTGAGCCCTTCATTTGGAAGGAAACCCTTAAAATCTATTAGCTTTGCCATATCAGTGTTTACATGGTTCTTATCTCTGCCAGGCTGCCACGTTAGCACTTAGCATCTACATGGCACAAAAATGACAAAATAAAGGCTTTGTAGATGATGATGTGGCATGCCATGAAAGACCAGATCGACTTGAATTTTTATATTTTGCCACATGGACACTAATACATCAAAGAAAACGGTCACGTAGATGTTAGCATGGTAAAGATAATAGATTTTAACTGTTTCCATTTAAAGTAAGGACTTGATGAAACAAAAATAGTGATTACAATAATAGAATAAGGGTTTATCTAAGAAATTTGAAAAAGTACCAAGGGCTTTTTTAACATTTTAGCCAAAAAAATGAAAGGAGAGGAAAATCATGTAATAATCCCCTGCATGGGAGAGAACGCAATATAGAGAGAGGGTGAAGAAGTTTCTAGAGAAACAAGAAAAAAAAAAGAAAGAAGGCAAATGGAAGTGAAGAAAAGAACTTCTGCTCCACACAGTTGACATGTATCTTGAACTAATTTGCTAAAACCACACCACTATCCCCAACTAAAATTATTATTTAAAAGGCACATTAGGGAGAAATTGGTGATTGAAGGAGCAAACCAAACAAAATTTCAATTTAGGTACCAAATTAAACATAGAGATATACTTGACGTACCATTTTTGAATTAACCCTCTTTTTAATATGTCAACATGTCATGTTCACCACGGTATGTTACAATGTAAACATGAATGAAAGTACATATGCAGTAATAATTGCACTCAAATCTATAAAATCCTACTCTGCCACCCCAACTATCTCCTAGGCACAGACTCTATGGAAAGAATGCTACTACTTTCTGGGTTCACAGATAAGTAAAATATTTTGATACCAAAAGCAATGCCTAGAGAGAGTGAAAGGAAAGTCAATTGAAAAAGCTGAAAATTTTCTTTCAAAATGCGTAAGTTAAAACTTAAGGGGTTTTAAGTCAATACCTAAAGCCCCTGGTATCGTTCTTGCTGCCACGACAAAACATCTGCAAAAAAGAACATCCAAATGGCATAAAAATGGCATAAAACAACCATTAAAAACAGAAACTCAATCAAATATTTTCAAAAGAATATATTTTGTCTTGGACAAAAACACAAAGGAATAAGCATTTATAGAGCTTAATCAATTTGACAATCTCACAGCTGAAAAATATCAGTTACAATTTGCGTTTTATTAGTAGATAAATAGAGTCAATGGATCACATAGGTGTTGCAACTACATATTGGTAATTAGCACTCTAATATTAAAGCATTCTGGTTCACCCAAGCTACTGAATAGTTCCCATGTCAGCCGTCAAAAATTGCATGTAAAGCAAATGAGAAGCATTTAACCCTGCCTAGATGCTGTTACTTAATATCAATATCTTCAAATATATGTGCAAGGAAAGAAAATAACAAACCAAATTTGCCGTTTAGTACCTACCCAGTATCCACATGGAACTTCCTTTCCACAAATATGGAAATTGTGTAGCACCCCTTTCATGTCATTGGTGGCAACATCATGCCTATCAGATGGCCAAATATCTAATGGGCACAAGTCATAGAAGTTCACAAGTACTTCTGCACTTCCCTTTCGATACCTAATAAAAACATTCTAGTAACACAATGAAGGAAACACCATATAAAGCCAAGCCAAGGTACATACTGAAAAGTACGATCTTTACCTCCTGGAAGGATGATGAACCACTAAAAGCTGAAGGAATTTTACGAGTGAAGCTCAAGTTTCTGATTTAATCATCTGCAAGATATCATCTTCAGCAACTTTAGAAGAAAAAAGAATTCCCAGCCCCATATACACATACACACGTGAGAAAGAGAGGAAAATTTACACAAGATAGAGAAATTTCCACCTTGAGTGCTAAAATGATGTCAAAGGCAGTTGCAGTTGCCTCCTCCACATCATATACGAGCAATCTTTCACAACACAAATAACTGAGAAGTTAAAATCCTAAGCAAATTGAAAAACCTCAAGCATGCATTATTCAAGAAGCAAATTGGAAATGCACAAAAAGACATGTCCAGGATCTGATACATTTGATGGAAGATGTTCGTTTTCGAATTTTTCATCATCCAAGCCATATGAACTAAAAAGGAGTATAAGCAGTAGAAATCAAATGAGAACCAGTGCTGATGGTCAAATTTTCATACATAGGAACAAATCTTTGGCATTAACTTAGAAGCAGAAGATCGATCAAGCACCCACTTTTTACAACTACATTGTGAGAACAGAAGCAGATTTCATTACACTCCAACACCTCCCCAGTATTGATAGTTGTCATACCATACCTTCAAAAGAAGGTCTAAATTTCCAATTCTGTTCCCAACTGCAGTTTTCTAGGACTAACATCATGATTGACACCATCATGTGTGACAAAGGAAAACTTCAACTATTATTTTGAGCCTTTTTCCATAAATTATAATTCTTAACTTTTCAGAAATCAGGTACAGACTAAAATCAGGGTATGTGCACAAAGCCATACACTATAGGAACTGAACTTGCTGCCCTTCCAACTCATACACACTTTGGCATACAATTAACATCTGGCAAGGCAATAACCTATTCAATCATAGACTGTCTCAAGGATTTTTAATAATATGCCGACATAGTTCTATATATATAAGCATAACCAGCAATTGAATCTGAAGAATACATAATCATCCTATATGTTATGTCAGTATGATGCATCCTACATGCAATCATGAAATTAAAATTAGTTTTATGTTATATTGACTGTCAGAATATCTTCCTGCATGTGATATCAACAAATATGATTATTATATAAATAACATGCTTTTATGAAACAGATTATTGAGCAATTCCCAAATGTATAAGCACACAGAGAACAATTTTTGGTAAAAAACTTAGCCTATCTCAGAAAAATGGATGGTAAAGCCCTCATAATTGCCTTTACAATTAATTTCATGAGAGTAGTTCTGACTATAAAGATGTTGTATATTAAATAAGTGATGAATGAAGATACCTCATACCTGCTTATTTAATTATTGATCCAATTAAGTAAGCGTTCTGCTGTCCATGCATCATCAATTACATGTATTTTAGCTTTTGCTTGATTGGTTGTCCAGCCAGCAGAAAACTTTATAAGAGGACCCCAAAACAGCATAGGATAGTGACCCATAGAAAACATATCACAGATTTTAGTATTTAGATGTGCTGCCAAACAAGTCAAGAACCAAAGTAAAATTAACAAGAAACATTCTTCAACAACCAAAAACAAGAGTCAAAAAGAAGTGTGCCAAAAGGAATGCAGTATTTTATATAGCGTTAACAGGGCAAGGCTAAATAAGTAGTAAATCTAAATACATGGTCTAAAAAGAACAGCCACCTTACATGGCTGCACTCCAACTCCAGAAAACTCACAAAAATAATGATATTAATAGTGCTACTTTCATTTAAGTTTCATATTAACAACTTTGCTCCGCAACTGGAGAAGGCCCAAATGACAGAGCATTAAAAGTGCTAATATCTAAATGCTCTCTTTTTTATTGCCTCTGCCTCCATGATCCCATCGATGACATCATAAGGCAATTATTTTCTCAATGACATACATTTTAACTTCCATGATTTCTGATCAGGACAATATTAGTTTCACTTGCTCCAAATTTTTAATTCTACGCATTTCTTCTAAAAAAAAAAAAAAAAAAACCAGAAAATTATGTTTGCAATATATAAGATCTTCCTAACAAATAACAATCCAAAAATCATTTTAAAAGAAGTCTTGGTTTCTAATAATTCTAAGTTCTTGGAAATTTTCAGGAACATTCAACAAATCCACTCCATATCCAGAGAACCTCTAACTCACACCAATTTAAAACTTCTAGATACCTTGTGGACAATGTTAGTTATTAGTTATGTAATGGGAATAAATCAGGGACTCAATCTAATATAGCCTGACAAACACTTTGGAGTATGGAGATTATTGTGTTTTTCTTCTTCTTTTTTCCCCTTTACACCAGTCATCTATGAGGCCTTTTTATCAAATCAGGTATACTTAAGCTTTATTTCTAAGGAAGAAAATCAAAGATAGGTAAGGGCCCATTTAAACTGGTAAAGAAAACTTATGCCACTGAGAAGGGTGGGAAGGAGGTGGTAAAGATTTCAACATAGATATTGAGAGCTTACTAAGTTTGTTATCCAACAAATATGCTCAATCTACAAAAGAGAGGGAAAAAAAACACTGAATTGGTCTTTTAAGCTCACGCAAATGAATTTTAATATATATATATATATATATATATACTCAAATAAGTAAAGAAGTATTAATAGATACCTCTTGATGTTTGGCTGTGTTAAGAAATGCTTGAATGGAGCAATAACTAAATACAACCACTTGTTCTATCAAATGTAACTGTCTATCTGTTCCATGACAGATGCTATTCAAAGTTCAAACTACTTGTTCTAGCTATTAAACGTAAGACATTAAAACTTTATTTTCAAAATTCTGGATGCACACAAACTTTTCAACTCCATCTTAAATTCCAGTATTATGCTAGTAAGGCAAAGACATGCTACTGAAGAAACAAGTATTTTTACAGCACTATTTCCTTGGGGCTGCACTTTGCAAGTATCCAGAAGAAAAAATAAATACCTTTGATGCACAGTCTACTCTAGTCATCAATATGATACCAGGATGCACAGCACCAGGTCCATTGAAAAGTCTTGCAACTTTTTCATAATGGGGCTGCAAAATTGTAGGTAAAGCAGCAAAAATCATAAGAATATGAAACACAAAAAATGCTAAGTGAAAAATATACCACACGATACCTTGTAATTTCTGAAAGGAGGGCACCTGAAAAGTAATAATCACATAGAAGAGACGAATGTCATATAACATCATAACAGGCATAAAGCATGGAACTCAACTACTAGCTATGTAAAACTAACTTAATCAGCATGGTAGTATCATGGAAAAAGGCAAGCACACTGCATCGAAGCACACAGGCCCATGCATGGAAAGGTGTCTTTCTTATGGAAAAGGAAAATCTTTTGCAATTATAAACTAAATAAAATCAAGCAAACAAGCTAACTACTAGGAAAAAAAATTAAATAGATGGTACCTAAATCAATATGCTACATCAACCTGTCTGTGAAATGCGAACAACTGTGATTAAAAATTGGTTTGCTACCAAAGGGCTTTGACATAGCAACTCCGAAAAGTTAGACAGGGGGATGCACTATATTTTATATGTTCTTAACCATAGAATGTCAGAGATATTTTGATACTAGGTTATAGGATTCTGGTTGAGTTGTGCAATCTTTGAATTAAAAGGAACACCTATAATGGCATTCAAATGGGCTTCAGCCAGAAGTACATGCAGCTGAACATGTCAACTGTAACTGATGTACATGTTTCATAGACTGTCTATAGGAGGTACACAATGCCATTTGTTCCTCTAAAAATCAATTAGCCAATTGCAGTTGTGGTCAACTGTCCAAACGAAGACATCGTTGTATCTCCAGCTAGTAAGGCAAAGCCTAATATCATCGTATCCCCAGCTTGCAAGGAAAAGCACAAAATAAACTATACCATGAAAATGGTTGACAATATGCTACAGGCCATTTGGAAACAACAAAAATGTCACACTGCAAAAGAGCTAAGCAAGGAGAATTTGTCCATGGCTTCAAGGCCTAATTTTGGATCTATTTTGAATTCCATTCCATTAGGTACAGTTTCAGAAGGGGGTACATGTCAACAAGGTGGTGTTCACTTTTTCTCAAGTTTTCCCAAAATTTGGATGGCCATACGCTCATATCTATGCTCATCCAAAGTTGTCTAATTTCTAACAAACTTAGGTAGTTTAGTCGGGAAAAAATGATGCATTACATTACATGTTATAATATCATGCAAGTTTGTTATGCAAGTAAAAAAAGGAGCAATTTTGGACAGCGAATTAAAAAAGAAATTTAATTTCTAAAAATTTATTGCTTTAATTTTTAAATTCCAGCAACTATAATACTAAGGCATAAGAGACCAAAACTTCTTGAGGTAGACCATGAAAGACGTGGATGCAAGTACTAAGAAATAATACGAAGGTTAAGGAAGTAGATGAAAAGGTTGTTTTTGATAAAAATGAGTAGTCCAAGAAGATTCAAAACTACAACTTAACATTTTTTTTTTGTCTTTCATACAGCCGACTCCACAGTATGGGATATAAGTTTAGTTTGTTGTTGTTGTATACTACTAAGGCATCCAATTATATGCAAAGGATACTGATAAAGGTTTCAATATGTCCATCCTACACTTAAAGCTATATATCTTTGTTAATCAACTCAAATAGAAATTCCTATTACCATCACTATAATCGATTCAGATTAGAAATTAGACTAACTTCCAGCAGATTAAAGTTTTTATCAAGTAAGAAATCCACGTAATTAGAAAAAAAAAAAAAAAACTTTTCTTCAACGGTCAACAGTGTTTAAAAACTATAAAACTTGAGCATATTTTTGTGCTCAAAGCTCAGAGTGGGGAAATCATAAAAAGAGTACTAACCAGTGAGCGAAGAATTCGACTATGGCGTAAGTAGCTGGAGCATCCTTGAGAACTCCATCGAAATTCGTGACATTCAACTCGACGGCGTAGTCTTTCGGGTCACTACCGGCACCGCAGCCGCCATTGTTATTCCCAATCTCTCGAAGTACAGTCCGCTATCCCGCTTTTAACGACGTCGCTTTCAAGATCCAAAGGTTCAAAATCAGAATCCAATATACAAGATACATGGAATTGGAAGAGAGGAAAAAACTGATTGTTTAAATATTTATTTATTTTCGCACAGATTCGTCGGAATTTAAATTAGAGCTTTTCTTTCTTTCTTTTTATGACGTTTTGTGGAGGTCTCATTGGATATTAATTTTTTTTTCTTTTAAATGCAGAGAGATCTTGGTTAGGAGTTAGGGGAAGAAGATGGCGATGTTGGGTGAGTTTCGAGTTTAAGACTTTTCAAAACATTTTTTGAATTTTAATTATTTAATTATATTATATTATGTCAAATTCAAAACAAGAAAATAATAATATCCAGCGTTGAAATTTGACCCTTAAATTAATTATTGGGTTAATATGATTTGAACCTTAGATTTAATGTCGTTTTTTTAAAAAAACTTTATAAATTAAATTAATTAATTTTTGTTAATTAATTAGGATAAATTTTGAATTAAATTTAACAATTTATAAATTTATATCATATTTATTTTTATTAAATATAAAAATTATTCTATTAAATTTATATAATATTTTGCAAATAAGATTTTTTAAAATTTTTTAAAATATATATTTTTTTAATATTTGAAATTGTAAAATTTTAAGTTTTAATTAATAAAATTAAAATTTTAATACTCTATCAATTTTTAATAACTCAATAATTATTGACAACTTATGTATAATTTTTATTAATTAAATCATATATTTTCATATTTGTTTATATTAATTTTATATAATATTATATTTAAAATTATCAGATGAATTCAATTTTTTTTGTAAACCATTCATACTAAACTCGAAATCACCTTAAATTCTTATTTGACTATTTCATATTTGCTCCGATTTACAAAGGTTTTTTTTGTTCCCAAATAAATGTAATGCTTCCGATCTTCTGTCCCGGCCCAATAATTAATTTTAGTGGCATTGTAAGTTAGCCCAAACCCATTAATTCCAGCCGAGTTAGCCTGGGTAACTCATACATCGTCCGAAACTGACCACCTGTAATTAAAAGAAAGCCCACGTAAGTTATAGCCAGGTGTAACACGATCAAACACAACTTCAGAGTAGTCGCCCGCTCTCTCAATTTGAAACGCAAAATCTTCGGTCCTACTAATCATTTCTTTTCCAAATTTTTCGTTTTGATTGAATCATTACTTCAACTACTTAATTCTTTTTTTATTATTATTATTTTTTTCTTGAAGAACTGAATCTTGGTTCCCTTCTTTGTCAGGTTTCACAGAACCAGGAAAGTTTAGTTCATTCCAGATCAGCAGTTTTCATTAAAGTAAAAATGTCCGGTGTATCTCTTGCTGTGGCTCCTAGAAGTGAGCCTGATCACCCCATAGAAGCAGGGGAAAAACCTGAACACAAACTTCTTCGCCAGCAGTAGCAACAATCAGTGGTGGGCGGTGTGATGGGATCATTGCGTGTGATTGAACTCCAACTAATAGCTTTCATTATGGTTTTTTCAATTAGTGGCCTTGTCCCACTCCTTGATTTAGTCTTCCCAGCTTTTTCCTCCACTTATATTATCGCCCTTTCACGCTTTGCCTTCCCATCCCACGGTCGTGTATCCACCACCTCGCAAGAGATTTTCCAAGGCAGCAAACTCTTTAGGCTCTATGTGATTCTTGGAACTACCATAGGGCTTTTTTTGCCACTGGCGTATGTCTTGGGTGGCTTTGCTAGGGGTGACAACCATGCTGTTCGATTGGCTACACCTCACTTGTTCTTGCTTTCATTTCAAATACCAACAGAAAATGTGTTAAGTGGGCTGTCTTTATTTTCACCACCGGTAAGGGCACTTGTCCCATTACTATATACAGTCAGGAGGATCTTTGTTATCATGGACTGGATACATGATGTTTGGCTCAGCAAAACACTGCCTGCAAATGCACATTTGAAGGTGATTCTTAACCCAATATTTCTTGTTTCAGGTAATTGAAAATTGTCAATTTTTATGCAGCCTGCTTTAAAAAAGTCTAAAATATTCTAATATTGATTGTGCAGGACATAGCTTGGGATTGGTTTGGGAAGGGCCTGGCAGCTGCAAACGTACTGTACTTCTCAATCAATCTCTTATGCTTTTTGATTCCTCGATTCCTCCCTCGGGCATTAGGGAGGTATTTTAGGGAGAGGGATGAGGTTCATGGTAAGATGTCATAGGACAAGCTTTCTATAGCAGCAGACAAATCTCAAACAACAGATAAGAAAGTTGATTGACACTGCTCTCACGTGTTCTCTGCTGTCCACACCACTTAAAATGGTTGCAGTGTGTAAAACGGTTAGTATTAAAAAGCAATAGCATTTCTTTTTCTGATGCACCGAAACATTCGTTCTTTTTGTAGCCTTTTGACAATGACAATGTTCGATTAATTTCTAGCTTATTTGTTCATCTACCTGTGATTTTAAATGAATCATTCTTTTCGCTTTGTATGGTACCAATAGTTATGACATAATGGGAGAAGTCTTAGATTTCATTGTTTGATGTTGTTGCCATAGGACAGGCATATTCTAGGTCTGATGGAAAAGCAAAAGACTTATATTTCGTAGCAAAGTTCTATTAATAGAAAACAGAAGTTGCAGCCTACGATAAACATAAGTACTGTATATGGAATAAGAGTCCGTTGAAATATGAAACCTTCCAATTGAGCATAGAAGTTATTATCTGTCTCAGACCCCTTGACAGAGACATGTCCAAGTTACCATATTAGCTACTTGGTGTTAAAGCAGAGCAAAAAAACAAAAAAAGAACAGGAAAAACAAAGGGAACTGAGAGTACTAAAGCAGGTTATACAAAACAAGGAAATGGGAGCTTGTTGAAAGAGGAATTGCTTGCTTGTTGCTGTTGGTTTCTTATCCTTTGCTTTCACTGGCTTTGCTTCAAAATCCCAATTTTGTGTATGATATCCTTTTTCCTTTGGTTGGTGAGAATCTCATAAGCAAGCAAGAGGACATAATTGAAGGTTTAAAATATTTGTTTGTTTCAAGGTTTGAATAGAAGAAATTCATGTATTAATTAAGATTAAATTTGAATTTTAAACTTATTGAATATTAAATGATTATATAAATTAATTAAATTAAGTCTCAGTTCAATCTTGAAATTTTTCATGTTGTTAGTTCAATTAAAATAGGATAGATATGATCTCAAAGCTTTCCATGCAACATGTTGTGTTCAAATGAAATTGAAAATCCTGTGCATCTGATCATGAATCTATCAGCAACAACTTGGAGTTTGTGTTTAACTTACAATTTGCTTTCAAATGCACCTTGTATTTGGTGATTTGAATGCCAAAATGTTCTAGTGCGAGTTAAAGACCAAGTGGAATGTGTGAAGGATTTTGATAAACTCTTTATGTTATTGAAAACGTGTTCTTGTACATGAGATAAATACCTCTAAGAGAAATGAGATAAACTCTTGTATTGTGCGCATAGTACATGCTTGTCGTACGTCAAGAAGTACTGCTACTGACAAATAATATAAATCCAACGTGAAATCTTAGGGTCTTTAAAAAAATAAATTTTAAGATTTAGACACGATAATAACTTTAATCAAGTAATTTACTAGCCCATTTAATTCAAGCTAAGTTCTTATTTTTATCCCCTCATGTAATAGAGTGTTGTTGTACACATTGTCCTCGCAAAAAGTGTATGCTGGTGGCCCTGCCAAAAGGCGGTGCGGACCAAGGACCACCAAACTTCCTGCGCCACTAGTCTATGAACCGTGACGTGTGATCTCTCTAGTCTGCTTTGTCTGCCATGTAAATAAAACAAGATAAAACATTTTATCGCTTACCGTTTTTTCCCTTTGCATCCTGTTCAAAGAAAAACAAAAGCAACCATGAAGCTCAAAAGCAAAGGTAAAGTATACCCATCCCCTTCTTCTTCTTCTTCTTCCGGTGAAGACTATCTTTCTATTTTGAAGCTTCTTCCAGCTGCCATTTTGGCTCTTGCTTCAGTACTTTCTCTCGAGGATCGACAAGTTTTAGCTTACATGATAACCAGGTCCCTCCAGACCACCAACACTACCAACTCTTCTTTAATCTCTCAAGATTGTTCTTCCAATAAAAGATCGTCCAAGAAGCCACCGCCAAACGCCACCAAGCTGACCCAAAAGAGTGGCGTTTCCTCCCATAAGCCGCCCGTTTTCGATTGCGATTGTTTCGACTGTTACACGATTTACTGGTTCCGCTGGGACTCTTCTCCTAACCGTGAGCTTATCCATCAAGTTATTGAAGCTTTTGAAGATCATTTAACCAAGGGGGAAGCCCAGAAACCTTCCAAGAAAAACGTGCGGCCCAAAAGAAGGGATAGTAACAGCAAAACCGCTGCTCAGTTGCCCGATATTCAGGTTGTTGACCTTCCGAGTCAGCCAGTGCATGAAGTTTTAGTCTTGGAGAGTTCTACAGAGGAAGCGCCGGCTTTTGCTGATGACGTCACTTCAAAGGAGAGAGATGTTAAAGAAGAGATAGCTGAAGTGGCAGAAGTGACCAAGGAGTTTCCGGTAGCGGAGGATACTAATGTGGAAGACTGGACGACGGCGGTAGCGGCGACGACGACAAGTAACCACAAGGGTTTGGCTAAGAAGGTGTTACCGGACGTGTTAGGATTATTCAATTCTCGTTTATGGGGTCTTTGGAATCCGAATGTGTAATTTTTCTTTGTTCTTCCATTTTGGGGTATTTTCCGAGACCTTAAAAATGATAAATTTTTATTATCAAATATATTTTTGTGGGTGGTAGTACGATGCATTGGTGCCTCGAGATAGGGATGGTCCGTCCCTCTAATGGCATTTCTTTTTTTTTTCTCTAATCTTTTTTGCCCTGGATTAAAAATATGCTTGCCGGCATTTTCCGGGAAGAAAAATAGAAATTGTTTATAATTTGCTTCTTTTGTGAGTTTCGGATGAGAAATTGAAATTTTATTTTATTTTTTTCTTAAGCACTAAGTTTGTAGAATTAGGTAAGATAGTTTCAAAGAATTGGGGGCCAATTTTTCAAGAATATGATAGATTTTGCTGGTCAATTTTATTTAAGAATGATTTAAATTTAAATTTCATTTGGACGGAAGGTTAAATTAAAATTTTTAAATAAAAATTATAATATAATTATTATAAAAAAATTTATTATAATTATACTTAAAAAATAATTTTAATAAAAATCTAATTTTGCCCTTTATGGTACTTCTCTCCACAGCCCCACTAATTTTGGTTTAAGGTACCCTGTGATTCAGACGTTTATAATAAAGTCGGTTAGCTAAGTTGCCCTGTTTTTAGGTTATGACCGTATATTCGGTATTTGCGTTATATTTATTTAGTGCTTGTTTGGATGTCTACAGCATTTTTATACGGTACGATTTAATTTATTATATTATTAATTAAATTTAAATATTAATTTTAATAAAATTTATTTAATATAAATTGTTTATTAAAATTTTTTAATTATAATTATATTAAATTTTATTATTATTTTTAATTTTATTACAATAAATCTTACCGTTTATCAAATGAAGTATAGTGAAATATATAAAACATAAAAATTATTATATAATTTATATTTGATTTTTCTTAAGTTTAAATTATATTTTTATATTATTTTTATGTTGTATTAATATATTATGTTTAAATTATTAAATCCATATGATAATAAATTATTTTTTGTTGCCCCGATATGCTGATTATCGTCACAATCAGCTTATGTTTGGATGGAAGCTTTAATCATTATCAGTTTAACGAGATTTATTTAATATAAAATTTTCACTAAAAATTTATTTTAATTACAATTACATTATTTTTTAATTTTATCAAAATTAATCTTACCATCTAATCCCAAAAATTGACCCTAATAATATATTATTATCGAGGCTTTATTATAATCAAGTGTTTTCTCTAAAGAGCCTAATAAAGTTAATTAAGAATTGTTTAGTGACTAATAAATTATAGACTTCAGGAAAGAGCAATTTCTTGACGAGTAGTTAAGCCATTAATATTTTAATTAAAAATAAAAAGTGTTTTGTCCTTAAGGATAGGATTGGAGTTAACCAATTTTGTCTAAAAGCTTCTTTGTACCTCAGAATTGAAGATAGCGATTGGTTTCAGAAAATATAATATCTTTTTTTTTTAAATAAAAAATATAAGTGAAAATATGTTTAATAATTGAAAATAAGAATAAAAATAAGTTGAAATATGAAAATAAAAAATATATTTTTAATTATGAAAATAAAGAATGTACTTTTTTATATTTTATAAGTTATTATATTTAAATATTTTTAATATCATTAATTAATAAATATATATTATATTTATTATTAGATTATATTAATAATAATATTATTAAATGTTTTATTTATTTTCTTATTTTTACATTTAAAAAAAATAATTTTTATTTTTGCTTACCAAATATATTTTTAAAAAACAAAAATTAAAAATTATTTTATAAAAAAAAACTTCTCAAACCAAACAAACGAACAAAGTTTTTCTGCAACAGTTTGCTCCAAAATGACATTGTTGTGAGGTTGGTTGCTGATCTGATGTTGTTCATGCAACTGGGACACCCAGCAGCGACACAGGTAATAACATTGGAGGGATTGGCCCATTCAATGCGGTTGCCTTTATCTGATCCTTTTATAAAAATTAAATTTGCTGGGATACTGGATTTTCTACATGACTACATCCCATTTGTTCTGGTTTGAATCTGACAAAAGCTCACTCACCAATCCCATCACTGGGGCATCCACATCCGCTGCTCATTACCATCTTCATCTTGGCGGGGATGTATATTGGAACTGATGACAGAACCTTCAATCCCTGGTCAGGCTCATCACATCACTTCTTAACAGGAATCTCAGAGGAAAGCTTTACCTTTAGTCATATCTTCATTACGGTACTGTCAGATGCATATATTTTTGGCTGGAAAAGAAATCACAGCTTCATGTTAAAGTGAGGTGAGGGATAAACTAATCAATATAGATTTTGTGGTCCAAAACAAAGTGGTGATAAACCAATAGCAATTTTAAATAATTAGCCTATTTTGAAGTGGAGCAGCAGGGCTGGGCCCCTTAAATGAGCTTATCATGTATTAACATTTATGCTAGGGACTGGCAGTAAGGATGGCATTAATGGTTCGAGTTGGGTTGAGGTTCAGGGCTTATCAAATGCTTCCGGCTTTGGAAGAGCTACAAGGCTCAGCCCGGATTACTTATATCAGAGCTCTACTAAGATGTTGGCTCAAAATTATGTTATTTTCTTTTGTCATATTTGTACACTTTTGTTTCTTTTTGACGTAAAAATCGTAAACCCTAATAACAGTAGATGTTCATGTTAATCAATAATTTACCATTTGTATAGCTAATTGATGATCATCAATAATCATACTCAAGTTCGGAATCATCAATGTACCACTCAGTTACTTCATTTAGCTTCTGTTTCCTAAATTATTTGGTGTTTGTCATTTTTTTTTTTGTCTTTTTCATTTATTTTTATTAAAAAGTTGAAAATAAATGATCTATCAAACGAAGCCTCGTTGATCCACCTAGAGTTATTGTTTTAAGTTTTAATTCCCACACAAATGTTTTGAGTCCCTTCCTATTTTTAATTAAAATGATATGTATGCTGAAGAAATTTTTAATTAAAATGATATGTATGCCGAAGAAATTTTTAGAAATTGTGAATTCAAGAGAATTTAAAAAGCATAATACATTTTGAGTTAAATAGATAGAGAAGGATTAAAGATAGATTAAAAATTTAAAAAAAAAAATGCCAAGCATAAAAAATATATATATATTTCAATGCATAAAAATTTAAAAATATCACTTATAATTATTGCGATGCAATTAATAAATTATAATTCAGTATTATGTAAGATTATAAAAAATTTATATAAAGCTTACACTTTTAAATGATGAATTCATATATATATATATATATATGTGTATATATTTTATAGTTAATTAATTATAATATTATAATAAAAAGAATTATACATGAAATGCTATCATAAAAATTCTAAAAATATAATGAAAATCGAAAGTTGACCGTCATGTAAATAAGGTAAGCTACTAGGCTATGATCACAACATTCATTCTAATCACATGCAACTTTTTATATCATGTGAAACACTGATTTCTCATACATTTTTTCAGTATTTATCCTTCATTTAAAATAAAGTTGATTTCATCCAAAGCCGCCGTGTTTGAAACGATCCTATTATTAGAAATTTTCCAATTTTTAGGACCAATAACAAATAATAATACCAATGTGATTGCAGCAATGGAAACATTTCTAGAAGAAAAGGGAAAGCTTGGTCAAAGACTCAAAGAAGGGCTTAGAGCTCCAACCATGGTGTGTGTAGGGTTGGGGCTAACGACGTCAGGCGTGCGCTAGTTTTACGATCTGGCTGAAATTTTTATAATTAATTTCAATTAAATTTCAAGTAGGAATTTTATTTTATACTTTTAATATTCAAATTTTATCCAATCCAATAATTTTTTTTTTTCATATTTGAATTCAACCCGACTCGATATTGAATAAATCATATCAAATTTGATCTGATCATAAATTAATAAAATATTATTTTTTAAATATAAATATAAAATTAAATAATTAATTAAAAAATAAAATTTTTTTTATAATATCATGTTGAGTTTGTCAAAACTTTGACTTCGATTTTTTTTATAATTACCTGATTCGATATGACAAGAAATATGATTTTAAAAAAAAATCAAACTTAAAAGGTTGGGTCAAGTTGAAATACGTTGAAGACAAGTTGGATTGTCATCCCAAATTCCAAGTCCTCATAACTATATAAAAAATCAATTATTATTATTTCTTAATCTAAACTAGAAATCAAGCTATGCATATCAAGTTTTATGTTATGTTTGGATAAATATTAATAAAATAAAAATAAATGAGAATAAAGGTTTTTAAAATAAAATCAATAATACATGTAACCCTTATTTTGACAATTAAGAGAAAGGAAAATATAAGAATTTTAACAACCATTGTTTAGATAAATAGTGAAAAAGAAATGAAATGATTCATTATAATAAAAATTTTCAATTATAACATTTAATTACTTATGATTTTAGAGTATTTATGGATCATGATGTATTTATTATCTCGTTTAATCTCACAATTGTTGCTATATCAATGATCTCATTTATTTGTTGATCCATTTATACAGTAAAATATTAACAATAATTATTATTATCGTAAAAATAAATACACTAACACTTGTATGAAAGAAAATAATATTAAAACAAAATTGAATTAGAGAATTTTGAGACATGATGCATTTAACAATAAATCATACATACTATTAATAATAATACTAATATTTATTAATTACTCACATATATTAATTATTATAATAAAAAATTTTGAGCTAATCTAACACTCATAAACTCAAAAAATATGTTTATTTATATTCAATCATTTATCAAAATAAAATCACCAAAAAATTATAAAAAAATTTTATATTAAAAAAGATATGTGAAATTTATTTGAAAAAAAAGATGATTTTGAAAAAATTTCAAGATGATTGTGATCTACTTAGGTTTTTTTTACTAAATTTTTTATATTAATAAAAAGATAGATATAATTATCTTTTTATAAAAAATTTTTTTAACTTTTCTTCCAAATCGAGGTATTAAAAAAATTGAATTTATAAAAAAAACTAAAAGTTATTTGATTTTCACTTTTTTCTTTTTTTTTTAATTACAAATTTATCAAAACAAAAGGTAGAAATTTTGTTTTCTTTACTTTACTTTATTTTATTTTCCTTCCCCTCCCCTCTCCTCATTTTAAACACACTATTAAATAATTCATAACCTCATATACTCTAGTTTATGAGATTATCGTTACGAAAGAATCTCCCAAGTCCTTTTAAAATTTGGATTTACTAAATGTTAATAGATCAAAATTAATCATAGTCACGCCTAACGCTAAATTATATAGTTAAAATATTCAACAATTGTGATGCATGGCCAAAATGCAGACAGCAAACTCTAAAGTCTTTGTGTAGGATTAACAATATATGGTATTTATATATAGTATTAATTATCAATTAACTGTTAGTTCAGCAATATTGAAATCAATTTTAAAATTAAAAGTTTACAATTTAAATTTTAATTATAATCTAAAAGGCTAAATATATATATAGTAATGATTAATTCGTTATTAGTATATCATTATTTTTTTATATAAAATAATTTAATTATTTTAAAATAAAAATAATTATTTTTAATTCATAAGATTTATTTTATTATATTCTTAAAAATTATATCAATAATTTAAATTATATAAAATTTTTAAAAAATAATTTTGATAAATAAATAAATTATTATATCATAATTTTTGCATATATTAAATACAAATTAAAATAATATTATTTTATTTAATTTAATTTATAATATTATATTATTTTATTTTACTATAATATTATATACTAAACATAATCTTAAAATACTATCTAAATAAAGTAAAAAACAAAAAACATGACTTATATGATATAAATTCATAGGATCATAATAACAACTTATATAATATAAATTTATAATATCATTTTATTTTATTTTATTTTAATATTATATATCAAACATAATCTTAAAATTCTATATAAAATAAAGTAAAAAACAAAAAGCATGACAACATCAGTTACGTTAGATTGACAGAAGTACAGCATTAATTATACGTCGTCAAACTTCGTACGATAGTTCCAACCAAGAACAGGAAAAATATGATCCTTGTCAGATTGGAATCAAAGGATTGGCTTTGGCTGCCGCTACCAAACTTTCTTTTGTTGACTTAACTCATCAACTTGTCTGTCTGTGTCTTGTTTGAAATGCTGAGTTTGATGCCAAAAACCTACAACGGTGCCAAGATCAAAGAAGAATTGCGGTCTGAATATTAAAAAAAAAAAAAAAACACATGTTGCGATTTAAATCTTAAAATTATTATATATTTTTTAATTATATAAATTAATTAAATTAAATTTTATATTTAATTTCTCACTTCAAGCCTGTAAATTAGGCAACCATAGTATAGTACTCCAGTCTCTTTTAATGGCTGCAGCTTCTTTGAATTAACTCTACAAACGTGGTTGGCTAGGCTCTATTACTTTGCCAAGTGGGTTGTTGTGCTCTCGTGAGTGATAATATCCAAAACAATGGGCCAAAAGGAAAGTAGATTTGAAAGATTTTAAACCAGCTATCGGCTTCATGCAAACATATGAAAGCAACCTTTTTTTTTTTTTTTTCCTTCACCTGAGCATTGAGCGTAATGGTTCAAGAAGATTATATGTTTTTTTTTTTTTTTTCTAGATTTGTAAACTTGTAGGCTTTGGGTACAAATGTTTACAATTACTAAACCGGTCTATTTACGGTCGGTTTAAAATTTTTATAAATTAATTAAGTATTTATCTTAATTTACAGTATTTGCAATATGAAATTTTTATAAATTACTTAAGTTCAGGTTTTAAAAAATTTATTTTATAATATAAATTAGTTAAGTTTTTATCTTAATTTATAACATATTTATATTTTTAACTTTTTAAATTATTTTAAATCACAATATATTTAATGAAAATTTTTATTATATTTTTAATTGTCCAAAATTTAAAAAATTGTTACATTCTATTTCAACAAATTGAGCCGTCGGCTTCTAAGATTTTTTTCGAAAATACCTGCTTATTATAATGGGTATTTTTTAGGTATAAGGAAAGCAGTCTCAAACTTGTACCCGGTGAATTTTAAGTCAATTTAACTTTTTAGGATCATTTTTTTAATTGGATATTAGATTTGATCGAATAATAATAAAAAAATCAAGATTAAATTGACCTGATATATATTTATAAATTTATTTTTTAATTAATTAATTAATTTTATATTCATATTAAAAAAATATTTTATATTTAAAAAATATTTTATTAATTTTAAATTGAATCGGATACGATTTTATATAATAATGAAATAAAATCAGATTCATATATGAAAAAAATAAAAAAAAATTATCAAATCAAATTAATTTTAAATTATATATATATAATTGAATTTAGTTTAGAACGAGTAAAAATTCGTTTTGATTCGATTCGTTATCATCTTTAGTTATGTATTGAGTGATAATTAATTGTAATTGTGATTAGATATTAATTAATTGCAACGAACAAAGTGGTAAGAGAATTAAAAAAATATTATATTTAAGAAAAAATTTTAAGTGTTTAAAGAAAATTTTCTTTTAAATTTATTTTATTTTTAAAATTTTGAAGGTAGACATGAATATCTTATTTATTAATTTGTATCCATCAATGATAAAAAGATTCAAAAATAAATTTTACAAATAAAATATTTAAAATTTATCAATTCAACCAACCCGCTCTCACAAGCATAAGCAATATAACCTTGTCATTACCTTACTTTTATATATTGAATAGATAAAGATACAAAGGTGTCGATGGATATTTTAGAGTTTGGAAAATTATGAGACTCAATTTGTAATTTCACCATTAACTATATAGTATAAGGAAAAATTCAATGGTCAGAAGCCGCTTCCCAAAGTCGTACCTTTCGTAAGGAATAAGGTAACGGGTCAACTTAAATTTTATTAGGATTCTGTTATTAAGAGAGATCGAAATTGAAATTTTCGGTTGTCAGAATTTTGATCATAAAAAATATTATGCGTGTCAATGTGAAATGATGTAAAGATGTTGTAATTAGAGGTTATCTATTGTTATTGTTGTTTCTGAAAATATTATATCTCAAAACTTTTTGGTTCTGAAATTGAGATATTGCATATATATATATATATATATATATATATATATATATGTAATTGCATTCAAATTTTTGTGATAAAATTAATATTAATGAAATTAAAAATAATAATAATAATTATTATTATAATTAAAAAAATTTAATGAAATATTTATATTAAATGAATTTCATTAAAAATAATATTTAAATTTAATTAATGATACGATAAATTTAATCATATCATATTAAAGATACGATAAAATTTAAATTAATATTTAATATGCAATAATTTATTTCAAGTCATATGCTTAATTGATATTATTGGTTTTCTAAGCTATATTTTAACTCAAATATAGTTTTCAAGATAAGTTTGTTTGGTCAAATTATAGAAAAAACCAGTAGGCATGACGAAAATATAAAACAATTTTCAAAATGTAGAATGCATTTTTGAATGCCGATTTGTCCTTGCATTTCCAATATTCCCTTCAACATCTCTTGGAAATTAAATACTCAAGGATTCTTCGTCATATAATGGGTCTGGAAAATTCTTCAGCTTCTAGAGGACAAATTTATTGATGTTGTGGCTCTTGTTCACATGAAACATATGAAATTGGATGGTCAGCGATGGAGAACCCTGTTTCCCAAGCCATTTTTGGAGAAAAATGATGTGTTTTACGGTGAAGTTTGTAAAATTTTTTTTTAAATAATATAATAAAAATTTGAATAAAAAATTTAAATTAATAAATTAATAAAATTTAATATAAAATTAATAATATATAAAAAATTTTAAAAAATTATTTATAATCCAAATTTAATTAATATTTATTCAGTAATAAAAATTTTATCAATATTTTTATTAAATATATCTATCTAATAATATATCAAAATTTATTAAAATTTTACATATTTAATTTATGTTACAAAATTTTTTAGTCTATTAATTTTAATTAATTATTTTTAATAAAAAGTTTAACAAATTTTACCCTAAAAACCCAGTATAGGCCTTTCCAAGCGATGCGTACCTATCTCAATGGGAATCGGTGGAAATGGGCTCGTTTTTTCTAGCCTAGAATTTATTGAGAGCAACGTGAAGTTTCAGCCTCCCTAGTGTAGTAAATAAGAAATTAATTTTAGTCACATTACCTACAGTTCACGCTCTCTCTCTCATTTCATGCTATCATTTCATGTACAAACCTAGCTAGCTAGTTATTTGAATATATGTTTCTTAAAAAATGCTCACGGGTTTTTTAAGAACATTCTTTATAATTACTATTATAATAAAAAATAATATTTTGCATTAAATATAATAATTTGATAATTTTTAATGTATTCAACGAAAATATTATTAAAATTATAAATGGTATATTAATATTTATAAATTACTTAATTTTGATTCGAATAAAATTTAAATTCGATTCGATTATTATCAAGTCGAGTTTAAGTTTGAGTATTTTTATATCTGATTCGAGTAATTTATGAGCTTAATTAAACTTTTGTATTTAATTTTTATTATTATTTTAATTAATAAAATATCTCAAATTCGAACTCGATCTTTTATTAAATATAAAAATCGAGTTTATTTTTATATGTTAATCAAGTTTAATCGAGTAAGTTTAAGTATTTCGATTTCTATTTCAAGTTAAACTCGAGTTAAAAAAATAAAATTCGATCAAATTTGAATTAAGTATCGAACTTCAAATTTTTAATCGAGCTCGAACTCGATCGATTATACTTTTAAATATTACTCAATTTGATAATAATTTAGAAGAGTTATTTTAAGACAATAGTTAGTAAAATTCAGTTTTTATTGTGAACATGTTATATACAAATTAATTTAATTCCAAGAGGAAATATACAGTGAAAGCACCCTTTAAGAAAATATGTATTTTCAAGAACCATTAATTTTATTTGCACAAACCACAGTGACAATTGCTTTTGATATACGTTTAATTTAGAATAGATTAATCATGAATACAAATTACAATTGGGCTATTTTATAAACTAATGATATAATGACAGAAACTTAGAAGATGTAGTGAGAGAATTTCACCGTGTTGGAAAATAGTGACTCTCGTAAGAATTTTATTTAAAATTAATTAGATATTATTTAATAAATAAAAATTTTAAAAATCTTTACAAGTTTAAATGTAAAAAAAAATTTAAAAAAATTATAAAATTTTATTAGATAAATATATCGTAAAATCATTAAACTTAATTAATTTAAAAATATTGATCATGAGTGATTAATTTAATTATATATTTATAATTTTTTAATTATAAATATAAATTAATTGTATTAAATTATATTAAATTATTATTTTTTATGTAATTAATTAATTATTTAAATATATTCTTATTAATTTAGATATTTAATTGATTGAGACTTTTTGTTTAACCTATAATATCAAAACTACTGTGATGCTATCATATCGCACTACGGTCTTTCATTTTCACTAGACCCTCGTTTCAAATGGCACCCAAGAAATTAATCAACTCGACACTCGTAGACGTTAGCCTGTATGGGCCACACAAGTCTGGTGGTATAGATAGCCAAGCTAGGGGATATTCGGTGAATATGCAAACTATTACGGTACCATCTTTAGCTCTTTGGTCTGATGATTAAAGACTTCTAAAATATAAAAGGTATTGATTTCAAATAAAAAATTTATCCTTTTTATGTAAATTTTTTTTTTCCTTTACCACTAAGACCCGCCCGGCACGACATTAAAACCAAATTTTAACTTCTGGAAAATTTATGAAGCAAAGGGTTAATTCTGTAGCTTCATCATCCAATATCTTACGAGGGATACAATATTGGTTGCATGCAGTGGCCCTTCAACCTTCTTTTGCTCAACAGCTCAAGTATTCCAAACCGTCTCAAGCAACCAAGTTACCTAGGCCGTACCACAGTGCCACGTACGAAACCACCATCCCTACTGCTATAGCCTATGATTAGGTAGCCTCTAACTTTTATTTTTTTATTTTTACAAACAAAATAAATAATAAATTAAAATTTAAAAATTTAAAATTTAAAATTATTATATATGAATTATTTTTTAAAATAATATAATTAATTAAATTAATTTTTGAATATGTAAAAGGAATTAATAAGTAGTTATTAACATTTCAAAAATTAGAACAAATTTCATTATTTTAAAAACAATTACCCTTGGATTGATGTTATATTTTAATCAATTACAATGTTATGTTTAGCACCCATTTTTATTTAAATTGTTTTTAATATAAACAAATAAATAGAGCTAAGCATTTCAGGGAAATTAAGTTTGTTTCAAATAAGAGACACACTATCCCCAGTTCAATTACCATTCAATTATTAGATATAATATATAGTAAGGTTTGCATTTTAGGGAATTTTTTTTTAAATATAAAGAGATGAGAGAAATAAATAAAAAAATAACTTAATATCATATCTTAAATTTATTAAAATTAATAATTAAAAAAATTAAAAAATTTTATATTAATATAAATTGATTTTTTTATTATTATGTAGTGATTAATTAATCTCACTTGTCCATATTTATATTTATATATAATTATAACCGTATAAATCAAATTAAATTCCATGAAACTAGAGGTATTTAATTTTTGAGCGCTTAATTTCGAGGGTACACTGGAGGGCTCGCCCCCGTACTTGACCAAACAAAACCTTTCAAACCACGTGGTGTAACACTTTCATACTTTTCTTCTTTTAAAGAATATTCAGGCACATGTTTGGTCCACATGCATACTTAACCCTTACCTTCTCTCTTTTGGAAAAACTGATCGTACGGACGTTAAGAAATTTATAAATAGTAAAAGTTTCAATAAAACGAGATATAATAAAAATATGTAAAAAAATTTATAAGATTTTACGATTTTAGGCGTGAAAATGCTATGGACTGATTGATTGATATTTGATTAGAAATTGATAGATATTAAAAAAATGCTCATAACTATTTATTAAGAGTGCTCTTAGATTTTTTTAGAATTATTACCTTTTATATTAATAATTTATTATTGGATTACACTTTCAATTATTTAGAGATGAATCGATTGGCGTTTTAACTAACAGCTATGACCATAACTTACATCAATTAAATCAAATTATACCACATTTTTACAATATAAAGTGTTTATCTACAAATTGACACATAAAATATTAATTTCCTCTTGTTAATATTGCATATTGGCTTACGTATGATATTTGCTTACGCATGATATGAACTCATCCCTTTGTTTTTTCTTAACCTTTTTGGCCGTTTAAGTCAAAAGAGCATAGACAAGCAACAGTTGCAGCATTTCTGACTGTCCACATCCATTGAATCCCAGCAATCTGGCACTCATCATGACTCCAAAGGCAGCGAAATGATGAAGTTCATCGATTGGTAATATATATACCTAATAATAGCTTTAAGTGTGAAATTTCACCTAAGATAATAATTTAATAAATTATTAAAAATTATTACTTTATATATTATCACTTGTTAATTTCATTGACATTAAATCAAAAAAAAATTTTAATTGGTCCATTACTCCTTATAATAATAAGTGGACTGCGGGGGATTTTGTTTTCTCCTCAAGTAGTTCTTTTCCTTTTATTTTCTTGCTCGATTGTTTTCCAATTAAATAAGGTGGAGTTTTGTGTAAATCTATCTTTAAAATTAGGGTGTTTATGAATATTTTTAAAAATAAAAATAAAAAATTTTTAAAAAATATTTTAAAATTTTTTCATGAACATTTTAAAATTTTTTTGTCAATATCCTCGAAATTTTCCCATAGATATTTCTGTCAATAATAGATAAATTCATCCATAATTATATATATTTATATTATCAATACTTATTAGTTCGAATAATAAAAAAATTTGAATTTTAAATATTATAAATAAAAAAATAAATTTAAAAAAAATTATTTTTTTAATAAAATTTAATCCGATTGAACTTTAAAACCATTTAGATTCAAAATGATTT
The DNA here is from genome assembly GCF_047325235.1 of Durio zibethinus. Taxonomy (NCBI): domain Eukaryota; kingdom Viridiplantae; phylum Streptophyta; class Magnoliopsida; order Malvales; family Malvaceae; genus Durio; species Durio zibethinus. Next base: position 3,985,258 of record NC_143166.1, read on the forward strand.
TTGAATACGAAGAATTTTAGGCAAAAAAAAATTTATATTTATATGTATTTTATAAGTAAATATTCCGAAAAAAATCTTAACCTATCACTACTGGAAAGAGAGAAGGGAATTATGGGCTTGTATGGCACAATTGTCTGCTGTGGAAACAAACCTCCTGTCGGTAAAATTATGACATTAAAAAAAAAAAAAACAACTGATATTCAGAGTACTAGCCAACAAAGGGTTACGAATTAATTAAGGGGAGTTTGTAAATGCACTCCCGTTTTTACTCTTTATATATATATATATATGTATATATTTTAAAATTTCTCTTTAAGTAAAATTATTTATTAGTTTTTTATAGGTTTTTGGATATTAATATCTAATAAGTTATATAATTTACAAGAAAATATTTAAAATTTTAAGAAATAAATTTATGGAGATTAAACTTTAAAGAAATTACAAAAAAAAAATTTTACTTGAAATTTTTAGTAATTGATATAATGAAAAATTATTGAAAAGAAAATAATAAATTTTAAAATTAATAAAAATAAAATTAATTTTATTATTTTGATATTAAAAAATAATAAAATCTTATGAGACTCTAATTAAACTAAGAATAAATAGTAAATTTAAATTTAATAATAACTTTTTATTACATTAATTAATAAAAAATTTTAATAATTTTTCTTAAAAAGTTTAAAAGCTTATGAGAAATGAATATTCAATAAACTATATAATTTATTGGATATGGATATCAAATTAAATAATTTTATTTATAAAATTAAAAAAAAATAAGTGTGAAGAGTAAAAAAGGGGTTAGCTCCCTTAATTAATAAGTTCATTGGTCGTAAATAATTTTGAATTCAAATATCAATATTTTTTTTTAATAAATGTCAATGTGAAACATAGATATTTTTATTCAATTTTTAAGAATATTGAGCAATTTATCTATTTACACTTTTGTCTTAAAAAAAAAAAAAGAAAAATAATTTGATAAAAGTAGAGAACGCATATGCTGACCAATAAAATGTTGACTCCACTCACCTACCCAAATTTACTACTACTAGAAGATCAACTAAACGAGCATATCTCAAAAATATGCCTTTTACATGTAAATTACCTATTAACAATAAATAAAATTCTCAAAGTAACATGTACGGAATTGAAGTTTTCTTAATCAACTAAGATGTATAATCAAAATATAGTAAGTATTAGATTTTATCGTAATATAATATTAATAATTTATATATTTATATCACGTATATTTACATTAAATATAAATAAAATATAAAATTATTATATCATAATTTAAATTTATATATTTAATTATATTTTTATTAAAATTTTATTTTATATTATTATATTGCTTTCGAATAATATTATTATATTGTATTCAAAATGATCAGTTACAGCAAAATCGTTAGCCAATGCCACCGTTACTTTCCCACTCGATTCAACAAAAATAATACCAGCGTCTTTGTTTTACCAGCTTCTTTAACCTTTACTAACACTACAGATTTATATATAGTTTACGTGCCGTTCACGATACTAGCATAAGGGAGATGACTGCTATAGCTAGCCATCGGGTCGCCTTCCTGTTTTAAGTTTACCTCTTGCATTCTCTCTGACCTTTGGGACCATTTATAACACTCAAGTTGTTGTTGTTGTTGTTGTTGTTCTTCTTCTTCTTCTTTTTCTTTTCTTTTTCTTTTTATACTGTGTAGTACATATATATAATTGCTGAATCATCTCTCTGCGTCTCTTTTGCTTTCTCTCTGTTTCTTTGTCTCAGTCCTTAACATGAAGATTTTTGAGGGATTTTTCCCTAGTTCATCGACATTGCCAGCGTCTTCCTTGTCATTAAACACGCCGAGTTCGCTGGGTTATGGTGAATTCCAAGGTGGCAAGGTTAATGGGGTACCGGGATTGATGGTAGAGATGGAAGTTCCTGACAGCTTGAATGTGCACGACATTTCTCAGAACAAAAGCTTTCCTGAGAGCAACAGCTTGGCCGGGAATGAAAGTGAAGTGAAATCAGGTAAGAAAAATGGGGACAAAAAGATTAGAAAGCCCAGATATGCTTTTCAAACAAGAAGCCAAGTTGATATACTTGATGATGGCTATAGATGGAGAAAATATGGCCAGAAAGCTGTTAAGAATAACAAATTTCCAAGGTATGCAAAGCTCCCCTTGCTGAAGATGTATATATTTTTTCCTGTTGCTTGAAAAATGAAGAACAAATTCATTGATCGCAGTACGAAATGCAAATTCATGACAAAAAGATGCAAAACTGCAACACGAATTCTTAATCATTTTGCAAATGTCTCTTAACAATATGGAAAAAGTAGATTATTCGTCTCTTAGTCAACTGATCCTTTTTTTAAAAAAAAAATTAGAAAGGATAAATTAATCAGCTCATTACTTAGGATTACTTGTTAGCTAAAGTGTCTGTCATCACTGTTATTAGTGTATGAATCACGCCCTGATAGATCTTTCAGATCATCTTGGTTTCCTCCTTCCTTTGCCCTCTAACAAGACAATATTAAGCAAAGATTAATTCATTTGATCCATATAATTATTTTTAAAAAATATTATCCAATTGTTTTAGAATTTAAAATTTAACTTCTGTTGATACTTTTTCATATCCGAAATTAGACAATATTAATGGGTAGGAAGAACAAATAAAACTTCGTTCTTGTGATTGATATGTGATTTGATGCCCCACCAACTTTGTCTATACCAATTTATCTAACTTTTGAATCAGTCCAAACCCAGCATTAACTTGATTGCTAATTACTCATCAGCTTATGTACTACAAAAAATTAAGTGGAAAGTTCGCAGCCCAAGACCAAAACTGAAAGGCGTGGGTGTTAGATGGGGCTGGTCTCCTTGTAACTTGGTATTCCTTTTGAGTTTTGCCTACTAAAAAAAAATTTTCTCAATCCATGAGATCAATGTTTAGCTTTAGAACAACAAACTGGAGTGGGGAAAGTTAGGAACTTAAAATAGTAGTGCATTAAATGATTGCAATGTTTAGGGCCGATAACAATTTGCATATGATTTGATTTGATTTTTTTTAATATTATTTAATATTAAAAATTTTAAAATTTGATTCGAATTCGAATTTTCATTCGATCTAATCAAATCGAATTTTATCAATTTAGTTTAATTTGATTTATAAATTTTTAAAATTTATTTTTTTATTTTTATATATTATTTTAATATAAAATTTTAATATATTTAAGTAGATTTTAATATAAAATTATTGTTTTTATTTTATAAAAATTTAAAAGATATATAAAAATTAAAAAAAAAATATAGTTCAGTTTGGTTCTTTTTTTTTTTTTTTGGTTTTTTACCTCTTAATCTTAAATCCAATCCGAACTTGATACAGATAGAATAAGAAAAAAACAGATTCAAATTGAATTGAATGCTATAATTTTAAATCGATTTTTTATTTTTTTCTCTCCTCTAGCCATAACGGAGGTAAGAACTGATGAGGTGCTTATGGTGATTGATGCATGTTTATTTCACATATAAATGAACTTGCATGTTGTTTTCTTCCATCTTTTTTCTTTATGTACTTGTTTCAATTGAAAATTCTTTTACCTTCATTATAATATAGAATTTATATTTGATATACTGTCAATATATAGATTCGATATATTTTCGATAAATCAGATGATGATACTTCATTAATAAACAAATATCAACCCTTAAAATAAATATACAAAAATTAATATTTTTTAAAAAAACTTACTCATTAATAAGATGATATCATCTGATTCACTTCATTAATGAGATGGTATCATCCTATTTATTGACAATATATAAAATTTATACACTTAGTCACTGATAGTGTATCAAATATAAATTCTATAATATATACATATATAAATATTTCACAAATGTTTTAATTATAAAATAAGGAAATTAACATTTAATTCTTTTAAAAATAAATAAATTATTAACAGGCTCTTTTTCCTAACGACAATACTAAACAAATTATACATACTATATCTATATGGTTTGCTCTTAAGTATATATAGTTTAAACGCTTTGCTATTGTCAAACTATACCACAGGTATGATCTGACTTGGACAACCATGCATGATCATGAGTAGATGTCATGATGGTTAGAATTTTATAAATTATGACCTATCATAGTTAAAAATTTCACATTTCTTTCTTTTTTTACTAAATTTTTATGGTATTTAACGTTATCAATGATTGAATATGATTCATAAAACTAAAATTCCAACATTCTAAACACATACCATATGATTTACTGGCTTCTATTAGCTTCATTTGAAGTAACCAAAACTTGAGGAATAATGGTGAAAGCATATAAAACATATATAAGTACCTTTAATTATAAGACAATTAAAGCTTTTAATTACAATTTTGTTTATTGTTTTGCAGAAGTTACTATCGATGTACACACCAAGGATGCAGCGTGAAGAAACAGGTTCAAAGGTTAACCAAGGATGAAGGAGTCGTGGTGACAACTTACGAAGGCATGCATTCACATCCGATTCAGAAATCTAATGACAACTTTGAGCATATCTTGAGCCAGATGCAAATCTATGCTACATCTTTTTAAAATCAACAAGTAGCATAGACATATATTGTTTTATATATTCGTAAAATACTCGTAAATTAATGTAGAATAATATTATTTCTTGAATTAGAACAATTAATTCTAAATAAAATGATTATTTCGCATGCATGATTGTAAAACTGTTGGTTTTTTTATCATCTCAATATTCATAGTGATCATTGATAGATGAGAAAATTCATATTGTAATTGGGAAGGACGGTATAGTAAGTAATTAGAATATATGTTGTACTGAATTTACAATTAAAAATATTTATTTATTTATTTTGATTTGATATACAGTTCTGTAAAAAAACAAGTTCTTATAGACATAAAACTTGCATGAAGTTTCATAAATGAAATTTATGAAATTTTTTATTAGAAATGAGTAAATAAAATTTTAATAAAAAATTTAAATCAGATTAATAGAGTTTAATATGAAAATCAATAATATATAAAAAATTTATTAAAAATATTATTTATAATTCAAATTTGATTAATACTTATTTAATGGTAAAATTTTTGTCAATATTTTTACTAAAAATGTATATTTAATAAATATATCAAAATTTATTAAAAATTTATTAAATTTTGCATGCTTGATTTATGTAATGAGATTTTTCAATATATTAGTTTTAATTTTTAATTTTAATTTTTTTTACTTATTTTTAATAAAAAATTTTATAAACTTCACCTAAGAAACTTTTTGTAGGTTTTTCCCTCTTATAAACTCCATATTGGAGTTCAGTGGAATGGTTCAATTGCACCAAAAGATGCGTTTTATAATTGAAACTTTAACTAGACTCTCAAATGAAACTTTAATTACATTTAGCATATGGAATTTGGATTTTGAAATTTTTGTTGACATTAAATTCTAACTATAATTTCATTATAGTTCTCTAGGTGTTGTGATGTGATTTTTCTTTTAATTTTAAAAAAATGATCTTAAGAATGATATTTTTATGCTAAGTATAAATTATAAACCAATGAAGCATTACTAAAAAAATATGATATTATTTTTACATTCAATAAGAAATTAATAAACAGATTCAATAAATTGAAAAATTCATATCTCATCCAATTAAAATATTTAAAAACAAAATTTATTCATTATTATGAGTTAAAATTTTGTGATTTTAATTAAATCACTTCAAAATTCCATAATAATTTCAAGTTTGTGGGATTAACAATGAATTGATGTATCGCTTGTCACAAACTCGATGCATTAAAATTTTAAAATAGCTATTTTTAATCTCAACCAAAGTAAGGCATATAAATTTAACAAATATTTAAAGTTTTAATATTGCATTTTTTATTTTTTAACAACCAAAATTATAAATAGATATAATCTATTACATTATTTTTAAGTAGTCCCCTATTAAGTTTGGATTGTCTACATCAGCAATGTATTTAAAAGTAATTAGAAGGTTAATTTTGGAATCAAACAATTTCAAAAGCTTCTGGATCTGTTCTGTTTTATTTTCATGTTATTTCAAAAGCTTTTCAAGACAAATCATTATGGGAAAAAAAAAGCTAGAAGAAATGAAGGGTTGTGTAAGACGGAAGGAAAGAAGAAGGGGCGAGCTCGGTTGTAGAGGTTAAGTATCTCTTCATTGATTGATGTTTAAAGGGAACTGAAAGAAAAGAATATCAAAGTGAAAAAGGTAAGAAAAATAAGTTTTGGCTTTGATTTTGTTATATTTGGAAAATTATTTTGATTTTTTATATTTGGATTATGAAAGTATTTCCAACAAATGGTGGTGGACTGAAACGGTTTTTTTGTTTCAAAAGATCGAGACTGCTTAAGAAGGAGATCAAAAGATCAGTCTTGATGGCTAGATTGGGTCATGCATCCTAATCGACGTAGATTTTGACACTGACTTATGGAGGGAAATGTTATTATTTTAATTCTTTAGTCTCTTTCCAAGCATGAGAATGTGTTTAAAACACATATCTTTGGAACACCCTTTTTTTTGTTTCCTAAAAAGCATCAGAAAAATCTTAAAATTTTACTATTTTTTTTCATTTTATGTTTTTTTTTGGGTGATCATTGTTGATTGTGTCATTTGGGTATGTTGTCACTGTTGATGGTGTTGTCCAGTCTTAACCTAGTGAGTCTATTAATTAGAAAATAAAAATCGATTCAATAGAGCTATATTATTGTATTTGAGCTTATGTTTTCATTAGGCCAAGTTTTAATCTTTAATTTACTATGTGTTATGTTTACAAGGTTGCTGTAAAGCATGTTCAGGTATTAAATGTTGTTAGATCAAAGCTACCAGTCTTGATTACTAGCATTGATGATGCATATGATTTTGTTAAGAAAATCTGTTTAAGATAACCAATTAGGAATTTACTTGTTTGCAATTTGTGCCAAAAAGTTATGCACTTGAGTAGCTGATAAAACTGGTGTTAGTTTTATCATATGGAGAGAGAGATAAATAAGCTACATTGTTGCTGATGACTTGTATTGCATAACGAGTTTTTTTCTTTCATTGATAGAAAATTTGGAGTTTACTTTTGATTATTTCATTTAATTAGATGTAGCAGGTTAAGAATGAAAAAAAAAAATAAATATAAAAACATAAGAAAATTAGGACTTAAAATTTAAGAAAAGTAAATAAGTATAGTAAATACTAAACCAATGTTTTTTTGGTAAAATGAACCTACAAAAGGTGTAAGCTTCTTGCATAATTAACTCTTTCCTCTTTATTAGATTGAAAAGGAATTGTGAAATTTATGGTGAGTGAGGCATCCAGCTTTTGATAGTTTTAATTTTCAATGTCTTAAAAGAATTTGTCATATTCAAGCATTCTTCCTAAAAAAGAGTAACATGGATTGGAAAATTTTTCACATTTTTTTTTCTAGATTTGGTTGGTGTATTGTATGAATAAAAATTCCTGTAAAGGTTAATTTATTTCCATGTTATGAGCATTTTCTTGGCCATTATCCACAATTATGTAATAGAAGTTAGCTTTTGGGACTTTAAAATTATCTTTGTGTTTTTTTGCTTTTAAATATTCATATTCAATAATGCCCTAAAGTAATGTACCTTCATTTATGCTTCCTTAGCTATGATGGTTTTTCATCTCTTAATGATCTCCTGTTTGAAAGGATTAGATTGACCCTTTATGAGTTCTTATTTTGTTTTTTAGTTGATTTTTATAATATAGAGACCAACGTGCTCAAAGATGGCATTTTTTGTTAAATTTTTTTTATTGTTTTTGAGATTTGAAAATGTCTTGAGGAAGGTATTGAATTCCAAAGTGAGCTTTTGAATTTCAGGAATGACGGCATTCCATTGGTGGACAGATTAAAACTTGCTCCCATACATGATGATGATGGAACTATCACACATGTTATTGGTATTCAAGTTTTTTCTTAGGCAAGAAGAAGAGATTGCTAACCTAGCTAGAAAGTTCATTATATTTACCATCCCACAACTATTTTCATTTGCGATTACCTTTCTTATTATAAAGTTCCTTCAAGCTCAAAGTAAGGTTAACGCATTGGCTGGGATTGGGTTTTTGGCTTTGATTCTCCATATTGGAATTCTTTGGTTTTTCATCAATATGTTGGGTTAGGGAATAATTGGTGTAGCCATAGCATTTGACATCACCAGCTGGGAGATTAGTTTAGCTTAAATCGCCTGTCATAACATATAGATTCGAAAATCTATATTTAGATTTAACAAATGAATGGAATCGTCACCAATCTTTTTTACTAGGTGTGATTGGCCACCTAAAGAATCTATCATCTTAGGAAACTCCTAAGCTTGACTAAGGGTTCCTAAAAGAATATGTTCAGGTCTACTAATCAGAACAAGGTTCGAGAGTCGGTTACTTGTGAGGAAGGTTATAACACCTCCACATGCTCATCCAAATGATGGTACCATATTATTTTGAATTTATCCTAAGGTCTTGAGTCTAATGGTTTCAAATTTTAACATCAAATATTGGAAATAATTCATAAGATTCTTCCATTAATCTGGTAGATCTCTTAAAAAAATATTTTTTCACCTCAAGAGTATTCAAGAATCCAATTTGAGTATCTTGAAAAGGCTCCATCGTTGAAAAAAAATTATTTATTATTTTTTATTATTACCATTTTTGTTGAAAATAAATCTAATTATTCCACAATTTGAGCCAAATTAAAAATATTTTCTCTTTTAAATTTTTAAAATTTTCATCATTTGGGTCTATTTAGAAATTCTCTTTTTCTCTTTTTTCCTTGGAAAGAAAATAATATAATAATTATTTTTATTGAAATTTCATCTAAATTATTTCACAATTTGGGTCAAATTTAAAGAAAATTTCTCACCTAGAGATTTCTTAAAAATTTACCATTTGGAATTTTTAAGAATCTCATCTTTAGATAATTATCAAATATTTTCAATCCAAATTTTTATTTGAAAAAGAATACAATTACTTGTTTTAAAATTTTATCTAAATTATTCCACCATTTGGGCCAAATTTAGAGAAAATTTCTCACATAGAGATTTTTTAGAAATTTACCATTTGAAATTTCTAAGAATCTCATCATTGGGTGATTTGTATTTAATTTCAAAATTTTTATATTTTTATGTTTTTAATTTTTTTTGTTTGAAAATAAATATTAATTATTGTTATTAAAATTTTATCTATATTATTCTACCATTTGAGATAAATTTAGATAAAATTTCTCACTTAAAATTTTATAAAAATTTATCATTTGAAATTTTTATGAATTCCATCATTGGATAATTAATATTCATTCCCAAAATTTTTATTTTTACTTTATTTTAATTTAATAATTAAAAAAACAAATAAAAAATACTTAAATAAAATAAATAAGAAAATACCAAAAAAATTTGAAAACAGCTCGGCTCAGGCTGGGAAACGGTTCAGCTCAAGACAGAAATCACGGCTCAAATGCGTGGCTCGGAGTCTTGGCTCAGTTCGGCTGGAACCCAGGCGAAGAAGCGGGTCGCTGGTTCGGGTGTGCTACGGGTCGGGTCGGATCTTGGCAAAATGCGCAAATCCTCTGGGTTTACTAACGCAAAAACGACGTCGTTTTAGCAGGGTATAAAAGACTCCCACCTCTATTTTTCACAGATTGTCTCCTGCCTTTTCTCACTCCTTTCCCTCTTTTCTCCTCCTTCTCCGTAAACAATCCCATATTTTAATTGAATTTCTATTGAAATCTAAAAAAAAGCCGCCAAAATCTTCAAATCTGGCTGAAAAACTCATTGGAAACTTCAAAGTTCGTCGAAAAATTTCGTCGAATTCTGAAAAGTTTTCAAAAATTTTTCAGAAAAAAACTCCAAATATTAAAAAATTTTTTTTCTAAAAATCCTATACTGCCTTTAAACACTTTTTGCTTATGTTTCACCTCTCTATTTCTTTTCCCTCTGATCCCTTTCTGATTTTCGTCCTCTTTTTCTGTTTGAGCCTCTATTTATAGGTATTGATTAGAAATAATTTCTGATCAATTCCTATTCCCTTTTTTTGACTGGGATTCAAGGATTGAATCTCAGTCCAACTCTACCAGCCCCTCTTCCAGAAGGAAACAGAAATTAAAGCTTCAATTTCGAACAAAAAAAATAAAAAAAATAAAAAAACGAAAATAATAAAATAATAAAAAAATTCAAAAATAAAATAATAATAATAATAATAATAATAATTAAAAATTAAAATTAAAAATTAAAACTAAAATTGGGTCAGAACTGAGCTAAGCCTAATAGGCTTAGGCTCAGCCCCTGTTGAATCAAGCCCAATGGGTTCGGGCCTGGATCATGATAAATAAGGTGTCTACAGCTGCCTTTCTTTGTACATTTTCTTGAGACATGAATTGTGCAAAGATGTAGACACCCTGCTCATGGTCATCCTAACAAATTTATGCTTTTTTTTTTTTAACAAAACTCCTATAAATAGAAGTAACAGACTTCAAAAATAAATGGCTTCTCTAAATAGAGGCAACGAACTTTCAAAAATAAATGGCTCCTCTGAATAGAGGCAACAAACTTTCAGAAAATAAATGGCTCATCTAAATATAGGCAACAAACTTTCAGAAAATAAATGTTCCTTGACAATCATGTCCAAAGGAATCAAAGATCATGTTTGAAGGAATTTCAAGAAATTATGCCCAAAGGTCTTGCAAATTGATCATGATACCAAGAGATATCCTTTTTTAAAGGTTAAAAACTTAACTCAAAAATTAAAAAGTCTTTACATCTGTTTTCTCCATGTGGGGATCCTAGAATACCCTTGCTTTTTGAACTTATGCACCATGCTTGCTTGAATGCAATATATGCTATGCAAAATACAATGTGTAAAATTCAATGCATGCTATGCAAATGCTGGCTAATTAATTTTTATTTAATTATGGTACTTAAGTTTCTCAAGCTTTTTCTTAGGCTTCGAACCCTTTGTTCTTCAAAGATCAAGTCAGTGTAGCTCGTAATCATTTTTTCATTTAATTCTCACAGTCTTTTTGTAAGAAATTCCCTCCCAAATATATGTCCTTATTAGGAACCGAACATCTCAAATTTACCTTTATCACTCTTAACCTTTCCAATGTAATGTAGAAATCTTTCATGCTATTATTTATTTATCAATCATTATTTCAATCTCAAAAAGTAAGAATGCATTCACACATTTCTTCCATTGCAAGGTATTAAGGAGAAAATAATAAGAATGGTTAGGAAATAACCAATAGCAGAGACACACAAAGAATAAAGAGAATATATTTTATTAGCAAAAATACTGACAAACTCTGGGCAATGAAATAATTACAAAAATGTGTATAGGGAAGGTAAAGCCCAAAAATGAATAATCAAACAACCATGATAACACATCTTAAAGTCCCTTTAAAAACTCAACCATCTGATGCACTTAACAACTTAGAGCTTCTCAAAATATGCTAGCCTCTATGCCAATGAGTTTTCAAATTCGATATTGTATTCTCCTCATCTAAGTTACCTTTTTAGGTTTTCAAGTTAGATGACCCCCTATGACTCTAACCGCCCTTTTCGGGTTTTCACCTTTAGTCTTTCTTTTTATTTATTTATTATTTTTTTATTTTATTATTTTTTTCTCTTTTTTAAGCAAATACTTCTTCACAACATCAAAATTTACAGGATGAGGCAAATCATTTTCATCCATCTCTGTCAGTATCAATGCTTTACCCGAGAAAATTCGTTTCACCACATACGGCCTTTCCCAATTTGGGGTCTATTTTTTTCTATTATCATGCTGATTTGGAAGAATTTTTTTCAAGACCAACTTTTCCTATCGAAAACAATGAGGTTGGACCTTTTTGTCTTAAGCCCTCATCATTCGTCTTTGATATAGCTGACCATGGCATAATGCTATCGATCTCTTTTTTTCAATAAGATTCAACTGTTCATAGCACTCTCGAATCCACTCAGCCTCCTCTAGTTCAACTTTTTTTAAAACCCTCAAAGATGGAATATCTACTTTCACTAGCAATACGACATTCATCCCATAAACCAAAGAAAATAAGGTTACCTCAGTAAAGGTACGCACTGATGTTCGATAAGCATGCAATGCAAATGGTAACTTTTCATGCCAATCTTTATAAGTTTTAGTCATCTTTTCAAATTTTTTTATATTCTTATTAGCTGCCTCCACTGTCTCATTCATTTTTGGACGATATGGCACTGAATTATGATGCTTAATCTTGTACTAGGCACATATTTCTTGTATCATTTTACTATTTAAATTTTTTGCATTGTTTGAAATGATTTTCTCTGAAAGTTCGTATCTATAAAGGATTTTTTTTTATAAACTTATAGACTATAAATCATGTCACACTTCCAAATGATATTGCTTTCACCCATTTCATAAAATAATCTATCATCACGAAAATGAACCTATGCCCGTTAGAAGCTTTTTGGGTAATAGGACCAATGACATCCATGCCCCACATAAAAAATGGCTAAGGTGGTACCAAAACATGTAACACAGATAGCGGAGCATGAATCTTATCAGCATAGATTTGGCACTTGTGACATTTTTTAGCATAGTCAATGTAATCACTCTCTATTGTCAATCAATAGTACCCTGCTCTCATGATTTATCTTGCCATCATATGTCCATTGGTATGTGTCCTACATATTCCATCATGTACCTCTTTAATAATTTTCTTAGCCTTAGCCTTAGCCTTATTTACACACCTTAACAATACTTGGCATGGCTTCTTTTGTAAAAAATATCTCCATCTAGGAAGAAATTCATGGCTAGTCTTCAGATGACCTTTTTATCATTCTCTATTGCTTGGACATGGTATTGTTGATTTTTAATGTACTATAAGATATCATAATACTAGAACTTCCCATCCTCTTCTTCTACATTAAAACAGTGAGCCAGCATGTTCTTGACATTTAACTTGATGGGTTGGATGTCAACATTATCACTAATTCGAACCATTGCCGCTAAAGTAGCCAAGACATTAGCAATCAAGTTCTCTTTTCGAGGTAAATGATTAAATTGAATATCTTCAAACTGCTTGATCAACTCTAAAATATACTTGCGATATAGAATGAGTTTTGAATCTCTCGTTTCCTATTCTCCTTTCAATTGATATATAATTAGAGCTGAATCTCCAAACACCCTCAATGCCTTAACCTTTCTGTCTATAGCAGCTTGCAAACCCATGACACATGCCTCATATTCAACAATGTTATTTGTGCAATTAAAATTTAACCTCACTGTTATGGGATAGTATTGTTCCTCTGGAGAAATCAAAATTACCCCAATTCTATGCCCCAAGACATTGGTAGCTCCATCAAAATACATTCTCCAATGGTATTCTTTATACCCTTCCCTTTCTAACTGAGAAACAATCATCAAATCTTCATAAAAAAATTTTAATTTCATTGGCTCATAACCTTTAACAGCATGATCTACGAGAAACTTGGCTATGACAGTTCCTTTAATTGCTTTCTGGTTTACATACACAATATCATACTATGAGAGATTACTTGCCATCTAGCAATTCTTTCAGACAAAAAAAGCTTTTCAAAGATGTATTTAATTGGATCCAATTTTACTATGAGCCATGTGGTATGGTAGAACATATACTGTCTGCATCTTTTAGCAGTCTAAGCTAATGCAAAAATATTTTTTCTAATGAAGAGTACTTGGACTCGTATTCTGTAAATTTTTTACTCAGATAGTAAATATTTTTTTTTTCTACTAGACTCATCTTGCTACCTCAGTATACATCCTATTGAATTCTCATATATTGTGAGGTATAAGATTAAGGGCTTTCCTGGAATAGGTGGCATCAACACTGGAGGATTAGACAAGTATTGCTTTATTTTATCAAAAGCCACTTAGCATTCCTCATTCCATTCTTCAAGGTTATTCTTACAACGAAGCTTAAATACGAGATTACATTTGTAGGTAAGCTGAGAGATAAATCGAGATATATAGTTCAATCTACCCAAAAAACCTTAAACTTTTTTTGGTGTGCTGAGAGGTAACAAATTTTGAATGGCCCATATTTTATATGGATCAACTTCAATCCCTTTTTCACTGACCACAAAACCTAGCAACTTCTCTGACTTTACCCTGAATGTGCATTTAGCTGGATTCAACTTGAGTTGAAATTTTCTCAACCTTTCAAATAGCTTTTTGAGATTGGTAACATGATCTTCACTTTCTCAAAATTTTGCAATCATATCATCTACATACACTTCAATCTCTTTATGCATCATGTTATAAAAAAGCGTCACCATGGCTCTTTGATATGTTACCCCAGTTTTCTTTAACCCAAAGGGCATGACTTTATAGCAAAAGGTCTCTCATATAGTCACAAAAATGATCTTTTTCATGTCATCTCTAGCCATCTTTATCTGGTTATATCTTAAAAATCCATCCATAAAAGAGAACATTGAATGCTTGGCCGTGTTGTCTACCAGTGTGTCAATATGAGGTAAAAAAAAGTTATTCTTTGGGCTAGCCTTATTTAAATCACGATTGTTTACACACATTCGTATCTTTTTATCTTTTTTAAGAACTCGTACTATATTGGCTAACCACTTTGGATACTTGGTCACTTGCAAGAAACCTACATCAAATTACTTTTTCATCTCTTCATTAATCTTTAGTAACATTTTAGGCTTCATTCGCCTCAATTTCTATTAGATTGGTTTACATTTTGGCTTCAAAGGCAGTTCATGCTCTATTATTTCTGTATTGAGCCCAAGTATATCCTGATAAGACTAAGCAAATACATCTACGAATTCTTGAAGTAGATTTTTCAATCATTGTTTATCTATCGATAAGAGCGATGTGCCAATCTTAACCTCTTTCTTATTCTTCTTATTTTTCAAATTCACCAATTTAGTCATTTCTTGATGGGGCTCAATTGGTTTACTTTGTTGCTCAATCAATCTCATTAGGTCTGGAATAATAGTACATTCTTCATAATCATCTTTATTATCAAGTGCATCAGTATTAATTGATTTTTTAAAATTAACCCTTTGATCGTTATCATGATTATTTTCCTGTTCATTCAAGGATCTGAAATTGAATGAAATGGGATATGTTGGTAAAATGTATGAAAAAATAAGAAAAATGAAAATAGTAGAAGAAATGAATGAAAATGTATCTTTTTTAATTTTATTAAAATAATAATAGATAAAGGGCCCAAACAAGAAAGACCACCCTAAGGCTTTGGACATAAGCTATTGAGATGTTTAATTACATTGAATTGGTATCAAGGATAGCAGGCATCTCAATAATGTTCAAGTTGTTCAGCTCGTAATCTGGTAGACAAGGACGAATCCATGTTTCATTCTCATTCCCACTTTTGTCTTTAATTGCATGAATGAACAAATCAGTAAATGTTTTTTTCATGTTTCATTCTAAATCTTCTTCTACAGTTGGGTACAGGAACCCTCTAGGCTTGAAAGTCTCATATAAATGTGGGATAATCGTTGTTGTCATGCTAGCTTATCTTCCCTCAATTTCTCAGTCTTTCACTTCATAACTAAGGCCCAACCTCTCATTGTTGTCCATTATTATCGGAGGCTCCTTTATCCTTTGTAAATTTTTACCCAATCCCATTCTAGGATACCAGCCTTTATTGATGACCTGACACCTCACTATCTTTGAACAATGTTGACTTTTAGGTCATTCACCTATAAAGTTGACTAACTTAAAGGACCGGTAAGAGCATTCCATTGTTTCTTCAGCATTTTCCACATACGGAGCATTCAAAGGCTGAGTTACCAGCATGTTTTCTTCTCCAAACACTATTACCAACTGCCTCTCCACATTGAACTTGATTTTTTGGTGCAGGGTAGAAGAAACAATACCTATCATGTGAATCCATGACCTTCCCAACAAATAGCTATAAAACGGAGAGATATCCATCACTTAAAATTTTATGTTAAAGGTGAAGGGCCTAATTTGCAAGAGCATCTCTGTATCTTTCAGAACTTTTTGCCTGGTCCCATCAAATGCTCTAACGATCATTTAACTATCTTTCATATGGGAATAATCAATAGGTAGTCTTGTCAAAGTTGACATAGGTATGACATTAATAGCAGAACCGTTGTCGATTAAGACTTTGGCTATAATATGGCTATTACATTTAACAGTGATATGCAGAGCCTTGATGCTTTCTCTTTTTTTTAGAAAAATCTTATCATCATCGAATGATATGTAATTTGGCCTGACCAGGTTTCCAACTAAATGGTTCACATATTTAACAGACATATTATGTGCCATATATGCCTGATTTAGCACTTTTAGCAGGGTATTTTGATGTGGTTTTGAATTCAATAACAGTGATAATAATGAGATACGTGCCGACATCTTATTTAACCGTTCCATAACTGAGTATTCACTATGTTTTATTAGTTTCAAGAATTCATAAGCTTCTTTTTTTGACACCGATTTTGGACAATCCTCTTCTGGCACCACTTCAGGGTTATTCCTTTTTTCACTTACCTTGGCCTTTTCTTTTCTAGCCTTTTCTAATATTTTTGGAGTATATCATCTTCCACTTTAGGTGATACCTCTCACACTAGTTATATTGACAGTATCAGGCTTAGAGACATTCTTCTCTTACCTTTGAATTAATGTGTCACAGCTATATTTCTATGGCACAGCTCTATTATTCCAGTAAGGGAATAGAGCAAGGACTTTGAAAGCTATTGGCCTAGGGGTGAACTTGTCTACGGTCGACCTTGGCTTATTCCTACAATAAATTGTTAATGGTTTTAGAAATAGTTTTGATGGTTGGTCAGTCATGAAGACTTCAATATTTTTTGAATCCCAATCTTCTTCATAGAATTCAATCTGGTGTGAGTCAATGAGTTTTTGCACTTCTTGGCAAAATTGCTCACAAGTTTCAATAGAGTGATCGGATGCCCTACTATGGTACTTATAGCTTTCATCAGCTATACATGCTCCACGAGAAGTATATGGACTGACTAGTTATATCATGTCAATTTTTCATAAAATATTAAATAACTGACTAAGAGGGGTCTTGACCTCTGCCACTTTTCCATTCAGATAATGCCCTCATTCGTCACTTAGAGCATTTACATGATGATTAGGCAAATGATTGCCACTAACATTTGGTGGAGCTTTACTTCCTATATCAAAATTGACCATTTCATTGTTGATTAGTCTTTGCACTTTATGTTTCAATGTAGTGCAATTTTTAATGGAATGACCAATAACCCCATAGTGATATTCACAATGAGCTGTAGGATCGTACAATTTGGGATATGGTGGCTTAGGTGGCTCTACTTGATTAGAAGTAACTAGATGATTATTATAGAGCTCTCGATACAATTCTGTATATGTAATGGGAATTGGATCAAATATGGATTTTTCACGAGTAATTCATTGCTCTCATGAACCATTCATAGGACCAACTGGACGAATTAGAGGTTTAAGAGAAGGTTGAGCATTAGAACCATATATGGTAGTTTATGGTCTAAAAGAGGATCGATGGGTTAGAGAATAGAGTGGTTGTGGATTTGGTTGGTATTGGTAAGCATTATTCACAGTGGAATAATTTTGATAGTAGCTCTATGGTGCGTAGGGTTGATAACCCTTGAACTGTTATCTATCAAAGCTCACAGCCTAAGCTTCAGTCTCCTTCTTTTTTGGGGCCCTTTTAGTAAATGCTTCCCCTCATTCTAACTTATCATTTTTTATGGAACTTTCAATAATTTCACCTGAGATCACCATATCGATAAAATTCTTTATTGCATTCTCTATCATCTTTTCATAATAGAGAGATTTTAGAGTGCTAACAAATAACACTGTAATTTTCTTTTCAGTTAGAGGAGGTTACACCTGAGAAGTTACATCTCTCCATCTCTAAGCATATTCTTTGAATGATTTATTTGCCTTTTTCTTCATATTTTACAAAGACAAACGATCAGGGGCCAAATCTATGATATATTAGTATTGACTGATAAAATCATGGGCTATGTCAATCCAAGAACAAATGCGAGTTCTGTCTAACTGGACATACCATCTAGTAGTAGAACCAGTAAGGTTATCTTGAAAAACATGCATTAGTAGCGTTTCATTATGAGCATAAGCTGTCATCTTCCGACAATATAAGGTAATATGAGTTTTCGGGTACTTTATACCATCATATTTTTTAAATTTTGATACTTTAAACTTAGGAGGAATGACCACATCAAGGATCAAGCAAAGCCCATCAGCATCAACTGAATCATAAAAACTAATTTCTTCCACAGCTCGTAGCTTTTGTTCTAGCATACTAATTTTAGAATCTTCATAAGTTTTCACTTTGATCTTTTTTTTTTAGTTCATCCAGATCAGGGACTTGAATTGATTATACTACCTTTTCTGTAAAGACAAGATTCACATAGCTATGAAAATGCCCTGGATTAGAGGTTGATAGCATTTCAAGATATGTAGGGTATGTGAATTGTTATGGTAGAACCTCTTGTGTAGATTGAGCTTGAGGCAAACCAAAACTAGGTGGATATAAGGGGTCAGTCACTTCTTGTGATGGAAGGTCTTGTTGGCTTGTGTTTTTTTTTACCCCTTTTTTCTTGTTTAACTTGTTGAGAGCATCCAGAATCTTAGCCAACTCACTCTCAATCTTTTTTTGAGCTTTTTCCAATTTTTCAAATCGATGAGAGTTTTTTTGCTTCAGTTGTCTGGCTCTGGTGTTATATCGATGGGTAAGATTTTTACTAGATGAAGCTATCATTGAACCTTGAGTACCATAATTATAAGATTATTAGAAACTATGTATTCTATGTATGATATACAAATATATGCATGAAATATACTAATATTTACCACATCACCAATATTGATAAAAGAAATCTCCATTTGAAACTTTATTAAATAAAATTTCAAAATTACATCATAATAAAGTCAAAGCAATATTCTAAAGTCCTAAACATCATCTTTTGTTTCTAATGCCTTTTTATAAACTTCTTAGCTTACTGATAATGATTTTGTGCCTCATTTAGAAAATCAAGCAGTTGTTTTCTATGGACTCCTACTAGTTACACCACAGCCTTCAAATCTTTTATTTTTTCTTCATTTTCTGATGCTTTATCTATGGCAACGCATAACTGATCAAACAAATGCCTTAGATGCATTTGTTTTTTTGTGCACATGTCCTTTTATAGCCCACTTTGTTCAGTTTGTCTCTTGCACTCATTAGACAAGGCTTTTACTTGTGCTATGCATTGATCCACTATCTCTTGTAATATCTGGCTATGTCTATGTGCTCTAGCAGTGGCTTTTTATTTTTTCTCTACCCTTACTTTTAACAATTCATTTTTTTTTAAAAGTCGAGCAAGCTCAGGTGTGACTGATGAATGTGTCATATCTAGATCATTAAATAAGGCTCTTCACTAATCTTTTTGCTCTGTCAAGCTCTAGATTTTCAGTTCTTAAAGTCGTAGACTCTCTTTTATTTTTAATTTCAATCGTTTATTTTCTTGTTCCAACTCATCTTTATCGAATTAGAGTTTTCTTTTAACTATTTTCATTTTAAGCGAATGATCCTGAAGAATGAGTTTTGGGGAATGCCTTATTTGTTCACTAGGAAGCACAATGTCATTTTCCCTCATTGCATGCCACACATTATATTCTAAGGTGACGTCGTAAGTAAACCTCCATTGGTTAACCCTAGTGGTTTGCTTCCATGTCTTTTTTTATCTTTTCAACCATTTCATATGCCCCTTTATCAGTGAATGAGAACTCCCACTGGTTAAGTCCATAAGTTTTCAAAATAAATTGCTCACATCTGGATTATCTTCTCACCAAAGTTGGGGTATAAGTAACAGCACCCCATAAGCCTAATAAGAACACCCATTGCTGATTTTCACAACTGTATAATACTGTATCATGATGTATCCAAGGTGCTTTCCAAACTATCCTTGGACTATCAAAGGCTCGAAAATAAGAAACCCATTCTTCTTTTAATTTTGCTTGAGGCCATGTGCTATAATAGAATTCCTTGCTGGGGATGCTGGAACGAAGGTATGATTTACAAAATTGACTTTCTTTACATTTCATGTGACTTTTGATCTATACATAAAGTAACTGTAAACATCCATTAAATCGACCTTTACCATTTTTACGATAAAAGTTTAGAGATCGGATGGTTTCTGCTAAAATGGTTTGTGCTGCATTGACCTGATATGCTAACTGATCAATAAAATCTATCAATGCGACATCAACATATCCGATGACTTTCGAAAAGATCACTAATCCATATAAAGTTATAGCCATAGCCACTAATCCCTGATCATCATCTATGTGCACCTAGATGAAATCTCACAGAAAACTCCATGGAATAACCTTATTTTCACCTTTTATCTTGACACATGAATCGACTTGAGGTAAACTAAGTCCAAGCATTTACACTAGTTTTTTATGATAGTCCACCTTGTTGGACCAGTAAATCTTGTTTGAATTTGGTAGATCGAAATGAAGTAGGACCATATACTCTTCGATTATGGGCACCATGTCTACTTCATTGAAGATGAAACATCTATAGAAGGATCCCAAAATTGGATGATAGCCTTAATCAAATTATTATCCACTTCCACCTGAAACAGTAAAGCTATATCTCCATATATGTTCTCAAATACCTCATGCCTTATCCTACTCATGTATCCCCAAACACTGCTTAAGTCAGCTAGATCATTTTGCTATAGCTCGAGATGAACTTTCTTGAGTAATGATGAAATAAAGCCCTAAGGCAAGCAATTTTTTTATTTTTTTTGACCTTCTTTTGACTTGATTTTCAGTTGATGGGCAGACTTATGATAGATTGATGTAAACTTTGGTTGCATTTGACTTTTCATGGATGTAAATGGAAGATCAATTTATCAATAACTGATATATGGCAAATATTTCCTATATGCAAATGATGGTGTTAGACATGATTATGAAAATGATGCATAAAATGATATGATATAATAATGCTTAAAACATGATGATGGAAATGATGCATAGAATGATGTAACATGATAATGCTTAAAACATGAGGATACAGTTGTAATGTATAAAAATAAACAAAAATAGTTAGATAACGAACTGCTTTTTCTTGTGTCCTAATTTTAGGTTATATCTATTGATAGGTAGGAAGGGCTCTATCTTAAAGTTGGTTTTTTAGGGATAAACTATATATAGAGTTAGGTGGTTTTAATCACTAAAGGTTCTCAAATTATTCCTTACATCATTATCCATCACAGACTAGTAAAGCAGTCCAATCCTCATCCATCATAGGCTACCAACGAAAAGGATTCAATTTGAGTGAGAGTATTTTACTAGCCATTGCGAAGATTATCATCTCACGAGAGCGTAGGTACTTTACTCTCTCCTAAGAGGGACAGAGCCCGGGTATAGAGCTCATGTGATGCAAATGCATGTGATAGTGTGCGAAGGAACATATGGTTATCGTCCCCATAAATCAGACAAAAACAAGAGAAAAAACATTAGTAAATAAATAAACTTAAAACCATTAGTTCAAAGGATAAGATAAATTCAAAAATTATGGCTTAACTCTCTACCAGTCCCCAGTAGAATCGTCAAACTATCATAACATATAGATTCAAAAATCTATAGGTAGATTTAACAAATGAATGGAGTCACCACCAATCTTTTTTACTATGTGTGATTGGCCACCTAAAGAATCTATCCTCTTAGGGAACTCCTAAGCTTGACTAGGGGTCCCTAAAATAATAGGTTCAGGTCTACTAACTAGAACAAAGTTCGAGAGTCGGTTACATGTGAGGAAGGTTATAACACCCCTATATGCTTATCCGAATGATGGTACCATATTATTTTGAATTTATCATAAGGTTTTGAGTCTAATGGTTTCAAATTTTAACGTCAAATATTAGAAATAATTCATAAGATTCTTCCATCAATCTGGTAGATCTCTTAAAAAAATATTTTCTCACCTCAAGCGTATTCAAGAATCCAATTTGAGTATCTTGAAAAGGCTCCATCGTCGGAAAAAGATTTATTTATTATTTTTTATTATTATCATTTTTGTTGAAAATAAAGCTAATTATTCCACCATTTGGGGCAAATTAAAAATATTTTCTCTTTTGAATTTCTAAAATTTTCACCATTTGGGTCTATTTAGAAATTCTCTTTTTCTCTTTTTTTCTTGGAAAGAAAATAATATGACAATTATTTTTATTGAAATTTTATCTAAATTATTCCACCATTTGGGTCAAATTTAGAGAAAAATTTTCACCTAGAGATTTTTTAAAAATTTACTATTTGAAATTTCTAAGATTCTCATCTTTAGATAATTATCAAATATTTTCAATCCAAATTTTTATTTGGAAAAGAATACAATTACTTGTATTAAAATTCCATCTAAATCATTCTACCATTTGGGCCAAATTTAGAAGAAATTTCTCACCTAGAGATTTCTTAGAAATTTATCATTTGAAATTTCTAAGAATCTCATCCTTGGGTAATTTGTATTTAATTCCAAAATTTTTATATTTTTATGCTTTTTATGTTTTTAATTATTTTGTTTGAAAATAAATATTAATTATTGTTATTAAAATTTTATCTATATTATTCCACCATTTGGGATAAATTTAGATAAAATTTCTCACTTAAGAATTCTATAAAAATTTATCATTTGAAATTTTTATAAATTTCATCATTGGATAATTAATATTCATTCCCAAAATTTTTATTTTTACTTTATTTTAATTTAATAATTAAATAAAATAAATAAGAAAATACCAAAAAAATTTGAAAACGGCTCGGCACAGGCTGAGAAACGGCTCGGCTCAAGATAGAAATCACAGCTCAAACGTGCGACTCGGAGTCTCAGCTCAACCAGAACCCAGGCAAAGAAGTGAGTCGCTAGTTCGGGTGCGCTACGGGTCGGGTCGGATCTTGGCAAAACGCACAGATCCTTTGAGTTTACTAACGTAAAAATGACATCATTTTAGCGAGGTATAAAAGACTCCCACTTCTATTTTTTGCAGATTGCCTCTTGCCCTCTCTCTCTCATTTCCCTCTTTTCTCCTTTTTCTCTCTAAACAATCCCAGATTTTGATTGAATTTCTATCGAAATCCGGAAAAAGCCACCAGAATCTTCAAATCTAGCCAAAAAACTCGTCGAAAACTTCAAAGTTTGTCGAAAAATTTCACCGGATTTTGAAAAATTTTCAAAATTTTTTTAAAAAAAAAAGTCCAAAAATTTTTAAAAAAATCTTCTAAAAATCCTATACTGCCTATAAACACTTTTTGCTTCTGTTTCACCTCTCTATTTCTTTTCCCTTTGATCCTTCTCTGATTTTCTTCTTTTTTTTGTTTGAGCCTTTATTTATAGGCATTGATCAGAAACAATTTCTGATCAATTCTTATTCTTTTTTTTTTACTGGGATTCAATCTTTGAATCCCAGTCCAACTCTACCAGCCCCTCTTCCAGAAGGAAACAAAAATTAAAGCTTCAATTTCTGACTAAAAATAATAATAAAATAATAAAAAATAGCAAAAATAATAAAATAATAAAAAAATCAAAATAATAATAATAAATTAAAAATTAAAACTAAAATTGGGTTAGAACTGAGCTAAGCCCAATAGGCTTAAGCTCAGCCCCTGTTGAATCAAGCCTAATAAGCTTGGGCTTGGGCCCGAACAAATTAAGGTGTCTACATCGCCTAACTTATTTTTTGGTGCAACGAGGGGTGGCATGGCTTTTAATGGTTGGCATTTAGGAGATATAGGCCTTTGTTCGACTCTTCATTACTTTTGCCATTAAGGTATCGAGCTTTTTTTTGCCACACTGCATTATGTGATTCCCTTTTTTTTTTTTTTTTGCATTTTAAAGTATGGACCATATACTAGGTTGCAATGTGGGAAGTTGATAGATAAATGTGTCAAAAATAGAATCATTTTACAAAAAAAGAGATGACATCATGGATCGATGATTCTATACTCAGTGTGATTCAAGTTATTGATTTTCTCCTGCCAATTAATCTTATCATTGAGTTAGCCAATATGCTTGGTTTTTTTTTTTTTAGTATTAGTGTTAATGTGACAATATACATTTATTTTTCATAGAACTCTGTTAATGCTTGGGAATTTAGAATTTCGTATCCTTGGCTAGTTTTTAATAAAAAGATAAAAGTGAACTTTCTTATGGGATTTAACAGTTGTCTCTGATTCAATGCTTTTTTTGTTTGTTGGTAGTATCTCATTAGGCATGGTTGTAAGATTCTCTCTTATCTATAATTGTTATTAGATTTTTTTTTTCTTCAAGGTGCATGTTCTCTATCATTTTTTTATTTTTTAAATTTTTTCTAGTTGTAGTTTGATGGAATTATTTGCAGTATATAGTGGTTTAGTGAAATTATGTTCTTGCTCTAACAGGATGGACATTTGAAGATGTTGGCAGGGTATTTGAAAATTTTCATGCAACTTGCTATTGTAGAAAATATTAGAGCTTAAGGAGAGAATTTGTTGAATTGATTCAAAATAAAGTAAGTTAAATTCGGAACAAAACCAATTTTGCTTCAACTAGTGCTATTCTGCTTATTTTGTTTCTGTTGTTTCCTTTATTTCCCATGTAAATTTACTTTATGCCAAAATCTTTGAGCTCCTACCTGAATATAAAAATCTTCCATTCTAGCTAACTTCTATATCTTAACAATTTTAATAATCTCATTTTTGCTAATCAACCATGGTGAATTTGGGTAGTTACTAAATTCCCAAATGGTTTTACATATCATAACAAGTTCATTTTTGCAGTATAGTTGTTGGTTTCTAAGGATCAATGTCACGAAAGATTTGTATTTGGCCGTCAGGAACTTAAACTATAAAAAATACCTGTTATGCCACCACAACTTACTTTAGTTTCAAGGATAGAGAATGGGCTCGAGGTTGGTAATTCTAAAAGTTGGCTCCAAACACTACTTATTAGAGTAAGATATGCTGTGCCAACTTATGAGACTAAGCAATTGAAAAACAATATGAATTTGAATGGCTGGGAAGCGATGTTGTTCATTGGAATAAATGCTACTATGAGGTAAATATTCTCAAACATAACCTTCAGTACATAGTGATTGTTAAACATATATTGAGTTTTATATATGAAGTTTCTTTATATTCCTTAAAAAAGTTTTCTAAATTAGTGCTTTAATCATGGATTGCTTGAAACCGTATCCTTGTTGTTATAATGTATAGATTCGTAGACTTATCACTAGACATAGATTAAAGGAGTCACCACCAATATTTTTTGTTTAGGTGTGATTGGCCACCTGATCGAATCTGTCTTATTTAAAAAGGAGTTCAAGATTGACTTAGGTATCTTCAAATAGTAAATTTTAGTCCACGAAACCAGATTTCAAATTCAGAAGTGCGATTACGTGTGAAAAAAGTTATAACACTCTTACAGTGCCCATCCAAATGATGATACCAGTTTGATTTCAAATTATCCAAGTCTTAAACATAATTATGATTTACCAAAATATTTGATATTGAAAATTAATCTTAAAATTACTCTAATAGTTTGGTAGCAATTTAAAATAATTCTCTCATCTCATAAGTATTCATAGAGATTAGTGTCTCACTTTGAAGAGACTCTATTGTTGGATTCATTTAAATTTTAGTTAAAGATTGGTAAAATCTTTTAATAGTTTGATAAGATTTACTTTGATATATATCTTTCAATAATTTGGTGAGATTTTATTGTAAGATTATTTTTTAGATTAGATATTAAATTTTTCAATAGTTTGGTAGGATTTAATTTAAGATGCAAATCCTTCAATAGTTTGGTAGGATAAAATAAAAAATATTTTATTAACATTTTTTTAATGAAAATTGATTTATGAGATTCTCGAATATTTTGGTAGAATTAAAAAAAATTAAATTCAGAAAAAAACTTTCAATAGTTTTGTAGAATTTATGAATTCTCTTTAAAAACATTTTTTATTATATCTTTTATTGTTATTGTTTAGGGAAAAAAATGAAATTTATATAAATATTTAAAAGAAATTAATAATAATGATAATAAATGAAATTAAAAAATTCAAAATAAAAAAATAAAATGAAATAAAAAAAAGAAAAAATAAAGTAAATAAAAATGTAAATGAAAAATAAAAGGAAAAAATAAAAAGAAAAACTTGCGATCAGGTCGGGTCCAACAAATGGATCATGCGCAGTTCAGCGAGTTCACGCTCGGGTCAGAGTTGTTTAAAGCGCTGTCATTTTTATATCGTATAAAACCAAAATTTTGTTTTTTTTCTCAGAAACTAGCTTATTCCCTTCTCTCTCTAAAAATATTTCTCTGACCTCTCTTTAACCCCCCACTGAAAACTTTAAAGAATCCCAGACTCTAGCCAAAAATCCTAGTTTTTGATGCTATGAAATTCAAAACAGCCGTCGAAAACTTCAAGTTTTTCTAAAAACTAGATGAACCCAAAATCTGGCTACCTTGAATTTCACATGAAAATTCACACCCTTGTTGAAAAATTCATCCTAAATCTAGAAAAACCTAATTTTTTCTAGAAAAACCCAACTTCTTTCAATTTTAAACCAGAAGATCTCAGAACCAATAGAACATTCCAACAGAAATCCTAGAAACCAATAGTAAAGGGAATCAAACCTAAAAACTCAAATAGGTTCTCAAAAAAGAAACCAAACCCAAAAAATTCAGGACTCTAAAACCAAAATCCAAAGAACTTCATGTAATCATCAAAAAAATATTCAGACAACATGAATAGAAAAAAAAGTAACCTAAGATGAATCCAAAGCCCCCTATATGTTGATCAATTCCAATTTATAAAAGGATTTAATTCGCTTTAATTTAGCAAGCATTAATTCACTTTCAAACACCTGTTTGATCCTCTGAGATTAGGTTTTAAAATGATTCTAGTCAATGCCTTGATTTTATTTTCAATTTCATGCAAATAGGATTTCAGGATTGATTTCAAAGATCCTTAATTTCGTTTTTAAGATTTCTGACCCTTTTTTTTAGTAAGTAAAATAATAATAATAATAATAATAATAATAATAATAATAATAATAATAATAATAATAATAATAATAATAATAATAATCATAATAATAATAATAATAATAATAATAATAATAACAATAGTAATAATAATAATAGTAAATACTCGACGATCCCGAAAAGACCTGATTCAAGAAATTGATCGCACCCCAAACAAAAATGGATGTCTATAGCTATCTCTCTTTACACATCTTTATGAAACAAGAATGATGCAAAGATCTAGACAACCGTTATGTTTGAGCCTGAAAACTGAAGTTGAATCGGGATGTGAGAACAGCTAAATTATGTTAAAGTCGAAAACAATCGAGGTGTGTGAAAATACGATGATGAAGATGATTGGGACCGAGCCACTAGTCAAAAAATTAAAATGATCTAGATTGAACAAAACTAGGGATGAGTGACTGGGATCAAATCGTAAGTTAGCAAAATAAAATGATATGGATTGAGCCAAGATTAAAACTGAACAATCGGGATCGAATTGTGAGTTAAAAAATAAAAATGATTTGGACCAAAATTGAAATCGAAATGAGTGATTGAGATTGAATCGCGAGTCAAAAAAATAAAATGATCTGAATCGAGCTGAGATCAAAACAGGTGATTGAAATTAAACTGCAGGTTTAAAAATAAAATGATCTAGATTGAACCAAGATCGAAACGAGTAACTGGGATGAAACCATAAGTCTGAAAATAAAATGATCTGGATTAAGTCGAGATCAAAATGAGTGATCGAGATTAAACCGTAAGTCTAAAAATAAAATAATCTGTTAGAGTCAATATGAAAATGGTAATCAAGATCGAACAACAGGTCTTGAAATAAAATGATCTGGACTGAGTCGAGATTGAAACGAGTGACCGAGATTGAACCATAAATCTCAAAAATAAAATTCAAATTTTTTTAGTCTAAAATCCATAGATTCATAGTTTGAAAAATTAAAGATTTGCAAGGTTCCATGACAAAAATTGAAATATCCCAATACTCCAAGTTTCGTAAAAAAATTTGTAAAAAGTCAAGATTCATAAAGGCTTGCAAGAATTTTAAGTTTTGCTAGAATTTCAGGTTTGCAAAAATTTTTATCATTGTAAAGATTCACAAACTGTATTGAAAAATTTGTATTTACAAGATTTAAACAAATTCACGGATTCACAAAAAAAGTTTCAAAGCTCACCTCCCCGAATTCAAAGGCAAAGATTAAAAAATTTAGAGATTTACATTTAACAATCAAAGATTTTTATTTGAAAAACTTAGAGATTCCCATTGAAAATTTTAAAATTCACCTACAAAAGCTCAAATTTCAAAGATTCTTATCCAAAAATTTTTAAGATTTAGATCCAAAAAGTTCTTTTAAACCAAGGCTCTAAAACTTTAAAAATTTGGAAAATTTTCTTGTCTAAAAATGAAGGATCTTCCTCATTCGAGGAATCAAAAGTAAAATATTTTCTCCAACAAAAATAAATGTCATGCTAATAATACAAATGCCTTCTAAATGTACAAATGCCCCAATCCATATTCTCACTAAATCTTGTAAATGCCAATGTCCTACTATAATTCAAATGTTCTTTACATGATACAAGCGTATGCCCTAACAATGATGCAAATGCAATTATCATAATGTATGTAATGCAAATGTCACTAAATCAATGTCCTAAAATTATAATCATGGTAACAAGATTCTCAAGACTCCATTATTCCTTCTTAGCTTCTCAGTTTTAATAATCTTAGAATAAATTTTGTCAACTAATACATGTCATTCTTCTCATCTGATCATAATTTACAAGTCATGTTAACCAATCTATCACTAAATTCATCATTGGGTCACCTTGTCTATCCCTTTTAAATCATTTTCTCAAGCTTCTTTCACTTTTTTCATTTTAGATTTCTTTCAAAAGAATGAAAAAATCTTTTACGAACATTGTCATTCATTTATTTATCATCATTCAAATTCATGACAAATATGACACATTTTCTTGATTTATTTAGAGGATGTACACTTGGTAAAAAATAAGAAAAATAGGTTTTTATTATTAAAAAAAGGGTATGATCAAGAACAACTCAAAGATAAATGAAAGCAAAATGTTGTGACTGCATAAATGGGATATCAACATCCAGAGTAATTACTATTCAGACAATTTTGAACTCAAACTCTAATCACTTTTCAAAAACACATTTCATCAATATCCCCAATCTTTGAGCCAATCATCATACTCATTCCTGCAATCTTTACATGAAGTTATTTTTTCAAGTTTTCATTTTACTTAAATTATTTTTTTGAGTTTTCAGTTTAAGTCTTCTTTTTTTGTTTATTTTCATTTATTTTTATTTTTTTACGCACCTCTTTCTTATCTTTTCTTCTCATTTCTTTCTCTTTTGATTAATGGTACTTTGATCAAAATTTTAAACAATTTAATGGCAAATATGCCTTATTTCAATTTATGATTCTCTAATTCAAGTATTCATATTCGATCAAAATGGACTTTTGAGGGACGTAATGTAAGCTAAGGTGAAAGGTTATGAAAGAAATGAACAAAACAGGTCCAAATTATTTTTGAAGGGTTATCAAACCAATAATCATTTTTTTTATGTTGAACACATTGGCATTTTACTCCATCAAATTCTCCTTCATTTTTTTCCTCTTTTCTTTTCATCATTTTTCAAGAAAAAATTTAAGCACAATAGGGTTTTGCCTTTGAAATCACTATGGATAAACAGGCTTTTCAAACTTTACCCCTAGTGTGGAGTGATCTTTGGTTAGGGTTCCTCAAAAGAAAAGGATAATTTTACTTTTTTTTTATTGAAGGATAGAAGAAAAATAGTCATTTCTCATTTCGAACATGAATACTCTTAATGAAGAATATTTATTGATCAAGAACAGACTTGTAAATGAACAATTGCACAGATCATGTGTTGTATCACTTTTAAAATTCTTCACTAGATTTATTTTTTTTTATTTAGCAGTTCAAATAAATCAACAATCTCAACTTATCAATCAAATCATTAGGAATAATATTTTCAAAATTGAATCCTAAATTATTGTCATAACTGTTTGAATATTTATTATTCAAAATTAAAAAATGGATATAGTGAAAAGATATGATGGTGATTCACACAAAAGAGGAAATGACATCAGAATGCATCAAATTTATCGCTTTTATTAAAATGATAAAAAATAAGATAATTCAAATACATAAAAGAGATCCAAATTCTCAAAAAATCTTAAGATGATAAATAGTTTCAATTAAATTTTTTAAAATCATGGCCCAGGTGATTGGATAAAGAGTATTTATTGTTATTCAATTTTTTCGATTTGTTAAAGCTTATCGAGCCTGTTTGGATTAAACTTTGCACCTTGTGCATGAAAGTAAAGCATGTTTCTATGGAGTGACTCATATTCCTATTATGGTAGTCACATATGGTATTAATATTGTACAATTTGAGAGATAGTAGTTTTAATAGTTCTAAAAAGACTGGAGATGCTAGGTCATTCTTGACCAATTCTGAAAATAGCTTAGTATAGGTGATGGGATAGGATCAATATGAGCTTTCTCTTGATTGCCCCTAGATATTTTTAAACTACTTGTTTGATTGTAATGCCTTGAAACTGGTGTACTAACAAAATTAGGCCTATATGCGGATGCTTAAAAAGTTGATTGATAGGGACTTTAAGCGATATTATTCATAACTGGGTAATGAGGCTGGTAAAAGAGTTGTGCAATATTATTAGTTGCTAGGTAGTAAATAAGATGAGTATATGATGGATATAAAGCATAACTTCTGGATTACTGCCCTTCAAAACTCACCACTTAGGCTTCATATTATTCTTTCTTAGGCATCCCACCTTTTTTAGCACTATCAACTTTTTTTTCATCCAGCTTGCCACTCTTGATGACATTTTTAGTAATCTCTCATGAGATCACTATGTCAGCAAAGTTTTTTGTTACGTTTTCTATTATTTTTTCATAATAAGATACTTTTAAAGTGCTAATGAACAACACAATCGTTTATTTCTCAATCATAAGATGTTGAACTTAAGCAGTCATATCCCTCTATTGTTAAGTATATTCTTTGAATAACTTTGTTACTTTTTTTTTCATACTTTGTAAATAAAGGCGATCATGGATCAAGTTTATGATATGATGGTATTTATTAATAAAAGAGTAGGTCAAGTCTTTTTATGTTAGAATATAGGTCCTATCCAATTAGACATACCATCTTACAATAGACTAGTAAAGTTGTTTTGAAACACATGCATGAATAGCTTTTTGTCACTAGCGTAAGCAGTCATTTTTCAAAAATATATAGTGACATGCATGATCGGGTACTTAATGCCATTGTACTTTTCAAACTCAAAGACTTTGAACTTTAGCGAGATTATAACATTTGAGACTAAGTAGAGGTCGACTGTATCTATGGAGCCATAAAAGTTTATACCTTCAACTACTTGTAGTCTCTTTTCTAACAAGTTCATCTTATGTTTAAACCTTGAGTCTTTTAAATTTTTAAACACCTTCAATTTTAACTTCTCATTCTTCTTGAGGTCATTTGAGTTAGGGACTAAGACTAGCTCTACTGCCTTTTCAGTAAAGATAAGATTAGTAAAACTTTGAAATTACCTATGAATTAAGGCAGATGGCATTCCCATGTAAGTGCACCCTGTAGGGAATGTAAACTGCTATGGTGATGTGCCTTGAGTGGATTGGGCCTGATATGGGTTGTAGCCAGAGGGATACAGAAGGTTAATAACATCCTCTAATGAATTGTCTTTAGGTCTAGCCTTTTCTTCTATAGTCTTCTCTTTGTTCAGCTTGCTTAACTCTTTTAAAATTTTGCTCAACTTTTTTTTAAGCTCTTCTTGGGCCTTTTTCAACTTCTTAATATGGATTACATTGTCTTGTTCCATTCTTGTAGCTTGAGTTTGAGTATTGTACTTGTGGTAAGTTAGTCGAGCTATCTTTAAACCTTAATTTCTTACTATGTATAAATTTAAAATGATATTTATGAAACCATTAGATTATGCATGAGAATGAATGCAAAAATAAAATGCATGAATGCAACGAGGAGAATTTACCATGTAATAATTGTTATTAAAGAAAATCTTTATTGAATTAGAAGTCATTTTTAACTAAATCCAACATTACATTTATGAAAAGTTTAGAATTTATTGAGGAAAAAATTCATAAATTGTTGATATTAGCTTTGCACTTCATTAAGAAAATCTATCAATTCTTAACCATGTGCTCCCACTGGTGGCACCCTTGCCTTTCATTTTTCAATCTTTTATACCATATCCTTGGTTTTGTAAATAGTCACAATGATTCGATCAAGCAGAGACTCCAATTAGTTATGTTTTCTCACATATGCATCCTTCATTTGCTCATATTCTTTGGTTACAATCCCCATTTATGCTCTAATTTTCACCACCACTCTATTCAACATTTGGAAATGCCTTTGTGCTTCAAAAAGCATTTCATCCTTTTCTTGTAGCTTTACTTACAACTATCTATTTTCTTTCAAAAGTTGGGCCAGTTATCAATTAGTGGATGACCGTGTTGTATTAAAGTCAGTGAATAAACTCTTAAATTCATCATTTTCTTGTTCAAGTATTTGAACTTCCTTTTTTAGCCTTTTGTTTGCAAGCTTCAACTCTTTAGACTCCCTTTTCAGGTCAATAGAGGACTTTGCTAGGCTTTTCATGAATGTAACTAAGACATTCCTTGTTCAAATTATTTTATGACAAATTATGATAAATCTAATTATGTGAATGCATAGTAAAAGAAAATGGTTAGTAGGCACAAAAAATAATATATAAATACAAAGACTAACATATAGGGTTAGTATGTAAAAAAAAACATATATATAAAAAAGACAATACATAAGCTTACAAATAAAATAAACATCCAATCATGTGTCGTATTTAGGATTTTCTAACATAAGAAAAAACATGACTCTAGCTTAGGTTCAGACCCTTAGGATTTATTTATATTCAAAGGTTTGATAGTCTAAGGGTTTTTAAATTATTTCTTACATCATTGTCTATTACAGACTAGTAAGGCACCCTAATCCTTACTCATTATAAGGTACAAGTAAAAATGGTTCAATTTAAGTAAGAGTATGTTACTAGCCCATGTGGAGACATAAAATCTCACGAAGATGTAGGTACTTTACTTTCTCCTAAAGTATAGAACTCAGGTGTGAAGCTCGTGTTATACATATGCAAATAAATGACAGATATATAAAAATGAATAAATAAATAGCTAAATAAGATATAATCAAGGAAAAAAAAAAAAGAAAAAAATATCAAATTTATTAGGTTAGGCTTGGATAACAAGAAATCATTTGCTGGCCTGATTCTTGATGTCTCTAGTAGAGTCGTCAAACTGTTATAATGTATAGATCTATTGACTTATAGCTAAACATAGATTAAAAGAGTCACCACCAATCTTTATTATTTAGGTATGATTGGTTACTTAATTGAATCTGTCCTATTTAAAGAGGAGTCTCAAGATTGATTTAGGTATATTTAAATAGTAGATTTAGTCTACGAAACTAGATTTTAGATTTGAGAGTGCGGTTACGCGTGACAAAAGTTATAGCACCTTTACAGCACCTATCCAAATGATGGTAGCAGTTTGATTTTAAATTATCCAAGCCTTAACCATATTTATGATTTATCAAAATATTTAATATTAAAAATTAATCTTAAAATTACTCCAATATATTGGTAGCAATTTAAGATAATTCTTTCACATCATGAGTATTCATAAAGACTAGTGTCCCATCATGAAGAGGCTTAATCGTCGGATTCATTTAAATTTTAGTTAAAGAAATAATCGATAAAATTTTTTAATAGTTTGGTAAGATTTACTTTGATGCAAATCTCCCAATAGTTTCGTAAGATTTTATTATAAGATTTTTTTTTAGAAAATATATTAAATCTTTCAATAATTTAGTAAGATTTAATTTAAAATACAAATCCTCAAATAGTTTGTTATGATAAAATATTAAATATTTTATTAACACTTTTTTTAATGAAAATTGATTTATAAAATTCTTCAATAATTTGGTAGAATTCATAAAAAAAATTAAATTCATGAAGAAATATCTAATAGTTTGATAAAATTCATGAATTCTCTTTAGAAACATTTTTTATTATATCTTTTTATTATTATTATTTAGGAAAAACATGAAATTTATATAAATATTTAAAAGAAAACAATAATAATGATAATAAATGAAATTAGAAAAATAAAATAGAAGTAAAAATAAAAAAATAAAATGAAATAGAAAATAAGAAAAAATAAAATAAATATAAATATAAATGAAAAAAAAAAAGAAAAACCTACGATCAGGTCGGGTCTAACACATGGGTCAATGGGTTTATGCACTAGTCAAGGTTATTTAAAATGCTGTAGTGTTGATATCGTATAAAAACCAAAATTTTGCTTATTTCTTCTAAAGCCATTATATTATTCTCTCTTTTTAAAAATATTTCTCTGACCTCTGTTTAAACCCCAACCGAAAATTTTAAAGTGTCACAGATTCCAACCAAAAATCTCAATTTTCGGTGCCGTGAAATTCAAACGGCAAGTTTTTTCAGAAACCAGATGAACCCAGAATCTGACCGCCATGAATCTCAATTAAAAGTTCAAACCTCTATCGAAAAATTTATCCTAAACTCAGAAAACCTAATTTTTTCCAGAAAAACCCAATTTATTTCAAATTTAAACCAAAAGATCTCAGAACCGATAAAATATTCTAACAAAAATCCCAGAAAGCCAACAGAAAAAGGAATCAAACCTAGAAACTCAAATTGAATTCCTAGAAAACAAATCAAACCCAAAAAAACCAAGACTACAAAACCAAAATCCAAAGAACTTTCTGTAATCATCAAAAAAATATTCAGACAACATGAATCCAAAAGAAAGTAACTTAGGACAAATCCAAAACCCCCTATGTGTTGATCGATTCCAGTTTATAAAGGGATTTAATTCCCTTTAATTTAGTAAGCATTAATTCACTCTCAATCACCAATTTGATCCTCTAATATTAGGTTTTAAAAATGATTTTGTTCAATGCCTTGATTTTATTTCCAATTTCATGCAAACAGGATTTCAGGATTGATTTCAAAGATCCCTAATTTCATTCTTAAGATTTCTAACCCTTTTTTTAATAAGTAATAATAATAATAATAATAATAATAATAATAATAACAACAACAACAACAACAATAATAACAACAATAATAACAACAACAACAATAATAATAATAATAGAAAATACTCGACGATCTTGAAAAAACTCGAATCAAGAAATTGATCGCATTCTGAACAAAAATAAGTGTATACAATTATTAATAGAAATGCTTGACTAATCTAACTATGACTGATGTGCAATGCCCGTTACTGATTTAGGTATAGTCAAACACTTTAGGAGCTATCAAATTCTTAGGAGATAGTTGGTAAATGAATGTTGCTATAACAAGGGAACATAAAGATATAGTAGTTGTGTGTGATAGCTTAACAATTTGCCATAACACTTTCCTGACTAGGCTTTTGCGCGATATCCACTATTTTGCTAAGGTGAAACATGTTAAACTCGGTGCTTCTAGAGGATCTAGACTTGGCATGGATCTGATGCTACCATCCATTAGTTAATATGACGTGAACAAGTTAAGTACCAAGCTTTAAATTTCTTTTAGGTGATGATTATTTGGGAGTTCAATATATAGAATAGATGCTTGGATTCATTTTTATCTTAGCATTAGTTTTTGCAATAATCTATGTACAAGTTATCATTTTTGTAAACAAAAAAATTGCAATCCTTGATTTAAGTCTCACTTCAATGTTGTATTTTTTAAATCTATCATACATTGAGATTATATTTGATACATAAGACTATGATAAAATCTGATAAGAATAGGATTAAATTAAATAATATCATCATATCTTATGTTTTATGCATGCAAGAATTAAGATAAAATAATTTGTTTATTAGTCAAAATTATTCTTCTTAAAAATTTATACAATTTAAATTATTGATATAATTTTTAAGGGTATAATAAGACATATAAATTTAATCTCATGATTAAAAATAATTCTTTCCACTTTGGTAAGATTAAATTATCCTAGACTAAGAGGATAATAATCATCATTCTAATCTTATCTCTTTCAATTAGATACAAATCAAACATAATATATAATAATTATCATAATATCCTATCAATTATTCTATGCACCAAACATGACTTGATTATATTAGATACTTTTATAGGTAGCAAATCACTTTTAGAAATAGAATCTTGCATCCAAAATTAAAGTATGATACTCTATAACTTATATTGCTAGGTTAATGAATCTTTATTATATTATGTCTTTCATGAAAAAGTTTAATTTGTAAAGTTTTCTAACATAAGCATGGAAAATAGCAAAACTATTATATTTTCTTAAAAAAAATTGTTGTTTTTTTTTTTAAAATTTGTACCATTATTCTAAAAGATTAAACCCATAAGACTTTGACTTTGTTGTATCTATAAATACAACATTTTTCAATAGATTGCAATGTATTGGAATTCCTCAAATGGAGTTTCTCAAAGTAAGTTTGGTGTCAGAGATTGATAGGTTATCTTTGGTAATTGCATTCATTACTTAATCTATTGCAATTTTTTTCCAAGCAAGGATGAAAGAGTTCATCTTGAAGGTATTTTAGAAATTTGATTTTGATTTCCTTTTTAATTGTTTTGCAAGTTGATATCTTACATTAGTTGATGATAAGGGCGAAAGTAAGAATTAGGTAAAGAGGTTGCTAAATACTAGTTTTAAACGAAAAGAAAGGTCAAAGTAATATTTTAGTGGGTTCAGACACTATAGCATAAGAGAGATGAAAATTTTTTGAGGGGACTGTGGCCCTTGCCTGCCTCCCTAACTTTGCTCCTAGTTCATGATGATATTGATCGTTGTTGAATCTTTATTATTGATATTTGCATGTTAAATTTCTCTTAGACACATGAACATTGTTTATCTTATATTGTTTAGACAAAGAACATTCAAAGTTATATTTATTTTAAGAGTCATATATATTAGATAAAAAAATGCCAATCAACATTATTTGTTTTGTTTATTTGAATATATTAAATACCTTTTAAAATATTATTATTTCTATTTTAGTGACATAATGCTAAAATGCATTCTAATAAATTTTAATTATTACTTATTTGAAGTAATATTTATATTTAAAAAATAATTTCACATTTTGATTTGCTTATATTTGTATTATAAAAATATCTTTTCGTTTAAAAAAAATCCTTATTTCTTTTATTTGAAAAAAGTGGACATTTGATTTGACTAAAAAAAATCCTTATGCAGACTTTAATAGAAAATGTAAAAAGAGAGACATAGGAGGACATATTGATAATTATAAAGCAGGACAATAGTGACAGGATAATAGTGACATATTTATTTGACATAGTTGCTCTTTTCGTGATTTCCAAAAAATTCAAGGGCTCCTATCGAATAAACCCCAACGATACGACAAACCCTAGCAATCAAAAGAAAATCAATCTTTTTGTCTCATAGAATTTTAGCGGACTCTACTGTCCTGTATATAAGCTCACTACGTACAAACATACTTTCCAAACATACAGTCGAACCTTAGTCAGTCATGGCTCTTCCTCTTGGCAAGTTAACTATCCTCGTGGGTGCAGGTCCGTGCAATCGTCGTTCTCCTCCCAATTTTCGTTTTTAACTTAAGAATCAGTTATCGTTTAGATTTTTGAGAGTTCGTTACGAGCCTGCCGTGATTTTGTCCTTAATCCATGGTTTACTGGAACTAAATTTAGGGTTTTAGATAAACCCTGGATTTGGGTAGGGTTTAGTCGTTGGGATTTATGCTGTTTAGTACTGATTGATTGTGGAATTCGTAGGGAATGTGTGCTAGTTTTGGTGCTATGTTGTTAATTGATTAGGATTTTAGAGGAGTTTAGGTTGAGGTGTTTTAGCTGGCGCCTGACAATACTACAGGTTTAGTGCCTTGTTAGATAGTGAATTGGGGACCAGGTTCATAGCTGAGGTAATGGGATTGTAACTGCAATACAAAGATGGACTCTTGTTTATGTTAGCTGTAGATGATCCACTTGACAGAAATTGTTAGAAACACAATGGATCACTGTAAATTAAACAGGCTAGTGGGATGGTGTGATATTCAATGGAATTGTAAGCGTGTGTTCAGTACAATATCAACCTAGAATGCCTATACATTATAACAATGACTTTGTTATCCTATTGTGAAGCACCTTTTCTGACAATGGAAAATGATCCTATCTACTTGTTATGATATGGGATGGTAAGCTCATGGGCTTGGTCTTTACTTCACCATTGAGAAAAAGATAGAAGGCTTCTATTGCCAAGTTTAACTTAGACAGAGCTTGCTTTTTTTCGGGTTCTAAATTGGATGAATTGATTAGATAGAATCATTGAATTGATAATTATGTTCAAACATAGTGCGTTCATATTTGAACTTATTATTTTAATGTTTATTCCCCTTTAGAGGAGTAATGCGGCTACCAATTTGGCTATGCCTCAGCGATTTCAAAAGTCCTTTTCTAATTACATTAGCTATTGTTTGTCTTTTAGGTATTGTTGGATCGGTTCTTGCAAAAGAAGGGCACATGTCAAGTGTTTCTGATTTTGTTTCTGGTGCTTTCAAGGTATTTTCCCACTTTTCTGGGCCATGACTTAAAACTAAAGACAGTTTTTTGTGTTACTTAAAATATTTGAATTTGAGATGATGGTGTATTTACCGTCTTGCTAACTTAGTAATAATTTGTCTCCTGCTGCAGTTTGCTTTTCGGCAACTTAAACTTAATGATTCTACTCCATCAGTAAACAAGCCGCGCAATGACTATTTGATGGCTCAGGTTTGTATTTGACCTTCTATGTCCATTATGAGCGCAGAATAAAAATCTAATTATCTGGTATATTGGCAATTGTTTCTAATATTTGGAACTATTTCTGCTTGTTTGATTGTTATGGTTGAAACTTGAAATTCCAATTGAAAAATGATGAAAATGAATTTTATGAAGTTCTCTCTTCTTGTTTTTCTTTTATGGATAGACCCTTGGCTAAATAATTGATGATTGAAAAGCCATTTGTGATCTCCAGGTGTTGTTGATGATTGTAAATAATAATTTTACCTCTTTTTTTTAGTGATGACAGTAGGTTGCATTTGCTTGAGGATTAATTTCTTATGACATTTTAATATAGTGGTAACAAAGGAGTGGGTGGCTTCATGGCAATGTTATTAGACTATAAATTTTTATATTCATTTAAATCCTGGCAGATTAAGTTTGTGTGCATTATTGATTATCCCATGTATTTTCGTGTTTTTCCTAATTTCTTGAGCAATATTGTTAATGTTAAGCATTCATGAACCTTTTGTTATTAATTCTGTGTGCTTATTGTTTCAGTGATGATGGCTCCCTATTACCAAGATACTTGCTTTTGTATTTAAATTTGTATAATTATATTTTGTTTTAACTTGTTTACTTTTACAGGTTAACAGCCTAAGGCAGGAACTGCAAGTCTTGGCAGCAAACAGACCAATTACGATTGTAACTGGACGTGGAGCAGGTTATGATTGTTTCCATTCTTTGACATCTGAAGGGAAAATATTGAAGCCGTTCATCTTACACTAAATGGCACACATTCTAACTATAATTTTTGACAAAATTATGCCAAAATTATTTTCTCGTCATCCTTTTATACAATGCACAACTGTTATGGATCCATATAAATGAGCACCTAATGAGGATCCCTTTTCTTAATTAGCTGCTGAAACCTTTTGTTTAATACTGTTTTTTTACTATTCTTAATTTTTTTGGAGACATGATAACTTCCAATGTAGATTAATTAAATTCAACTCTATCCAGTTCCTGAGCATTATTTTGGGGAATGTTTCTGCCACATGCAGGTACCAGTAAATACAGCATAATCATTGTTGTTGTAGTAATTGGATATGGCTATGTTTGGTGGAAGGTAATGACTTTTTATTCCATTGAGTGTATTAATATGTGTAGGTTATACATGGAGCAACTAATAAGATGGTTGAATTCTCTGATAATTGAGCCATATGAAAATTTCTGGCACTATTTGCATTTTTTCTATGGCCATGGTAGAT
Organism: Durio zibethinus; assembly: GCF_047325235.1. Classification (NCBI taxonomy): domain Eukaryota; kingdom Viridiplantae; phylum Streptophyta; class Magnoliopsida; order Malvales; family Malvaceae; genus Durio; species Durio zibethinus. The sequence continues at coordinate 4,025,532 of NC_143166.1, forward strand.
AGTTTTGCCAATTTCAAGATGGCCATTACTTTGCTTGCTTGTTCTTCTGCCATCTAAGGTACAATCCTGTTTTATGCTTTCAATTGGCTTGTTCTCATTCTTTTTATACACCTATAGAGATCATTGATTTTTCTCAAATGAAGAATTTGTTAAGAGTTAAGACTGATGAGCAATTGGTTTTTCACATAGACATAGTATGGATCCTGCTACAACTTAAGCCTTGGATATTTGAGCAGTTGGTGAGAAATTTGTTAAGAGTGATGGATGACCAAACTAGCAATTGAAGCTGATGAACTGATGGTTATTCGTTAACAGTGAAGTTTTGCACCATAAGACTGTAAAATGTTTTCTAGAAAAGTATTGGAAGTGCTTGGTAGATAAATATTTAAACACATGGTTTAGAATTTTAATTTCCTGTTATTTCAGTTTAGTGATTAGTAAATCATAATTATATATATGTATATTTTAAAAGACCAAAGCTGGAATTGCTGCTGTATGCCATTCTTACTGTATATATATATTTTTGCTTCAGAAATGTTTCTTTACTCTTAGCTAGAGTATTAATGTTATATTCCTCAAATGGTTTTAGGGTTGGAGGCTTCCTGATATGATGTTTGCAACGAGGCGTAGTTTATCTGATGCACGTGATGCCATAGCCAAGCAGCTTGAGAGTGTTTACTCGTCAATCTCGGCAAGTCTTTCTCTTATAGTCATAACTTTTTCTTGTTTAAATATGTTCATTAATTTTATATGATATGATACACTGCCTAAATCCCTGAATAGCCACACTACATGAAAGTTTCATGTAATGAGTTACATGTTTACGAGTTCCATAATTCATGTCAGTTTTTTTTCCTAGTAAATTGACTGAATTCTGCTCTGCACCTCTTCATTTTTAATTTTTCTTGTTCCTTTCTAGGCAACCAGACAACATCTATCCTCAAGAATTGAGGGTGTGGATAATCACCTGAATGAAATTGCAGATATTACTGCTATTACTCAAGATGAGGTGAGATATAAGATTGTAGTAGTTGCTTAAGTTTCTTATATAGGAGGTTTCATTGTTATTCACTGAAAATTGATTGAGTTGTATAGGTTTCTCTGCTACAAGATAAATCAAAGATGCTCAACAGCAATGTTCAATCTGTTTGTTATGTAGTTCAAACTCTGGTAAGCATTTTTAATTATTGATTTTTCTATAATTTGCTGCAATGTGGTTATGTTTATACTTTCTGGATGTGAATCTAAGATTAACTTCTCTCTCTCTCTCTCTCTCTCTCTCTCTCTCTCTCTCTCTCTCCCTCTCTCTCTCTCTGTGTTTGGGGGTGTTGTTCAGGAAAGTAAGATTAACAGAATAGAAGGGAAGCAGGTAATTCTTATATTAACAACAAAAAGATACAGTGCGATATTAACGTGGTTTCTTTTATTGCTTTTGTTAATTTGTATGGTTTTCTGTCATCTTCATAGGACATGACAAATGAAGGAGTAAAATTGTTGTGTGATTATGCCCAGACCATGGAACAGAATAGATCCACTGATCGTATTCAGGTTTGTTTACTTCAGGTTAAATATCTGATCTGCAATGAACTACATGTTTCCCATCTTATTTCTCTCTTTCTTTCATTAGTATCTATTTGTCAATATTTCACTATTCTTTTCAATTGATTGCGGTGCTTAAACACAAAGCCAAACCTTGAGAACAGATGATTATTCTACTTTTGGATTACTGTTGGTCAGAATCATTGTTCTACTGTTGTGTTTTTAGTGTCACATAATCTAGACGTTTGCTTTCAACTTGTTTCCTATTCTCATGTTTCATCATGCTGATTATTATTTCAATCTTGCAGGCTTCACCAGCTAGTCCCTCCATGCCGGCTCTTGAATCCCCATTGGAAACACCATCAAGGGTCAGATTCTTTTTCTCTTTAATGCATGGTCTGATGAATGATTACTTGTTCAGAAATTAAGTAATGAAACTCTTGGATTATGTGGAACATGCATTTTAAGGGTAGAATTTTGAGATTTATGCCTTTTGACCTTTTAAAGTTTTTCTATTATCTAGGCTTTGTTTACTAAATGCTTTTTGCCTTTTGTTTTCTGCTTTTTGCTACTTGTCCTTGATTTTCTATTCTTTTCAAATTTTCCTGTTTCCATTATATTCATTTCTTTGCGAAAGTGTTAATGTCATGAATGACTCTTAAACTATAGTGAAATGTTCAATGTGATCCTTGAATTTTAAAAGTCTCAAATGTAGTACTTGAACTATGAATCTATTAACTAATGTTATACTTGGAGGGTTATTTGTTAGCCACGTATCTTCATTTGAAGCTAGCCTTGTTAGAGGTGAGTACCATATTAGTTAACAGATTTATAGTTCATGTATCACATTAGAAATTTTTAAAGTTCAGATACCACATTGAACATTTTACTATAATTTAGGGGTCATTCATGACATTAATCCTTTACGAAAAATAACAAAAGCAATAGCATCTACGTAATGGACTCTTAGTTTGTTTCAATTCGTTCAACCAAATGTGGGTCAGTCAATTTCAGGCTTGTGACTGAGAAATCAGACATGGACATTTGATATTGGATGCAATGCATTGCTTGTTTGCCCTGTCCAATTTATTTGAATGATGTTAAAATTCAGTTTGTGCTGAAGCTAATAACCAAGTGGTTGAAACAGCCTGTAATGTTTTTTAACAAGTCTTTTCTTTGTGTTTAAGCAGACTGCGTCATTGCCTCCTATTTTACTAGTAGAATCGACGTCTCCTTCTGATTCCAATGGAACTCCTAAGGTTAGTTGACTTTACAAAGTCCTGAATTAGAATTAAAGGAACAGAAAATTACCGAAGTAGTTCTGGAAACAACATAATGAAAAAAATTCATTTTATCAATCCTAATGCTTGGTCTAAAACAAAATTTCTCCCCTCGAGTAAAAATCCCTTCTCTCTGATTTAATTTCTGGCAGGTTAAGAGATCTCCAAGAAATGCTGTCTCTGACTCAGGCCTTAAGGTTAACCTTTTTGTTTCCTCTCTCTATCTCTCTTTCTAACAATTGCTTTCTCCTGTTATTTTTTCAAATGAATCCTTTTGGTTTCAATGGTTACATATCTGGTTTCAGGAAGTTGGTGAATCAAGTAGCCATGATGTTGCCAATGGGAATCGAACTTCAGAAGACAAAACTAATGGGTCTTCGGGTTCTGGTTTCTTTGGGATGATGTTTTCACGTGGGAACGGTTCTTTCCTCACAAGAACTCGCAGTGCGACAAACGCTGTGCTACAACAGATGGGATCAAGTAGACAACAACCATGAACCGTGACAATCTTACATTTAAAAAATAGTACTTAAATTTCTGCTTGATCATAATTTTATGTTGGGTGAGATGGCATTTCCAGGTCTCATGGGTGTCTTAGACTCTTAGTCCCTCCAATACAAAGATTATAGGGTAGTGCCCAAGCCAGAAGTTAAAATTGGAGTGGGTGCTGAATTTTGCAGAGGTGATATTTGTGTGATAAAGGGGTAATATCATTCTTGTTAGGTGGTAAAATGCTGGTTGGGAAGTTCTTTTTCGTTTATCTTCTTAGGTAATGCAGGCACCTTCACCTAATTTTTCAAAATTTTAGGGGAGCATTGGTTCCCGATTACGATGTATAAGTTGTTAGTAGTTTAATAATTCATCCTAAAAACATTTTTACCTTTTTTCTTATTTTATAAATTGTTTAACAATATATATATATATATATATTTATGATTATCTTTTGAAGATAAGCATATCTTGAAGTTAGTCCCATTTATCATTGAGGTTGGAAATGGCTTTTGGCTAAAAAATTTGTTTTCATCACAACCTTAATGCTAATTGGGGAAATTTTTGGTGGTTTGTGGTCAAAAGTTTGGTTTGTATTACGTATGTTTACCCTCTAAACACACTTTTGGAAAGCAATATTACTTTTATCGCTATAATTCTAAAATTTATTATATATTTTTTAAATATTTATTTTAATACATTAATAGCATTTTTTACTTTAAATATTAAAAATTTTTAAATAGTATTTTTTCATTACACTTTTAAAATCAATTTTACAATATTTTTCAAACCAGCATGTTAACTTTGGTAATTTTATATAAAACGTATTATTATAAACAAACAATAGAATCTTTTAAGCTTTAGCTTTGTTAACTGTAATAAAATTATAGATTAATATTATGTATAATTTTTAAATTGTAATAAAATAATTAATGTGATATTTAAATTTTAAAATTTTTAATTTAATAATTGAATTATAAGTTTTTAGTTAATTTAATATATATAATTATTTATGTATTATACATCGTTATTTAAAACTAATCACATTAAAGATAAATATAATATTTTAATATAAATATTTTATTAATTAATAAATTTATAATTTAAATATTATATTAAAAATTTTTAAATTTAAATATTAAATTAAATATTTTATTATAATTCAACACCATTCATTATCATTAAATATTTTAATATAAATATTTTATTAATTAATAAATTTATAATTTAAATATTATATTAAAAATTTTTAAATTTAAATATTAAATTAAATATTTTATTATAATTCAAAACCATTCATTATCATTAATGATTAATCCTAAAATTATATAACCGATCGACGCCTTATATAACCGAGTTGGAAGCAAATCATCAGTAAAGCTCAGGGGGACGTTTCCCGCCAATTTCCATATGCTTTCAGCCTTTTGGCGCGCTTTTCCCATCTACCTACAAAGGAAAGAAAAAAACGCCGTTTATAGGTTCAGTAATCGGAATTGCACTTAGAAAGAAAGAAAGAAAGAAAAGGAAAATGGAAGTAGTTCGATCTGATAGGAAATCGAGTTCCAACGACGTCGTCGTTTCGACTCTTCCTCTCTACCGATCTGCTCCTCCCCTCGAAGTCCGTCTCGAAGATTTCGAGCTCTTCGCCATGGATCGTCTCCGAGGTACCCTATTTTCCTCTGATATTAATTCTAAACCTTTAATTTTTCAAAAAAAAAAAAAACCCTTATGAACAGTTTGGGGCTTCTTTTTTGAATTTTTTTGACTTACTGATTTGTTACCGACGAAACGCTACTAAAGAAGTGGAATATAAAGTATCAGATTTCGGTTTCCTGATGGTTTTGTAACGTTCGATTTCTCTGGGATTGAGAACTTCACAGATTAGGGTTTTGAGCACAATTTTAGTTATTTCTGTTAGGAGCTTCTCAAAATATACTTAAATTGCATGATTAAAATTTAAAAATTTAGCTCTATGAAAATCTCATATTCTTGATTTTGTACTATCTGATTCTTTTAATTGCTCGATGCAGTTCTAAAAGGTATCTCCGATGGATTATCCCGTGGGAAGAAACCTGAAGAAATGGAAAATTTGGTAAAACTATTGACTTTGTGTTTACTTTTTTTTTTTTGGTAACAATTTAATTGTTTTCACTCTCCAATTTCACTTACTGGATTTGCTCAGGCAATGGATCTTTGGAAAGCAAATATGAGACATCTGGAGGCAACCGAGGGTGTGAACAAGGATATCATATCACACTTTGTTCTTCGTCTTGTGTATTGTAGAACGTAAGATGGTGATATTCTTGATGTTATTTATCTTTTGTTCTTTTTTAATTGATTAACAACAATAATCATCATTATTGTTGTTTTTGTTGCTATGGTTAGAGAGGAGTTAAGAAAATGGTTTTTGTCCATGGAGACTGCTCTCTTTCGCTACCGTTTTCATTCTAAAAGCTCTGAGGCACAGGTAGCACATGTTCATTCTTTTTTGGTGTGATTCCAACAAGGTGTCTGGTTTTATGGTTTATTAAGCTAAGGCTGATTGCTTTTATGCTGATGTTATAGAGGGTGTTGATGTCTGAGTTTAAGCTTCCGTACAAGCCTGTCAGCAATGCAGAATTTGAGGTAATCATGCTCCACTATTTTCTAAGTCCTTCGAGCTATTTGTTTTTAGCAAGATTCAATTGCATGAACCTTATTATGATAGCACACATGGTGCCTTTAAGTCTCTAAATTTCGAATTTCCTAGTAACTGGAGCTATTTTGTTTCTTCACAGAGTGTAAAGGATAAATTAGGCCAAGTTGCACGCTCTATGGGTCAGACTTTACCTGCTGGTATGAGATTATTGTCTGGCTTTGTTGGCCATTTTCCACATGGGAGGCATAAGTTTCTGTCTTGTTACATTCATTCTCTTGCATTGAGTCATTCTGCTATGTATATGACATTTAAATTTGGACCATGTTAATTTCCACCTCTCTATAATGTATATGCTTTAGTTTCTGCTGGCTACTATGCTAGAATTATAGTTTTCTTGTCATGATTTTTGTGGACAATATACTGTGAAACAAGGATATAAGAAAGAATTCTCCGGAAACTGTAAACAGGGTTCCATGGAGAAAGAATTGGGGTAGGTAGATTAGGCAATAGTCAAAAAATGAAGCTCATTATAAAGTTGTCAATTTGAGAAATTAACATATTAGTAATATTTTCTGGCATTATGTGTTGGAATCTAAAGATCTTGTTGATTGAATCTCTACTGATTCAACCAACATTGAATAGGCTGCTGGTTTTATTTACAGCGGCTTGTTGATTGAATCTCTACTGATTCAACCAACATTGAATAGGCTGCTGGTTTTGTTTACAGCGGGCTTAACATCTATCATTGAATGTGGTGGCTATAAAAGTTTTTCATGCCATTAAGGGTTAACTCTAGGAAAGCTGTCATATGGCTGCTATATTTTTCAGTTACAGTCAGGCTTCACCAAGATGCTTGAAAACTAACGCCTAACAGCATCAACAAGTTTTACTGTTATGAAATTGTTTATATGTCTTCTTTATTTTCAAATATTCGGAATCCTTCACCTGTGAGGTTCAATTTGAAGCATAACCATTCATATCCTTGATTGAACTTATCATTTTTTATATTCTGGACTATTGTGCTGGGGTTATATCAATTAGTTTGGTTTTAGAATGAAATGTTGAGGCTGACAAAGGGTATACATGACTGATTCTGTTTCATTTTTTCTTCAGAATGTCAATTGATATGCTTTTCTAAGTCATAAAACTATAATTATCTTTAAAATAAAACTTTTTTAATGCTTTGTCTATATTGTGATTGGATTCCTTTTCTTTTGTTCTCTTCTTTTTACAGCTGATGCAATATTCTACAAGGTACAATTGTGTTTTCTTGATTCTTCTCTTACATTTCAAACGAATGCAGTTGTAGCTTACCCTTGTGAAGAAGAAATTTTCGGGAAGTGATCGCCTGTAGCCATGTGCTGACCAGTGTTAAATGTACTATCATTCTTGGTTGGTGATGTGTGGTTCAGATAGAATACATATGGTCTCATAGTCAGTCTTCTTAGGTCCAGTGTTAGTCCTTGGATAAAAATCTGATATAGTTGCTAGGTTTACCTGACTCACTTGTGCGTGTTTTCCCCTATGAAGGTGCCCTTTGAAGAAGTTCCAGAACTTGTAGCTGGTCGTCGGGTGTTTATACATAAAGGACATGCATATGTTGCTATGAATCAGGTAGTCTTTATAACTTCCTACTAATCTTTGAATCTTACCTAAAAAAATATTGAATATAATCAACATGAATTAACTTTTATACTTGCCATCTGTCCCTTCTTCTGTTTAATCTTTTCAGGTGGTTTCTCTTGTTGTGACACAATTTCGAAGTAATCTATCAAAGGCACTCATTTTAACAAACAGGTTTCTTCTTTGTCTGTTAAGGGCTCCAGAAACTTGCCTTGCATATTTTATTTTTGAACATTGGCAGCCTTTGTCAAGCAATGAATATGTCTGATATACATTAAGACTAGTGTGTCAACTTGATTTATAAGATCTGCATATATCCCAAATTTCATTGGCTGAATTGCATATCATGACATTGACATATGTAGTTTACACAATAGTTTGTTACTTCAAAATCAATTTTTGGGTTACATGCATAATTTTCATTACATGTGTTTTTATTGTTGGTTGGTAATATGTTTCATGCTAATTACTGGAACCTGTTTGTTAAAATATCCATGCTGCTATCATAATCCCCACATCAACTAGAAGCAGTAGTTGGTCTTCTTGCCATCATCATCATTCTGGTAGACAGCAAATATTTTGGAACACAGGACTTACTTTCTTCTCATCCTTGGTCATAACCCCAAATACAAGGGAACATGCTGACATTTTCTTTCATAGTTTGTCATAGTGCATCTTCTTAGTATGTTCTAAAAAAGTTCAAGTTTACCCGAACACAGGTGCTGAAATCCATCATAGTAATTAGTTTAATCTCTATTTTGATGAAACATTGTATTAGTATTCTTAAAAGGTAAAGAAAGTTTGTGTTACATCCAAGTTTCTGCTGATGAACTTCTTTTCCTTTTCCTTTTCCTCTTGTGCAATTTTTGCTTTGTCCATACAAATTTTAAGGTATTTACCAAGTGTCTGACTTTGCAATTATTACTTGCAGAAAATGGACATCAACCATCAGAGAACAAGAGAAGGATCGCCTGGCTCCAGTGAGTATTGGAATGTGAACCTTTTTATTTAAAGATCCTTTTGTTTGATATTTGACCGTATTCTTTTTTTCACCTGATTTACTGTTTAGATTGTGGAAGCCTTATGCACAAGCTATTTAGGTCCTGATTATTCTCAGGTGCTTATACATCATTGTATCAGCTCATCAACTATTCTGATTTTAGGTGTTTTATGTTTAAGCTTATTTTTCTGAACTTGATTGGCTGGAATTTTTAGCCAAAAGAATTTGCAGAGATATCTATTAAGGACATTGATCAAATTTCTAAGACTTCATTTCCTCTCTGTATGCGCTATCTATTTGAGAAGGTAAGAAATTGGATTGCAAAATCATGGCTATCATTGTCTTCAATTGTCTCTTCTTTTTCTTCTTTTTTTTAATAAAATAATTCTGCTACATCTTTTTACGTTTCAGGTTAGAGAGGATCATCATTTAAAGCATGGGGGAAGGATGCAATTAGGTCTTTTTTTGAAGGTTGTTCTTTACTACTTACATGGATGTCTTCAGTGTAGTTGCCTGTACCAGTAGCATTATAAAGATGTTTTCCCTGGAAATTAGACATGGTTCTCCTGTCTCATGGCTGGATATGCATTAGTGCTTGTGTTCATACACATTGTTTGTGTGTGGTGTGGAACCTCCAACCTCAAACTGATTGATAATAGGTGGAGAGGTTCAACTTCAATTAAATGTCACAGTAAACTCTAAATTTAACTAATATGGGGTCAATATTATCACCTGTAAATATTGCATGCTGATAAACCATGAAAATGTTCTCTTGGGTGTGTTTCCTCTTTTTTCTCATGATTCTGTCTTTATTTTTCCTTTCCTTCTCTGCTCAGGGTGTTGGGCTGAAGCTCGATGATGCCCTAGCATTTTGGAAAGCTGAGTTCGTACCCAAGGTAAGTGGTTGGCTAAACAGGTATTTTGTTACTGTATGTAAGTACCGCAGCAGTATTTTGTTTACCTTGTAGTTTTCATTCTCTGTTTCTTAGAGAAACTTATTTGGATTTCCTTTATTGTCAACCACAAGATGGACAAAGACAAAAAGGAAAAAAAGAAATATTTAACCATGCGCATTTGTAACATATATTTATTTCCGTATCTAACAGCTTCCAAGTATGGAAGTCTTATTGACGTGTGTAATGGATAGCCCGCTCCCTCAATTTTCCCCTCTCCATAATAAATATCTGAATATTGTGATATTTTATTTAGTTTTAGCATTTTTTAGCTTCCAATGCTGTTTCTTGCTGTCCATGCAGTGGAATTCTGTGTAATTAAAACAAAATTATTTCTTCTTACAGGTTGGTGCAGAGAGGTTTGACAAAGAATATGCATACAACATACGCCATAATTATGGAAGAGAAGGGAAGAGAACAGTAAGATACCATCTTATCCCTATTTAAAACTGTGATGTGTATCAAATTTGGATTAGTAAAGATATTCAGAGTCACTTCAGAAACAACAGAAAATTTGTTTACTTTTGATTTTTTATTTTCAGGTCTGAGGTTTTTGGCCTTTTTGTTCGTCTTTGGAATTTGAGTGTTTGTTAAATCCCTTTAATCATAATCCTTTGATGGTTCTTGCAGGATTATACACCTTATTCCTGTCAAAAAATTATCTCGTCAACTCCTGGCGTTGGGGATCATCATGGCTGCCCCTATAGGCATTTCAGGTCAATATTGTAACCAGCTTTCTTTGTTAAGGAGAGTTTGCTTAGCCTTCATAGGGAATGGTGTTCCTCTTATAAAACATCACTTAGATAGTCTCCTAGGGTTAAACTATACTAGTTTGGTTTGGTTTTTCCTAATCAAAACAAACTTAACTCGGTAAATTAGCTGTAGAAAACTAGGGTTAGCAGTGACCATTACAAAATTGTCGCTATATCTCTCTGATTTTGTTACCAATTTCAAGTCTAAAGACAACAACAGATAACAAATAGCTTTAATTTGTTATTTTTAATCAATTTATCAGTCATATTGCAAATGTTGGAGTTTTATTGATACAATAGCTTATAACAGTACTATATAGGCATCTGCACTCAATTTTACATGTTGTATTACTTGCTATTTTTACATGACAGTGAGGAGAATTTAAGGGCTGCACTTGCAAGAATGGGAGTAGGCAGTCGCGTGGTAGAGGATGTAATGGACAAAGTGCACAATAGGCATTATCAGGTCATAAGATTATCTTTTTAACCTTACTCTGAGGTGTTTTAAGCTAAAATGGTTTATTGACATAGAAATTCATAAGTTGTGAGCAATGGTGAAATGTGTGCAGTTGGCATGTACCTTAACATTTGAAGCTGTTCATAGCTCATCATGCGATGCTGGTATCAATCATCCAAACCAATATTTCATCGACAGCCAAAAGATCCTTCAATCGAAGGTAGATGCTGTAGTATGATTTACAATTCACTTTTATATGAGCTTGGTTAATTTCCAAGGATATTTTTAGGAGAGCACATTGTGGGTCTGATCAATTCTGTGTCTAAGCCAATTTTTTCTTTTATTTCCAGAATGGTTCTGTGGCATAAGGATGCAATTCCAGGCATAGCTCGGAATCATTAAATTTGTTGCACTTGCATACACAGGCAGAAACGGATTTATAATTGGGACAAAAAAGATTTTGTACTTTCACCCAACATTCTCAACGGCTTCTCAGTTTGTAAGAAACCCCCAGTCATTAGAGATCAGTTGTTATCCTGTCGTCCAAGATAACCATGAAGTGGCCAATGGAAGTAACCAATCAACAACCATGCCGATGGTGTGGTTAACCTTCTCTACTTTTACCTTGTTTTTCATTTATTTTTCTTGGTTAAAGGGCTGTGCTTGACCAATCGAAGCTTGGGTTGTTGTTAATTAAGTTAGCATCTGGTCCGGAGGGGAAAACAAAACAAACACTGATTTTTGTGCTATTCGGGACACTGTCCGGACCAACTGAACTGATCTATAGAGTTCCTAAACGTTGCCAAGCGTTCACCTTTGCTATAGCTGAGACTTTTATTTGGTTAGTTGGTCTGATATTGGTGGTTAGTTGTGAATAGGTGGAACCCAAATGACTTTAAGAAGCATTCTATTTATTGTAAGAAAAATTTACTGCTTTTCTCCCACCAACTTTAGTTTTGATGTAGCACTATCCGGCATACATAGTTAAATAAATAAAATTAAGTAAGAGGGTATTGGAATTTTTCACCAAATCACAGGAGAAAGAGGGGTTTTCATACCTGATCAGAGTTTCAAGTATTTTGCTTAAAGAAGATTAAACATTGAAATTTGAATTTTTTTCTGTCCCAAAAGAAAGAAGGAAAAACTTTTTTTAAGCAGTTCAATATAATTTTAAAAATAGATCCAAACAAATTTATTTATATCATCAGAAATAATATTTAACGAGTTGAAGTTTAAATATCTACAGCCTTTTATTTATTTTCGTATTACAATATATTTTTTATGAAAAAACTTCAGTATTCAGTAAATGTGTGGAAAAAAGGACGAGGTGAAATAAATTCGTTTGATCAACGGGGTGCATTAGAACGTAGATATATACGTTGGGATTGGGTCGTCTTAGCTCTTTTCTGTCTCCCCGTTTGTATCAACCAAAGCATTTAGCAGTTAGATAGATCATTCCTCCTTCTCCTTGGACTGTTTGGTGTGCATAGTTATGTCACATTCTGCCCAAACCATGTGCCTACCTTTTGGGATGTTAATGCATACTAATAATTAATCTCGTAATTTTAATTATGATTAATAATTAGGGGTAATAGTAATATTTTATTAGTACATTTAGGCCTTTCCATATGGAACATTCCTCCTATACTTATGAGTTAACTTTAAAATCAAGCATGATGATAATGATCATATGTAATATAATACCTCCTCGTCCTAAAATATTTATCATGTATTGATTTTTATAAAATTTAAATAAAATTTTAATTTTAATATATTTAATATTAAAATTTAAATTTTTTTATAGAATTAAATTTTCATAATTTTTAATATTAAGAAATAAAAAAATCATAAAAATAATTATTAAAAATTAAAAAATTAAAAATTTTAGATATTTAAAATATATATATAATTTGGAGACATCTTAAAAAAATAAATAAATAAAAGAAAAGAGTAATAAAAAAGTTCTAGGACTTTATTTTGTTTTGTTTTGTTTCGTATACCTTTGTTAACTTTTACGAAGGAGACCATTATCTTTGGTGAGGGAAGGAGGGCACCAGTACCCTCTCTCTTTATCTATTCATTTCTTCAAAACGAAACAAACATATAGAAATCTAAAGGGTGGAAATGGTGCAACAGTTTCGAAAGCCAAAGGCAATTCTTTTTATTGCACCTAGGCGCACACACACCTAGCTGGCTGCGATACGGTTATCATCATAACGGGCCACTACCTAGTTTCCATTTTTGTAGCTCATAATTATATGTGGAATCTCAAGACAGGCCGAAAGGTCAAACAGCTAAGCTATTCTATAATTAGGGTATAATCGAAAATATTTTTTGATGAGTTATTTGTGAAAATATTTAATTTATATTTAATTATTAAATTTAATAAATAATTTTAAATTATATTTTTATATTTATTTATTAAATAACTTAATATGAATAAAATTTTATTTAATTTATTTACATTTGTGAATAAAATAATTTAAAATTTATTTAGAATTCATTCATTCATTTATTATTTATTTATAATAATATTAATAAAATTATTTTTTTATTTTTTATTTTATTTTTATTTTAAAATTTATTTATGTTTGTTTAGATTCATTTATGTTCATTTGAGATTTGTTTGATTATAATTTATTTATTATTGATAAACATATCTAATATATATTATATTATAATATATAAGATTACATGATCAAAATTACTTATGTGAATATTTAGGTGGATAATCTCTTTTAATGACATATAAGATAATATTTATATTATTTTATTTATCATATAAAATTTTTAATAAATTATTTAAATTGAATATCTTGGATAATTATTTGAATTAAAATCAATATTTATCTAATATTGAAATTTTTACAGAATATTTGAATTTAAATATAATAAATCAGAATTTATTTTTTCCTTTTAAAATTAATGGCTGTTCCAAATATATATTTAATAAAATTTTATTTTTTGTCAAATACTTCTATTTAATAAATTATTTAAATTTAATATTTTTAGATAATTATTTAAATTCAAATCAAAATCTATCAAAAATTGAAAATTTTTAATAGATTATTTAAATTTAATAATTTTAGATAAGTTAATGAATTATTGACTAGAAAGCATGTATTTTTAAAGTAATAAAAGCTTATATTTTTATATGAAAATATGAGACATTTGAAAGCTAATAAAAAAGTTACATAAAAATATATTTTTACTTTAAAAACAAATATAATGTTTTATTTATATTCTAATTCAAAAATTTTTATATTATATATTTGGTTAATTTATTTGTTTCTTTTTAGTTCATAACTCTTTTTTAATTTTGTTTAGATTGATTGTAATTAACTTTTTGTATTATATATATATTTTTTGTTTTGTTCATTTCTTCAATGTTTTTATTCTTTGTTAATTTATTAACCTATTTGCTTTTATTATTGTATATATTTAATATTGATAAATTAATATATAAATTTATATTCTCTAATTCCTTTTGCTATACTTTTTATTATTGAATTTCTTTATTTACAATGGATTATATGAGAAGAATGATGATCACTGCTATATCTTACTCACAAAAAATACTATCAATTATATTAAAAATGATTAAAAATAAAAAAAATTTCAATTTTTTTAAAACATAACATAAAGAATTATTATTTCTTTTTTATCTAAAAAATAACTTTATTTTGTTGAAATATATAAAAATAATTGTTAGCTCAATATATTTGTATAATAATTACTTGAAGTATATCAAAAATAAAAACTAATAAAAAGTAAATAATTATAACATATTAATTTTAATTATTTAAATATTAATTCTTGATTTTTTATCAAAAAAAAAAACAGTAGCAAAATTTTTAGTATTTAAAAAATAAATTAAATAAAATATTTTTAATGAAAATTTTTTTTTATAATTCTTGAAAATTTACAACAATTTAAACTTTTTTTACTTGAACAATATCATTTATAATATATTATGTATAATTTATCATTGAATTGTACCTTAATATTTATAAATACATGATTATATATTAGATAAAAAATTAAAAAATAAATTTAAAATTATGAAAATTTTAATTAAAAGACCTCATACATTATACGGATTAAAAATTTTTTTTTATTTATATATATTTATAAATATATTTATTTAATATTCATGAACGAATTCATTTAACTTAATTAAATTAAATATAAATAATTTATTATTTAAATGAATCGACTCTAAACAATTAAAATAAAATTTTCATCAAACACAAACTAAATCTAAACATCTTTAAAAATAAGTAAATAAATCATAAATATATATTTATTAATTCATATTTAATTGGTTTAAAGCCGTACATATAATAATGTCATCTCAACGAAAGGAAACGAGCTTTTTTTTTTTTTTTTTTTCCGAGTCAATTATGTATGAAATCTGAGTGAAAACTGACCATTCGATGAAGCTAAGCTACGGTTTTAAAGTCAGTTAAAAGACAAAACATGAGAACGACTTTTCAAAGCAAACCTTTTTAGTTGAGAGTGGAGATGTATAGGAGTTGATGGCACGTATATGTACGAATATGATGTGCCATGGCCTCATATAAGGGCAGTACCCTCTCAGTCCAATAATTTTATTTTTTTAGTTTCAGTTGTGTGTAATTTTCTCTTAGTCGTATTTTTTTTTTTTCATTTATGAATGGCATAAGAAAAAAAATGTATTTATACCCAAAAATAGCACCAATTATTGTAAATTCACTTATACCTAAAATTGTTATAATTTTGAGAAGATTATATGATTTAAGTCATTTGCTTAGCTAATTTTAAATTTTTTTATACTAAAAAAGTTATAGTTTCATAATAAAAGAAGCGATTATAATTATTATTATTTGAATTTTAAATATATTAAATATTATTTTTAAAAAAATAATTATATATAATCAATTGAGTTTATAAGCTTTAGATTTAATTTTTAATTTTTTTTAAAGGCTAATTGTTTAAAGAAAAAAATTAAAATATTTCCTATTTAGCTTAATAATTAATGTATTTTTAAAAAAAAATCGAATTCGAATATTTTTATTTTAATATATATAAAACAATAATTGGGAGTACTAATAGTAAAAACTGTCTATTTGATATATAATACAATAATTTAATTTTTATAAGTAGAAATATTTGATATTCACAAAAATTATTTCAAATGAAAATGCATAATTAATTAGTGAAATGTTGTTTATTAATTTGGAATGTTGAATGATATTTGAAATTCAAGTTTAAAGAGAGGAGGGTGGGGGTTCCAAATCCAATTTAAGGTATGGATTCTCGTAACCGACTCCACAAAGTTGATAACTTAAGTTTGGTGGAAAGATCTACCAATTAATTGCAGCTCATTTTTTCCACATTGGATCAAACATGTTTGTGATTTGTTTCCTACATTGAAATCATCATCACAACACACACAAAGAAAAAAAAAAAAAGTCTCTAACCCTCATTTAAATTTGCTTTAGGATGTTCACTTATAATTTATATAAAAAATTATCGACATATTTATCGCTTTTATCGATAAAAATAAATTCTACAAAAATTTTTGAGTGTAAAAAAATTTATTTTTTTTTTATTTTTTAAACTTTGAAGATGTCTATGAATATTCTACATTCTACTTAAAAAGATAGATCCGTCATTTTTATGTTAGACTTGTAATTATTTTTAAAAATAAGTATTAAATAAGTTTAAAATTCAAAATTATTTTTTATAATTATTTTCTCTGTTATTACTACAACTTTATTTGTAAAAAAAATAAAAAACCTCAATCATTATAACCCAAAATCAAGAAGTTCTCTATTCTTAATTCTTCACATTCTAGCTCTATTGAATTTCTGATTTCCAAAAAAAAAAAAAAAAACTCATGCATGTACTTGCATGTTGTGAAATAAAACTAGTTTGGAAAAAGAAATTGGATGTATTATTAAGATTCAAAATGATACGACCATAAATGTCCATGAATTTTGGACGTCGGACCATACCATGCATCAATGAACTCTTAAATGTCTTTCATTTTACTTCCTATTTGAAATTTAGGCATCCTTGTACGCCTAAACTTAGCCAACCACCCATTAATGCAACAAGGAATTATTTATAAATAAACTTGGAAGTATTTTATAAAGCCATGTATCACTTATATTCTTTTTTTTTTATACATAAAACTATTAATAATTGTATTTTAGTTACTAAAATTAAAAATTAAACATTTTATTAACAGTTCAAATAAATATTAGTAACTTAAATTATAATTAGTAATTGTTTAAATCATAATCAAGCTTATGATCACCGAGTCAAATGCCTAATAATTCCAAGATCGTCTTTTTAGTGATAATATTTAAATAAATTATCATACTTCATTAAAAATAAAAATATATTTTTTATTTATAAAATTAAATTTATGAATTTTTTTTATTATAACGAAAACTTAGAAATTACAAAATATTATTATGTAAAAACTTTCTTGGTCGATGGATACACTTTATAAAAAAAATTTACCTAGAAGAATAGAATGAAAGTACTTTGAAAAAAATATTATTTTAATGATTTTAAGGATTGAACTTTATTTATTCCATGTTAAATTTAAATGAGTATAAAATTATAATCAAAAAATAATATTGCACACCAATTTATAAAATAAAAAAAAATGATATTAAGGTGTGAGGTGTCCCTAAAATAGTTATTTTATTGCAACAGTTTAAAATGAAATAAAGTCTAAGCAACGAAAAGTTGAGTGATAGATTAATTTGATTTTAGTATCATATCTCGAAGCATTCGATGATTACATGAATGATTATATTAAATAGGCTTAAAATAAAAGATAGATTGAAAAATTAAAGAATAGAGATAGAGGAAAGATGTTACCTATGTCAACATGAGAGAGAATCTAGAGATCACTTATTTTTTTATCGTGAATATACAAAAATAATGTGGAGAAAAGATATTACAATCATGTAAGATTAACAAAGTAATCGAAGAGTAGATTGAAAAATTGAAAGGGACAATGATAAAAATAAAAAACAAGACATTGATATCAGTAGTATTACGCATTATTTTGAATGTTCATATATACTATATATAGAAAGAAAAGAATCACAAATTATTCAAAAAAAAATAAGTATATGAAATGATTAAAAAAATTGTTAAAAATTGATTATATGAATTATATTTGATTATTGCTGATTCAGTCAATATGTGTGATACGTAAAATATAAATAAAATTATATTACATAATAATTAAAATATAATTTGATTAGATATATAAAATATATATACTGTAACAATTTTATTACTTCTTTTAAATAAATAAAATACAACTTACAAAAAAAAATCAGCCTTTAAGGGACCAAAGAAAAGAATCGGGAAAAGACAAACAAAAAAAATAGTTCGATTAGGCTTTTTCACGTATTTTGAAAGGTTTGACATGATTGAAATATCTGAAAGACAAGAGACCTTCAAAAAAAAAAAAAAACTATAGTCTGAAAATCCAATGGACAACAGTTTGTTTTTTTTTCTTTTTAAACTCAATGGATAAAAGTTTTAGTTGAAGATTCAAGGGAACCCAAAGAGTAAAGAGTAAAGTGTAAAGACCCCAGAAGAAGGAACAAACAAACAAACATTATGGAGTGTTGAACAAAAGAAACTCTCATCATGACTTTCTTTTCCACTCCCCTATCCTTCCCCCTCTGTACTTTTCCTTTTTCCTCAGTTTAAAAGCTTGAAAGCAACTACACCCTGCCACTCTTTTGTTTTTTCCTTGCTTCTTTTTTTTTCTTTTAGTTTCTCGCCCCATTTATTTAGTAAAACCCTTATCGTTCATGGTTATCTTCTTTGCCAATTTCATATCTCTCGCTTTCTGTCCATCAGTTGAATACATTATCCATTTGGACCATTTCTCTCTGCGTTACTTCCAATAATTTCCTCATGGATTAGCTCCATCGCTTCTTCTGTCATATACTTCAACAAAGCCATCCAACAAACACTCACTCTTTCTCTTTCTTTCGTTGCTAAACTCTTCTTCTGATGGAACTGTTGTCAGAATATTAATGGCTAGCTAAGAATTGAAAGAAAGGCCTGTCTGCTTCTTTTCTGCTTCCTTCTTTCTTTCTTTCTTTCTTTTACCTTCTGTAACTTGTCTACAATTGCTTCCACTCTACAGTTTCCCAGTTCTCCAATTCCTACTAAATTTTCAGTTCTACTTTCCCACGTTTCTCTCCTCCTTTTGACGGTTTATCTGAAACTGGCAGTGCAGAAGTTACCAAGATAAGATTCCTCATCTCTGCTAGATTTGTGGGATTCTCTCCGGTACCCCCTTTTTTTGGCCAATCTCTCAGGTACCCTTAACTTATCTTTCTTTTTTAGACTGACCCTTTTATTTTTTATAAGTATTTTGTATGCTAGAAGTATATCGTTCAAGTTCAATAAAGAAATTCAAAGTACCGCATTCTATTAGGAAATTGACTGTAGATTTATGTTAATTATATCACGGGGTAAAATGACCCATATGGTCTTCTTCCATTTTTCTGTCATTGAAAGTGGTAATATCAACTTTTGCTCGACCTTCAAAGAAAAAATGTTCTCTACTTTGGGAAGTACCTACTTAAAAAAAAAATACTACTACAACTGGTACTACTACTAGTCAAGCACAGCTTCTAGCTCGGAACGTGAATAATATACTACTTCTACAACGTTTCAGTTGATGAATATATTTTTTAGCGTAATTGGGATTTTGTTTAGTTTGAATCTTGTTAGAAAAACTAATTTTGTGGTAAATGCCTTTCTTTCTTTGTTTTCCAAAAATATCTACCGTGCTGCTTGCGTGGTTGTGATGTGAGTGCTGACTTCAATGATGTGACAGGTATCCGGCTTGCGAACACCATAAAGTTGCTTTTATTATGGCGGTGCAATGACGATTAAGGCCCTCTCTTCCACCACTTCCTTGAGCCTCTTTTTCTGCATATTTCTTCCTTGTATGTTTGCTTCGTGGACACTACAACTAGGACAAGGAAAGACCTGAGTAGGCTTCTTCCATTGGTATTGGAAGTTAGGTCATGATTAATCTTTGAGACATTAACTCTGCATCCCCTTGAAGATTTCATTTGTCCAATTAAAACTTATTATTATTAATTGCAATAAATTGTCAACTACTCTAGATTTGGTCACATATGAGGAGTCATTTGTCTTAGGCACCACATTATGAGCTTCAACACGACCAATCCCCTTCCAGCAATTCTTCTTGAAAGGAGAAAAAAGTTTGTAACAGTATGTATTACATACACCTAACTCTTCCAAATGTAATTTTATAATTATAATTTCGAAACAAAAGGTAGAAAAGAAGCATTTGTTTTTGGTGTGTCTGCTATGTATTTTCTTGTGAAAGCAAGTATTTTAGTCATCGAATGTTTGTTTGCTTCTAATTCTGATCACACAGTATTATGAAGAACGATTTGATAATTGGTGCAGGAATTTGAGTTCAGGAGGAGAAGAATTTGATTAAGGTGATGGGAATGAAGAATGGAAAATCAGAAAAACAGAAATGTTGATGGACTATGATTTGAGGCGGATTGAAGGTAAGCTGAATGTTGCAGGAATATTGAGCTTTCAAGTCCAGTAGCTCGGTGGGTGAATCAGGCTTGGCTTGCATTTTCGGACTGAAAGTTTGGGTGATTTTGGAGATACTTTAAGGGTCCTGGGGTCCCGTTGATGGACTCGTCATCTTCTACTTCGTTTAAAAGGGCTCGGGCACCTGGCAGCGGAAACCAGGTACCTTCATGCTTGGTTGACGGTTGCACTGCAGACCTCAGCAAATGCAGGGACTACCATCGACGCCATAAAGTATGCGAAGTCCACTCTAAGACCCCAAAAGTTACAGTTAGGGGTCAGGAACAACGATTTTGCCAGCAGTGCAGCAGGTAATAATTAGAATTGCTTTATGCAGATGGTAATAATTAGAAGTGCCCCTTGACCTCATATATACCTTTTTGCTGTAAGAACTTAGTTTCTGGTGAATGCATTTTATTAGGTTTCATTCGTTAGTGGAGTTTGATGAGGGGAAACGAAGCTGCAGGAAACGTCTTGATGGACACAACCGACGACGGAGAAAGCCTCAACCTGATTCTTTGTCTGTAAATTCTGGAAGGTTTCTTTCCAATCACCCAGGTTTGGCTGGATTTTTAATGTCCAAATAAGAAACTTGTTTCACCCTCATTTTTCATGAGCAGAAAAAGAATTTAACCAGTTGCCTTGATATTCCCATGTAGGAGCTTATCTGTGATGTATTTTGTTCTGTTTGCTATAAATGTGACTCTGCTGCAGGTACTAGATATTTACCTTTCAGTAGCCCGCAAATGTTTTCCACTAACGCTATAACCTGTTCTTGGGCGGGGGCTGTGAAAGTGGAAACCGATAGAAGCTCGGAGTTGAACTTCAGCGGCAGAAATAATCTGTTCCCTGGATCCTCTTCTCACAACTACAAAGGAGAAAAGCAGTTATCATTCTTACAAAGTTCTAGTTCGTCATTTCCTGGAGTTTCTGTTTGTCAGCCGCTTCTTGATAGCAATCCCTCATCAAAGAATGGTGGCAGCAGCCAGAAAATGTTCTCAAATGGGTTAAATCAAGTCATCGACTCTAATCGTGCTCTCTCTCTTCTGTCATCCCAACCAGCTGAGACTCGGGAAATTGCTTTGAGCCCCATGGTGCAGTCTGGCCCAGCTTCATCCTTGACACCGAACTTGCAATATAATGGTCTTGGAATGCAGGGTGAACAAGTAGGAACTATTGTTGCCACTGATGGAAGTGGTAACACCAACCTCCATGGTCTTGAAATGTTAGGAACCGGGCATCCCGGGTCATCTGCAAGTGGTACTCACCAGACACTTTCCTTCTCATGGGAGTAGTATGTGTCATTTCCATCTACTTTAAAACCAGATGGTTTGAGTAATTATCTACATATGCTTATCCCAGAAATTATAATGTTTTGCCGTTTAAGCAGTGGCATTTTGGAGATGCAAATGTATGTACATTGTGTATTTTTCGTTTAGAATAATTATGTAGCCTTGTTTAAGCAGTGACTTCAATGGGTCATCTTCAAATGCTTTCCGATGTATTTCATAGACGGGAGAACCAAAGTTTAAGATTATCTGTGTTCATCCTTTCCCCTCTTTATAATTCCTTTTGTCTTTCACGTATTTCCATTTAAGGCAGATGAGAACAGATCGGTTAGAATCAAGTGCTATTACCGAGCAACACATAAGACAGTAAAAAAAAAAAAAAGGTTCTAGACCAGTCGGGATTGAGACAATTTCTGATGTCGTGGCATATTCTTTAACAGCATTTTTGACTGTGATAAACCATCCCATATCTCTAGATGCCAGACATGGGCGACGGTTTATTCCTTAAAAGAAATACAGAACAGGGCCTAAACACGAAACATGTCATATATAACTCAATAGGATTGAAGATTTAAGCATCAATGGATCAAACTCTTTCGGTTAGGTAAAATGCCTAAATGGGTTCCATTGTTAGACGCGGAAATTTCCTGTTTTTTAGAAGAAATTCTGCTCTTTGTATGCCACCGAGTTTGACTAAGTTGTTCTACGTTCAAACTGATTTTGATAATGAACAAAATTAGGCTTAGGAATTTTCTGTGAAGATCAAATCTTTGCTTTAGAATTGGGTTACGTATGTAACATATCACAGTCCTGGAAAAGCAAAAGAAAGCCTCGTATCTTTTCATAGGGGGGGGGTGGTGCGGAAGTATCCAGGGCAAGTTCTGATCAGCAGACCACATCTTGAAAGACGGTTGAAAGCACAATAAAACCAGTCCCTACTCGGTGTGGGATTGATAAAGTGATTGATTTTGATTTTTTAGTTGAAGGACGGCGTGGGCCAGCTAGGGGTTTAATGTTTATCTGAAAAGCAAAACCCACTTTTGCTCAATTCACACAACAAATTCTTTTATATTAGTTTCTTTAGTCAATTATTGGTTCCTTCAGTCACTAGAACTAGATTCTAGAGGGAGATTGTTGCATCAAATACGAGTTGATTGGATGATGCATTGCATCGGATCATATATTCGAAGGCACAACGCTCTCTGGTATTTATAAAGGAGAGTTTGCCCATCGTTATGAGCAACTACAAACCAACCAAACCATCTCTTCTCAGGTTCTTCTACTAAAAGAGTTTAGCAGTCTCTGTTTTGTTATTGTTAGATAACTCAAATGGAGGCAACTCAAAAGAGGGGGTTCTTCAAAGGCAAGCTAGCCAAGTCTTTCTCTCGAATCACCAAGCCGTGGAACACTCAACGTGGTGGTAATATTAGCGGAAGCAGCAAGGTAGTTCCTTGCTCGCCATCAATGCCAAACGTTTCTTCTGCAGGTGTTTTCACGGGCCAGAACATGGCAAACTATTCGACAATTCCAAGGGTGTCTACCTATTCCTATGCCACCTCCAATCAGCCAATTAGTTTCCATGAACAGAAGAATGTTGCAAATCTTTCATCATCAATGCAAAAGGTGTCTTATGCTACCTTCAAGCCACCTAGTTTCTACGACCAGAATGGCTATGCAAATGACACTTGGGGTCATGGCGAAGAAAACGTGGACTTCAAGGCCACAAGCTATATTTCAAATGTCCGAGAACGTTTCAAGCTTGATAGAGTTGATTCCACAGGTAACAAATACCAGGAAATGCTCTAGGAATAGGGTTTCTGCTAAAGCAGAGTTTGGGTAATTATAATCTACTAGTTTAACTACTACTTGTAAAGAATGATTAATAATTCTAGTGATATGTGATCTTTTGATCAGTTTTCAGCGATCCTGAATTTGTATTTGTGTACTAGTTTTTACATGTACACACTTTGTACTTACTTACTTAGTACTTAATTATTATATATAACAGATGTTGTGATTACCATCGATTTTCGGCAACTTTAAGTATTAAAAATATATTCGTTACTGAGAATGAATCTAGCTATATATATATATATACACACACACACATGCACAATTTGCAATTGAAGATTTGGCATCCAATTAAGAAATGCTAGAAAAAACCCACTTGTTTATTACATACATGAAGACTGAAGCATAGAATTATGAGGTAATATTTTAGATGTCAGTTTCGAATATATTCTGTCGTGAACAATGTTAAAGTGATGCAATATCATATTTAATAAATATTTAATATCTTATAATTTTATATTCAAGTTAGACTCTTTCACTTATTATTAATTAATTTTAAGTTGAATCTAATATAATACAGAGTCAAGTTTTCTTTCCGTTGCTTTTTTCAAATATATTACATAATATATTTTTTTTCTTTTCATTTATACGTGATAAATGCTTATTAAAGTGATATAATCTCACATTTAATAAATATTTAATATTCTCTAATTTTATATTCAAATGGACTTCATTTATTACCAAATGATTTTAAGTATGATGTTTAATAAACAACACACAAGCTGAAGTATATATGATCAATCAAACTATTTGGAAAGCGATGAATTCTTCAAAGGAAAAAAATTTTGATAATTGCAAGTCTTGAACCTTGATTTCACTTAAAAGATACTTATTAAAACGAAATTCTAGTATTTATTTAGAAATTAGAATGAACAGAAAAAGTTAAAAGATGGAAATATTTGCTTGCTTAGCTTAACATTTTCTTTTTCAAAGGGTACATAAATTTACACCAAATTCTATTAATCTTACCTATTTCACTTTCATAAAGGAACAATTTGAAACTTTTAACAAGATATCAATATTCAGAGCTTAAATTCAAATTTGACTTTATATTATGATTCTATATTAAGTTTTATTATTGAATTTTGTCACTATTCTTTCAATTTTGTTAGATAAAAATAATAAAATTAAAATATTTCATTGATTATTTTATTAATGTACATGGTATAATTTCGTTGATTTTATTATTTTTATCTAAAAATTAACAAAAATTAAAATTACAATAATAATATTTAATAAAATTAAAATATTGACAAAATAATTCAATATTAGTTTATAATAATTAATTTTGAACTTAATCTCCTAATATTGGTACGAATCCTAATCCAATCGATCAAGTCTTGAGTCTTAAACTAGAGAGAGACGTGGAAAATGATCTCTATCTTGTAGGGTGGTAGGATTAGTGAAAAATGATAAGCAGATGAGAAGTAGTGAGATCTAGTCCAAGGCTTTATTTGGATCTCACCGAATTGGATCTCATTGAATCATCAGTGCGGTGAGATTTGCTTGCCCTTTTCACTTCAAACCCATTATTTTTTTGTTTGGATTCCATCTTTGAGGCACGATTAGTGTCATTCAGCAATTGGAGCTAAAAGCTCTAGTGAAAATTATATAGTCCCATCATACTTTTTTTTTTTTTTTCATTTTTACCTTATATCATAAGTCTTTAATAGTTATTTTTTATTTTTATTTCATTTAATCGTTATATTTACATCTAAATACATATCTTGCCATTACTTTTAATCTTATCGTTATAATAATTAATTTTTTTTATAATTATTTTTAATCTCATTAAAAATAATCTCACAATCTATCTAAATGAAGCCTAAAACTCAAAACTGAAAAAGAGCCAAGTCTTTCTCTCGAATTATCCTTATATATTTATATATCATAGTGAGTCAGGCTCGTAAACTTAGAAGTATTAATAATTAACAATTTTCTATCGATAAAAAGAATGTATGAGATTCGATGAACAAGCAAAAAAAAGTGAAATTTGTCACTGTATTATGCACCTAAGTAAAACAAATGAAACCTAAGGTGCTTAATTAAAATTTCAAATCCAAATCTATATCAGCGTGCTTTTAATTTTACTTAAAACGACCCATGTGAAGCTGATAATTCAGCAATGGTTTTAAGATATTATGACATCTCAGGTTAAAAGGACATATTAAATATTTCATTAATCACTAAAATTAATTAAAATAATAAGTTAACTCATTAATTAATTAAGTTGGTGCATAAGGAATTTGTACATAAAGATTGAGGAGAGGTTAACTTGCGATTGCAACAAGAAAATAGTTATTGAGATGTAACATATTGTCTACTAATTACAAAGCTCCTTTGATCAACCGTTTGGTGCTTTATATCTTCACATGAATGATGGAGACAGGTGGATAACATTCCTCAGCCCTAAACCAGATTGTTTAACCTTAAAGAGATAAAAAAAAGTGTCCCGAATTGGTCCATGAATAGAGAACAAACCTCTATCCCATCTTATCTGAAAACTACTTGACGATGATAATCTGAGGTCTTCTGCTTTAAATGGGTAATCAACAAATCTGACAATCAGGATTAGAGGGTTCTTTTTCAAGTTTATAAATACAGATAATTGGGGCTCCTTTTGCTTTGCTTGTTTTGTGTATGATCTGTTGCAAATCTCATACTTTTAAGGTCAAAGCCAGGGTTTTCAGCAAGATAATATGTGGACCATTTTTAATTTTCTGATGGATTAGTTTAATACCACTAAATTTAGGTTTACTTACGGGTACATGGCCAGATGTCAAGGGAAAAATACATGAACATGATATTGTAGCCCGCGAACGGAGGTGAACTTGATTTATGCAAAATGGCTCATAGCTTTACATTGAATTTGGAATGTGTGTGGTTGTTACTTTCTGCCTTTTCCCATGTGCGGTGGTTGAGAAAACTTGTCTAAAAGTAAGCATAATTGATGAAAAAGTTGAACAAATTCACTTTCGCCAAATAGTGTGCTTTCAAGCCCATGGCTGATGGATCATAAATCGATTCTTTTGGTCGGACAAAATAAATCCCTACCCGGGCCTATCTGCTTGTAAACATGCTTTCGAAAGCTTAATTTCTATTTTAAGTAGGAACTTATCGCTGATGGCAGCAAAGGACAAAGTTGGATTTATATGCATAATAATGGCTGGAATATAAGATTGATAACATGGATTTAGCCAAATGCTTCACTCATATTTCGTAGGAATTGCTTTCGATTCTTAACATTTGCAAATTTTTCTTTCTCAATTTCCCTTTAATCCTTTAGCCCTTGCCTCTTATGTACCAAAAAAAAGGTAAATTTCCATGGTAGTTTTCTTTCTCGACCACCGATTGTTACGGTTCGAAAGCTTAAAAGATAATTGCCAACTGCAACCAATTAACTTGGTGCTAACAACTAATCCTGGTAGCTACGCACTGAGTCTTGGATTATTCAAGCCTGGATCGATGTACATCTTTTATTGAACTTTGTTCCTTACCTCAAATATCTGCTTTTATCATAAGTCTTGTGATCATGAGGATCAAAATCTGCTCATAATTAATGCTTTATTCTTATCTTCAGGATTGTTCAGGACCACCAAAACAGCCCATGTGTTTCTTGTTGATCAGCTTCTTATAAATATTAAGTTGCTTGCTTTGACTCAATGTATACATGCATATGGAGCATGGAATGTTAAATTTTTCATGTCGTCTATATCGTGAAAATGATCATCTTCTTATCCCATAATTATTTTCGAACGTTGGAGAAGGAGAGTGTATAATTCTATCTCCTTTATCCTTTTCAATCTATTCTTTTCTGTTTTAACCTTTTTTACCAAACACATACTATAATGTTACAAACTGAAAGTCAACAAAATCAAGTGAACATAAAAACACAACGCGATGAGGACGTCAAAAACTTATCGACCTAACGTTCTCGACTACAAGAAAATAGACTTTTAGCAATCTCAATGATTTTTAGCTCCAAAGATAGAAGTAGTGTAACTATGGTATATTATATGAATGGAAAAAAATGTTGGGGGTAGGGTAATTTCTCATCTAGAGCTTAGTATATGTTTAAAAATCTCTAAATTGTAATGTATGATGACAGCAATGATGATCATGGAGACCCAAACAGAAGAGAAACCAAAAATGGCCGTTTCTTTTACCAGCAGGGGATTACCACTAGCACCGCCCACAACAAAAGAGGAGTGTAAAAATGGTGCACTAAGAACAAAAGCAGCGTGAAGGTCCTGCAAAAGACAACGGAGCAAGTCAAACGAAAAACAATCACATAAAATAACAAGAGGGAGGCCAGCTGCCTCCTGCTACTGCTGATAGGACCTGCCTTACGGATAACCCCACTAGACGTGACTTCCTTAAAGAGAAGTATCCAAAATTGGAATAAGGTCCACGTGTCATTTAGTTGACGTTGATGGTGCCTGCCTTAAAATGGAATGAAATCTGACATTTGCTATTGCACCTTGAGGGGGGGACCCCACCGTACCTTTATCATTTTCCTTCAGCCATTAGATTTCCATCAGATCTTCTCCCACTGGTCCCCCCACTGCATTGATTTCGATCGCTCAAAATTTAACTAGTTTTCTCTGATCAAGGTAATTCAATATCAACAAAGCATATGAAATCACACTTTCATTGCAAGCTAGTTTTTGGGTTGTACTATCGTTTCTAGTTTAGGTTTAGACAAGAACCTAGACAACTTAAAATAAGACAAAATATATGACATAAAAATAATATAAAAAATGAGATTGATATTATTTAAAATTTTAATAAAAATTATAAATAATTTTAATAAAATTAAAAAAATATATTATATTTTTATATCAATATAAATTATAACATATAATTTTTATATAAATTATAATCTGAATATATAAATTATTTATTAAAAATATTTTTTTAAGTTAGAAGCCCCCAATTCTAAATCCACGCATGAGAAACTAAACTCGCGTTTGTTTGAATTTTAGATTTAAGGTAGCCAATAACTAGTCACATGTGGCAGTTCGATTTTAATGCCAATGTCCAGAGTGTAGAGGCATTGGTCGCTTTCCACTGGTACCATTTCTCCGTTGGACTTGCTTCGAGGAAAGAAAAAGAAGAACAGAGACATGATTACGAAATGAGATCAGCAAATTGATAATGCACAGAAACCGGGCACGTGAGGGATTGAAATAGTTGCAAAAAGTAAAATCATATGTACTATCATACAACTCCATGCAATGCATTAGATTCCTTGTTTTCGCCAAACGACCAAATCCACAACCTTAATAACCTTAAAATCCCGAGTAGGAAACAGCAAATTTGAGTAGAAAAGTGGGGTTAATAGACAAATCATGACATCACCCTG
The DNA here is from genome assembly GCF_047325235.1 of Durio zibethinus. Classification (NCBI taxonomy): domain Eukaryota; kingdom Viridiplantae; phylum Streptophyta; class Magnoliopsida; order Malvales; family Malvaceae; genus Durio; species Durio zibethinus. Next base: position 4,054,383 of record NC_143166.1, read on the forward strand.
GGCCTATTACAAAGGGGTTGATGAATCAAAGCATAAATTATTTGAATGTGAATTCTTCAAGGACATATGAAAAGAGATTTTACAATTCATAGAGAAATAAAACAGTTTAGAAGAGGAAGTGAGATGAAGATCGTTTGGCGTGCTTATGGAGAGAAAGAGGAATAACAAGTTATGTAGAAAGTTGCAAAAACCCTCCACTTAAGTCTTAAGTCATATAAGAAATTGTCAGTTTAAAATTAACAAGATTGAAATGTTTCACTCAATTAGGGGTGAGAAAAAAATTGAAAAAAATTGAAAATCGATTTGAAATTTTCATGTTAGGTTCAATTCAGATTAATTTTTTTTATTTAGTTGAATTAAGATCGAATATTAAATATATATATTGATTTTAAATCGAGATGAAAAAATTGAAAAAAAATAATCAAATCAAATTATATATATTTATTAGTTTTTAGATATATTTTAAATTTTTATAAAATAAAAATAATTATTTTATATATAAATTTATTTAAATATATTAAAAATCTTATTAAAATAATATAAAAAAATTTAAAAATTATTGAATCGAATCAAACTGAATTGATAAAATTCGATTTAAATCAAATCAATTTAAAAAAAATTCAAATCAAAATTTAAAAATTTATAATATTATATATTATCCAAAAATTTAATATGAATCTCATTAAATCCAAACTATTATCACCCTTGCATCAGCTGTGTTAACAAAAATTTTTTTAGAATTTAGGGCTTAGGACTCTTTTTTTTTTTTAATCACATTGGTCAGTATGGTTAACCGTATATCTGTATTTTTTTAGATAAATAAAATCATTTATTTATTAATAAAAAAGAGTTGATGAATCAGTCAATGTGCTTTAGTTTTGACAGATTGACAAAAGCCAATATCAGTCCAGTGGCCCACTGTGATTGTGATTGAAAGGGTGCAAATACAGGCACAGAGATGGTTAGCAATCGCAATCAAACGGTGAAGCTGAACTGTGCAGTTTTACCCTATTACATGACATGAGTACTGTACCCCGTTATCCGGTCAATAAAGGGTTACTATGTTTGTGTTTCTAACTCCTCCCACACGTAAATGAGTCTGAGGAATTTCTACACGTCGCAGGCACATGCTCAATCTCCATGGACCTGACTTTTTTATTAATTAAAATTCCGAGGATCGAGTATTATCAATGAATTGTATCAGACTCACAGTTACTAATTCATATTGTTTCCTTTTTTTTGTTATATAGTTCTCAAATCTCTAAATTATTCACATACATATTTTGATTATCAAACTAAGATTCTATTTAGATAAATGATGATATTAAAAATAATAATTATTATTATTATAATTACGATTAAAAAAAATTTTAATAAAAAATTTATATTAAACAAATTTCATTGAAATAAAGATTTAAATTCAACTGATGATATGATAAGCTAAATTACGAAGCGATAAAATCCAAATGTAAGCTAAATTCTAGTATTCATAAATTTGAATCAATATCTTGAAGTGAATGGATGACTTTTAATGAGATTGATAAAGTTTCAAGAAGAGATTGAAAAAGGTTTTTTTTTTTTTTTTTATTAATTGCTAATTCTTTTGCCAAAGAAGGGTGTGGATCGAGATGAGCTGTTTGTTACCTAGATATAGATGGGTTGCTGCTATCTGACGCTTATGATTTTATTTTGTAATCTTTATGTGCTTATGTTTGCTTCTGATCCTGGTTTTTTATCCCAATCAGTTTATGAACTGATTTCATCAATAAAATTTTTGTTTTGATCGAGAAAAAGATGGTATTATTAATTTTGATTCATTAGTTTCAAGGCTGGTGAAAATGTGAGAGAATCACAACCAAAAACATAAAACTAACAGAAGAATAATGATCCGAGGGAAAGATAATGAACCCTCCTCAAAATCTTGTAATTTTTCAGTCAACTCCCAGTGATATGCTAATATGGCAGAACATTATTAAAGAAACTAATCATGTTTTATCCATTTGGGAATTTTGCTTATCCAATCACTTATATTTCGCCTTTGATTTACATTTGTTTCCAAAATATTCCCAAAGTTGGTTTATTTTTACTCAATTTGAGTCCAAATTTTTAAACCTTGATTAGGTGTTTTAAGTAATGCTGCAGTCACAAATGGAACTGCCTACTGAAATCACCATCACACCCAATAACATATGTGTGTGTATATATATATATATATACACACGTATATATGATCAGTCAATCATTTAGATTTCATTAATATAAAAGATTTATTACAGAACATTCATCCTTGTTTACCACAAGATCCAGGGTCTCAAAATTTTCGATTACAGCATGCCTCAAAACACCTAGGGATAACATCTATATTTTACATCCAAGTATGAAACATATCCCTACGGTTTACCCAATAATATTATTAGTGACAAGTCCATACTATTTCTTCATTATGCCAGGAGATAGATCACTTAAATTTCGCTTGGCAAAATATGCTTCTTGGTGGAAAATAGTCGGATTAAAATCCATGGTGTACTATAAATTTTTAGTATAAAAGATAAAAAAAAATAATGATTGAAATTCATAGCACTATTTTTTTTAATTTCTAATTTATTTTTAAATCTCTTATCATACTTTATCTAATTAAAAAAAATATTATATACATAAAATTTTTCGAACTCATAACTTTTAAATATCAATTTTAATAATATATCAACTGATCAGGAATAGTCTGCCGTAGCATTATTTTTTAGTTAGTTGTATTTATTTTGCACTATGCCCTCCTTCGTTTCTTTGATTTTATCTCTGACTATTTGTCCAATGGCGTGACACACATGAGGCAATAAGATGAGTTGTACTTACCCTCCATACCCTAAGCAACTCGTGTTTGAAAACCATTTTCGTTTTGTCTGTCATCTTTGACTAGAGTCGGTAATGTTCCACGTTTTCACGATCACTTACGGGTCAAAGGGATCAAATAACACAAGCTAAACTTGAAAAATATATACGTCATAAATGCCCCAAGCAACAGAGGAAAAAGAAAGTTTTTTGGCAAATAATTCAAGTAGGAAAATTACCCTTAATTTCCCATTACCTTTAACTTTTACACTTTAGGCATTGACTCCGATTATCAATTAAGTTCTACTTAATTGATACTTTTCTTATTTAATTTTGCAAAAAAAAAAAAAAGCAAAAATATAAACCAAAAACAGAGTCCTAATGTTTCTTGGTTGTTGATCAATAATTTAATATTTAATAATAGTAATATAATCTATATGCCTAGACTCAAATTCACCTTCTTGGACTTTTTTAATTAATAATCATTCGATATGGGACAATAACAGCAATCTTGAGCTTTGTTCTCTCTAGTTGGTCCCCATGTTTATTTCTATTCTATTTAATAAAATTTTATATTTTGTTGTAACAATTAACAATTAAACCAACTGTATAGAGCTGTAATTGGTGCAAGTTCTCATAATTAATTAGGATTTGAAGCCCCCTTTGGACCTTTACCCCATGTTTGGATTGAATGAGAGAAGGGAAAATAGAGGAATCATGGATCCCTCATTTCGATTTCACAAAAATAAAAAGGGGAATTGCAATGAAATCAAAAGATTACTTATTAAATTAATTTACAAATTTTGACAAAGAAAACCGTGTGTTGGCTGCATGCAACTCACTAGCTTGGGCAAAAAAGGGCATAGTTAAGTACATGGAATCACCCATAGCCATATGTATTCCATTAAAAGTAGTTAATTTTCATAAAATCCCCCAAATAATTTTTTGATGGCCGTCCCACAATGTTAAGCCAAATACATATTAAAAATATTGATATATAAATATATATATATATATATATATATATACACTATATTGTTTTTTAACAACAAGAGATTAGGGGTTTTTTTGGATAGTGTAGACAGCAAAATGAGGCAAATAACCAATTGTCCAGGCTTGTTTGGGCAATGCAAGTAATTAACATTACTTCTAATATGTTTGATAGCCAGGAGTATTTCATTCTGATCCAAGAAACACAAGTTATATAATCTAAATTATAAGATTTCGATCGTTTATCCGAACTAATCTGCCGACCAAAGTGGGCACATGCCTTGCAAGGCATGAAAGAAAAGTTCATCTCCGAGTTTAATGTGTTTCTTAGACTAGTAAGGAAAGCTCAAAGTGCACTTATTTCTCTCGGTAGCTAGTTAACATAAGAAGGTAGGACCATTTAATTCGAAATGTTTATGGATTTTCTTGGGGTAAAGTGGGTGAATCCAAAAAAAAGAGTAATTAATTGATCAATGAAAAAGAGAAAGAAATTTTTGTTGAATTGTATAAAACTTATACGTTCTTTTAAATTTAGAACCGTAAATGAATTAAACATGAACGAACAAACATATTTTTGTGATTTGTTTGTTTATTTTTAGAGTTGTTCGAGCTTAGTTCATGTTTGATAAGAAATTTATTAATTGTGTTCGAGCTCAGTTTGTTTAAATAATAGAAGATTTGCATTTATTTATGTTCGATTCATTTAAATTAAATGAGCTTATTCATGAATAATAAACGAATATATTTAAGGTATTTTTAATCAAAAATGCTTTGAATAATCTTTTTTAATTTTTATAAGGGAATCATTTAAGGTATTTTGGTCAAAGACACATTGAATAATTGCTTTCTATGTTTTTGGGGATTATTCAAGGCATTTTTAACTGAAAAATGCCTTGAATAATCCCTTACAAAAAATTGAATGGGGTTATTTAAGACGTTTTTTTTAATAATTTCCTTCAATTTTTATGAGAAGATTATTCAAGTTATTTTTTGCCAAAAACACCTTCAATAATCCCCTCCCATTTTTTGTGGGATTATTCAAAATATTTTTTGTCAAAAAAAGTCTTGAATAATTTTTTACAAAAAATTAAATGAGGCTATTTAAAGTGTTTCTAATAAAAAAAGCCTTCAATAATCCCTTCTATTTTTTTTTTTTTTGGGATTATTCAAAGCATTTTGGGACAAAAACACTTTTAATAATCCTATTTAATTTTTTATAAAAGATTATTTAATGTGTTTTTTTTTGTAAAAAATACATTTAATAATCCTCTCATAAAAATAAAAAAGGATTAATCAAAATATTTTTTGTTAGAAATATTTTGAGTAATCTCATTTAATTTTTTGTAAGGGATTAGTCAAAACGTTTTTTGGCTAAAAACGCCTTAAATAATCTCTTAATTAAAATTGAAGATCATATTATTCAAGACGTTTTTGGCTAGAAACATTTTAAACATGTTCGTTTAATATTCACGAATAAGCTAGTTTAATTTTTTTGGAGATTATTCAAGGTTTTTTTGCCCATAAACCCTTTTGATAAAAATTGAAAATGATTATTTAAGGTATTTTTGTTAGAAATGTCTTTAATAACAAAAAAAAAAAACACATTGAGTAATCCCCTCATAAAAATTGAAAGGGATTATTCAAGGTATTTTTGGTCAAAAACGCCTTCAATAACCCATTCAATTTTTTGTAAAGGATTATCGAAAGCGTTTTTATGCTAAATGTCATATATAAACCAATTTTTTTATCAATAGAAACTTATAACTGACTTGTATTTATTTTTAGACATGCTTTTCAAAATGATAACAACTATTTTATAATATTTTAGTTAGGTCAAATTTAAAAATAATGCTACTTTTTCCTCCGGAATCCTAACATACCACAAGTATAAGTGAATTTTTTATTCCGAGACTTTGAGTATTGTTAGGAATCATCAGTTTTTCTTAGAATCAAATTATCTTGAACCAAATGTTGAAATAAAATACCTAACAATAAGATTCCGGAGAAAAATATTTAGATTCTCTTGAATCAAACGTCCGTTTATTTTTATCAAACAAACGAATAATAAATGAACAAGTGTTAAACGAACCTTAAACGAGTTTATTCGTGAACGTAAATGAACGAACAAATAGTTATTCATGTTTGGTTCATTTAATAAACGAATATACAAATGATATTCAAGATCATTTGTTAAGTTTAATAAACAAACAAAAATCAAATATGTTCACGAACGGTTCATCAAAAACTCTGTTCACTTATACCTCTACTTTTAATGAAAAACGTATAAAATATTAAATATGTATAAGTATTAAATGGACAACATTTGGATGAGGTTTTTTAGATGAAGTTTATGAAATTTTTTTTAAAAAATGATTTGAGAAAAACTTTAATAAAAAATTCAAACCAATAGACTGATAAAATTCAATGTGAATATCAATCATATGTAAAAAAATTATTTAAAATATCGTTTATAATTCAAATTTAACTGGTATTTATTTAACTATAAAATTTTATCAAAATTTTTACTAAAAGTATCTATCTAAAAATATATCAAAAATATTAAAATTTTTTTAAAAATTTATACACTTAATCAATATAATAGGATCTTTTAATTTATTAATTTTAATTTAATTATTTTTAATATGAAACTTCGTAAAATTCATCTAAAAAACTTCATTCATATAAATATTTTCTTGTATTAAATAATATGCATCTAACATTACAACAAAATTATGATGGATAAAAGTTTGTCTATAAAAGCGGAAAATCATGTGGCAACTAGCACGTCTTAGGTTCAATACTCTCTTAAATTAATAAGACAAAGTCAAGCATATGAAACCATAAGGAAGAGTGGTCTAAATAAGTTCTAAGGTACGTCATTTGTACGCTATTTGTCCTAACCAAGCCTCATTCAAAAGTGAAGAAGATAGACATGTATTATTCCTGACACTAGCCATACAATTGTGTCTTAAAGTATAAGAACTAGAAGGTAAAGGGCTAAGAGAACGGGTCCACTTGCCTTACTCTCACTCATAGCATTTTTCCCTTACATAGTTATTGATTTGAGCGTTGAAACGAGTTCTTAAATCTTAACTTAGGCGTTCTTAATTTTGACTGTCTTCTCTTGTTTGACAGGTTGAGCGATCCCTCTTTCTTAAGCTTTCTACGAATTTTATCTTGCAAATCCAAAAACATCTCAGCAATATATCTCCAGTCAGAATCGTTGAACAAAATTTTTTTATTGCTTGTAAAACGTATCGACGGGATTAAGACAATGTAAGAACCATATTTAGCAAGCATCTTCCTTAATTCCTTCAAAACCGTCCCTCCTTAAACTGATCGAAATATTTTTCCATTTTAGAGCTTGTCTTACCTCAGTCAGTATAATTTGCTTTGGTTCTAATCATGCAGTTCTTGTTATTGTTAAAGATGTGAATTTGACTCAACAACTCAGGTATAAAATACCAAACTAAACTTATTACAGTAAAAATCAAGGTTTTTTTTTTTTAAAAAAAAGGAAAAATTTGTTGTATGATCGCTGATGATCAGTTAAATTTGCATGACATTGTTAGGTTTTTATAGTAGCTTAAGTGTTTGATCTTGTTTTACTATATTATTACGTTAACAGGAATGTTGAAAGAAGATTTTCAAACATGGATTTTCCTTAAAATCAAACGCTACAGATCACTGGGATTCAGACATTTAAACTGAGCCAACCGGAAGCGAGATTCCGTAAATATAAGGGAACATACGAAGGTTCACCTTCTTAAGGTTAGGTCACATGATTGCCCGAACCCGAAAATGGTCAGGTGGATTATCAAATGTCTCTCCACTTCTCCTCTCGACACGTAGCACTGTTCCTAGCACTTTGCACTCATTGATTAAGGTTTCCAAATTCTTCGTCTTTGCTCTTCCTTCTTAATTCCCCACTTTAAATTCTTTTCTATTTCATCATTTCCTTTTCACCTTCTCATTTCCACCGTTGGATCACCCATCCAACCACTAACATTAAGTAAACTTAAAAATTAGAATGAAATTGATTTAACAATTTTAGTTATGATATGTCAGTGATATTATATGAATATAATATAAAAGTGATACGTTTAAAAGTTTAATAAAAATTATATATATAATTAATAAAAATAAAAAAAATTATTTTATATTTGATATATAAAGATTAATTATAATATGATGATTTTATATTTTACATATATTAAACACTAATAGATGTATATGAATTGAAAGCTATCCGAGAGATATAAACTTTGCCTTTGCTACGTCTTTTTTTAGGCTGTCTTATCATTTTGTTAGTGTGTTAAACAAAGCAAAAGATTTTTAGAGTTTAGAAGTAGTAGTACATTGTTTTTCCATAATTATTTCTGAATGGTTTTATTAGATCATCCGAGATTCTAATGAAGTTCTTAGCCGAGACTATCTAAAAAACTAAGAGTATAAATATAGAAAGGGTTATTAAAGATCAACAAGAAGAAGAACAGCTACACCCCTTTCTTTGGTTTTCTGGGAGCGATCGGAGGGAAGATTTTTAGTTTTGGGGTTTGGTTGAGTTAGCGGAAAGGAAAAAAAATTAGGAGAGGAAGGAGAAAAACAAATGGGGAGAGGTAGGGTTGAGTTGAAGAGGATTGAGAACAAGATCAACAGGCAAGTAACTTTTGCTAAGAGAAGGAATGGGCTTTTGAAGAAAGCTTATGAGCTTTCCGTTCTGTGTGATGCCGAGGTTGCCCTCATCATCTTCTCCAATAGAGGAAAGCTGTACGAGTTTTGCAGTAGTTCAAGGTATCACCAAAACAACTAAAGCTTCTTTGTACCCTCTTTCAAAAGCAAAACCAAAGAAAAACAAATACCACTTCTACACTTCAGAAATAACAAAGTTTTTTTTTTCCTTCATAAAACAAAGCAAGCTCTCTCCTTTTTTTTCTCTCTCTTTTCTTTAATTTCTTCTCTCTTTTTTTTTTCTCTTGAATATTTTATTTTCTTTCTTTCTTTTTTCTTGCTTTGAATTCTGACGTTAGATCTTGAAAGGTTGAAGAAGTGGATTTTTTTGCTGTTTTGAGTGATTGGGTATTGAAGCTTTGAGAGAAATTTTGAGAAAAAAGAGTAAAAGTCTAAGCTTGTGTTTCAGTTTTGCCGTTTTGGTGAATGTCTCGGCGTTTATAGCAGGGCCTGAGTGTTTATCCTGTTCTTATAGATGTTAGATCTGCAACTGAAAACCTTAAAAGAAGATCACTGTTATATTGACTCTAATTTCATGTCTTTCTTTCCCTTTTTTTTTTTTTGGGTTTTCCCAAAGCCCTTTCTTTCCTTTTTTCTGTTTTCTTCCTTGTTTGTTTTATCATCTGAATTTGTTTTCCTTTCTTTAGCTTAATCTTTTCTGCTTAAATTTTTATCTCTGATCTAAAGTTTTTCAAGTTTAACATAACTAAATTGAAGAAGCTCGGAGATCTGTTCACATATTTGGTTCATGAATGAGTTTTTTGTACTTTCTTCTTCCTCAAAGATTAAAAAAAAAAAAAGCTGAATACAGGCTTTTCTTTTCTACTTCTTTTTTTTTCTTGCTTTTCTCTCGTTCAAGCTTTCATTAGATCGTGTTTTCCTTCCATTTTTTCTGTTAATCACCATAAATCATGGTTATTAATTTCTTAGTGGCAGTGCCTTGGAGATCAGTAAATTTTGTGTTGAGCAATTCGGATAGATGTTCTGATTGTGAAAAGTGAAACATTTTTGAAAAGCAAAACAGAAAAGGAACCAATGGATCGTAGTTAAATGGCTTAATGCTCTATCTTCTGATCCATACGAGCAGTTTCAGATGTCACTAATCAGTAATCAATCAAGCAGCGAAGACAAATCAGATATTTTACAGTGTCGTATTTCTATTTATTCGGATGAGTCTTTTCTTTCATATACAAAAACGAACTTCCTTGTTTCCGGAGGATTATGTCTGCTTCTCTCTCTAATTTCTGGGAATTATTTCAATGATCAGTTAAAAGTAGATGGAGACATCTCCATGAATGCGTCTGAGTTTCTAGGGTTTCGATTTTCCCAAAGCTGCTTCCCAGGTTAGGGTTTCAACTTTCAATTCTTTAACCCCCTCTCTCTCTCTCTCATCCATAACACCCACAGTTTCCCCAATCTGAATCCGTAAGAAAAATTGACTCGATCCGCCCGTTTTAGTATGCAATGGTGTAAAACTTCAGGACATTTGTTTGGTATACTTTACCTATTTGAGGTATCTTGCATTGTGAAAAACTCACTCAACCAATGTAACAATTTCTTTTTTTTTTTTTTCCACTCAGTCTTTGTGCTTAATTTCTTGTTTTCTGGGATCCATCATTGTTCATTGAATATTAACTATATTCCTGTCATTATGTTTATTAATGGCTTGTATCCTTTTAACTAAAGTTTACCTTGACATGTAGCATGATCAAAACACTGGAGAGGTACCAGAAGTGCAACTATGGAGCTCCAGAGACAAATGTTTCAACTAGGGAGGCTCTGGTAATGCATATACTGCCTTCTCCTTGCTTTTTGTTCTTTAGAGTTTAGACTGCTTCTCTATATTACATAAATAAACTTGACTTGGAAACAATTTAGGTATAATTTATGGACATAATTTATTACCTTCTTTTTTGAGAAGGGTTGTAATTTTGAACTAAATAAAATTACTCATCGAACTCAGGACTTAGCTCTGTTGGTCTATGTAGCTAATTTAAGAGGTGACATCCAATAGATTTAGGTTTCAAATCTCAATACTTGCAATTGTTTCCCCTATTCCTAATTAGCTACAGCCTTCATTGCACCAAAAAATTTAAAATTATTCATGTTACTCTTTGCAATCTAAGAACTAATTTTGTTTATCTTAGAAATGGAGACGTGTAGTTAGAAATAGATATTTTCTCATAAATGTTAGCGAGAAACATATGCCTTTGCTACAACTGAGTGCAGTTTGGATCTTGTTTTTCCCACTTTGCTTTTTACTGTTTGTGTTTGCTTTATATCTATCCTATATTTGTTGGTAAAAGGTTAAGCAAATAAAATAAATAACTATGATCTACACCCTTATTAAACTCTAATCAGTCAGTAGATGATAAAAAAGGGGAAGACAAAAAGAATTAACCAGAGAAAATGCAATATGGGAATACTTATTAAGATCAATTTTGGTGTCCTAATTAATGTCCTCTGAATGATAAAATTTGGTCGAGAATTAATTAACCCCATATTTCCATGAGTTATTAGGCTTAAGAGAACTGTCTACAAATTGAATCATTCTACCAAAGGCTAGCATTTGTTAACTTTTGCTAATTTTAGCTGAACCCTCACCTATTTATGTTAAATTTATTCGAGATTTAACAGCTAAATTAGACTGCAATGACAATTGATTCAGTTTGGATTGGGCAATGATACTATATTTCATCCTTAAAATGCCATGTCTAGCTAATCGAAGATGTTGCAAGTAGGGATAAGAATGAGCATAGTCTAAATGCAATGTTTTTATAAAACTTCCTTTGCTTTCAAAAAAAGAAAAAAAATGAAGTTTCATGACATCAAGTTCAATTTTTCATGTGTATCTCATATTGCAATTCCCATCCATGCTGTCTTTATAGGAGATAAGCAGTCAGCAGGAATATCTGAAGCTTAAAGCACGTTACGAAGCCCTACAGAGGTCCCAAAGGTGAGTCAGCAACCATTGAAATGACGAAAAGTCTTTGTAATAAATTTATGCTCACAGGCAAAGGATGTTTGGAGTATGGACATGATTCATTATTTCCTTGATTTGTTTTGTTAGGAATTTACTAGGAGAAGACCTGGGCCCTCTAAGCAGCAAAGAGCTTGAGTCGCTTGAGAGGCAGCTTGATTCATCATTGAAGCAGATCAGATCAACGCGGGTACTTTCACTCTAGAATCCACTACATAAATCTTCTATAATCTTCTATACATTAAAAAAAAAAAAAAAAAAAAGAGAGAAACTGCATTCATATATTAAAGCCATGCATCTCTTTTATTCTAAAAACTTATTTGGAGAGTGGCCAACCTCTGCGTTTATATATGCGAAATAGGCTGGATGTCCCAACCCTTTCTTACGGTGAAAACAGCACTTCTAACATATATAACATGTTCGATTGATATCACAAGCTGTTGGGCTAAAAGCCTTCAATCCAATCACACTAGCGGAAGCGAAATCAAACAATAAATCAAACACACAAGAGAAAACAATTTAACGTGGTTCGGTCCGACTGACCTACATCCACGGATGAGATACAAGATTCACTAGTTGTAGAGAATTACAAACATACATCATATCATCAACCCCACTCAACAATCAATACTCATAAGACACTCTCAATCTCCTCTAGTCCTATGAAGTATTCTCTACCCAAACAAACACAAACCCAAACTCTTGTGCACCTTTTCAACACAACCAAACACATACCCATATATTCCCATACATTATACTTATGTGAACCCTCTCAATCTCTTCTAGTCCACTCACAAACAAACATACACACCCATAAGACATAGAGCCCCAATACTACTACGAGGTGTCTATCCCACAAAACCCTACAACTCTCTTACATCTTTTTCTCATACCTAACCCTATAGAAACTTCACCTATTTATAACCATACAAACTTGCCCATTAAGAATCTCTCTCTCTTAGAATTCTTCTCCTGTAAGTCAAACTTACCTATTAAGAATCCCTTTCCTTTTAGAATTCTTCTCTTGCAAGTCAAACTTACCTATTAAGAATCCTCTTTCTCTTGGAATTCTTCTTTTGCAAGTCTTCTTGTCCATCAAGCAATATCTGACAAATCCCAAACAAATCTCTTATGGGATTTGAGTCAATATTCCCAACACAAGCATGCTTATAGAAATCATAACAACAGTATATACACGTGAAGAGCAGTTTTGAGAGATTTGTTCAATGTTCTTTGTTCTTGTTAGCATAGTATTAACTGAGGCTTCTTTGGTTCCTGAGTTCTTTAAAAATGTTATGAGAAAGAACAAAAAACTGTTAAATATTATCTACCAGACCTGGAGATACTACTACTAGTTAAGATTAGCTGCTGTCTTGGGAAAACACATAAGATTGAAGTTCAATTTTTGTACATGTTCTTTTTCTTTTCTTTTGTTCATGTGTTTCTAATAAACATTGGATATCTCATTTGACTATTTTCCTGTTGTAGACCCAATACATGCTGGATCAGCTCACTGATCTCCAACGAAAGGTCTGCCATTATCTTAATCTAGATTCTTAAATTTCAAAGTCAGATTCTTGTCTCTCTCACCAATGCAACATCTTCTATTCTCTTTAATGCAGGAACATCTGCTTAATGAAGCCAATAAGACCCTAAAACAAAGGGTAGGTTACTTTTACAAACTTTAAGGGCATACCAAATTAATCAGGAAGGGAATTGCCTTGTATGCTATATATGCTCAGTTACTCAACAGTAGTATGCTACGTATTTATGGATTTTAACGTGTCTATTTAAAATGGTGACATGCTCCAATTCTGGTTAAGATTTCCTCCTTTTTGCTCACCAATCTTAACTTATTCAACTTTATTTGTTGAGACAATCAATATCAAAAGTCCATATTTAATGACTTGTGAATCGGTGCTTTTGCAGTTGATGGAAGGCTACCAAGTAAATTCACTGCAGTTGAATCCAAATGCAGAAGATGTCGGCTATGGCCGACAACCAGCTCATCAGCCTCAGGGTGATGGCTTCTTTCATCCATTGGAGTGTGAGCCAACATTACAAATTGGGTACGACCTTCTGAATTTAAAACAAAAACATCAGTTCCCTTTTTTGCTCTCTTAAATTTGTAGTGATAAATTGAATGACATAATACTACTTCGCGGTAATATCATATTAAGTTACAAACTCCGGATTCTTGTTACCATGAACCTAACCAAATCATTGCAGATAAAACTACAATATATCTTACAATGCCGACTTTGTTGAATTACAGATATCAGCATGATCCCATATCAGTCGTCACCGCTGGCCCAAGTGTGAATAATTATATGACAGGATGGTTACCATGATATACATAAGAAGAGAGCATGGGCAGATCATTCATGTATGGTATGCATTCCCTCATAAGAATCTGTTCGTATGTTATTTGATGAAACAAAATATGTGTAATGGCATGGATTTAATATTATAAGTTTGTTGTGTCTTTAATTAGGATGCACTGTAACTCCTTGTATGAGTGCTCAAGCACTGCGCATCTTTCTTTGAGCAGTTTAATTTGTTTGAAATAATGTCTTGTTTGCTTTGTAAGAGGATTCAAACTGTGTTTTTGCTTAATTTGTTTTTGCATCAACAAACACATGCGTTCCCTTTTCTTATCTCATCAACCGTAAATTCAATCAGAAATCCAGATATAACATCTCAATAATAATTGTCGTTTTAACATGCATGGATCCCATTTTTTTTTTATAAATACAACCACATTATCATTATAAGCATATGAATTCATATGTATTGATATGGTAAAATTTTAAAGATATGATGCATTTTGATTGATTGGACAGAATTAAAATGATTATTATAAATATGTGGATCTATGCATGCTTATATAACAAGTTTTAATTACATATGTTGCATCTTGGTTAGTTGGACTCATACAATTAACATCATAGAAAAAGATGTTATGTAATATATAATTACTTCCTCTATAGCTCTTTTTCACCTGTTATATTAGATTTAGGGGAGATCCACCATGCGAGGATATCCTTGTGAATGTTGTAATGTAATGAAGTTTATTAAGCATAAATTTTTCATTGAAAATTTTTTTTCAATCACAACTATAATAATTTAGTTTTTTCAATTGCAGTTATAATAATTTTTATGATTGATTTCAATCTTATTAAAATTAATCTTACCATCTATCCAAATATAATCTTAGTTAAGGACATGCAAACCCAAAAGTTTTAGGTTGGAGGGCAAAAGCCTAGGTTTGTTGAAACCGCAGTTCCACTTGGGGGTGATGAAGACAAATGAGATATATTATTTTACAAAAAGAAATTAAATTATATTAAGATAACTTTAAAAAGTTTTTTTTTAATTTTCATGAAAACACATCATACATATCATATATAATATATAATATTATATTATATTATAAAATATATAAAAATATGATAAGGTATGTCACGTAAATGTTTATGTGAATAATTTATATTTTTGACACATAAGAAATTATTTAAAAAAATTTGCTTAGGTCTATACTTACTTAAATGACTTTTAAATTATTACCGACAAAATCTAATTTAGTTATATTATCTTTTTAAATTTTAAATAAATTTTCTAATAATCTAAACAATATCTATTTAAATTTAAAAATCTAAAACATAATGATATTTTATCATTTAAAATGGATTTTCTAATAATCTAAATATATATTTCTTTAAATTTAAAATTCTTATTATATCTTTTTAAATCAAAGTATAGGTATGTAAAATTAAGAGTATATCTTATTAAAAAGAAACATATATTTCAAATAGGATAATATCAATTATATATTATTCAAATTCAAATATCAAAAATTCCAATTGATTAACAAACAACAAAATTTGTTAATTAATATTTCGACCAATTTAGATTTTAGGCTATGAAATGGATAAAACGACCTATCTAGATTTAATATTGAATTCAGATGAATACTTAATAAAATTTGAATAGATTAAATTGTAATAAAAATTTAAAACTTAATATTCATTTTATTTGATTCAAATTTTACCTATTTAGAGATTTTTTTTACATTTCCATTTTTCAAAAAAAAAAATATTTACCTTCCTAAATTTCTCGACAATCCTTTAGTTTTATTATTGTAATTCAAAAACATAAATATCACTTATTATATTGTTTTTAAATTCCAAAGATATTTGTCACTTTAAAAGTTATCTAAATATCCTAATTATCATCCAACATCTATAAATGATTTGAGATACATAGTTTTTTTTTTATCTAATTTGCAACTTTTCATGATTTCGTTCTTATAAAAAAAAAATACAATTCTTTTTCATTAATTTTTTTCTTTTTCTCTTTCAAATATTGTTTAAAGATCACAAGTGAAGGCATGTAGATACTACTCTTATGGTCTAATTCATTATTCAACTACGTGTATTTATATTTTTTTAAAAAAGTAATAGCATTTTTTATTTTTTTTCATATATTTTAATATTTTAATATTTTGATCACAATCATAATAGTAAAGGTATGTATAACTTTTTTGTAATTTAATTAAATTTTTATTCAATTACTTTTAGAGAAAAGAAATTGAAATGATAATATATAGATTGTCCATATAATCCAATAGTCATATGATGTTAAAATTTTACATAATATTTACTATTTGATGTAAAATAAGTATTTCAGACGTGTCTTTAGTAGTATAATCCTATTAATATTTCAAACTAATAAAAAATTCTTAAATAATACATAATTGGTCCATAAATTATGAACATCACATTCTTTGGTTTCTTCTATTGGCTAGAAAACAAATGAAAACATCTTTATTTATTCTCATAATTTCTTTTTTTTTTGTCATTTTTATTTTGTAAAAAACATTTTTTCATTAATACACATGTTTCTTCTATCTTTTAGTATTTTTTTTCGTAACACATTGATTAAATGACAAGATTAAATTATAATAATGATATAAAATTTTTAAAATACTTTATATTTGATGAAGTTTAATTTATATATATACACACATTTAAATAAATAAAGTTAATCCGTACATTGCATAGGTTATAAAACTAGTTTTGTATAATTCAAAATCACATATATATAAGAACAAAACAAGCATTCATCTCAAGGGATCCAACAAAAGTGACTAAGACAAACAGAACACTGGAATAAGTAGCTTAAGTAGAGTATGTAAACAACAAAACAAACATGAGTTTAGGTGCAAGACATCAACAAATGTTAGAAATTAAAGTCACAATCCATAACCATCAAGCAAGACTTTGAAATCTAAAGCAAAACAAAGTAAAAAGCTCACACATATTTTAGAATTATACAATCCACCACCTGAAATCTAATGCAAACAAATAAAGTAAAAGCTTCCATGGCCTAAAAGCTTTTGCTGATTCATCCATCATGAGAATCTGCTGCATGCAATGGTTAAAAATTGTATGAGTACTTAACAAATAGAGCTGAAAATTAATTACTAAATAAATAGAATATCATAAAAAATAATATATAAATGTTTTATATCCAAAAAGATAATACTCCCTCTGTCTTATTTTTTATGTTCATTTTTTTTAGATATCATAAAATTATGTCCTATTTTCTTTTTTTTTTTTCCTTCAAGGGAGGGCATAGCCCCTATAAGGGGAAAAAAAAGAAGAGATCATGACTCGAAACCAGAACCTTTACATTCTTATAAAGCATTGTTGGTCACTAAACCAAGAGGTGTAGGATTTCTCTTTTGAATATATAAAACTCTTACTTTTATTTTTAAAAGTTATTTTTTATGATTTTTTTTAACTTTTTGATATTGAAAAACATGAAACTTTAATTTTATAAAAAAAAATTTAAAATTTAATATTAAAAACATTAAAGTTAATACTTTTTTTTTAAATTTCATAAAAGTCAATACATAACAAATATTTTGAGATGAAAAGAATAACTAATAACGATTCAGTTCTATTAGTTGACTTATACAATTTAAATGTAAATACATGTTTCATGACAAAATTAAAATGATTAAAAGTATATAGGTCCTTGAAAAAAAAATTATTACTCCATAAAATGAAAGTAAATAACAAAGAAAAATTATCTTGTTTGAAAATGTACTAAAGCTAAAGAAATTTTATATTCTTAATTTGTGTTCAAATATTACCATTTTTTGCCCTTTTGTTTTATCATTTCACAGAAATTCTAGGTGACAAAGGTTGCAATCAAATGTAAGTCTAAAAGAGTGATGGACTATATTTTTTAAATATTCTACTTAATCATTGAGTTTTGTTGGTGTACGTAGAAAGAAAAAAATTTGAAAAAAGATCGAAAGTTTCCGACAAAATTTGTCATATATATCTTAAAAGACATGTGACATTCTATTAACTCGCTTGCAAAATCTAAAACCTTAGCGGATGGAATAATTTCTCTAATTATAATAGTTAAAGTAGACTGTTATGGCAGTAAATGAAAGCTCACCTCCTTTTATTTTGAGTGAAAGCTAGCTCCAAATTATATACCTGCAGCGACTTGAATCATAAAAACTTTCCAATTAAAAGTAGTACATTTTAGAAGAGATTAAAAGAAAAAAAAGTTTTATATGACAACCTAAATAATGTAGGACACTCTAAATTAGACTTGATATTTTAAAATATGACATAATGACACGATACGAAAATGATACAAATAAAAGATATGAAAATAACATAACATAAAATTTTAAAAAAATCATAAATAGATTTAATAAAATTAAAAAATTATATTATATATTTTCGTATCGATATTAACTATAACACGTGGTTTTTGTATAAAATATTATACAAATATATATTTTACACGAAACAATAATTGTCAGGCCAACTCTAAATTCTTATTGTTGACATACAACAACTTTTTTGAAAAAAGAAAAGAAAAGGCCTCTCGGTAAGATTGAAAGATGCAAAACAAGAAAGAGAGATGTGAGCAAATAAAATCTGATAGAGAATTTCAAAATTTACTACATACCTTTAATTATCTATAATATCAACCTCTTGGACGTGTGCAATTTTGTGCCAATCTGCACCCCCATCTCGTCGGCATCTTTCACTCAAGACCGGACATCCTCTAATTTCTAGTTGTCTGAGTTCAGTAAGGCGATCCATTCCCTCCGGAAGAGATGACAAGTTTAGGCAATGACTGATCTCAAGTTTATGAAGTGAAGTGAGATTTTGTAGCCACTCTGGTAGTACCTCAAAGTTGTTGCACAAACCAATTTCTATATGCTGCAAAGTGGTAGAAGATCCTTCAAGAAGCAATCGTGGCAAATATGTCAAGGCACCTGACCTCCATACTGAGAAAGTTCTAAGGCTCAAGTGAAGGTCTTTATCTTTTTCCTCTTCTGGTTCCATTTGTAAATTGATTACACGGCAACCAAGTATGTAAAGGCCTTCTAATTTGGTTAGGAATTTCAGGCTTCGTGGCAATGAGACAAGTTTATAACAACGAAACAGACGAAGTGCTCGAAGTGATGTGAGGAACTGCATTCCTTCAGATAAACATTCTAGATTATCACAGGAAGACAAGGTTAAGTATTGAAGAGAACTCCAACATCCTGGTCGAATTTCTTTCAAATGCTTAGCTCTAATGGTTTTTTCCAGATATCTGAGCTCAATCAAGCTTTGCATGCTGTCAGGCAACTGCATCAAAGGAACACCCTCCATTGTTAACGTTAGCAAGCTCCGTAGCTTATAGAAAGAACGAGGAAGTTTTCTTATATTATAACATTGATTCAAGTTAAGATATCGTAAGTGCTTCAAGTTACCAATGGAATTTGGTAAGGCCCCCAACGATGAATTACTTATATTAAGTTCCCGTAGATACTTGAAATTTGAGACACAAAAACTGATAAAAGATTTATCAATAGTATTTAGTCCCTCTGAAGTCTCTGGCACAATTACAGTTCGAACATTTTTTAGTTTCTTCAAAATTTGCGGAACTTTTAGCGGCTTGTCCTCGCAAAATGATAAATGTCGAATTTTTTCCTCAACATTTTCTGTTTGGTAATTCACTGTTTTACACTCTTTTTGTGACACATCTAATGCAAGATCATGTATCAAATCATGCATTTTAAAGTTAAAACCGAAGCGGAAATCCCCAACCTTCTGGATGAGGCACCTCGACAGTAACTCATTCAAATAGCGCCTCCCAACATGCTCCCACTCTTGCTTTTGCTTTGAATACTCAAGCAGTCCATTTGCCATCCAAAATTGGATGACATCATAACTAGTATAGATTTGATCCTTTGGGTACAAGGACAAAAATGCAAAACATCGTTGCAAATGAGACGGCAAATGGTTGTAACTCAACTTCAACACTGGTAAAATATCATTTTCACTTTGCTCAAGTCTCCATATTTCATCATCTCTAACAGAGATCCAATCGAATTCATCAGTTTTTGAAAAAAGTAGGCTCCCCAATGTTCGCACTGCCAAAGGAACCCCTTTGCATTTTTTTACAATTTCTTCTCCGATTCTCATGAGATTTGGATGCTGTCTCTCATCACCATCATTAAATGCCCATTTCGCAAACAAAGTCAAGCATTGTTCAGGAGGGAGACCATCCAATTCGTAAGGGTGTATTGAACTCATTATTTTGGCAACCTTCCGACTCCTAGTAGTCACAATGATTTTACTTTGAGAAGAGTCACCCATTGACTTCAATAAATTTCTTAACTCAATCCATCTCCCACGATCTTCATTCCACACGTCATCTAGGATGAGCAAAAACTTCTTATCATTCAAAAGACTTCGCAAACAGGTTTGCAAGGCCTGAACTGTTGAAACATCACATTTTTCTTCTTTATTTATGGAGTGAATAATAAGCTTGAGCAATCTAGTAAGATTAAATTCCTCTGAAACACAGACCCATATTTTCGATGGGTAAAGTCTAGTAACCCGATCATCATCATATACGAATTGAGCGAGTGTGGTTTTCCCTAGACCCCCAATTCCAACTATGGGAATGACAAGGAGGTTTCCAGCCTCACTTGGATTTGTCAAAAGTTTGATAATGTTCTCTTTATCCACATCTCTACCAATGACATCAGAAGAATTCACAGAAGAATAAGTCTCCCTGTGAATAACATGTCGTTTATCCCCTCCCTGTCCTACATTAAAGCTGTTCCACTCAGTGGCAAGTTTGTCTAACGTCTGATGGATCTCTCTGATTTTATGACCCACTTTTAAAGAGAATGAAAGTGGGAAAGAGCAAGAAGCCAAAAATCGTACCTTTATGCTGATGCTTGGATGATTCACAACCTGTTTCCGTATAGCTTCACACTCGAATTCATCAAGCACATCTTCGGCATCACAAAAGATGTCTCTGAGCTCCCACATACAGAGGCGTAACTTTTCATTCTGCTGCTGCTGCCGCTCAGCATCCAAAAGCACAGCTTTAATGCTGCTCATGGTCTTCTTCAGCTTTCTCAAATCACATTTGACATTAAACGCCAAGTGAAGTTCATCTACAGCGAGTAGTTCTAGTTTCTGCAGAACCCTTTCTGCAATATCGAAGAGAAATGATGCCATGATTGAACTCCAAGAGCACTGCAAGGAAGGATAAATGAAAGGCGACCTGAAATTGTTTTAGGTAAACAAAGGTAATCAAGCGCTCAAAAGTATTTTTTTCTCAGCAATATATCGTGTGGTGCTCTTTATGGCTTTTTCTAATCCTGTTCACCAACTAATATATTTTTATTGGACAAAAGAAAAATATCTTTTTGATAGTTGATTTCCCGTCTTCGGGGACGCCAGTCTTTTTTGATATTGGACTTTTTTTTTCAGTAACTTCTATTCTATATTCGTACAAAACAATATCTTCTAGATTGTTGGATTTGTCGCCAGAGCAATATTTGTACATAATAATGCAGATATGAATCAAACATCCTTTCGATTGGACATTTTGCAGTCTTAATTCCATCTAATTTAGAGCTTTATAACAAAAGAATCTGATAATCCAAAGTTGATGCATTTCTCTGTCTCAGTCGGAATCAAAGAAACCACTGTCTTTCATCTGTGAGTAGTATGCATGTCTTCCTCCCACACAAATGTAAAAGATGAAATATTGTAAAGCTTTGCTAAAAATCAATTAACAAGATGGAATTATTACTATGAATCTGAAATAAAAACTACAAAGATTGGAGGGAGGGGAGGAGATCATAATGGTTGCAGATAATGATTACCTGGAAAAATTCTGCCAGAAAAGTTTTTTTACAGCAGAGAAAGGTACAAGGCATAGTCGCACACAATTGTGGCAGTATACAATTAGGTAAATAGCCTAAAAGAGAGAAAAAAAAAAAAAAACCCATTGAAATATTGATATCATATGATATAATGCATTGATACAAAAATGTAAACAAGAACTCAAAGTGGTAAAAAGACAAAAAGGAATAACATTATGTGTCTTTAAATTTTAGAAGATAAAAAAAGCTTAAGTATCTATATGAAATAATACTTCACATCTAGATTGCTAAAGAAGTCAAAGTATGTCACAATCTAAAAATAGCCGACATGGAATGAAGAATGTGCTATGGAATTATGAATACTAAAGTTCACTGGGGAAGACTGTCATGTCCTTCCATCTCCATCTTATTCGTGATGTACATGTAAAAATAAAGATGAGATTGATTTTGATAAAATTAAAAAATAATAATAAAAATTTTTATAATTATGATTGAAATAAAAAATTATTATAATTATGCTTAAAAAATTTATATAAAATAAATTTTATTAAAATTGATATTTAAATTTAAGTAATGATACGATAAATTCAATCATATCATATTAAAAATACGATGAAATCGAAACCTACCTATAATCAACAATAAATATTTTTATAATTCCAAAGAAGTGTCACATCTAATATATAATAACGTACATAAATAAATTTGTCACATAAATGCCTATGTAGATAACTCCCTTAAATGACACATGTGATAATTTTTTAAAAAAATAAGATTTTTTTTAATTACAAATTAGATAATTTTAAATTTATTCAAATATCAAAATTATTCAAATTATAATTACAAATTAAATTAATTTAGAGATATATTTTTTAAAATAAAAAATATGAAATATGTATTTTTTTTAATAAATATTTTAGTTGTTTACTAAATAACATTGCTTAAAAAAATTATTTAAATATCAAAATCTTTCAAACATGTTTAAAATTATAAAAATTAAGTTTATCTAAATCTTTCAATAATCTTTTTTATTTTGAATTAAAAATGATCTTTTTAAAAAATTTACGTAAGACATTAAAAATTCAAATAATTTTATGTAAGATTTTGAAAATTTAAAAAATTTTCATTTTAAATTTTTAAATAATATGATCATCAAAACCATTATATCCATTTGAACTCTAACTATCAAATTTATAGTTAAAATAAATGCAAAAAATTTAATATTATCTTTATAACTTATTATATCTATTTTAAATTTTAAAAAATTAATTTAAAATCTATCTATTTAATCCTAATTACCACTAAAAAATTCTTCTACAAATTTAAAACAACAAATATAATATGTTATACATCAAATTTTTTTATTTTTTCAATAACTTGTTTTAAGGTATATTCTATTACTATTGTACTTTTTTTTTGCTTATAACTTTTTTTCAAGATATATTTTATTGTTATTACAGTTTCATTCTTATAAAAAAAATATTTTTTTCAATTTATTTTTTTTACATATTTTCTAATATTCTTCATATTTTGCATAATAATTTAGTTAAAATTATTAAAGTAAAAATATGTTAATACTTCTTTTATTATTTAATTTATCATTTAATAATATATATTTTTATTTTTTTAAGAAAAGCATAAATTATTTTTATTTGATATAATCTTCCAGGTGTATAAATATTATTGTAAACAAAAATATCTAAAGGAAAGACATAATTTATTTTTGCTATTTTTAAAAAATTTATTTTTTAATAACAAATCAATATTTATAAATTTTATACATACTAAGTTTTAAATATTTAAATATAATTTTAAAAATATATATTTATATTAAATAAATAAATTTATTTAATGTATCGTACGGGTTATAATCTAATTTGAGAATAAAAAAAATACCTTCAAAAATAAGTCCAGATCAACAATTAGCCCCGAAATAACAAATGTTCATGTTAATGCTCCTAGTCTACTAGCATAATTTCCTTGAAGCAAAAATGCCACCAAGCTAACATCCAGGAACAACATCCAGAGCATTTGGCAAAAACTTGTCACGTCATATTTTATCAAAAGTTTATAATTAATACTATACATTTATTAGTATCAAATTAACATATGTTAATTTTTTTAATCGCATTTGTAAAATTAAAAAAATTTATTATAAAATCACCCAGTCATTTTGTTTGCTTCTTCTTCAAGAAGAAAGAAGAACTAAACATGAAATAGTGAATACTTTAGTCTTTTTCTCTTTCACTTATTTTTTTGGTATTTTCATGATTTCATCTCAAGGATTTGAATTATTGGTCAGCTCTAACAAATTCAAGCCCATGATTTTTCAGGCAGGGAATGGAGAATTTTAATTTCTTAGCTAGTATCCATTAAAATTTAAAACAAAATTTGTTTATTTTTATTTTTAAAGAAGGAATCTTTATATTAATAAATTTTGTTTTATTCATAATTTGTTCTTATATTAAGAAATTTTAAAATAGTATTAATCATTGTTTATTAAATTTAATAATTAGCATAAAAAATAAAATTTATATTTGTTCACGAATTATTTTTTTTAATGGTTTTGTTCACTTATACATCTATATCAATCAAATTACTTTAATCCAATAATTGCGTATATTATTATTATTATGAAAATTATTCTATGAAAATTATTCTAAGAAAATTCTTTAAAATTTTTAAAAGAGGGCAAATAAAATTAGCAAATAAACGTATTCATAAATTAGGTAGAGTCGAGTTTGAATTGATTTATTTTGGGTATTAATAATTTATTTATTTGTTTAAATCTAATTTGATTTAACATTTTGAATCTCAAAAAAAATTTTTAAATTCGATTCAAAGTAAAAAATAAATTTCAAATTCGCTCATTAATTTAATTTTTATAATAAAAAATTTTAAAAAATAAAAATTCATATATAAAGAATTATAATGTTTTAATTATATATAATTTATTTGAATTGAATCGAAATAAACTTGAGTTTTAATTTTTTATTTAAAATTTAAATAAATTTAAAAGTTATACACAAAATCATTTAATGAGTTTTAATTTATTATCTAAATCTTTTTAAAATTTAGATGAACTTTAGAACTTAAACAGGTAGCCCAACTTGAACAGATTTATTAGCAAACAACTAATTCGAGTTGAACCTAATTTAAGGTCAAAATTAGTTTCTTTAACAAATTAGAAAATCAAACAACCTTAATTAGCAAAAAAATAAAAAACAAAAGACATGAATCAAAGGATAAGGCCTACGTCAGCTGTCCCGACCTAAGACCTCCACGTCCGCTCTAATCCATTAAGCGTTTTCACCACACGCGCCCAAAATTCATAAAAAAAATAAGAGCTGCATAATAAAATTATAAAAAGGGAAATCTCCTTTAATTTTCTATCAATGCTAACTTCGAAACCTTTTTCTCCTTTTGGTTTCTGAAAATTCCAATTCATCGAAATAACAGCAACGCCGCTGCCCGCTTTACTTTCATTTTGGTTTCCCTCCAGAATTTCCTGAGAAACAGACAAAACTTTTCCTATCAGAGCTCCCCAGTTGTTAATTCTTCTCCAACCAAACAGCGATTTGGGTAACTGTCCCTGAGTTTATCCATTTGCCTCGTTGTTAGCAAAAGAAAACCTACTTAGTGTCTGAAATCCTTTAAAATTTTTCTTGGGATTATAGGGTTTAGAAAATTTTCATCTTCGAACTTTTAATCGGGTTTTGAGGAAAAATGATGAGAAGACAACAGCAAAATCATCGACATCAGGATCAGCTATCAAGGGTTTTCTACGAGCTGTCAGCGCTGGGGCTGAATCTTCTTCGATCGCCGCCGGTGCCGATGCCTTTCGCGGACCGACCACTGGATCCGGAGACGAGACCACATCCCCGATCGACATCGAGGACGATAACGCCGGCGGGATTCGCTTGGCTGATGCTAGGGATATCGGTTTCCTTAATGCTGTGTGGATCAGTTACTTTCTTTATAGGGTTCATGTTGATGCCTTGGGTTCTTGGTTTGCTCATGGTTTTTTACGTTGCTGGGATTGTCTCCACGGTTTCCGTGTTAGGTCGTTCAATTCTTTGTTACGTCATGGCCCCTCCGTCGCCGCGAAAAGATATTCCTGGTAATTTGTTATTTTTTTATTAATTCTTTTTAAAAGTATTCTTTTTTTAAAAAATTAATCAATGCTGCATACATAGGTTGATTTGTCTTTGACATTTAATTTTGTCTTATGTTAGGACTTTTAACCTTTTTATTTCTTGGTTCGGAGCTTTCAAATCTCTGAGATAAATATGTCTTGTTTTTCTCTGATTGTCTGCTTTGGGCTGTTGCTTTTCTTTTCCTTTTTTTTTTCTTCTCTATTTTAATCTCTTTAGTTGACATGTCGTGTTTGATTTTCGTAAAGAACTAGGGGAAAACGTGTTCCCTTTATTTTTAATTTTTTGGATTAATTGAAAAATTATTCATCTAAAAGAACAGAGAGAACATTACTTCTTAGGGTCACAGGAATTAAATCCCTTCAGTTCCTTTTTTTGCATTTTTATGGCAATACATATGATCTATTAGCCTTAGCTAAATGGTTTTTTACCTGTTCTGCTATGTGGCATTGGATATTTTAAAATGGAGGGTCGTTGCTTTTTTTTGTTTTTTTTTTAAACTGGAATAGTGGTTAACTGGTTTTAAGAGGTGAGCACCAAACTTAGGAAAAGAGAATTTGCAGATAACCTGTGGAAATTTAAGAAACAAGGGCACAGAGCTTAATCACAGCTCTCTTTCAGGTAGTTTCTTTTATTATCCTTAAAACAAGAGGTAACTAAACCTTTTATTGGCTGAAATAACGTGATTGGCTGGATTTTGGAAGCCTCCGGGAGATCAGATTATTCTCCTGCATGTTATATTTGGAATATTCAGAATTTTGAATTAAGTTGCTTAGTCTAAGCAAAAAATGCTTTCTGGTTTGTCCAATCTTTATTTAACTTTATCCATAGATCTTTGGTGCATGCTTCTTGAGAACCTTTTATGCAACCAAATGAAGAACTTTTTCTTCCTATGACACCAGAAAACTTTGTTAAGAGTAAAAATATGTTTAAGAATGAATTAATAGGTTCATATGTTTGAAATATCTCCATGTTTTCTTTACTTTGTTGGTTAGAAGTGTAATGGATGCCTTATCTTCGTTCTTTTTTCGGCATCCATTGACATTATGGGTTTCACAAGTTCAGTATATGACAAGTACTGGTTTGCGAGCTTCTTTGGCGAGTGGTGGAATAGACAATAATTAGTATTGACTTGTCTCGACATTTTTGGTTGATCAAATTTGGGTAAAGTTTGAAACAGACTGGCTCGGTTTGACTTTGTGTTTGAGCTTCAGATCTAACTCAAGAGATAAATTGAGCTTGAGGTTGAATGGTATGATGTTGGTTAAGGACTTAAGGTTGTAGTAGGTTCATGATTTCACATTGTTGACTGTTTTTGCAGTAAATGCAAATCGGCTTAATTGACTATGTTTTTATCTTACAACTCTGCTCTTCAGTATTCATTTGTTGTCAGTTATGTCTTGCACCGTACAAGAAGTTTTCAAATGCTTGTTAAGAAACAATAGATTTCTGTTTGTGCTGCTAATATATCCTTGTTTGCATGAGAGTAAACATCGTACTTTGATGGACAGACTGTTTTTTTGTTTTATTTTTCCCCCTCTTCGATCAATTAAATGTGTAACATTTATGAGGTTGCTGATAGATTCTTTTCATTCGAAACGATTTGGCATTGCAGCGTGGAAACTTTTGTGAAGAGAAAAGGTGGTTTAGACAGAGAGTTGGATAATACACTGGAGAATTAAGAGTTCTTGGGAGTGGTGAAGCATTTTGCTACATACCAGGAAAACAAATTTACCGGGTTTCTTCGAGTATTAATGCAGGAAATGTGGATAATTCTTGCTTCAAATGTTACTGAAATATGTGGATGTGGCTTCTTTGTCTAATAGAGGTAGTGACATCGAAGGATTTAACTGTCAATGTGTACTGTATTCTTATTTGCGAGGAGAAATGGGACCGCTGTTTCCAATTTCTTTTCTATATTCAGTTTCTATTGGGTAAGCCTCTGTTTTTTTCTTTCTTTTCTTTTGAACTGTTATATTGCCACAATATATATGATCTTAGATAAGGCTGGAGATAAAAGAAAAAGGAAACTTGGATGGAACACGGCATTCTTTCAGCTGAAAAGCAGTCGAGTTGAACACTATCTTGGTGTTTTTTGATGGCAGATTATTTTCAGTAAATTATGTAAAAGAAGTATTGGGGCAGGACGGTAGGTTCCATGGACGATAAGGTTGGCTGGAGCTAGTGTGGCAGGGGCGGAGCTGCTTAATCAGGATCATCCCTGGATGAATCAAACCATTTCAGGCAATGAATAATATAGTTTATTTGTTGCTTTCCCAACCAGTGCGCCGCCATCCCACTTCCGTGCCTCCCTCTCTTTTGTTGCTTTTCTAATAGGCATCGATATTCTTATCCAAAAACGGCAATTTAACAATATCTAAGGGACAAGCGTTCTGACAGTCAAAACAATGTCCTGATATGGTCAGTTAGTCAGGCAAGAACATAGATAATTCGATGTCTTATCAAAGGCAAAGACAAAATTGGAACCTACGCTGATTAAGCACACTTCTATTATTCGTCCAATCACTTCTATTATTCTATAACTGTATCCCAAACACTCACATTAAAAGGAACAGATCGCATTCACAACAAAAAAAAAACAAAAACAAAAAGAAAAGCAAACATCATTTTTCCACGAGAAATACACTAACCAATCAGAAGGGTGACCAAAGACGCCAAAACGATCAGATCCTTGTACAAATGAAATACAAATCCAATAGATTTTGTCGAATTGTAAAAGTGGCTATCATCCATGTAGATGAGAACACCTATGGCTATGAGGAAGATTGTGATAAGTCCAAAGAAGATTATGGTATGGATAAGAATCGAAATCCCAAACTCCACGACTTTGTTCCTTCCTGGCAACTGAAACAACAACCCTGGACTTGACATCATAAAAAGCACCATTGCTATCACCACCGGGCCCCAACCCACCATACTTTTCCAATCTTGACGAGTAAGGTATCAAAAAAACAAAAAGAAGAGAAACTTATACAGCTGATGAAGCAATGAAAAGATGGAACTCTGAGTTGTCGTCGAAAGGAGAAAAGCAAGGAAGGAATACGACCAGTTTCGGAGCAGAGGAGTACATCTGAAGAGCAAGAAATCGGGTTATAGGCAAAGTTCAGCCAAACGTACACATACATTGTGGCTTCTCGACAGATGCCAGTCAACAGCTATGTGGCTGCATTATGGACCATCTTCCATTTTGAACGACTGTGTAATTGTATGTATTTTCTATATAAAATCTTTTTATGATTGTGATTTCCTTTTTCTTTTTCTATTTTCCTTGGAAGAAATCCAAATTGTTGATTAACTTTGAATTAAGCCCTATAAAATCTGGCTGAAGCCTACATCAAAAGTTGGTCCATTATATCAGAAACTCCAAAGTCAAAGCCTGTCTAATCATTTTCTATGATTTCATGGCTGAGCTTTCGAAGAGCAAAATTTTTCCTTAATTTCCTATTGATGTGCAATTGTGGTTGTAAATTCATTTAAAGAAAAGATTTTACCAGGAGATATAAGTTATAAAAAGAACCCTTTTACAGTATTAGTTGATACAAGTTATAAATAGGAAGTCAGTCCAAAAAATATCTTGAAGAATATATGTGAATTTAGTCCAATCGGTTTATTCCTTGGGAACATTTAAAAGAACTACATGAAGAGAGCATCTCTCTTTTGTTCGTTGCCTGTTCCTAATTATTTGCTAGCCATGAAAACAAAAAGAGACTATTCTTTGGCACATTTGATCATGGAGGATGGAGCACATTACGGCAACCAGTCTAGAGTAGATATTCCCTCCTCTCGAACCGAAGATAACTGACTTGAAGCGATCCTTTTCATGGTCAGCTACATCACTGTTGAGGGAAGTTACACCCGTATTGCTTGCTTGAATCTCCGTCATTGCAGCATCTGATCTAGCTGGACTGACTAAGTCTGTGTGCTTACACGTTATAGAGGCAACCATGGTATCAATTTGAATAACTGAATGATTTAATAACCCGACTTCTCTTGTTTACAGTACATAGTCCAAACTCCAAAGAGATGTAATGGATTTTAAACTTGAAAGCTTTTGAATATTGGTTGTAGTCCGAACAGAGAGATTCATCTATCTGCAACACTTATTTTGAGCCTGTCAGGCGCTTGGAAAGATTTATCCTTCTTTTGGGAGTCGGAATGAGAAAAAAATTTAAGAAAATAAAAAATCAATTCAAAATCGTAATATGTATATTATATTTGAATAAGATTTCAAATCAAAAAGTAAAAAATAAAAAAAAAATTGAATCAAATTATATATATTTATTTTTATATATATATTTAAAATTTTTATAAAATAAAAATAATAATTTTAT
The DNA here is from genome assembly GCF_047325235.1 of Durio zibethinus. NCBI lineage: Eukaryota > Viridiplantae > Streptophyta > Magnoliopsida > Malvales > Malvaceae > Durio > Durio zibethinus. Next base: position 4,084,632 of record NC_143166.1, read on the forward strand.
ATTAAAATTTATTTAAATATATTAAAATTTTAAATTAAAATAATATATAAAAATAAAAAAAATTTTAAATTTTAAAAATGAATAAATCGAGTCAACTTGATAAAATTTAATTCAAATTTAAATTAAAATATAAATTTTTATATAATATTTAAAAAAATTAAATAAAATCTACTTTAATTCGAATAGTTATTATCTCATTGAAAAAAGAAAAAGTTCATAATGGAGTGGCATTGTTTGGATTCAGCCCAGACTTTTGAGAGTATAGACACTAGATGGGGCCAATGCAAAGTAGTACGTCCTTGTCAATGAAAGAAAAAATGAAAAAAAGGTTAACTCCTTCTGCAATCCAAATGTTCAAAAGCACTCAAAAACAACAGGCACCTGCAATTACGGAGGCCTCAAATAAATTCACTAGTCCTTTCGTTTACATCAACACAAAGAAACTTCCAGTCAATCCTACTTTTCAACTTGCACTATTTCTTTTAGCTTTCAAGGACAATGGAAATTGGTTAGGGAGCATGAGTTCCCGATCACCTAATCAAATTAATATCGATAACACTGAAACAAAAAGGTCCATTGTATGTACCTTACAAAATCACAATCTAACTCTCCCGCATGAAAAAAAAAAATAAAAATCCAAGACTCAAAGAGCTAGTAATTCATGTAGAAACGGATCACGTATGATGAGTGAGCAACATCGTTATACAGTATGTAATATGTTATTGTAATTGGACACTAACTTTAAGCTTGTATTATGCACGGGTAAGCAAACAACTATAATATTCATTATATATAATATATTAATTTTTACAAATTTGCATAAATAAAATATTGGAAGGTTTATATTGGCATAATAAATACATGATTATATTTAACATACCTATTTTTTTTATAATGTTAAAAAGTCAAGTTTTGATTTCTATCAAATATTTAAAAATATTATGTAATTTCAAATTTTTAAAAGGTCAAGAAAATCATTATTTTTTTTAATTCAAAGAAATTAATTGACAGATATTACTTATTTGAATATTTAAAGTTTTATATTTGTGTTATGCACATGATAAATGTATCTATAATAATTTTTGTAATATAGTAATATTTAAAATTTTAATATAATTATAATTTTTAGGGAACAATTTAAATTTTATTTTCATGATTACAAAAATATTGATAATAGTAGATAAAAAACTTAAGTCACCCTAAATAATTTTTTATCATCATTTTATTTACAATTTATAAATAACCTTATTTGATTATTCAAAATAAAACTATAAAAATACAAAACAAAAAGGTGTGATATAGATTTTTTCTTATTCAAAAAGATAATTTCATTCATAAAATTGACGGATTACAAAATTTAAAAATCTCATCAAAGAAGGCTCCAATGCGTAAAAAGAAAAACAACTTTAACAACACTTAATAATACACACAATTTAATTTTTCAAAAAAAAAAAAATCACAACCTAACCTCTTTGGAGTCTACTACTGCTCCTTTAAAAGTCGTGAATCTGTGTTGAATATCTATGATATAATTATAACTTTAAATCTAATTCTATATATATTAACATGATTTTAAGGGAACATAAAAATAATTAATTATATAAGTTACATGTATAAAAAATCAAAGTGGAAAGAAATTTTGATATTAATTGTAAGACATTTTTTGTAAGATTAATATATTAAATTTAGAACTTAATTGTACGCATGCTTTTTTCAAATGGCTAAAAGAGTTGTATTAATATATATATATATATATATATATATATTTATGAGGGAGTTGAATTTATATTAAACCCAAACTGTTGGCATTTTTATTTCGACATTGTATGTGTTTTTATTATAAAATTGATGGCATATCAATAGTATCTTAAAATATCTATTTATCTAAAAAAAAATTGAATTAACAATGCTATTTAAAAAAATATATAGAAGAATATAGGAAATTGGGTATAAAAGTTTCAATTATAGTTTTAATATTTCTAAAATTTTAGGATTTGTTAAATGAAATAAGTGGTAAATTTCACAAAATAAAGGATTTTGTTCCATTTTAATAAAATTTTTTAAATTACAATTTAACACCCCTTACATCATCTAAAACTTTGTTCACTGAAAACTTATAAAATAATTTTTTCATTTTCAATTAAATTCAATAGATGTTTAGTCAAGTCATAATCAATTATATCATTTTTTTATCAATTTGACTTATAATATAATATTTAAGAATCTTTATGATTTGGCTCCCAATTAATGCATAGTCGCACAACATGATAGCATTAAAATTAATCAATCATTTTTGTCATCAAATTGTAAAACCTTACAAATCAATATAATCTTATCAAGTAACCTCCTAAAATAAACCAAATTCATTAAGCCTATGTTAATTAATACCTTGTAAAAGAAAAGAATTTTTTAGTAACATCACATTTAACATATATATAGAAAATATCAAAGTTTCACTTTTAAATTATAAATTAGAAAATAAAAAAATTATACTAAAATATATAGTTATTAAAATTGTTATTCTAAAAATAAAACCTAACAATTGCGCAAAAAAAAAAGAGAGAGTAAAATCTCAATAAACTTATAAAAGAATAGCAAGCAAGACTACAAAATAAAATTTTTATAAGATAATAAAAACAAAATTGTAATAAAACAAAGTTGGAGACTAGTCAAATTTGATTTGTTTAATATTCTTTTTGGAATAACATTTGTATTTATATTATTATAAAAAAATTATCGTAAATGTATTAAAAAGTTATTATTATTATTTGTCTAATGTAATAAGCAAAAAATGACATAAAATTAATGCAATTTTTTCTTCAACATTATAAAATTTGATTTCTTACCTAATCTACTATCTTTTTAAAAGAAGAAAACATATTATTCCTTAACTTAATTATATCATTATTGTCAACTCATTAAATGGCTCATTTTTATTTCCTTATTTATCACACTAAATTTCATTCAAATTTTCATAGGTAATAAGAAAATATGGAAATATATTCATTAGTAATTAACTTTTTATTTAGTTTTTTTATCTGTATTATTGATCAAATTAATTGTAACTTATTCATATAAGGTAAAAATATTGGATATTTAAAATGTAATAAATGTAATTAATTTAGTCTAACTAATTATTTTTTAAGTAATAAAAATGTTACTATAAAAAATAATAAAAAATATTTTAAATAAATAAAATACATTTATTAGAGAATTGGGTGATTTTAAAACCCATCCATATATAAAAAATATAAGTTATCCACATTAAATTATTTTTTTATCAAAAGTTTTGACCTTTAAATATTTATATAAGATAAACAAAAATAAAATTATTTATGTTGCCCATTCCTTTAGGAAGCGAACTATATTGCTTTTTTTTAATAAAGATGAGAGTGAAAAAACATGATTATTTTATTTATTACATTATTTTTCATGAGTAATTAGAAGATATGAAAATATATTTATGAGTAATTAATTTTTATTTAGTTTTTATTTTTATTTATATTATTGATCAAATTAATCTTAACTTATTCATATAAAATAAAAATATTGAATATTTAAAAAGTAATAAATGTAATTAATTTAGTCTAACTAATATTTTTAAATAATAAAAATATTTTGAATAAATAAAACTTATTAAAAAATAATTGATAATTTTTTAAATCTATCTATACATAAAAAATATAAATTATTTACCATAAATTATCTTTTGTACCTACATTTTTACTTTTTATGCATTTATGTAAGATTGTACATTATTGAACGGGTTCGATGATTGACGAATCAAAGAGTTGGCAGTTAGCACCTTTTGCACGTGTTTTTCGTTGTTAAAATGTCCTAAAAAAATTATTTGGAGCGTTATCTACGAGGACTGGCGATCACTAGCTATTTGCTTTGGTCAAGCCAAACGACCCTTTCGACTCAACTTCTTACAAATAAATAAAAATATTCTCCGTTAGCAATCAAAGCCATTGGAAAATTTCCCCTTCAATTCATCATCTCCACCGTCGGTTGTCAACGAATCAACTACTACAAAGACTCTGTCTCTGATGCGGTTGTTGAACGTCGCGAGCCAAAGGAAGTATCCGACATGAGTAGGCTGAGACAGCCGAGAATCTTTTAGTTGCAGCTGCCGGCAATTTATCTCACACTGGGTCTGAGCATGTTAAGTGGAGGGTCTCGTTCCTGCAGACTTAACGGACTATAACTGCTCAAAACTAGCCACGTCATGAAAGACCCAACTCAACATTTCATACGGGCACCTGCAGATTCCGGCGCAGCTTCGTGCCTCGAGTGATTCCACGAAACAAGGCCCCGCCGTACAGCAGCGTAGAAAATTTTGAAGTCAAAATTCCAATCCCCTCTCTTTTTGTATGACTTACTGTTTAGACTTTAGAGCTTAGACTTTTAACCCGGTTCAAGTGTGATCATCCCCTCCAATAATTCCTTCCTTATTCCGGCCTCGGTAATTCCTATTTCGACCGGACCTTTGACTTCAGCTTCGTTTCGTCTTTGGTCCAGTAAAAGTCTCCGGTACAAATGACCACAATCGCATCTTATCCTCAACAGTTTGTTTGATTTTGAATTTCTTATAGGAATTGAAGATGGCGCAATCAGGTAAAAAAATAATAATATTTTGTTTTTGAATTTCTCTTTTTTCTGTTTAAGTTAGATTATATCTGATTTAGGGTTTTATCTAAATTGTAATAATTTAAAGAGAAATTTGTTCCTTTTTTATTTCAATAATAATCTCAGGGTATGATATTAATAATCTATTTCGAGAAGCTCAATCTCGGTGGTTGAAGCCAGCGGAAGTACTCTTTATACTTCAAAATCATGAAAAGTATCAACTCACGCAGGAGCCTCCTCAAAAGCCAACAAGTAAACCCTTTAAGTTGAACTTCAAATTTCGTTAATTTTAATTTTAATGCCATATTTACATGTTTAAATGTCACTATTGTGAACTGGAAAATTTTTTTTTCCTAAATAGGTGGCTCTTTGTTTCTTTTCAACAAGAGGGTTCTTCGTTTCTTTCGCAAAGATGGTCACAATTGGCGTAAAAAGAAGGATGGAAGAACTGTCGGCGAAGCTCATGAAAGGCTTAAGGTTTTGTCAAACACCCCCTGCATTTTATTTATTAGCCTTTTACTTGTGATATCTTCTGTGTTGTGAGATGCAATTTCTGTAAAATGTGTGTGTGTGTGTGTGTTTTATTTAGAAAATGAAGGAACCACTTGAATTCTGGGAACATATCATAAAGGAAAAAAATTGGCTAATTTATTGATTTAAAATAAACTCTTGCTGCATATCAAACATATATGTGAAAAAATTAAGAAATAAAACTGTGTGAAAAACTAAGAGTAAAACTAAATGTATATTGAAAAACTTCTCATAATGAATTATACAAGCACCTTAGGTTTATATACAATTAACTACTGGGTAAACTAGGAAACTAAATCTTCCTAAAACTAATCCTATAATTGAGGGATTGCCTATCCTAATTTTTTATCATTAATTCTAGGGATACAAATACTTAATTATAGAGATACAAACATAAATATACAGATTACAAGATTACAACTAGCTAAGTGTTTTCCCACACTCCCTCTCAAGTCGATGAATAGGTGTTTTTCATTCCCAACTTAGAAATAATTTCTTGAAATGTTGCACTGCTGGGACCTTTAGTCAACACATATGCAAGTTAACCCTTGGTTGATACATACGAAGTAAAAATCAACCCACTATCTAGTTTATCCTTTATGAAATGCCTATTTACTTCAATGTGTTTTATTTTGTCATGTTGTGTAGGATTGTGTGCAATACTTATTGCAGACTTGTTATCACAGTAGAGTCTTATTGGTTCATCCCACTTGATCTTCAAGTTTTCTAAGATAATCTTTAACCATAGTGGTTCACGAAATTCCTTAAGCCATTGCTTTGAACTCTGCTTCAGCACTTGATCTTGCCGCTACATTCTATTTTTTACTTCTCCAAGTCATAAGATTACCACCTAGGAAAGTGCAATAGCTTGAGATGGTTCTTATATCAGTCATTGAACCTACATAATCCGCATTTATATGTGTCTCTAGAACCAGTTCCGAATATCTTTTAAATAAGATACCTCTCCCAGAATTGGCCTTCAAATAGTGCAGTACACGGTAGACAGCTTGTAGGTGCACTTTTTTTAGAACTATACATAAATTGACTTATCACACTCATAGCATATGCTATATTAGGTCTAGTATGTGAGAGATAAATGAGTCTTCCAACTAATTTTTAGTACATTTTTCTATCTACAGTAGCATCTTAATTAGCTTATCCAAGTTTATGATTAGGATCTATAGGGGTATTTGCAGGTTTACATGTGAGCTTCCCAGTTTCCTTCAAAAGATCCATTACATATTTCTGTTGTGAGATAAAAATACCATGTTCAGAGTGAGCTACTTCAATTCCTAGGAAGTACTTCAATCTCCTTAGCTCTTTTATCTCAAATTCTCTTGCCAAATATTGTTTTAGAGATTCTCTCTCTTTTTCATCATCTCTGGTTACAATTATATCATCAACATACACTAATAGAATTGTGACTCTCCCTGAATCAGAGTGCTTGATAAACAATGTGTGGTCTCCTTGACTCTGCTTATATCCTATTGCTAGCATCACTTTGGCAAATCTCCCGAATCAAGCGCTAAGAGATTGTTTAAGGCCATATAAAGCCTTTTTCAGCTTGCATACTTTGGTTGCTTTTATATGACCTTCAAATCACGGTGGAACCTTCATATATATTTTTTCTTCCAAATCACCATATAGAAAAGCATTCCTTACATCAAATTGTTGAAGCTGCCAATTGTAATTTGCAGCCAATGATAACAAAATCCTAACTATATTCATCTTGGCAACTAGAGCAAAAGTTTTCTAATAATCCACTCCATAAGTTTAAGTATAGCCCTTAGCCACCAACTTGGCTTTATACTTTTCAACAGTACCATCCGCTTTGTATTTTACAGTAAAAACCCATTTACGCCTAACTGGATTTTTTCTTTTAGGCAACTTTACCAGTTCCCATGTATTATTTTTCTCTTAAGGCCTATTTTCATGGCTTCCCTCCATTTCTCACTAGATAATGTCTTAGATAATGTAGTTGGAATAGAAATAGTATTTAGGTTCACAAGGAAATTTTTGTGGGATGGTGAGAATTTTTCAAATCACACATACTTAGAGATTGGGTATAATGGATGCTTAGTACATTCTCTGGTTTCTTTCCTAATGGCTATAGGCAAATCATAATTACTAGTTATAATTTTAGGAGATTCATGCTCATTTTGAGAAACAAAGTCAAAGTATGTAGTTGTCTCATTTCTAGAGTTAGGATCAGGTTCTTAGACTTGTACTGGTTTAGGATCTGGAACTTTTCTTCTTGAGTACACCTATAATTCCTTCATAGAATTAAGAACAATATTATCTTTTGTCACATCTTCTATGTTTAGAATGGGTTCAGACTCAAATTTAGTGTTTGACTTGGACTCAAAAGAAACAGGTTTAGACTTAGAAGAATTAATGGGTGAAAATGTTAAAGAGAAGGGCAAGTCAAGCAAAAAGAAGTTTTTATCTTTATCTTCCATGAATGAAGTCTCCCTCTGAAGATAAGTTTGAGTGAAAAATGGTTTACTTTATTCAAAGGTAACATCTGTGGACACAAAATTTTTTGGTAAGAGGATGATAACCTAAGATTTAAATAGCAACCTGGTAGTGGTTTAACGCTGTTGTCCACCACCGCTACTGAAGAAAAAACGGATGAGAATGCCGATCATGATGGTTGCGGCCTATCGCGGACGTGAAAAGCTGTGTAATGGTCAATAGCAGTGATAACGGTCCATTATTGCCCGCTACTTCGATTTCCATCCAAAAAATATATAGAAAAATGAAAACAAAACCATTATGCCTGAGTAAAATTAAGAGGTTTTCATCCGAGAAAAACCCAAAAAAGAAAATAAATACAGTCTCAGTCAAACTCAAACACTAAGTTACGATAAGCATAATCAACTAATTAAAGGTAAGCATTGCAATTTAACTTAAAATTTCTTTTTTATTTCTGGAATTTTTGCAAAAACTGTGTTTGTAAACTGGTGAGTTATATAGTGAGATCCATCTTGAAAAAACTGAAGTTGGCTGCACTAATACTTGGGCCTAAAGTGAGAAGGACACGACTAGGTGATTGGAGCCCTTTGTTTCTAGAGGGAGAAAGGGATAGCCGATTGAAGCTTTCAGGTTTCAGGAGAAAAGAAAGAAGATGAAGGATAAAGGAGGAGAAGAAGAGAGACTGTGTTTGGAGCTGGACAGCGAACAGAGCATTACTAGTAGAGGGAACCTAGAGGTTGGAACTGGAGTTTCAGGCTTGGAGGGAGGAAAGGAATGGTGCCGTTGGTGAGAGAAGAAAGATAAGAGAAAGAACAAATGGATTAAGGTTTTATGATTTTTTATTCATACCTAAGAACATAAGTTTTGGGATTAAAGAAAAAAAATGTAAAGAATTGGATGGATCTTGGCCTTGCATAGTAAATTTTGGCCCAATAGATGACAAGCTATTTGATTTATAGACTTATTGGATCCTTTAGACTTTACATTAAGACTTTAATAAGTTTTTATTTGTATATTTATTTTTAGTTCTTGTTAATAATATTTTTAAAAATGTTTATAAAAACAAATAAATTATGAATGATTGTATTTATTGTTAAAATCTTTTTTATTATGAAATATTTTTAAATGACATATTACATTATTAATAAATAAAGTAAATTGGAATCATTGATGATAAAATTCTAAGAAAATTTAGGTATTGATTCTATTAAAATTTCTAATAAGAAGAATCTTTAATACAAAAGTCCCTCATTTACTCCCAATGTAATATTAGTATATATGGATCCTTGACATTTAATATATTTTATTTTATTAGTTATTAATATTGATAAAAATTCATAGTTAAGAATGAGTACTTTTCTAAATATGAATATTTTACTATAATGACATAAATTATAAATATTTTTTCATATAAATAAATGATCTTAGTGAGACATAAATTACTTTAAAAATCATTAGAAAGGAATTTTTACGATCATAAGTATAATTACTATGTTTTACAATAAATTGTGCAAAATTAAAAAAATTTCTCGACCGCAATAATCGCAATAGCAACCGTTACATTTGCAATAGCAACCGTTACATTTGCAATAGCGATAAACGTAACGTAATTGAAAATGTGATTACAGTAGCAATTTAAATCCATGATGATAGCACTTATACTTTTCTGAGTTGATGAATACCTAAAAAAAATGCACTTAATTGCTCTAGGATCCAATTTTCTCCTATTATGATTGTGAACATGAACAAATGATGTACAACCAAATGTCCTAGATGTGAGGTTGTTTGTGGTATTAAAGTTGGGATAAAATTTGTGAGAATAGTTCTATAGGAGTTTTAAATCCCAAAACCCTTGAAGGTAACCTATTTATAATGTGTTTGGCATTAAGAACAGCTTCCCCCTAGTAGGATTTGGGTACGTTTGCTTGAAAAAGTAAAGCTCGGGTTGTAGCTAGTAAATGGTTGTTTTTCCTCTTTGCCACTCTATTCTGTTGTGGAGTATTTACACAATATAACTCATGGATAATCCCCTCCTTTCGGAAATAGGTAGATAAACTCTGATTGAAATAGTTGCTTGTATTATCATACTTAACTCTCTTGATTTTCACTCAAAACTGATTTTGGATCATGTTTTGAAAGCTTAAAAACTAACTTTTCACATTTGATTTGAATTTAAGTAAAAATATCCAAGAGACTTTGGTACAATTATCTATGAAAGAAACAAACCACCTTGTACCAAAAATATTAGGAATTGTAGAGAGACTCCATATGTCACCATGAATCAAGTAAAAAATAGTAGAACTTCTTTTATTGCTAATTGGAAAAGACAGACGTTTATGCTTTGCAAGTTTACAAATATCACAATGAAAAGTTTCAACATTTAATTCTTTAAACAAAGAAGGAAACATATTTTTCAAAGTTCCAAAAGAAGGATGTCTAAGACGAAAATGAAAAATCTAGATTTTGTCTCTATTGGGAGAGTTTTCAGAAAGAAATGACAAAGGTAAACTATTTTTGATATTACTTGTATTGTTTGATGTCTCAAGATAGTATAGTCCATCATTCTTCTTAGCAAGTTCAATCCTTTTTCTCGAACTCTAGTCCTAAAATTCATAATAAGGGAAATAAAAAGTCATTTTGCAATTCATATCTCGTAAGTTTTTGTATAGATATCAGTTTAGTAGACAATCCAGGAACATGAAGAACATTTTTAAGAACAAATGAGGGATTAATTTGAACATCTTCTAATCTTGTCACTGTAGTAAGTGAACCATTTGTAACAACAATTTTCTTATTACTAGGACACGGTATATGTGCTAAACTTCTGCGAGGAATGTGTCATATGGTTTGTGGCTCCTAAGTTAATGACCCAAGAACTCGTAATAAGGTTAATCGAGACATTTAATCCATGAGAAGAAAAAGCTTTACTTGAACTAGAGAGTTTACCCAATGAACATACCCCAGCAGGCTTTTCAAGAGTTTTCAATAGGCTTCTTAGTTTTTCAATCTTTTCTTTGTCCAACTTTCTTTGTTCCCAAGATTTTTGTAGTACTCCGGTGGTTTTACCAGTTATCACTTCCTCAAATCGGGTAGTATTGGCAAATTCTGCTATCTCTAACACGGTTATCTTTCTCAGCACTGAAACAAGTCTTAATAGTAAATGTGTAACCAGATACGATTCTAGGCAATGAAGGCCAAAGAAAGAAAAAATAAAACTGAAAGATATAACAAAATTTGGCTATGAAGGCCTAAAATAGAATTTAGTAATGAAGGCTGAAAAAATTTTCTTCATAAGAGGAGCCTAAAGCTCTGATACCATTTGAAAAAATTAAAAAATAAAACTGTATGAAAAACTAAGAGTAAAACTAAATGTATATCGAAAACTGCTTATAAAGAATTATACTAGCACCTTAGGTTTATATACAACTAATTAGTGCGTAAACTAAGAAACTAAATCTTTCTAAAATTGATCCTATAATCATGGATTGTCTATTCTAATTTTTTGTTCTTGATTCTAGAAATACAAATACTTAATTCTAAAAATACAAATGTAAATACACAGATTACAAAATTACAACTAGCTAAGTGTTTCCCACAATATATGTACATAAATACTTGAAAATCAATGGCTAATTGTCCTGAAGAATGCAAGAAGATTTCTGTGTTAGCATTAAACGTTCAATGCATTTTATTTTTCTAATATCCCCATGGAGTTCTATATTTATTTCTGTAGTCTGAGAGGTGATATGTTATATGCATGACCAGGTTGGTAATGTTGAAACTTTAAATTGTTACTATGCTCATGGAGAGCAGAACCCCAGTTTTCAGAGACGTAGCTTTTGGATGCTTGACCCGTAAGTGTGCTCGGTGGTTTCTTTGTTTACAGCATTTCATCTCCTGATATTAAATATTTAGTGACGGGGGGGCATATTTGCTAATATTTTGGTACGTTGGCAGGGCATATGAGCATATTGTTCTCGTTCATTATAGAGAAATAAATGAGGTAAGTTTGGATGTTTGGACTAATCATTTCACATCGTCCCTTTATGATCATTTTATTCTTTCTGCTTAGAATTAAATATTTCCAGCCCAAAGTGCTTACCCTAAGCATGGTTTCAAAGCAAGTTCAGTGGAATTTGCTATCTCTTTCATGGTATTAGTTTTCTTAGAACTTCGTCTTCTTCTCTGTGTAGCTGGTATCCAATATAACTTCACCGTTCACCATGAGAGATAGACGTGCGTTACTTTATCTTCTAAATTAATGTTACTCTTCACATTTATATGCAGGCTAAGCCCAGTTCTACATCCATTCTTCAGTCACCTGTATCCTCTTCTGCCTTTAGTCCAAGTCCAAACTCTTATACTTCTCAAAATCCTGGATCCAACTCTCTAGCTAGCGATGTACATGAACCATATCAGAATTTATCTAGTCCAGGGTCTGTTGAAGTTAGTTCTGATATTGTCATTAAGAAAAATGGGATAGATAATACAGTGGAGTATTCCAGTCCAGCTGATCTTGAGGTTAGTCAAGCTTTAAAGAGGATTGAGGAGCAGTTAAGTTTAAACGAGGACAGCTTCAAAGAAATGAGTCCATTCTGCAGCCTGGATGGAGATACTGATGATTCAAAATTTCTGGAATATGGAAGTGGGATCGACAAGCAGGACCCACAAGCAGATTTACTTTACAAACCAGATGATATCATTCAAGATCACCTTTATTCTCAACCTGCTAGGGTGGAAAATTATTCAAATAGTTTTGCGCTGCTTCCAGGTGGAGGTTTGTTACTTTGTCATTTCTTTGGTGCTCAGAACTGTCAAAATTGACATCCTGTATTGATTTTTTTATCCTCCATATTTGCTTGGACATGATTTGTTTTAGTTGACTTAGAAGTATGCTTTTTCTTACATATTTAGTTAGCTATCCTGAAAAGCAATTTGCCAAGGTGAAAGATAAAGCTTTTTCTCTTAATTTTGTTGGTCATGATAGCTTTTTAGCATTTATATGTGTGTGTGTGTATAGTATAAAAGTTGAGTATTGTGTAACCTTTGTTTCAGAAAAATATTGTGGCCTGTTAATAAATATTAATCTCAACTGCATACTTACATGCATACATGCATGCAACTGCCATAAGTTGATGCCTAAAATACACTAGTATTAAAATTCTGCAAACTCACAAGAAACGCTGAGGATGTTGGATCAAAAGGTTTAGAAGGGCCCTAATGTTTATTGTTTTATAAAATAGAGGCGATAATCCCAACTTTGGTACTATAAGAAATTTAGGAAGATGAAGCATTATAAATTTCATAACCTTTTATACCATTATAAATTGGAGAACTTTTGAGCGATATTTGATTATATGCGGAGATATTGTTCAATTTTAAAATTACTATGTAACCAAGTTCTTTGCCCCTATATGTTTGACCCCTCCGCCCCTCTTTCAATTAAGGGAAAAGAAAAGGTCCTATGTCTACCGCCCAAAGTAAGAAGAGTAGAGCAGTTGATATCATGCACAAGGTATACCCTGTACTTGGGAAAACTAATTTGAAATTGGCCTCTGCACCCTCTCACTCTCTCTCCAGTCTTCCCCAGAAAAATGCAGAAGGAAAATGAAAGGAAAGAAATGAAATATAGAAGAAGTGAAATGTGAAAACATAATTTATCAGCTAGATATTACATATTGTCAAACATGGACATCAGACGGATTTACTATTATCAAATTTAATGGCTAGCCTCTGTTTCTGTATTTCTTGGTTGATTCTTGAATATGATGGATGAGTAAAGAAGCTAAAAACAATTACTAAACTTTTTCTGTAGGTAAAAATGGAGAACCTAATCAAGCGTATGGCAATGATAATTCAGATGGAAGTAAGGAATCTCTATATTGGAAAAATGTATTAGACTCCTGCAAGAATCAATCAGGTGTTGGCTCCCAGGTAAAGACTTTTCCTCATTAGTATCTGCATGCTTAAGATCCTGTGTTATATATATTTTTTGTCATGACATAAAGGTTCCCTTTGATTCCGAGAATCTTGTTTCCAACCTTATAGTTCATTGCTGTGTGAGCATAAAACACCAATACCTCTACAATTAGCTGTTAAATATCCTAATATAATTATTCAATCTAGGTTACTTTTTAGCTGAGCTTATATTGCTGGATCTGGGGTTTGGGCCCCAGACCTATGGTAACTCCCCTTCTTAAAGTTGGGGACTTGACCGAGTTTGCCAAAGCTCACAGTCTTTAGGTTACTTTTTGGACCTAATACGATGCCAATCATTTTTTTTTTCCTTCTATAAGGAGAGTTTCTATGTCCTTGAAGCAGGGAAAGCCACCATCTTGTTCGAGGACAGAACCAGCAGATCAACAAGAACAGTCTTATTGGCTAAATTTCAATGGATCTCACGTTGAAGACTGTATGATCTCCTTCTACTCTTGATAGCAATTTTGACACTAGAAATTCTAGTATCTAGTTTATTTTGTTAAAGTCTTACTAACTCTTTCTCTGCCAGCTTCTGTACTGCTACCTCAAGAAGTTGAAAATGTTGAACTTCCTTCATATTCTTCTGCAATACAAACTATTGACACCAATTCTGATTATTATACGATGTTGTTCAACCAAGAGGAAATAGGAATTCCTCTTGTAACAGATTCAAGCTTGACCGTTGCACAGAAGCAGAAGTTTACAATTCGGGAAATTTCTCCAGAATGGGGTAACTACAGTGAGGCTACAAAGGTTTGTCAAAGAATTCTATTTCTTCTGTTCTTTGTCGCTAAAAGCTCTCTTGTTTCATGAAGTTCTTTATCTTTGCCACTGCAGTTAAAGCTTGAAAGTTTAAAGCATAATTTCCAAATGCAGGTCATCATTGTTGGATCGTTTCTCTGTGATCCCTCAGAATCTGCCTGGGCATGTATGTTTGGGGAGACCGAAGTTCCACTTGAGATCATTCAGGAAGGTGTTATCTGTTGTAAAGCTCCTCCTCACCTTCCTGGGAAGGTCACGCTCTGCATCACTTCTGGCAATCGTGAGTCCTGCAGTGAAATCAGAGAGTTTGAGTATAGAGTTAATACTAGTAATTGTGCTCGGTGTTGTTTATCCAACACAGAGGCTCCTAAAAGTCCAGAAGAGCTATTGTTACTTGTTAGATTTGTACAGATGCTTCTGTCTGATTCCTCAGTGCAGAAAGACAGCATTGAATCAAGAATGCATGTTCTGAGAAAGTTCAAAGCTGATGATGATTCATGGAGTCATGTCATAGAGGCTCTTTTAATAGGCAGTGGGACTACCTCTGGTACTGTTGATTGGCTTCTACAAGAGCTTTTAAAGGACAAGTTGCAGCAATGGTTATGTTCTAGATCCAAGGAAGCAAGTGATCAGTCAGGCTGCAACATGTCCAAGAAAGAGCAAGGAATGATACATATGGCTGCTGGTTTGGGCTTTGAGTGGGCCTTAAATCCGATTCTAAACCATGGAGTCAGTATAAATTTCCGGGACATTAACGGGTGGACTGCTCTTCACTGGGCTGCTCGATTTGGAAGGTAAACTAGAATCTTATTGACTTTTGTAACCTTAATCTCTCTGTCTACTTTTGCAAGTAATCTTTAACAAACCATTAAGGATTATAACTTTTAAAAGATATAACAATAGCATTGAGACTCCCTAATTTAGCATATGCACTGGGGAATTTTTACCAGAGAAAAAAGGGGAAGGGTCGCACAGGGAGGGAGGGAGGGAGGGTCATCAACTGTCTGATTAAGGTTGATTACCAAGTTAAGGGGGTGTTGCTGTTACACCTTATACAGAATGATTTTTTTATGCTACAAACTTATTAAGTGGTGTGAAAATTTTCTTCTTAAAACAGAGAAAAAATGGTTGCTGCACTTATAGCTTCTGGTGCTTCGGCTGGGGCAGTGACAGATCCAACCTCACAAGATCCAAGTGGCAAAACTGCAGCATCTATTGCTGCATCCAGTGGACATAAAGGACTTGCTGGTTATCTTTCAGAGGTAGCTCTTACTAGCCATCTTTCATCCCTTACACTGGAAGAAAGTGAGCTTTCCAAAGGCTCAGCTGCAGTTCAGGCTGAAATGGCTGTGAATAGCATCTCAAAGGAGAGCCTTGCCACCAGTGAGGATCAGCTTTCACTTAAAGATACCTTGGCTGCTGTCAGGAATGCAACTCAGGCTGCTGCACGTATACAAAATGCTTTCCGTGCACATTCTTTCCAGAAACGACAACAGAAAACAGTTGCTGCTTGTGCAGCTAGTGTAGATGAGTATGGTATCAGTTCAGATGAAATTCAAGGTCTTTCTACCATGTCAAAGCTTGCATTTGGCAATGCCCGTGATTACAATTCAGCGGCTTTATCTATTCAGAAGAAATTCCGAGGCTGGAAAGGTCGCAAAGATTTTCTGGCACTTCGCCAGAAAGTTGTAAAGATACAGGTATCTTACTATTTATCAGAATTTACTAGGTTGCAAGGATATGGGAAATTTTAAACATTTTCTTCCCTCCCACTGTCAAATCCTTATATACCATGTTGGCGTATGGGATGGAATGTTTCAAAACTGTATTCTTTGCTTTTTGTTTCAGGCACATGTGAGAGGTTACCAGGTCAGGAAGAATTACAAGGTAATCTGTTGGGCTGTTGGTGTTCTAGATAAGGTTGTACTTCGATGGCGACGGAGAGGTGTTGGCTTGCGAGGTTTTCGCAGTGAGCCAGAGTCCATTGATGAAAGTGAAGATGAGGACATTCTCAAAGTGTTCCGCAAACAGAAAGTTGATGTAGCTGTTGACGAGGCTGTCTCACGGGTGATGTCTATGGTTGATTCTCCAGATGCACGTCAACAGTATCGACGGATGCTTGAAAGACATCGCCAAGCGAAGGTAAGTTAAACAACTGCTTTGAATGATCTTATGATTGTAGAATTTGTGATATTGGTAGTGGCCACATAATATTTAAAAAGGGAACCCTAAACTTACATATTGTCATGGACGCCTTTGCTTTCGAGTGATAAATTTCCAGTTGCAAGTGTTATTTAAGACCCAAATTTTCTCCCCTCAAAAGTTGTGTTATTTTTTTTTTTGGGTCCTTGTTTCGGAACTCCGTTTGCAATGGGATTATAATTCTGAATCTATTCAATCATTCTTGCAGGCTGAACTTGTTAACACAAATGAACTAGCAGCATCAGCTTCTGTAGGTGATATTTATGATATGGAAAGTGATGATCTCCACTTTCCATAGGATCACCTTCTGATCACACCCGTCTTCCCCTTGAACCTAATTTGATAGTTTCCTGGATTTGTTGTATAATAGACTGCGTTTCGCCGTAGTTATATTACTTAGATTGATTTGCACATGTTCCCTGCACTTGTGCTGTATTCTTGTTATTGCTGTAATTGGTTTTTGACGGGGTTCTTTGAGCTTTTGTGACCTAAAATTCCCTCAAAGCTTGCTTGCCTTGAAGAAAAGAACATGTTATCGTTCTTACATGGGCATGTATTAGTCAATGAGTAGAAGTTCCAAGTGATTTGCTGGATGCTCTTTCCCATGTAGAGTTCCAAGTTTATAGTTGTAGTACTTTGGATCAGCCAGACAATCTCATATCTCAAGTGTCTTTTAGCTGTTGGAAGTTTTGACTTCCACCTGTCGAAGCAGAACTCCGTCCCCCCAAAATAGTGAAATTTCCATCTCCCAATCTATCAAATGGAATCAAGTCAAGAAATTGACCTCGCAATCCAGAAAGCCATAGAAGAAAAGAGAATAAAACATTCCGCTGAGGATAAACTCTCTCAGGACGATGATGAGCAGCTCCTCTCCAGGTTGCTCTCTCAGGTACGTACATAACAAATCTAAATCTGAAACCAAACAATTTATTCATAGCAACTTCACAGGAATCAACCAGAATCTCGTTTTTCGAGTTCATCTACCTACCTTTTCAGTAAGAGTCCTTTTCCTTTGTCTTAAATAAAGAAAGATGTGCATGAAATCACCAAACCAACCAACCCCATAGTTTTAATTCCCCCTATGATGATTTTTCTTGTCTATATCACTGTTTAACCAATTCAAACGTTCCGGTATATCTGCTTTTTTATGTACGATGTAAAGTTTTACATCATGGGAAAAACAGAAATTAATGTCGTTTTACTTTTGTTTAACAGTTAAAATCATTAGGAGGTGCAGGATCAACTTTACTAGAGGAAGTAACTTCGCTTTAGGTCGATAAATAAGAGGCAAAAAGCGGAAATGGAAATCCAGTGGGAAGTGGATGTGGGGAAGTTAATGTGTGTATGAGATAATGATAGAGCTTAAAGCGTTTAAGAGGCAGAATACCATTAACTCATTGCCTGGTTTCACTGATGAGTGTCGTCACTGTAATCTGGCAACTCTCAGAGATGTCCCTCTTTCTCAAGGTTAAAAATGGTTTTGAGTCACCCCGTTAGATCATTTGGAAGTCTTCTTGAAGGAATGTTGCCAAGTCCTGCAATTAATATCAATGAAGAAGACAATCATTCTTCATCCACAAAACACCACCATAATCACCTTGATGACCCTTCGCTCCCTTCTGTTGAAATTCGTCACGTCGAGTTTCCAATAATCAGGTTAGACAAAATCAATCTGTAATAGCAGAGCTTTAGATTAACGACAAATCCCTCTTTCTTCCTGGAGAAAAAAAGTACCAACATAAAACACCCGGCGTTTCAAGCGCACGAACAGGGATCAATCCCTCAAATGAAACCAAGATAATGGAAACAAAAATAGACCATTTACACATAAGCATACAATTGCAAATATCTGTGATCCATTGATGGAAGATCTGTCTCTGAGAGCCATATGATTAACTAAAAACAAGTCTGCCTCTGAAAGCCATATGATTAACTAAAAACAAGTCTTCGATCAAACACCCAACATCCAATTCATAAGACTGTCTTTAACCAACTCAACCAATCACAACAAATAAGTCTCTGAAATATGAAGAGATGGAAACCATAATGAAACAAGAAACATAATCAACCCAAAAAATTTTCCATTTTTCATTTAAAATGCTTAAACTCAGCAGAGAGATAAGCAAACTTGTTTAAATCCTTGGCATTGTATTCCTATCCCTTGATTAATCGTGGAGATTGTGTCTTCACGCATAGTTCAACCTGAATATGTCATTCAAGACATAGAAGCTTCCCTGTGGTGTTGGCATCAAATGAAACATCTGAGAGCAGAAAGCAAGACACGATACCTCGGTTAGTAATAAAATTGATGACAAAAAGAGGTCAAAATATCTGAACCAATGCATTGGGTGGATGACAAACCTAATAATTTTCTAGAGAGAAGATAAAAACATGCCTTCGCACAAATAACTAGGACAACATAAAAGGGTTAACGATTAATATAGATAAACATATATAAGTTTGCTCCACATGAAAACAAGATATAAGCCACAAGGAAATAATCAATGTCTCCTGATGAGGAGAACGGATGTCACAGTGGATTTTCTTTCGTGTCCTGCACAGAGACACAAGAAACAACATTGAGAGAGATTCCAGATAATTGTTCAGAGAGTAATCAATGAGAACGTCCTCTTGTCGCAGAAAAAATATATTAACAAAGGCTTGCTCTAGGATTACAAACATCAGAAGAAAGTTGTTGACTGCTGTTAAAGAAAGAGGATAGGAATATCCAGAACCCACATGTCAATAAGTATACGTAGAGTCTCCGAGTGCATAACAAAATAAAAAATAAAAAAAACAGAAAAAGTTCTTTGGCAACATCAGGATCCAAAATATCCATATCTTTCGATTAAATCGAAAATGTTTACTTATATCAATTATCTTACAGTTTTCTCCGTTCTTAATTCAATTATCACTACAGATTCAAAAAGAATGAAAAACATGCAATTACTGAAAATGTTATGAGCAGTAACCATTATAAACATAACGGTTAATTTGATTATAAAGATCCCGATGAATACATCAAACCCCATCGATACAATCCAAGCAGATCAATAAGATCGCATCGGGAATTCAACAACGCCGCGATGAAATCAACAGCGAAACATTGATTAGTCCTAGATCGATTACGGAGATACACATCAAAACCCTAAAACCCCTAAAAATCCAAAATAAAAGAGAGAGGCAAAGACATAAGAGAGTTACCTGGCTGAACTTAAGAGCATGCTGTTCGCCGGCGAGTTGGAGGGTACCACTGACGAAGACAAGCATGCCACCGGCGCCGGATGGCTGGCAATCGACGGTGGTGATGTTGTGCTGGCACTGCTGGAAAGGAAGGCTGGTGAGCTTAGCCACGATGTTCTGAGAGCCTTGGATCTTTTGACCTTCAAAGGTCAACATGGATCCTTCCTGGTAGAGA
Source organism: Durio zibethinus (assembly GCF_047325235.1). Lineage (NCBI taxonomy): Eukaryota > Viridiplantae > Streptophyta > Magnoliopsida > Malvales > Malvaceae > Durio > Durio zibethinus. Next base: position 4,104,628 of record NC_143166.1, read on the forward strand.
TTGGCTAGACCGGCCCGGTTCGCATCGAATGTCGTGTAGTAGTGCTCGACGAACGCCCTCGCCACCGCGTCTGGATCCATCTGATTTTTTTTTTCTTTATCTGCGTCCGAGCTGTCGCTTCAAAATCACGCCAACGAGAAAGAGAAGGGCCGCAGCAGCAAAAGGAATGAAGAAAAGATATGCTAGTGAAGATGAGAGACAGGAGCGAGGGGTTTCCTTTTATAGGAGATTGATCTAACGGCTGATTTTGAATCACCAAAATAATTAACAGGTGGCTGCTTGCCTGGGTGTTTTAATTTGATTTTGTGATCGGTCACTGTAGAGGAACCGGCTCCTCTCCTTTTGTAGACGCTCCTTTCTTTTATACCCTCTTTACTGTCTATAAACTAGCGGATCCCTCTTTGCGTCAATGTAACGCAGCCAATTTTTCCTTTTTTTTTTTTTTTTTTTTTGCCACAATTTTTTTTTGGGAGGAGCAATTCAGACTTAAGTTAAAAAAAAAAAAGTGGTAAAAGAATATGATTTATAATTTTAAAATATTAATATTACTGTAGTGAATTAAAATATTTAAAAATATACATAAAATAATAAAATTTAAAGATACAAAAATAATAAATTATTTTATTCAAAAAGCTATGATTGATGTAAAAATACTTTTTTTAAAAATTATTATTTGGATTTCAAATTAAACTTTTAAATAAAAATCATATTTTTATTATTAAACATTAAAATTAAACAAAAAATAATTTTTAAATGAATAAATAATTTCAAAATAAATGGCAAAAAAGCATCAAATTCTTACTTGGTTTTTTTTTATTAAAAGTATAATTAAATGTATAATAAAATTAATTACGATAAGATAAAAATAATAATTATTATAATTATAATTAAAAAATTATTATAATGATGATTAAAAAAATTTTAATAAAAAATTTATATTAAATAAAATTTATTAAAATTAATATTTAAATTTAATTAAAAATATAATAAATTCAATCGTATTACAATTCTAACGGAACTAAATCAATTTAGCCACATTAAAAAAAAATTAAATAAAAAAAAAAGTCTGGGTGTGACATATAAGTATCACATCAGATTTGAAATAAGGACACTGGATGGCATGAAATTCAAAGGAGAAATGAGAAAGGAAGTCTGATTGTTTTTGAAGTAAGTGATTTAAAGCCATCGACGTGAAAAATGTGTAGTTACTGATAGGGGAAGGGAAGAGTTGGTTAGATGGGTGTCCTTTACTTCCAAATAGAAAAATGGGGGGCCCATCCAACTCACAATTCCAGACTTGTTCATTTCATGTCAGCTCTTCTAGAGAATTATTATTGCCAGCACAGGCGGCAGGTGGTAGTGATTAGCATCCCCTACTTCATGTTTATCTTATATAGTTTCTCGAGCTAAAGTCGGTTTCAACACGTTAAATTGACCGATATAAATTTAATTGATTCATATTGATTTATTTGATTTTGATTATAATTAATTTTTTAAAATAATTAAATTAATTAATTTAATAGATTTTTTTAAAATTAATAATTAAATTAATTAATTTTTTAATAAATAAGATAAAATAATTAAGACGAATATTTTTATTTATTTTTTAAAATATTATTAAAATTATTAAAATTTTTAATAATTTAATTTAAATAATATTTGAGTTTAAATTTATTATTTAAATTTATGTTTAAATAATTATTTATAATTAAAAAAAATAAAAAAACTATTTATTTATTCAAATAAAATTAATTTTAATCAATTTGATTATAATTAATTATTTAAAAATTTTAAATCAATTCAATTTTATATTAAATAAAAATCAATTAATTTATTTATTTATTTTTTTAAAATTGAACCTATGAAACTAATCAATTGCTTACCCCCATCTTTGCCCACCAAATCCAAGTGAGGAAAATAAATCTAAAATGGCTTTGAAAATTTGTAAATATTAGGAAAAAAAAAAAAGTCGTAAGATTGCTCAAACAAACTGATACATTGTTGTCAATCTACTAGTTACATGGATTCCTGTTTCAACGGAATGGTTAGAACAAAAGTAAAAAAAAAAACAAAAGCTGATACAAGAACACATCAATAATTTTTCTTAATTTACAAGGTGCAATCTCCCCTCTGTTGCTGAGACAAGCAAATCTTCAATTCCTTCAACTGAATTGGTCATTATGAGACAATGAATCATGTCCAGAGAAACAGCAACATATCTTTGAATTGCCCAAGTCTTTATTACTAACACAAGGAGGATGGAATTTCTATATATCAAACACTCGGAGGAATAGGATTTCTTCCATCCATTTCCAAGTGGTTTTGTTTTTAATCAAAGAGTTTTTAACTGCACAGAAATCTCAATTCACCTATCCTGCTGAAAGGCTGACAAAAACTTTACAAGCAAAAAAATCCACAGGCTTCGCTATCTGCATCGAAACATACAAGAAAACTCAATCCCATATGCAAACATTCACTCTATATACACTCTGCCACAAAACATGTTTCCCTGCAAAAACATCAAGCATGGCATGATGTTAACAAATTGGTAAACAAAAAATAATAATAATAAATAATTGCATCGTTTGCTGAGGCTGGGAGAGAGTAAATCTTCACCAGGAAAACCTTTTGAGGGGAAACACTTCAAAATGTAGAGTTGGAGATGAGGTTAAAGGAACTCACTCTTGGGAAGAATCAGAATTTGTTAAGAGTATCCCACTGCATGCCAGAGTAGGCACTCATATTGAAGCCATTGGGATGTCATGAACAGAAGTCATCCAACAGATTCTGATCTGATGCCTGGTGGAAAAATCGTGAAGCTTCACGGTATAATTGCTCAGCTTCAAATGGTTTTGACACATATCCATCCATTCCATACCGTAGGCATTCCTCATGTGTAGCCTGGATGACATCTGCAGTCATAGCCAAAATGGGTACATGCCATTTTGAATCATTGTTATAAGTTTCCAATGATAATTCTCCAAATTGAATACGATTATTGATATTCTGTTCCATAACCCGAATTCTCCTTGTAGCTTCAAACCTGTAGGGAGATGAAGAAAAGACAGCATTAAACATGACTAAATCAGAATATAATCGGTTGAGAACTATTAACAAACCAATAAACTACTGAAACATAAACAGCAGCCAGCAAAAATAAGACATCATAAAAGGCAACTTCAATGCTCCTTGTACCAACTAGAGAAAAGATTTTTTTCCCCCTTATTTGTTATCTTATTTTTTTAAGGTTTCAAAATTTAATTTCCAAATTAGAATTGCATAAGAAAGTTCTAAAAGTAACATGGGATTACATACCCATCCATTTCTGGCATTTGGATATCCATGAAACAGGCATCAAACTGGTGAGGTGGTGTAAGCAGTTCAATAGCCTCTATTCCTCTTGTGGCACTTACCACATCAGCTCCATATTTTTTCAATGCAAAAGCAGCTACTTTTAGGTTCACATTATTGTCATCTACAATTAGAATTTTTCTCCCAAGAAGAAGATTCCGAAGAGACGAGCAAGGTAACTCCCCATTATAGGGATTCCCTTTGTTCCCAACACCCATGGCCCGCTGTAGAGATGCCGCTAACATGCTAGCCCTCAAGGGCTTTGGGATGATGGTCAAGTTACAATCACCAGAAGAGGTAGTATTTGCTCTGGAAGAGCTGATGGAATTAGACAAAAGGAATACCTTTGGAGGAGTACCATGACCTGTTTTCTCTGAGTTATTTATAAAGAGAGCTAAACTGTTTAGATCCCTATCCCAAACTTCCTGTTCAATGAGAACCATATGGATAGCATTATTCCCCTTGCTTATGCTAGATAAACCTTGTTTCCAATCAGAAACTACTTCAACATGAATTCCTAGCCGTTGGATATGATATCTTGAAACCTTGGCACGGACAGGTCTGGTATCCATAACTAATGCTCTCATCCCATGAAACTCTGAGGAAACAGAGTTAGACTGGTTGTTGATTTGCTGGCTCTTGTACTCCTTTGAATTAGAGCAGCCACTGGTGAAAACAGCAGTAAAAGTAAAGGTGGAACCAACCCCAGGAATGCTAACAAAACCAATTTCTCCTTTCATTAGACCTACCAAATACTTGCTTATGCTTAATCCGATGCCTGTGCCTCCATGCGTTCGGGAAATAGAAGGGCCCACTTGCATAAAAGGGGTGAAAACACGAGACTGTGCTTGCAGAGGGATTCCTTCTCCTGTATCTTCAACTGATACGATAAGATTAATGCTGGCAGAGGAAGAATGCACAGATCCTTCTTGACTGAAAGTTCTAAATGCTTTCCAGCTCTGGCGTCTATCTGCAACAGGAAAACCACTCAAGGTATTCTTTGGTGAAGATTCCGTCTCAACTTCAATTGAATCAATCACCTCCTCCACAAGATGAACTGTAACAAGGATGTGTCCTTTCTCTGTGAACTGCACCAAATAAGTAAATTATAAGTTTATTGATTCTAAAGCATAGTCCAGATAAAACTGAACTTAAAATTGAAGCTTCTGGCTTCCTAGATATCTAGAAGGAAAAAAGAGAGGTGAAACATTCAAAGATTGGTAACTAGTAAGTTTCAGCATTCGTATATATAATGACTATTGGGTACATAATAAAGCCACGATACCATTCATCACAACTCCCACATGCTTGTAAATGTGTTAACTATTCTTACTTGGATACAAAGGAAGCAAGTTTTAGATACAAGGAATAATGTTCAAATTTGAAAACAGATTGATCAGGCATACTCCTAACTCTTCCTAATAGTATATAAAATTTAAAATTAAAAATAATAATAATAATAACTTTCTCAAGTCCAACAAGTTTTATGTTCGTTATATGGAGAACCAACCACATACTTTAATTGAGTTTCCCATGAGATTGGTGATGATTTGTCTGAATCTCCCAGGATCACCAATTAGCATCTCAGGCACTTGATCAGAGATGTAAACTGCCAACTGCACTCACCCACAAATTGATAATACAAAATTGGTAAGTTAGACTCTTAGATGAACACCATATGAAGGGTCAAAGAGAAAGAAAAAAAAAAAAAGAGAGAAGGGGGTGGAGAGAATAGGGTGACTCACTGAGATACAGGTATCTCACCTCTACTCCTTTGTCCTGAGACTTCCCAGAAAAGAGTGACAACACATCATCCAAGATTGCTCGTAGATCAAACTGCACTTCCTCAAGCTCTAGCCTACCAGATTCGATCTTAGCCTGATCCAAAACCTCATTTATAAGCGCAACCAGAGCCTTTCCACTAGCTTGTGCAGTTCTGACATAATCTAGTTGTGTAACATCTAAATCTGTGTCCATAAGCATATGCAACATTCCTGTAAAAAAAGAGTCTTCCTGTCATGGCTAAGTAAACAGTATTCTCTACCAGTTATTTTCATTTAATTCTCTAAGCATAATTACAAAATGCTTGAAGTAACTTCAGATAAATAAATGAAAACTTCAAGACTCACCCAGAACACCATTCATTGGGGTTCTGATCTCATGGGAAACAGTAGCAAGGAACTGCAAAAAGGTCACAATTAATTAGGACCAAATATCCATAACAGGCCCGAAGGCTAAGAGTATAGGTCAGAAATATCATTCACCTGAGATTTGGCTACATCAGCTGCCTCAGCCTGTTTTTTGAGCTCCATCATCTTATGGCAATCATCTTCCACCTTGGCAATTCGATTAACAGTTGCATGGAATATATGCCCAACAAGTAATGCAATCACAAGGATACCAATTGAAGTGGTTATTGCTAACCAAGGCCATGGTGGCTTTAGCTTGAACCTATATGAAGAACAAACTTAGTCCATGATTTATATTCAAGTTCTTTACATTTCAAATGTTTTTACAGAAAAAGTAAAAAAAGAGGGAAAAGGAATTTAAAACCACTCTTATAGATTGGTTATATGGACATAGATAGCACTTAGATAAAGGTTGACATGTCACTTGCAAAGGCCAATTTACAACAATCTTTTGTTTTTAGGATAGCAGAATTTATGTTGAATTGAAACTGGTCAAAAACCAACAATAAAGGCCCATATCGAAGAGAAGGTGAACCCCAGATCAGTTGGATGATGCAAGGTCTATGGAATACCTGCAGCGCATCTCATGCTTTCTGAAAGGATCTCCAAAATTAAGATGGCTGACATGCTCTAACCCATCATCTGATGCATTTGAGCCATACATACTGATAGGGTAAGACTGATTAGTTGTGTCGAAGACATTCACAAGGATTGTTTGTTTACTTGCAAGTTGTTGTAGCAACTTTTCCACAAGTGACTCGATATCAAACACTCCACCAAGATACCTGATTGAGCAATGAGGAGATTATGATAACTTCCCTTTAACTATCATGAATAAGATAATCTTATCGCAGCCAATAACTAGAGCATTACATCAGGGACATCTAGTTAAAAAGCAAAAAATTTGTTTCACCTTTTTATCCATGGCGTTTATTTTGATCAATGTATATGAATAATTTTAGAGGCCATAAGCTATTGGATTACTTCTTACAACTTTTACCTGTTTCGTGCATGTATGCATGTGTTTCCAGAGATTGGAAGCCAAATGAATTCATTTTCCAACTAACTTTCATAAAACAAAAGACATTGATTAAACATTCCCTGTCTACTTTTTATTCGTATTGGAAACATACCCATCAGTGGCTTGAATCCTCTCATTCGGAGTTGCATTTGAGGGAAGATCCCCTTTGTAGACAGCAAATGTCAAAATAACTCCAAGACGATTTGTTTTGAGTAGTCTAAAAGGAGCTGTTAACACTCCTTTTCCTGATTTTCTTGCACGTAATACATTCTCGCGATCTTCCTGTTGGTACACAAGAAATTAAAGATTCACAACTGAAGATTGTAATGAAAATTCTTTATTCAACCAATGTTAAAGCTCTTGAGAGATTGAAAATACTTTGTATTCTACCAAACTAGAAAGTAACAAAATTAACTTAAGCTTCTATGCTGTTTTCTTTAATTAGATATAGTACAACTTTCAGTGAAACTTAACAAAATAGGCTATGGCTACTGAAAGAACAATAAGAACCTTTTAGAAAATAGTAAAGGAACTCACCTTTCCTGACAACATATCAATAGAAACCACATGTGATATGGTATCCTGAGCAAAGATAACAGGAGCATATTCTTCCTGAATTGGCGACGGTTCCAAGAGGTCAGGATTATAGTCATCCTTATGAACCGGATTTTGTTCAAGAGTATCCATCCTCTTAATAGTCCAGCCCTGTTGCTTCTCAAATTGTTCCCTTTCAGAGTGGAGCACCCTTACAGCATATGCCACACCACTTGTGAGAGGCCTCTCAAAAGCAGTTCGTTCCGTGTACCTCGCAAAAGTCCCCTACAGGTTCTTAAAGTAAGTTTCCTTGTTGACAAAAAAAACAAGTGTTCATAATTCGTAAGTAAAAACGCTCAGATCGGGTTTGGTCTAGGTTTAAATAACCATGTTTAACATTCTGAAGCAGGAACGCCTATCAAGTTGGCAAAATTCTTATTTAATCTAAAACTCGGGAGTAACAATTTTGATTTGAAATTGTATAATTATAGGCAATCAATCACATCAAGTGAGTATCCCAGATTAATCCAGATCAAGTAGTTCAATTGCCAAATAGGACAAATTCCGTTCTAAATTAAGAAAAGAGCAGCAAAATTGACTCTTTCAATTGAGCACAAGAAAAAGAAGACACTAAATGATGGTAATCAAGCACTACAAATGTATAATTATCTATCTCAACTAGTTCTAGTATCCTAACTAAAAGTTAGTAGAAGAGGATTTGACTTACCTGATCAATAGAAGAGGGGTTTTTGCCATGGTGGAAAGTTGAGATCAAAATGGACATAGCCTGAATATGGTTCATGCTTACATTAAACTGATCCTGCAACATTCTAGCTCTCTCGTCACACATGCTAGCAAGTGTCTCCTTCCTCTTTTCGGTAGCCTGAGAGCACATATAACAGAAGATCCAAATAGAAGCTACGGTCCAACCAATTACCCAAGAAAACAAGAGCTTTCTCCCCCAAGTCTTGCTAACTCTCTTGGAACCAATATACTGGCAGTAGTGATGGTGGATCTTGATGCTATAGCTTGAGATTTTATCCCAGCATTTGAACCACATCTTGCTACCACTATCACCAAGGAGAGCAGCCTTGGCGTCCTTAAATTCACCATTAATGAACCAGCTCATGGAAATCATAGATGCTATCCAGCAACATAACATCCAAAGCAGATGCCCCACCTTTAAACCAAACCCAAATACATGGAGCAGACTCATCCAAGAAACAGTGACTAACCAGCTAACTAAGGAAACAGTACCCCTAGGCTGAAGTGGGTCTTACTTCCTTGTTAATTCCAGCTAGAAGAGAGAGACCCACTGTCAAATCTATAGAAACTGTCTAGTAAAATCCAACATCACCAGGAAATCAAGAACCTTGGGATAAGAAGGAAAACCCCGCAAACTCCAACTTGACTACAAGACAGATTGTTTGGAAGGAGTTGCACCCGTGAGGGAAAGAAAAAAGACGCTACCTTATCCAGCACTATAGCCTACTAACTGAGAAAAGCAAAATAGAAGACTCAGAATTAAGGAAGATAAGGAAAATTTTCTCAATAACCACAGAAAGGAATCAAAGAATCCCTCAAGATTCTGAGTTTCAAATTCTAAATAGAATTTGTTTTTATCTTGTTAACTACCAACCAGAGTCCAGAATAAGAAATAGACCAAAGTTTCCAGAAAACAAAGATTCCAAATTTGGATATCAAATCAAACACAAACTCGGACAGCTTCCCCCTTCCCACAGGCAACAGAATCTGACAGGAAATCTAGTTCATACGAGAGAAGTCCTTAAATTCCTCAAATCAAGCAGGAAGACAACTATCAAACATGTGGGTATTAAGGTTTGACCCCAGAGTTCACCTGTAGCAACCTATAGAGATCTATCAACAGATTGTACAGCTAAAATAAGATTAATACTATTACTATTATTAAAGTTTACACTACCCTTGCAAGTTGCTGTTGTAGTTGAAGAACAAGTGGATTCATGGACATTTAAGATTGAAAGAATCTGTGAAAGAAAGATGAGAGGAATATGGTTGTAGAAATGTCTGCTAGCACAGGCCATTATCTCTATTCCATACCATTCAACCCCCTTTAGAAAAAATACTAAAATTTTAAACTCAATGCTTGAAATGCATTTAATTTTATATTTCTATAGTTTTTTTTAATAGAAAATACAACAAACAGGGTAGAAAAGGGCTAAAGGTACAGTTCCACTCAGCCGAAATGAGAAAAATCAGTCTTTTTTTTTTTTTTGGGTTTTTTTCTAACTCTACTTTGAGTTGCGATCCTATCCATACTTGTCCTCTAGTAGACAAGTTCTACACGCTAAGTGATTAACTCTCTGTCTTTGTATGGCTGTATGTACTTTATGTTGACAAAAGTACCCTTGCATGAAAACAAAAACTTCAACTTTTTTTGCACCCGTTTTGGCATTAGATGCCCTGCTCTTTTCCAAAATTGCCATAACAGGACCATGAGTCAAAAGAGTTGGTAAAGAAGATGAAGCCAAAGCCTATCCCCCTTCTCCCCTCTTTTTCTCCATGATTGAAAATGAAGCCTCTCAAGGTGTTATTATGTCTTCTCCAAATAATGGAATCTAGGCCAGGGGCCTCTGTTTTGTTACACGCTTACCATTTTCTAGCTTTTTAGCACTTACATGCTAGAAGCCTAAAAATCCCAAACTCATATTACTCATTTCTTCAAATTTTTATATATATTTTGGTCCCACATGAAAAAAAAAATTACTATCATAATTTTTTAAAATTTTGATGAAATATTAAATATAATATTTAAAAAATTATTTATCATTAATATATTATTTTTTAAAATTAATCATATTTAAAAAAAATATTTTTTTAAATATAAATTTATAATTTAAATATTATATTATATTTAATATTTTATTATAATTTAAAAATTATTTCTACCATTAAAAATTTTTTTTACCAAATGTGTTTTTGTCTAACATGATGGCAATTGGCATGGCACTTTTACTCGCCATAATCGTAATAATTCTTCTTTCTTTTGTATGAGTGACACCTCAACAACTTTTTTAACAAGTTTAAAAACAAAAGTTAACCCCCACCAATCATAGAATAAGCTTTTATAGTACAAAAAAGAATAATGTGGTTGTAACCAACCTCCCCGGCACCTTTCATAAACCTAATTGCACCTATTGATGTTTAATAATTTTAAACAAGAAGTAATAATATAATATAAATTTTATATAAAAAATAAAAAATATAATTTAAATTTTTAAAATAATAATTTTATATTATATATTAATATAAAATAAATATGATATAAACATATAAATTATCAAGATTTATTAAATCTAAGATTTTTTAATTTTTTAAATTTATTATTATTTTATTTACCATCTAGGAAGCAACAAGAGGCAAATGGCGATTTAGGACGAGAAGTGGATTTTTCGAAATAAGGAGAAAGCTAGAGGGGCAATGATGTAAAAAGATGGGGTGATTGTTGGCGCCAACAGTGGCAAAACAGTAATTAGGGGGAAAAGGGGTGGCGAAAAGTAGGGGGGGGGGCGCTTTAATCAAGGCAATGTCACGACGGGGAGTGATTAGGCCATCACTACCCACTTCTTTTTTGGTGTCCTCTGGGGAGCTCTCTGCGATAGCGACGTCCCCCGTCAGCGCACCGGTTCTCTCTTGTTTCACCCAATCAGATACTCCTACGTGTAGTCTCCGTAATGGGCCTTCGCTTTGTTACGTGGCACCCGTGGCGTTTTCATTAATTACTGGCATCTATCTGCCACGTGTCCAATGAGAACTGCCTTTTATTAATTTTTTTTTTTTACCGCTTGTGTGGGGGCTCGCTAACTTCAGGTAACTTCGTGAAGGCTTCGGCCGAAAAAGATGTTCCCTAAGGTTTCATCGATGGTTTAGATTTCTTAATTTTAAACACAATTTAAAAGTGATGATATAAAAATATAAAAAAAAAAGTTAAACTTTTGATAAAAATTTTAAAAAATATAATTTTATATTAAATATGTTAACATAATTTATAACATAATAATTTTTTTATATTTACACATGCTTAATATAAAATTAATATTAATTTAAAAATAAATTATATTTATATATTTTATAATTAAATATAATTTGAATTTATCTTTGAGATTTAAAATATGACACATAATTATTTTAAAAAAATTTTTGTGTCATTTCGTTACTAATTATTAACATCATTAATGCCTAAATTGTATAAAACCTGTTCTTTCCTTATTTTCATTTTTTTTTTATAAAAGTTTATTATTATTATTTTTTAGAATTAAAAAAATCTAAAATCGTACAAAAAATTTATTTTGGTTTTAAATTAGGAAGTCGCATTACAATTAAATTTGATGTTCTCTGTATACTATGTGATCGTTTTCTTAATTGATTTAATAATAGTGAAGAGGAAGAAGATGAATTGAAATAATCTTTTTGATTCAAAATAAATAAGCTCAATTTTTTAATACGATTTGATTTACAATTTGATGTGGTTTTTGTTTTAAGCTAAATTTGATTGGAGTATTTTATTTTTTATATTTAATTTTATATTTTTATTGAATAATAAAATTTTTAGTCGAATTTTTAGATATGATGCAAAAAAAATTAATTTTTTTGTATATTTTGGAAAGTCAGTCATTCAGCACACAAGCAATTTTTCAACAAATCACCACAATTCAACAAGGATGCACTTTGACAATAAACAGAGTAATTTAGCAGTAAGTAGATCAAGTAATGCCTACTAGATTTGGGGAAGCAATACAACAAGCAAGAAGCAATTCAAGGAAGCAATCGAAGAAAACAAAACCAATTAAGAGCAATCAATCAAAGCATAAAATCCTGATATTGTCATATCACAACAGTGAGGTTTGCCCTTCAGGTGGTTGTGTTTTTTATGCAACACTTCGAAAACTTGCTAGAAGAAAAATGAAATGAATCTCAATAATTGACAAACTGGTAATCGAAAAGGCTTCAAGATTTGTATCCATCCTTTAATTTGAAGCTACCAACTTATTATGACTGTACTCTTTCCCAGACAGAGATCAAATTTTGTCAAGCTCTACCTTTGCTTCCTTTATAGATTATTTGCCCCACTTTTATGGTATTCTTTTTTCATTATAAAAGAATAATATCTACTTTATATATTTTTTTTATATTGATAATTGCGGAATAATTATAAATTTAAATAAAATTTTTATTTTTGTTGAACGACTAATAATAATAATAAATAGTGCTTGAATGTATGTGCCACTTGATCTATTATCATATATATTCTCATGTTTCAACAGCAAATTCTCAAACATTAAGGATGGATTAAAAAAAAAACCATTTAATCGAACATTCTTGATGTGTTGGGTTGTACCTAACAACTAATTTAGTATGGGTTCGTGCTCTTTTTGCTCATTAAAAGAAAAGAAAAAGAAAAAAGAAATTAGAAGATGACTAACTGAGTGGGGTCATTGAAATTATATTCCATCATTATTGATGCTTAAAAATTAAGATTTTTGTGTAAGAAAATTAAATCCAATGGGACATGCATGCTTGAAAAAAGGCAAAATGGAAAATTGCTGTCAAACTCAATGAAAAATTATCCCACCAAGCTTAGAAGGATTCCATTTCACTTTTGCATTTCAATTTCCACATCTTCAAAAAAATAAAAAAGATAATTACACTAATTAATTAAATTAAATTTTGGACTTAATTTCGGATTTAATATATTTTATTATTTTCACTAACATGAGCATTTTTATTTTCTTTTTGGCACGAAAATGTGCACACAGCCAGACTTTGGACATATAATTAATAAAATAAATAATGATAGAAAATTAGATTTATAATTATTTATTAATGTTAACCAAAAAAACAAAAGGGGGGGACATGTTTGCATCAACAGACAGAAGGTCTGAATTTATGGGGTCGGAAAGAATCAGAGGTTAGGCGGAAGGTTTAATGTTCTTTTTATTGACCAAAGTATATAAATAAGAATATGGTTCATCAAATTGATCAGCTCATTTTATATACGAAAAGTTTTGAAAAAAAAAAACAAAATTATGGAGTTTTAAACCTTTAAATATAGGGATAGCTTAATAAATGAAGCTTCTCTTGCTCATTGTTAAAATTTTGCGATAAAATAATGGCAGAAGCATGTTGTCCGATGATTCTCAGCCTTGTCTCATATGTACAAATAAAATAATTTAATTCATGACAAATACCTTGATTATAATATAATAATAATTGAAAAAGAATGAAGTGCAAAAAACATGTTTAGTCCAGTTGAAATTTCGTGTGCAAGTTGGATAAAAAATATAGACAGGGAGTTGTCTACGGGGGGTGGTGAGGCCATTGCCGGCCATCTATTTTGAAACGGCCAATGAACAATTTCACATTAATCTTTCATTCTTTTTTGTTTAACAAAAAAAAAAAAAAAAAAGCTTGTTAAAGGCCTACAATGGTGATATTGTCAAGCCATTTTACTCGAATACCTGTGGAATTGGAGGCTTGGCAAGGTGTCAATACCATAGGGAATACTGCAAGAAAGATATAAAAGAAAAATAAGTGAAAATGGATGGCAAAGTTTCAAACCTCGAGCAAAAGGGGATTGGCAAAGTTGAATGTCACAACAGACTTTGGTTATTCTCATGAACCCTAGCAAATGGCATATAGTATTTTACATTAAGAAACAAACCAAGCGTCAGAGATTACGGCGTTGTACCCACGGCCCACCCATTGTCCAAAGAAAGAGCTGACGAGTTGCTGTCGTCAAGTCAACAGATAGGAGGAATAAAGGCTTTTAAAGTTCCATAAAGAAAGCATCTCCCCATTAACCTTTCTCTTTAATCTAAACCCAACCTATTTTCCAGGTTTAAACACGTTTGCAAGCCGTGTCGGGATGCTGGCTGCTGCCAGGGCACTTACCAATTCTCCGGTAGTGCAGTACCTGGAAAGAACTGATCCGAGAGGAATTGGATTGTTAAGGATTAATCAAGTGTGAGTATAAAAATTTAGATAAGATTAATCATGTGGGGTTATATTATACATTTCCATGGTGGACCAACGCGATATTGATGCCTCCAAGTGATAGATAGGTGGGAATTTGCATTTGCTTGATACAGACAGGACTATGATTAATCTAAAATGAAAATTGAAGATAAGGCATATGCCCGCCGCATGAATTCTGTCAATTAAAATTGGTTGTTCCTAGTTCATCTTCTCTTTTTTGGATGACTCACGCCGCAATAACTGCACCAATCATAAGCAATTTTTTGGCTTATCCAAATAATGCAAAGTGACTGGAACTCTGATTAGAATTATACGAACCAGTTTGAAAGTTGATCAATGGAGGTTTACCGGACCGTGGTTCCTGTCCCTTAACGCGAGGTCAGACTTTGCAGAAAAGAATTATGTGGTCTGTACTCTGTTATCCATGGTTTAACCACAAATTCCAAACAGGTGAAGTCTAGACCAGTTAGTTGAACTGCAATAACCGCCAGCTACTACATGTCTCTCTGCTAAGAACAGTAGTTTCCAAATGACCAACATTCTTGTAACCCTGAAGATTAGATCCGCATGTAACAGTTATATCGCATCATTTTCAGCTTTTCATGTGTAAATCGTGATACGCATCTGAAGACTACATGATTCTTTCTTTCAAGGTATAAATTAAAATCCAACAAGAGGCATAAATATTTCAATGTGTAAATAGTGAATTCATAGTTGGAAAGCTAGATAAATACAGCATGCTTTCCCGTACAACACATGAAAAGGAGATGAATTTGGAATATACAGACATTGTCCACAACACGTGGCACTCGTTTCCTTTTACACATGTCATGGTTGGCGAGCAACTAGGCATCATGGTTGGGACAGAAAGCATTTGCAGCAGTTGGTAATTCTGGCTATATACACTAAGGAATCGATCAACAGAGCCTTTTGAAACACTAGTATTGACATGGGTCAGCCAATCAAGTCACAATCTGCAGGCCAAGCAAATGGTAGCTTCAATCATTGTTGTTCCAGTAAAAGAAAAGAAAAAGTGAGTCACACCAAGCAAGAGAAGTAGACATCAACCTCCCACATCAAAATCATTACATGCAACAAGTAACGAAGTGATCAAGGTCATTGACGAGGAAATTCTGTAAGTGGAAATGTGCCCGCTTGATGGGTCCTAATTTCTTATAGCAAAACATTGAGGGCAGTTCCCATCTCCCAACCTAACATTCTCATCATTGACCACTGTAGTATACCTCCAGTAAGCTAACTCAAATGACCGGCTTACTTTAAAAAATGAGACCATTTGATGCATTCCGTGTAGGACAAATAATATTTGACAAACTAAAATTATTGAAGGGCTAAATATGATACATACAGGCTCCAGGTGTTCATCTTTGAAACATGGGGTCATGAACTTTATCTTAACCTCTTCCATTTCTAGTCAAATACAGTTTTTCATAAAGTGACATCCACATAGGGCTAAGAATTACAATAAAAAATAAAAAAGGCTGCTTGAGAAATACTTACACGTGAAACATTGTCACCGCATAAAAATTCAGGTCCTATCCTCACCAAAACTGCAGATCAGTGTTGTCGCCCATTCTAGTGACCTCTTAATCAGCAAAGCTGG